>NC_079217.1:27453552-28053552 GCF_029633865.1 Lampris incognitus | reverse complement strand
GTTCTCATTCTTTCTTTTTTTTCACGGTGTGCATGTAAACCTCTTCTAGTCTGGACCTCAATCCCGACCAGGCTTGCGTGGGTCCCACTGCTCCAGCGGTGCTATATGGCATCACTCATTGTGCACTCTGACTGACTGTGAGGGCTGATGGAGTGGCAGCGGGAGCCATCAGTGTTGGGCCCTCCCTTGACCCAGAGCCCTGGACAACTGACCCAGTGTTCCCCTAGTGTCAGCGGCCCTGTATGTACCTCTATCCATACGCTTGATAAATGCTATTGCGTCTGTCAGCTCTGTGTGTGTGTGTGTGTGTGTGTGTGTGTGTGTGTGTGTGTGTGTGTGTGTGTGTGTGTGTGTGTGTGTGAATATGTGGCCGTTGTGCCAGTCTATGCGATGCTGTTAAGGTTTGTTTTGGTGCCTGTAACATTACCTCCGATTATGTATAATGCTTATGATTAAACTGCGATGCATTCAGGCAAGTTTAGTTGTAATGGCCTATTTTGGTTAGCATATGCATTTCAGAACCTATTAAGTATGATTGGTCTTGGATGGGTTAGGCCCACCTGCTTTTCTCTGTGCCCACCCACACTGTGATTTCTGCCTATGCTACAGGATTTGTGAATAAGAATACACCTGCACCAGAATTTCAAAGACCAACGATCAAAAATGTTTGTAAACAAGCATCAGGTTTTGGGCTTGATTCTCTCCCTGTGTGTGTGTGTGTGTGTGTGTGTGTGTGTGTGTGTGTGTGTGTGTGTGTGTGTGTGTGTGTGTGTGTGTGTGTGTGTGTGTTAGTGGTTGGGACACTTCCAAAAGGAACAGAGGTCATTAGTTTATCAGAATACAGCCATACCCATAAACCCCATAGAAATGCTTGGTCACGGAGCTATATATTTCTCATCATTTCTCCCTAAAAGCACATTGGAAAATCTTTTTTATAATTAATTCTTACTTGAGTCCATCTGCTCATTAAGTGCATACTTTTTTGAACGTGATCATAGGAACCTGTATTTCCACTAGTTTTTTTGTGGAAAATGATAAAATGAGTAACCCCACATATAGTAGGATACAGAAAGGGCTGTATCTCAAAAACTATAAGGATTTAATAGCAAATGTTTGGTGCCACTGGATTCAAAACAACGTCAATTTCAATAATATGTGCTTTGATCCAGTGTAAATCTGATATTTAGCATTTCAAATTAATATTAAACTTGAGGTTTTTTTGTGTATTTTTAAAAGAAAATTAAAGTTGTGTACCTATAAAGGCATGATAAATAATGTGAAATCAAAATGTTTTGATTTTGTCACACCAAGCCACATGCCTTGACAGCTTCCATGGCAAATTATGTTTCCACCTCTAACAGATAAAAAATCTGTGGGACTTTTCCTTACCATACTAAGTATAGTTGTTAGTAACATGGACTTGTAACTATTATGCTTTCAGCCCATCAGAAAATGATAGTAAGATCTTGCTATTAATGAGTTCTCAGATTTATCAGGGTTTTTTTCCCCAATCTTTAAAACTGCAGGGAATCAGATATGAATTGGTTTGTTTAATATGGAAATGATTTCATGTTTTAAAAGATTCAAAGATATATATATATATATATATATATATATACGTATATATATACGTATATATATATATACGTATATATACACATACACACACACACACACACACACACACACACACACACACACACACACTGGTTCAGCCAGTGATGCCCAGGAATAGGCTGGGTGACCACCAAGAACAGATTGGTGACGACTGGAGAGACAGTTGACAGCTCAGAATGACAGCAACTGGGGCAGGAAGGGGTAGCAGCCTAACCTGCATCTTTCATGAGGAAGAACCCCAAAAAAGCTACAGAACACACAGGGATATACCCCAAGTGGAGCCCGAGAGGGGGGGAGAATGAGAACCCAAATAGGATGGACCTAACGATGACGACCTTGGCAAATGTATTATCAATGACGACAACTCAAAGATGCATTTGCGGCAAGGTCTGCCAGAACAAGCACAGCCTTAAAATACGTACATCAGGACTGAATGAAAGGCTTGGCGAGGAGAGGGAGCAGTACAGCACACAGGATCCACTCCAGGTGAGACGCAGGAGGAGCCCAGCTGGGAGACACCCCACAGAGCCCAAACCTCCATGTGCTAAGTTCTCTGGCTCCCAGCAGAGTAGTTCAGCAGAGTTGAATCAAGTGGCCGCCAGCACAGAGAGTGGCGCCAGTTTGAGGAGGATATGGCAAGAATCATCATGTCAACAGCAAAGGGACATGCAGACGGATGACTTCTGATGATGACAACCATCATTGTCAGTTTTGTAGCACAGAGGTTTGGTGTTGAAGAGGGCAAGACCACCAGACCCAACTACACCATGAACTGAAAGGCAAACAAGATCCACCAACTGCGACAAGAGCTTTGGACTCTGGCAAGACAGTTCAAGGTAGCAACCGAGAAGGAGAAACCACCACTGCCTGAGCTATGTTACATCATCAGGAAGAAGCTCCAGACCCTGCGCAGAGCCGAATGGCATTGGAGATGGAGGAGAGAGAGAGCCAGGAAGCATACTGTGTTTATAGCTGATCCACTTGGATTCTCAAGGCAGCTGTTAGGGCAGAAGCGCAATGGTCATCTTGCCTGCTCTACAGAAGAGGTAGACCACTTCCTGCACAATAAACTGAGTGCCCCTGAAAGAGAGCAAGAGCTAGGGCCCCATAGAGCCCTTTTGGACATGCCATCACCCATGGCGGAGTTCAACACCAGAGAGCCCACCCGAAAGGAAGTCCAGGAAGTGGTTACTGCAGCCAGAACCAGCTCTGCTCCGGGACCCAGTGGAGTACCCTATAAGGTGTACAAGCACTGCCCAGAGCTCCTCAGTATTCTCTTACTTAGAGGCAAACGTTTTATGGCCAGAAAATGAGAGACAAAAGAGAAGACAATACCATATCTGTTGTATATATTGTAACGTGCATGGATAAGTAAACACGTTGGCCGCTGGCTGACAGGTCTGACTCTTTAGTCGAGTGGTCAGCGATGTCTCCCGCGGTGCAAGCGATACGGGTTCGCGTCCGGCTGTACAGTCACGATTAAAAAGGCAACTGCAAAATTGCCATCAACCCCAAGCACTGCCAAAACACTCCTACAGCCAGACAATACCTGTTATAATAAATTATAACACTATGTCCCTTTCATGAGTAACACAACTTTAGAGCTAGGTCTAGAGCGCATCTTCTGAGTCCCCTGCTTGACCACTTTCACACCCATCTTGTGAACTTTTTTGTCTTGACTGGGAATGGCGTTCACTACCACTTCTGTAGGCTCTTTATTCCTCTTGACTTGTGCATCCTTGAGAAACACAACATCTCCTTCATTCAGGTTTTGTTTTTCTGCGTGCCACTTCCTTGGTTGGAGTGATGTCAGATATTCCTGATGCCAGCATTTCCAGAAAGAGTTGGCCAGAGTCTGAACCTGCTTCCATTGCTTGCCTTAGAGGTCCTTGGTGTTGTGCTCTCTTGGGGGTGGTGCCACTTTCTCAACTTTCTGCGTAAGAAGCATAGCAGGCGTGAGGACAGTCAGCATGTCTGGGTCAGATAACACAGGAACCAGAGGTATGTGATTCATAATAGCCATAACTTCCGACATAAATGTAACTAGAACCTCGTGAGACAGATGAGAGGCGTTTGTCTTTAGCAGTAGTGCATCCAGTATTCTACGAGCAACACCTATTATCCGCTCCCACACGCCACCATGTGTGAGGAGTGGGGGAGGATTGAACTTCCAGGTGCTGCCTTGGTCTTGAAGGTAAGCTGTCAGTTAAGGGTCCTTAGAGTTTATCTTAAGTTCATGCATGTCCCGACAAAGTTTCTACCCTGGTCAGAACAGAAGAGGTGGACAGGCCCAGGGACAGCTGTGAACCTCCTTAGTGCATTCACAAAGCTTGAAGATTACAGCGATTCAAGTACTTCAATATGCACCGCCCTTGTAACCAAGCAAGTGAAGATGACAGCCCGGCGCTTATTCTCTACAGTGCCTCTTTGGGTACACCGTGAGCTGATGATCCATTGGCCAAACACATCAACACCTCCATTTGTGAACGGAGGACATAGGATGACTTGTTCAGCAGGTAAGTTTGACATTATTGCTCTCCCGCTCTTCCTCTCAGCCTGTTACAGATCCCACATTTATGCATAATGCTTGACACCAGCCTCTTGCCCCCAATTAGCCACAGACCTTCTGTAAGATGCCTTCCCTGATGTGCAACCTGTTCGTGGTAATGTCTCACTAACAAGGTAGCTATGTGATTTTTTTGGGGGGGACAATGACAGGATGTTTCTCTTCCCAGGGTACATCGACTGAAGGCATTCGCCCTCAACCCTCAGCAGGCCCTCTGCATCAACAATGGGGCTCAGTTTTCTTAGAGCACTAGCTTTTGAGATGACATCACTTCTGGAAAGACACTTGATCCCTTCAGCGAATCCATAATGCTGTGCATTTCTGATGATAACTACTTTTGCTTGTGTCACCTCATCTGTCTTACTGTTTGAGTTTTTTGTACAGGACCTGACCTTGTGGATTAGTTTGGCTGTAGCTCGACAGAGAGTTTTCCAACTGGAGAAGATCACTTTCAAGGGCATTGGTAGTGAAAGCTGTGACCTGTGGGCATATGTCTGCATCTGCACCAGGGTCTATGAGGGCAAAGGTCTCTGGCTGTAAGCGTGTGTCTCTGGACAAAAAGGCTTGACCTTTAACCCAGTTGGTGTGTTTCAACCAGGCTGCTGGCATGGAGCCATTCATATCTTGTTTCTTTTCCAGCATGTGGCGTAGGGATGTGAGATTGGTGACTGCTTTTTGTTTGTTGTTAGGCATTCGCGGCCTGTTTGGCCCGAATGGCAGAGGAACTACTTAGCAGTTAGCTTCATCCATGAAAACGTCTTTGTCCATGAGCTTGAGAAACAGCTCATCCTCAACGGACATGCCAAGTTTAGCGTCATGCATGGTTGTTTGAAAAACATTTCTTTCGAGACTTTCTGTAACACTGCTGTAGTTAGTAGTATGTGATACTCTTGGAGGGGTGTGGGATAAGACCAGGCTGAAGATTTTCTCTCTCACAGTTATGCTGCTTGTGCATGGTGCAAAGATGGAGTAGCGCCCATTCATCAGCACGTTGGTCCTTAAAACATTAACACTGTCGGTTTTGTGCATCCTTTCAAGACACACATCCCCTACTATGACTCACCCAAAATCGAGTCACTGGGTGAATGGTGTGTTGTTAGGCCCATTACATTGCTCCTGAACCTTGTGCTCCTGGATTAAGTCTCATAGGAGTAATGAGACTTCCTCCTCATTACTCTCACTCATAGGAGTAATGAGGAGGAAGGAGTAGTATAACTGCATCTGGGTCCAAAGCTGGAATTTTATCTGCCACGCACTTGAGGTGATGATGACATCTGGCTATCTCTGGCAAGGGAGTTTCAGATCTGTTGTCCAGCAACATGTCACATTCGATGAGAGCAGGCAGAAGAATTTGGGTGGTACCATCTAGTGACTCCACGATGAAGCCACTGGAGCACTGCCCTACTGTCACAACCACTCCTGAGCATGTCTTTAGAGTGTAGCTTGTTCCTGCTGCTTTGATACTGAAGTGATCAAATAATTCTGATCTGTCTAGTGACTTGCTTTGCTCATCGAGAACAGCATACGTCTTCATGGCTTGATCTCTTTGCCCCACAGGAAAAATCCAGACCAGACTGATCTTGCAGCATGATTTTGAAGTGTTTGTAATCTCACAGATTTCTATGCATTTGGATGTCACAGATGAAACGACCTTCAATAGCTGCTCCCCGCCTTGATCCGTAGTGTTTATTTGGACATCAGTTTTCCACGGAGCGGGTCCTGTATGTAGTGCTGAAGGATGTTTGTTGCTGTTGCACTCCTTAAACTGTACAGGCTTGTCACAGTCCTTAGCAATGTGGGTAGATGACGCACAGCACTTGAAACAGATATTTTTGTCTTTCAGATACGTCTTTCTTTCATCCAATGTTTTGTCTCTGAAGCTGTGGCACTTTCTCAGTGGATGAGGCTTGTTATGTAGTGGGCACTGCTTATCAGGGTCACCATCCTTCCTGACTGCTATAGCGCTGCCAAGGTCTTCAGCATTTGTTGAGATTTCTGTCTTTCTTATGGTTACTGATGTTTTCACATGATGGCTGGATGAGACACTTCTTTCCGTTTTGGCAGCAAACAAGGTTCCTGTTGTTATGCTGACAAAGCTTGGGGCATTGCGTGCTTTCACCTGTTCACAAACAAACTTCACAAGTGCTGAAAATGGAGGATATGGCACTTTGTGTCGTTACTTATAGCATGATCCTACTGTGATCCATTTTTCTTGCAGGTTATACAGGAGTTTCTGGACTATCGGAGTGAACCCACAAGAAATATTGCGGTACGAGAGACCAAGTAGGTACCCATTTGCTATGGCTGCCTCCAGTTTCTTAAGGGTGTCTCCTAGTTCCCTTAGCTTGTGGTTATCCCTGGCTGAGAGTTTGGGGATGTCATCAACTTTTTTGAGGAGTGTGTTTTCAATCACGTCAGGCGAGCCATAAACATCTTCCAGTCTCTGCCACACCATCTTGAGACCTGTACTCATATTGTGAATATTCACCACTCTGATTCTCTTAGCTTGCTCAGACGATTATGGTCCAAGCCATTTGCACAGCAAGTCAAGCTCTTCTCTAGCGGAGAGTTTCAAATCATCAGTGGAGCTGAGGAAGGATGTTTTCCAGGCCCAATAATTCAAACTTTAGTAGGCCTGAACTCACCATCTCCCGTCGCTTTAGGTACCTTGCCCGGTCCGTTGCAGCTGTTGGACTGGATGGGTTCATGCCGTGCGCTGGAACTGGATGGGCCGGATATGACTGGAGAGGTTGATAATCATCACTGGAGTTTTTGGTGTGATGGGGAGGCTCTCTATAACTGTATGATTTCCTCAGGGGATTAACAGTGCTAGGGTGGCACGGTGGCGCAGTGGTTAGCGCAGTCGCCTCACAGCAAGAAGGTCCTGGGTTCGAGCCAGTGTTGTAGTACTCGAGTCTCGGACTCGAGTCCTGATTCTCGTGACTCGACTTGGACTTGAGCACTGATGACTCGGACTTGGACTCGGACTCGCGAATTTACTGCATTCGGACTCGGAAGTTGGAGACCCGGACTCTGACTTTTTAATTGATAAAGGCTGTTTTTGTTAGATTTTTTTTAATAATAGGCCCTATTAAAATATATTGATAGCTATATTAGTACTGTAACATTATTCAATTTCGTGTAAGGGCAGGCACGTGTGTTCCACCTACATGCGGATTCACGTGGCGTGCATACCGTCATGTTCAGTAGCGCGAAGATGCCGAAAGAGACGCCCCGAATTGTGCGCTTTGCTTACACAGATTTTACAACAAATTCCAGCAAGATCACTGCTAGATGTTCGATATGTAAACGAACCATTGAGGAGAAGACCGGGACAACCTCAAACTTCAACAGACATCTGTCAAGGATGCACCCAGAAAAGTAAGTGATATGCAGTCAGTTGATGATATGGTTGGTGATCAGTTACCGTTAGCTAGCTAGCTATCTAGCTACGGTAACAATAGCCTCTGAAGTAACTCAACCACTGGTCCAAGATGTTCGGTTAGGTGGTGTGGCGGGTATATCATATCACTAGAACCAAGTGAGATTGTATAAGTAAGTTAAGTAACGTTACTGTTAGAGTGCTAATGCAACATTGCACAGAAAAGTCACAGTACGGTTCGCTTTCGGTACGAGCGTGCCATCCATCTCACTAATGATGA
Source organism: Lampris incognitus (assembly GCF_029633865.1). Classification (NCBI taxonomy): domain Eukaryota; kingdom Metazoa; phylum Chordata; class Actinopteri; order Lampriformes; family Lampridae; genus Lampris; species Lampris incognitus. The sequence goes on along the minus strand of NC_079217.1, from coordinate 28,045,707 downwards.
GTTGGTAAGTAACACGCAGCGTCTTCGTGTTATAGGGAGATTAAAACTGATTTTTCCTATTTATCATTTAGCTAATTACCAAGTAGCATACACTTAACAGAAAAAAACACACCACTCTGAACTACCGTGTTAGCATTAATCTTAACTAGCAATAACAAATCTGCACATGGCAGGTCTCCGCCATGAATATTCTCCACGTGCGGAGAAGGAAGAAGTCTAGCCTATATGCATCCACACATAATGTTGATAAAATGTGCACAACTTTACAATGCAAATAAAAATAATTGTAGGCTATTACTCGCCAAATGGACTAATTGAAGAAAGCTAATGTGGATGCCGCCATTGGTTTTCTTGAGAGCTGGAGACGGTACGAGATTTGACGGATGTGGCACCCCCCCCCCCCCCGAACCGTATCACGATTGGTGACACGGCATAGGCTACTGTAAATATGGGGATATTTTTCTTTGCATATATGCAGCATTGGGTGTGCCAAATTCTAAAAATAGACACGCGCGACGTAGCTTTTGAACAGTACTATGAACTGGCTCTGTCTTCTAACAAAGTCACACCCTCCCTGACCCATACAGAATAAACATACAGACTCACGGAGGATAGAGAGTTAAAGCTCAGCTAGGTAGCATGTAACATACTTAAATCAATAATTAAATGACTGGGTTTTGCTAATTAATCCCTTTCCTGTTTGTCTCATAAATTATGTATCTTTTCTCATACTTTTCATTTATCCAGCTAGCTTACATTAGTTAATCTACTAATATGGTAATGTTAGTTATATAGATAACTAAATATGTAACTTAACTGGATATGGTTCAAACAACTATGTGTATAATGTGTAACATTTGTATTGTTATTGCATATTGTTATAGCTATAACGTTACACATTTTTTGCTGTGAGAAAGATTACTTGAAACAGTTTGGCATCAGCAAGCTAAAGTGTGTATCCTATCTTCCCCTAGGTTTCAAGAATACCGTGCCTCCACTGCTTCAGATGTGATGCCAGCTGCTTCAGGTCAGAAGACTATCACATCATTTTTAAATGATGGACAGCAAAGGATGTACGACCTCAAACATCCACGTCAGAAGGCTATAAGTGATGCCCTTGTAAAAGATCTAATCATTAAGTGCTGCTTGCCACTCTCCATCGTTGACAACGAGGACTTCAAGCACTTCCTGCATGTCCTGGACCCTCAGTACCGGCCCATAGCAAGATCCACAATTTCCTCTGTGACCATTCCAGGAATGGTGGAAGTCAAGAAAGAACAGATAAAGAACCAGCTGGCAGAAGCATCGAGTGTTGCTGTTACCACAGACATTTGGAGTGATCGAAAGATGCGGTCATTCCTTGGAGTGACAGCACACACAGTGGCAATGGATAAAAAAAAACAGGAACTCAGCCTTCAGTCATATCTTCTTTCCTGCAAAAGAGTGCATGGGAAACACTCAGGAGAGAAGATTGCAATGATGTTTGAATGCTGTGCTGAAGAATACCTGATTAAGGACAAGATCAACTTTGTCATAACTGACAATGCATCCAACATGAGAAAAGCTTTCCAGGCCAGCTTTCCCCTAGAGGATCCTTGTGATGCTGAAGCTCATGATCCCAGCACATTTGAGGAGGATGATGAAATATGGCAAGACCTGATGCCAGAAGATCAACAGACAGTCAATGACACTTTGGCTGAGAACTGTAAGATGCAGAGACTATCATGCTTCACACATTCACTGCAGTTGGTCATAAAAGATGGTCTGAAAGACACCAGTGGGCTGTCAAGCACCCTAGCAAAGCTATCCCGTGCAGCCAACCTCCTCCACAGTGGCACCTCGTTTAAAGACTGCTTTGAAGCGTGTTTTGGTGATGCAACAATTCCAACAGCGAATGCCACACGATGGAATTCCACTCTGAAGCAGGTGAAGGCTTATGTGCATTTAGACATGCAAAAGCTGTCCAGTGTGTTGGAATCAGAGGGGCACAAAAGCCTTATCTTATCCCCGCGAGAGTATGCTCAGCTTAAAGAACTGATCGAAGTTCTTGATCCGTTCTTAGAGGCAACCAACCTAACTCAGGGTGAGACTACTGTCACCGTCAGTGTGATTGTGCCCTGTGTCCTCACTCTGCGCTGTCACCTGCAGGAAATAAGAGGAAAAGCCAGATACTGTGGGCCTCTGGTGAGAGCTCTGGAGAGCTCCTTGAAAACAAGGTTTGCAGAGGTTTTCAGTGCAGTCAAGATACCAGGATGTGAGCCAGCTGAAGGAAGAGGCCCTACCAAATTTCCTTTCACCAATGCCTACTTCATAGCATCTGTGTTGGACCCAGCATTTGGCTTCCAGTGGCTAGAACATGATATGCAGCTGGACAGTGACATCAAAGATGTGCTGAAGACTGAGATCAAAGGTGAGAAATGTTTTGATTAATGTTAGTTAAGTGATTAACTATTTGATTGTTGTGATGTTTATATCATTGAAGGTGTTACAATAAAGCACATAGACGTGTCATTTGTCATGAAGGCCTAGTCAATAACATATTTGTAATGAGTCCTCCATGCCCCCCTCTCATTTCAGAGTATATAAAGGCAGAGGGTGACAAGCAAGCGGTATCAACAGCAGATGCAGCAGAAGCAACAGGACCAGGGGAAGGTGAACTTTCAGAGTCTCCTCCTGAGAAGCAGTTGAGAATGTTCAACCACTATAGGAGGACTCCCTTCTCCACCGAGAAGAAGCCGTCTGGCCAGGCTCAGTTGACTGCATACCTCAACTTGATTGCTGAGCAGGACTCTGACTCAGTCCCGTGCCTCAGGTTTTGGCAGCAAAACAAATCCAAATTCCCTACCCTCTATCAGATTGCCACACAGGTATTCTCTATCCCTGCCTCCAGTGCGCCCATTGAAAGGGTATTTAGTCATGGAGGCATTTTGATGAGGCCTCACCGTGCAAGGATGAGTAGTTCCATGCTGTCAGATCTTATGTTTTTGAAATGCAACGTGTATGCTTAAAACTAGTGCCACCAGCCTTTTGTTCCTAACTATTCCTGAGAGACAATGTCTTTTGACTTGTTTTTATGAATGTATTGTATGCTGTGGAACTTACTTCTGTATACTGTTTCCACCATTTGCTAATATCATGCTATTTACAGCTATCAATGTGTTTTGAAGCACATCCAATGTTCAAAATGTCAAAGAAATTCAGACTGTTCTAAAAATGTGTGTGTGCGCGCATGCTTGCGCGTGCATGTGTGCGAGTGTGTGGGTGTGCATTTGTTTGGCTATCGTGTCACAAAGTAAATAAACTCCCTTTGTAATGGTGACAGATGTGTCATTTTTGTTTAATGTAGACCTTTTTTATTTGTATGTCAGATCTTTGACTGTGCCCGAGTGGATCACTGGAGCCATCTTGGAACTCGACTCAGACTCAACCTTGATGACTCGGACTCGGACTAGGGTAATAGGGACTCGACTCGGACTCAGGTAATGGGGACTCGACTCGGACTCGACTCGACTTTTCTTTGGTGACTCGGACTTGGACTCGGACTCGAACACTGGGGACTCGAGACTCGACTCGGACTCGAGGTTTAGTGACTCGACTACAACACTGGTTCGAGCCCCAGGGTAGTCCAACCTTGGTGGGTCATCCCGGGTCGTCCTCTGTGTGGAGTTTGCATGTTCTCCCTGTGTCTGCGTGGGTTTCCTCCGGGGGCTCCGGTTTCCTCCCACAGTCCAAAGACATGTAAGTCAGGTGAATTGGCCATGCTAAATATTGTCCCTAGGAATGAATGAATGTGTGTGTGTGTGTGTGTGTGTGTGTGTGTGTGTGTGTGTGTGTGTGTGTGTGTGTGTGTGTGTGTGCGTGCATGCATGTGTGTGTGGACCCTGTGATGGCCTGGCGGCCTCTCCAGGGTGTCTACCCGCCTGCTGCCCAGTGACTGCTGGAATAGGCTCCAGCATCCCCACGACCCTGAGAGCAGGATAAGCAGTTAGGATAATGAATGGATTAACAGTGCTGGTTAATTGCATTGGGTTCCAGGTGGCTTCTTTGAAAGAATTTTGTGGAACTAACTCGCTAAACTCGTGCTGATTTCACTTGGTGTCATATCGCCCTGTTTCACACAGCTCCTCGCTGCCCCACCACTGTCTATGGCTAGTTGGTGCACTGGTGGGTATGAAACTATGGGTGGCTTTGCATCACATCAGGTGATGGGATGGTGACTGGATTTAACAAGTTAGTGGTTTTCAAACTCTGGTGTGATTGGACAGTGGGATGTTGCACTGGAGTGTGAATTGTAGCACTTTCATAGTGATGCTCAACTGGGGCCATATCCGTTTTTCTCGACTGAGTTAGGCCTATCTGCTTATATTCATCCTCAGCAGCTGATTCCAGCATTTTGGCTTTGGCTTCTGCATCTCCAGCTGCTTTTTCCAGCTTCAGTTCATACAAATTTGCTTGTAGTATACCTTGTTGTTTTAGCATATCTGCCTCTTTTTTTTAGAAAATGCCAGTTCGGCTCGAGCGGCTTCTGCTTTTGTCCGTGCTCTCAAACCCATAGAGCTTGCTACAGATCGTTTGCTGCCTCATGAGCAGCTGAATATTTGTGATCTGGTCTCCAAAAATTCACCAAGGTCCATTTCTTCATTGTGCTTTGTCACAATCACAGATTGCCGATGTTTCTATTTCCAGGTCTGAGGATTGCTGGCCATTGGAAGATGTGCCTTTTTACTGTTCTGCCCCTGCTAACATGTAGTATCCAGCCTTCTAGCTCAGCAGACAGATAACAGTTTCCCAAGAAAGGCTCAGATTCGGAAGGAGTTCCGTTTAAAGCCTTTACTCAAGAAAATCTGTAAAACTAAACATACTGATAAAATACATGTAAATTTCATATAAACTCAAAACAGACTAATACATCCACTATTTGTACGCACAACCATGTAAAATGAAACAACTGCCTACAGGTTTCAGCAGACTTCTTAGTCTTCTTGTATGATTTGGTGACATTGCTATGTAGAAGGTTGTCATACTGATAATAATAATAATAATAATAATAATTTTATTTATATAGCACTTTTCTAAAACAATGTTACAAAGTGCTTCACAAAAAATGAGAAAAACTAGACAAGGCAAAAATAAGAGTAAGATCAAATAAGAGTAAAATTAAAAACAGTATAAATAAAAACAAAAATCCCTAGCTTATAAAAATTGGAAGTTTTGTCGGCTGCAATGAAGAGCTTATTGTTTTTGTTTTTTGTTTTTGTTTTTTTTTTTTAATCAATTTTTTATCTTTGTGGAGTTTCTTCTGTAAAGCTTTGTTTGGGCATTTAAATTTAATGTTCTGGATGATTCTGAGCATACCCTCCTCAAAAGGTTTCAGCTCTGGGTTAGGCAGCGGTGATTTAGATGACTTGAATACATATGTTAGCTTTTCTTCAGGTGCGTTAGCCAGATTAAGAAAGAAGAATGCTCTCCATCTGACCGTTCTTATGAATTTCTCTGTCTTTGCAATGAGGCATTTCAGCAATTCTGAATGAAACCAAAAAAAAACCCAAAAGTATTCCTGCTTCTTATCTTTATTCCATTTTTTTTCCTACGTCTACCTATACTTAGCACAAAAAGTAAGGAAATTTGTGTTTGGTCGATTATTTCCTTGTCGTAACAATGCTTCTTGGCAATAAATCTTATACCGTTGGAAAGCCTGTTTATTTCCCTTTTAAATGGTGCCACATTTGTTAAGGAACATGCATTTGTGGGATGAGCAGCAGAGCTGAGTATGTGGGTTGCACCCATGAAACATTTCCCAAATCTTCTCTGCCAATGCCAAACAGGTTATTTTGCTGTTGCTATTGATTCTTGTTTTGAGCTTCTGGTACCCCAGGTGCTGACAATCAGGTGCCTGATATAAGATTTATTGCCAAGAAGCATTGTTACAACAAAGAAATAATCTACCAAACACAAATTTCCTTACTTTTTGTGCTATATATATATGTATATATGTATATACGTATATACGTGTGTGTGTGTGTGTGTGTGTGTGTGTGTGTGTGTGTGTGTGTGTGTGTGTATGTATGTATGTGTGTGTGTGTGTGTATATATATATATATGTGTGTGTGTGTGTGTGTGTGTGTGTGTGTATGTATGTATGTATGTATGTATGTATGTATGTGTGTGTGTGTATATATATGTGTGTATGTATATATGTGTGTGTATATATATATATATGTGTGTGTGTATAGGTATGTGTATATGTATGTGTATATATATATATATATGTGTGTGTGTATATATATATATATGTGTGTGTGTGTGTGTATATATATATATATATACACTACCGTTCAAAAGTTTGGGATCACCCAAACAATTTTGTGTTTTCCATGAAAAGTCACACTTATTCACCACCATATGTTGTGAAATGAATAGAAAATAGAGTCAAGACATTGACAAGGTTAGAAATAATGATTTGTATTTGAAATAAGATTTTTTTTACATCAAACTTTGCTTTCGTCAAAGAATCCTCCATTTGCAGCAATTACAGCATTGCAGACCTTTGGCATTCTAGCTGTTAATTTGTTGAGGTAATCTGGAGAAATTGCACCCCACGCTTCCAGAAGCAGCTCCCACAAGTTGGATTGGTTGGATGGGCACTTCTTTGAGCAGATTGAGTTTCTGGAGCATCACATTTGTGGGGTCAATTAAACGTTCAAAATGGCCAGAAAAAGAGAACTTTCATCTGAAACTCGACAGTCTATTCTTGTTCTTAGAAATGAAGGCTATTCCATGCGAGAAATTGCTAAGAAATTGAAGATTTCCTACACCGGTGTGTACTACTCCCTTCAGAGGACAGCACAAACAGGCTCTAACCAGAGTAGAAAAAGAAGTGGGAGGCCGCGTTGCACAACTGAGCAAGAAGATAAGTACATTAGAGTCTCTAGTTTGAGAAACAGACGCCTCACAGGTCCCCAACTGGCATCTTCATTAAATAGTACCTGTTAGAGCCTGTTTGTGCTGTCCTCTGAAGGGAGTAGTACACACCGGTGTAGGAAATCTTCAATTTCTTAGCAATTTCTCGCATGGAATAGCCTTCATTTCTAAGAACAAGAATAGACTGTCGAGTTTCAGATGAAAGTTCTCTTTTTCTGGCCATTTTGAGCGTTTAATTGACCCCACAAATGTGATGCTCCAGAAACTCAATCTGCTCAAAGAAGTGCCCATCCAACCAATCCAACTTGTGGGAGCTGCTTCTGGAAGCGTGGGGTGCAATTTCTCCAGATTACCTCAACAAATTAACAGCTAGAATGCCAAAGGTCTGCAATGCTGTAATTGCTGCAAATGGAGGATTCTTTGACGAAAGCAAAGTTTGATGTAAAAAAAATCTTATTTCAAATACAAATCATTATTTCTAACCTTGTCAATGTCTTGACTCTATTTTCTATTCATTTCACAACATATGGTGGTGAATAAGTGTGACTTTTCATGGAAAACACAAAATTGTTTGGGTGATCCCAAACTTTTGAACGGTAGTGTATATATATATATATATATATATATATATATATATATATATATATATATATATATATATATATATATATATATATATATATATAACTTTGTTTAAAGAAACACTCAATGGAAGGGAAAGTGCTCAACAAAGAAGGACCAGAATAATCCTGGATTTTATATATACAGTGCATCCGGAAAGTATTCACACCCCTTCACTTTTCCTACATTTTGTTATGTTACAGCCTTATTCCAAAATGGATTAAATTCCTTTTTTCTCATCAATCTCCACACAATACCCCATAATAACAAAGTGAAAAAGGTTTTGTAGAGATTTTTGCAAATTTATTAAAAATAAAAAACTGAAATATTGCATGTACATAAGTATTCACACCCTTTGCTATGACACTCAAAATTGAGCTCAGGTTCATCCTGTTTCCACTGATCATCCTTGAGATGTTTCTACATCTTGATTGGAGTCCACCCGTAGTAAATTCAATTGATTGGACATGACTTGGAAAGGCACACACCTGTCTATATAAGGTCCCACAGTTGACAGTGCATGTCAGAGCAGAAACCAAGCCATGAAGTCAAAGGAATTGTCTGTGGACCTCCGAGACAGGATTGTATCGAGGCACAGATCTGGGGAAGGGTACAAAAAAAATGTCTACAGCTTTGAAGGTCCCGAAGAGCACAGTTTTCTCCATCATTCGTAAATGGAAGAAGTTTGGATCCACCAGGACTCTTCCTAGAGCTGGCCGCCCAGCCAAACTGAGCAATCGGGGGAGAAGGGCCTTGGTCAGGGAGATGACCAAGAACCCGATGGTCACTCTGACAGAGCTCCAGCGTTCCTCTGTGGAGATGGCAAAACCTTCCAGAAGGACAACCATCTCTGCAGCACTCCACCAATCAGGCCTTTATGGTAGAGTGGCCAGACGGAAGCCTCTGTTCAGTAAAAGGCACATGACAGCCCGCTTGGAGTTTGCCAGAAAGCACCTAAAGGACTCTCAGACCATGAGAAACAAGATTCTCTGGTCTGATGAAACCAAGATTGAACTCTTTGGCCTGAATGCCAAACGTCACGTCTGGAGGAAACCAGGCACCTCTCATCACCTTGCTAATACCATCCCTACAGTGAAGCATGGTGGTGGCAGCATCATGCTGTGGGGATGTTCTTCAGCGGCAGGAACTGGGAGACTAGTCAGGATCGAGGGAAAGATGAATGGAGCAAAGTACAGAGAGATCCTTGATGAAAACCTGCTCCAGAGCGCTCAGGGCCTCAGACTGGGGCGAAGGTTTACCTTTCAACACGACAACAACCCTAAGCACACAGCCAAGACAACGAAGGAATGGCTTTGGGACAAGTCTGTGAATGTCCTTGAGTGGCCCAGCCAGAGCCCAGACTTGAACCCCATTGAACATCTCTGGAAAGACCTGAAAATAGCTGTGCAGCGATGCTCCCCATCTAACCTTACAGAGCTCGAGAGGATCTGCAGAGAAGAATGGGAGAAATACCCCAAATATAGGTGTGCCAAGCTTGTAGCGTCATACCCAAGAAGACTTGAGGCTGTAATCACTGCCAAGGGTGCCTCAACCAAGTACTGAGTAAAGGGTGTGAATACTTATGTACATGCAATATTTCAGTTTTTTATTTTTAATAAATTTGCAAAAGTTTCTACAAAACCTTTTTTGCTTTGTCATTATGGGGTATTCTATGTAGATTGATGAGAAAAAAAGGGAATTTAATCCATTTTGGAATAAGGCTGTAACATAACAAAATGTGGGGAAAGTGAAGGGGTGTGAATACTTTCCGTATGCACTGTATATATATATATCCCCATCCATCCATTATCATTATCCAAACTGCTTATCCTGCTCTCAGGATCCCAGGGATGCTGGAGCCTATCCCAGCAGTCATTGGGCAGGCGGGGCAACATCCTGAACATAATACATAAATTGACTGCTGACATAAAAGTGACAGCGACGGAGCAGGGGTCAGATTGAAATGGACACCAAAAGCTGGATTCTAAACACTTACGTACCCATATCAGATAACTTTAAGATGTTGAACCACTGATGTAAAGGTCTGTTTCACATAAGGTTTGAAATCAGATTTACTGCTCCTGTGCACCCTTCAGACAGGGATTGCAAGATTATCCAAGTACAACCATCCTCTACTGTACTTAAGTCGGCAGGTATCCTCCGGTCTCAAACAGGCCTTTACTCGTGATATGTTTTACACATTGCACCCGAGCCTTGGCCAGTTCTGAGCTCCTAAAATAGATGGTCGCTCTAGATAGGTAGGCAATGGGAAAGCGAGAGAGAGAAACTGGGAAAGGAAGCAAGAACAGGGGGGAGGATATTGTAAAAAGAGAGTAAGGGTGGTATTATGTGTTGGCAGTCTACTGCCTTTTATTTCAGTTAGTGTGTGTGTGTGTGTGTGTGTGTGTGTGTGTAGGCGGGTGGAAAGGTGTGCCTTTAAGCCTCACGCTCTTCAGCAAAAGTCTATTATGTAATTCCTTGGAAAGCCTGACTAGCGGTGACACACATACAAGCCATACAAGTTTATTAAAAAATGACTGTCATAGATAGATACAAAAACATAGCATTAACTATTTGACTAACATCTCACAGTTTTGCCAGAACATATAGCATGTTATCCACATTGCACAGACACAAAAATGCACAAGCACACTGACTTTTCTCTCAAACCACCCTTGAGCCCATGTAATAAAACAGAACTGAGAGGCCCACACATGACCTGTGTATGTGCTGAAGTGGGCCATTGAAAAAGGCTGCTTACCCAACACAGTTATAAATAACTGGATGGCCTGTACCTTAAGACGGTTTTGTCTGGGTGGAGGGTGCCCAGAGTTCAATGTAACCTGACAACTTAATCCCTTGTAAGAGAGAGGCAGAGGGAGGTGGGTGGACGCTTGGGTGTCTTGGATTTCGAAGCTACTGTTGCTTATTAGCACTTGGAGAACAGCACTAAACATTGATTCTGTTTGGACACCATTCAGCTTGCAATACATACATGCATACCCTGCACAATTTCACATACTATACACACATGCACACAAAACACATGCGTAGAGAGCTCATTGTGCATTGTAATTTTATGTCCATTGCCTCAGGGTGGATACACACTATCAAATTTCCAGAGAAAAAGCCGCTATCCCTATTAAATAGTCATGGGTTGGATAGCACAGTGACTTATAAAAAGTGGGAGAAGGAAATTTCCCCCATTTCCCTAAATTTGGACCAAGCTATGTCTAGCGAAAAAGTAATCATGATAGACACTAAGGAGCAAGCAGGTCTACAAAATATGTGGACAAAATAATAATAATAATAATAATAAATTAAACTTATAGAGCACTTTTGACATACTCAACACATAACCAACGCACATGCACACACACACACACACACAAAACACACACACACACACACACACATACAAAGATGCATACTGTAGTGCCAAATTACTAATTTTGTGTGTAATGCATTCTTGGTCAGGAGGGAGGGTCAACAGAGGACCACGAGGGATTTAAATTATGAGATTATCAATAGAATGTTATTCTTTTCTTTTGAAATGAGGAATTTATGATTCCTTTTAAACTTATGTGATGATTAATTAAATGAAATTGACTGAGAACAGAAACCCTCCTGTAGAGATGTTTTTTTCCTCACTACATTTAATTACAGCAAGGTGGCTTTTTATTGTTTCACTGAATAGTCTGCAGGCATGAGTGGTCGTTTCTTTAATGCAAATATCTTACAGGCTTCTAGAAATTCTGTCACACAGTCCTTAGTACATCACAACTGCACATTTCAAAGGTAAGTGCAACGTTTTGTACACTTGAGACTGTCTTTTGACAATATGTTTCATCTCATTAACATTTTCAGAAACAGAGCAAGCTCATTCCAGTCCCCCAGGAAACATTAAAAGAAAGAAAGAAAGAAAGAAAGAAAGAAAGAAAGAAAGAAAGAAAGAAAGAAAGAAAGAAAGAAAGAAAGAAAGAAAGAGAAAGAAAGAAAGAAAGCAATACTCTGAAAACTTTTCAGTGTTAGAAATACAGGGTTTGGTGTGTAATCAGTAGGTTTTGCTCCTCATATACCTTGGCTTTTCCCTCAGGGGTCATGAACCACAAGCTTAAGTGGCACATGCTGTGGAGTACAGCAGTCAGGTACCGTGTTAAGGATGAAGCAATAACCTGAATATAGCAGGAGGCCTCCCTTGAGGGAACAGAGGATGAGTGGAAATATCAAAGGAAACTGAGGAGGGAAAGACTCAGAAGAAATGATGAGTACATCCCCCTCTTCTGACTGTTCAGTTTAGTTTGTTTATTTCATTGTATGATATAAATGCATTTCTGAGGTTTATGCAAAGTAAAACAAGAGTCAATAGATAAAATTTGCCCATCTTAAGCACTTTGGCCCTGTGTGACAAAGCAGGCAAGCATGCGTGTGTGCATGTGTTTGAGTTGCCACATGCCACATGTGAGAGCAGGCTTATCTTTGATTTTAGCTGCCCGCCACAAAGACATTGAGATGGCAGGAAGCATGCTCATGTTAGCCTGTCTTAGGATGTGCAAGTTTGTGTGCGTCTCACGCATACTTGAGGAAATTGTCAGTAGTTGCCCATGAAGAGCCAGGCAAGTGGGATAGCATTGTCCACAGCCTGGGGAGCACATGGTCCACATTAGGGCAGACAGAGCAGTCTCCAACAAGGGTATACTAGCCATCAGCTTCAACATTCAGATGTCTGGCCATTTCAATGGTCTTCCTTGGTCAGGAAATGACATTGCATTTAAAATGGGGCTCCTCAGTGGATAATGTTTCCCAGGAGTGTTAGACTCTTCCGAGGTCAGTGAGTTTGGGCTCAGCCATGCACAGTGTACCAATCATACTGTAAGGCTTGGATCGATGCATTATTCACAGAGCTTGGATGGCTCCAGGGTAGTTTGCAATAGAACTGGTTACCTTTTACACTGACACAGTACATCTACAGTAAATGCATTGTGCAAAGAAACGTCTATAGTGGAGAGAGACTGGCGATGGATCTGCCTGAATCCAAAATGGTGCCCATTTAAGAATGTGCAAAGAAACCGTCGCTTGGTCAAAAGATACAATCTGAGAGCAAAATTCTGCCAAACATTAAGTCGAGTCTTTAGGTGTAAGAAATGCAAAATATTTAATGTTGCTTAGTGCAAAGGCCAAAAGTTTGATCAAAGTCACACAATACTTGTTTGCTGTACTTCCATTACAAATACCCATCAAAGTGTTGCATCTCTTTGTGGTTTTCCCACTTGATGTAGAGACAGGTTAAAAGCCTTCTGTGTTTTGTGAGGTTGGGACAGGTTCAGTATGTTTTTTGGATGGTTGCTGAACTGAGTCCCTTCTTCCACCAATCCGCTGATCTGGTGCAACAGATATATTAGGGCGGCTTGTTAGAGGAAACGCTCAGGTCAGTCCAGTTGCTCTCAGCTCACTGCGCTTCCATCACACTCAATATCCCAATTTCCCCTTCTCACATCCCCATAGGCTTAGCAGTAAAGGTCAATATGGCACCATCCCACAGCTTGCTTAGAGCAGAGGGCTGCTTAAAATATCGGTTATAATAGCAGTGACAAGTGGACATGAGAGCTTTTATGGAAATTACATTATTTATCGTCTATGCAGTAAAAAAAAAAGTGTCATTTTCAAAGCTCAATATTTGCAGTACCAGTTGCTTGGGCAAATATTCAACAGCCAAAATTTAGGTTAAATATCGTTCGACTGATGTAGAATGGCATATTGAAGCATTTCAAGTTATCGAAAGGAGAATACTGCAGCCAGACATTTGAATGGGACATGATGGTTAGCAAAGTAAACAGTGGGATTAGGTCTATTGGGTTTATTGGGTCAATTAGCTCACAGCATGGGCACAGAAGGATTTTCTAGTCTTCATCAGTGCCTTATCAAAACAATACCACCAAGTACTACTGACACCAATGACAGTTTAGATCCACTCAAATACAGTAGATCTGTAAAATTTGCAGTGTCTGATCAGCCTGTTTCGTTTCACATGTTCACTGCAGGAAAGACATTTACCAGAGTACAAGCCAGTTCCTGTCTCAAGTCATTGTGCATTATTTGAGATTTCCATTGTTGAATGTTTTACAGTTACTCTTAACAGCTCTGACAGGAAATAGCCCACAAATGATCAGTTCACACAAGCTATTTTTTTTAGTGCAAGCAGTTAGGGCCATTATATTAGGGCCATTATAGTATATATATATATATATATATATATATATATATATATATATATATATATATATATATATATATATATATATATATATACACTACCGTTCAAAAGTTTGGGATCACCCAAACAATTTTGTGTTTTCCATGAAAAGTCACACTTATTCACCACCATATGTTGTGAAATGAATAGAAAATAGAGTCAAGACATTGACAAGGTTAGAAATAATGATTTGTATTTGAAATAAGATTTTTTTTACATCAAACTTTGCTTTCGTCAAAGAATCCTCCATTTGCAGCAATTACAGCATTGCAGACCTTTGGCATTCTAGCTGTTAATTTGTTGAGGTAATCTGGAGAAATTGCACCCCACGCTTCCAGAAGCAGCTCCCACAAGTTGGATTGGTTGGATGGGCACTTCTTTGAGCAGATTGAGTTTCTGGAGCATCACATTTGTGGGGTCAATTAAACGCTCAAAATGGCCAGAAAAAGAGAACTTTCATCTGAAACTCGACAGTCTATTCTTGTTCTTAGAAATGAAGGCTATTCCATGCGAGAAATTGCTAAGAAATTGAAGATTTCCTACACCGGTGTGTACTACTCCCTTCAGAGGACAGCACAAACAGGCTCTAACCAGAGTAGAAAAAGAAGTGGGAGGCCGCGTTGCACAACTGAGCAAGAAGATAAGTACATTAGAGTCTCTAGTTTGAGAAACAGACGCCTCACAGGTCCCCAACTGGCATCTTCATTAAATAGTACCTGTTAGAGCCTGTTTGTGCTGTCCTCTGAAGGGAGTAGTACACACCGGTGTAGGAAATCTTCAATTTCTTAGCAATTTCTCGCATGGAATAGCCTTCATTTCTAAGAACAAGAATAGACTGTCGAGTTTCAGATGAAAGTTCTCTTTTTCTGGCCATTTTGAGCGTTTAATTGACCCCACAAATCTGATGCTCCAGAAACTCAATCTGCTCAAAGAAGTGCCCATCCAACCAATCCAACTTGTGGGAGCTGCTTCTGGAAGCGTGGGGTGCAATTTCTCCAGATTACCTCAACAAATTAACAGCTAGAATGCCAAAGGTCTGCAATGCTGTAATTGCTGCAAATGGAGGATTCTTTGACGAAAGCAAAGTTTGATGTAAAAAAAATCTTATTTCAAATACAAATCATTATTTCTAACCTTGTCAATGTCTTGACTCTATTTTCTATTCATTTCACAACATATGGTGGTGAATAAGTGTGACTTTTCATGGAAAACACAAAATTGTTTGGGTGATCCCAAACTTTTGAACGGTAGTGTATATATATATATATATATATATATAATGAGAAGACAGAAAACATAATATAAATAACATATGAAATGTCTTACCGCATTGTCTACCTCGCCCACACGACGCCTACTCCATCTGTCCTGGAATAGGGATCCATCCTCCGATGCTGTTATTGATAAAAAAAAATTCTTTAATTTCTGTCAAAAATTTCCTCATCCAAATTCAGGGTCAAAGGGTGGAGAGTGTCATCCAGTGTCATCTAGTGTATTTACATCTTTCTTACTTTGTAAATGTAGAGCTGCTGTAAATTAAGACTTTTATTTAGGGCTAATCAAATAATCTTTGCTTGACTTTACATGAAGGACAGCCATAGATAACATTATCTAACCTGGGATGAAACACGTTTGCTTCTGAATACTCCTCTGTCAGAGTAGTTCTGCTTTTTACTTTGCTTGGGAATTTGTGTTTTTTCCATGACTGATCCAGTCATCCATATTGTTTCAGGTATTTTGCATTTTGGCAAATCATGTTCAATTGTGTAAAGGGGACCAGAGGGTGTGCTCCAATTATCGGGGCATCACACTGCTCAGCCTCCCTGGGAAAGTCTTCTCTAGGGTGCTGGAAAGGAGGCTCCGACCGATTGTCAAACCTTGGATCCAGGAGGAACAATGCAGATTCCGTCCTGGCCACGGAACAACAGACCAACTCTTAACCCTTGTGGACGTACTCAGGGGGGCATGGGAGTTTGACCAGCCAGTCTGCGTGTGTTTTGTGGACTTGGAGAAGGCTTACAGCCGTGTACCCTGTGTCACTCTGTGGGGAGTACTGCGGGAGTATGGGGTACTGGGGCAGTTGCTGCAAGCCATCCAGTCCTTGTATAACCAAAGTGAGAGCTTTGTCCGCGGGTGTTGGACTCCGCCAAGGTTGTCCCTTGTCTCCGATTCTGTTTGTGATATCATGGACAGGATCTCAAAGCGCAACCAAGGTGAGGAGTGTGTCCATTTTGGGAACCTCAGAATTGCATCTCTACTCTTTGCAGATGATGTGGTTTTATTGGCTTCATCAGAACGCGACCTCCAGCACACACTGGAGTAGTTTTCAGTTGAGTGTGAAATGGCTGGGATGAATCAGCACCTCCAAGTCTGAGGCCATGGTTCCCTACCAGAAAATGGTGGCTTGCTCCCTCTGGGTTGGGGATGAGTTGTTGCCTCAAGTTGAAGGAGTTTGAGTATCTCGGGGTCTTGTTCACAAATGAGGGTAGGATGGAGCGGGAGATTGACAGGCGGATTGGTGCAGCATCAGCAGCAATGTCAACGTTGTACCGGACCATTGTGGTGAAGAAGGAGCTGAGCCGGAAGGCAAAGCTCTCAATTTACCAGTCAATCTTCGTTTCAACCCTCACCTATGGTCGTGAGCTTTGGGTAGAGACCGAAAGGGTGAGATCGTGTATACAAGCAGCTGAAATAAGTTTCCTCCAATGGGTGTCTGGGCTCAGCCTTAGAGATAGGGTGACGAACTCAGACATCCAGAGGGAACTCAGAGTAGAGCCGCTGCTCCTTACTTCAAAAGTAGCCAGTTGAGGTGGTTCAGGCATCTGATTAGGATGCGTCCTGGGCGGCTTCCTTTGGAGGTTTTCCAGGCACGTCCAACTGGGAGGAGACCCGGTGGTAGACCCAGAACTCGCTGGAGGGACTACGTGTCCAATCTGGCCTGGGAACGCCTTGAGATCCCCCAGGAGGAGCTGGAGGACATTGCTGGGGAAAGGGACACCTGGAGTGCCCTACTTAGCTTGCTGCCACCGTGACCTGACCCCGCAGAAGCGGTTGATGATGAGATGAGATGTTCAACTGTGCCTCAACAAATACCATAGGATCCAGTTTAGCCATATTACTGTAATAAAAATTGATATATGACACATTCAACCCTGCTGCAAGTTTGCACATTTTTACTTCAATGCATGTATAATTATAAACTCTATAGCAGGTTCAGTTGTGACAGTCCTGTAATCGGTAGTTCTGGTGTGTATGCATGTGTACCTGTGCATGTTTGTGATTGTGTGTGTGTGTGTGTGTGTGTGTGTGTGTGTGTGTGTGTGTGTGTGTGTGTGTGTGTGTGTGTGTGTGTGTGTGTGTGTGTGTGTGTGTGTGTGTGTGTGTGTGTGTGTGTGTGTGTTGTTTCTTCTCTCTCATAACTTTTGACTATGGCTGCTTCATTGGCTCTCTGTGTGCCTCGAGATGGGAAACGCTACCTTCAGCCTGCAGGCCACAAACCCTCAGTCCATGTGACTGTGTGAAAATGGCTGTGTCAGCAGTCATATGGCATGTGCATGTGTGTTAATGTGTTTGTTTTCATGAACACACACTCCATCAAAGCTTTGTGAAGCTCCGTGCCAGCAAGCCTAATTACAAATGGCACAACGTCCATCACATTCTCAGGGTGCACTATATTTGCCAAGACGTAAAGGGCACAAATACATATGTGCATGGATGTGTGAGTCAGAGAAGTAGAGAGTAGGTATGTACTGTATGTGTGTGTGTATGTGTGTGTGTGTGTGTGTGTGTGTGTGTGTGTGTGTTTGTGTATAGTTTGCATTTGCCCTTTGTCCTGGCGGCTATGTGCTCTGGAATGTAGCTAAAGGTCGGGGCCAGGCGGAGAGGGAGATGGCAGGGGCTCGGCGAGGGGGAAGCTTTGGCTGGGAAGAACCAAACGACCAGAAGCAAGACTAGTAGTCCTAGTGTGTGTGTGTGTGTGTGTGTGTGTGTGTGTGTGTGTGTGTGTGTGTATGTCACCAGGACGGGGTGAGATGCTCCACTGTACTGAGTCTGCATCGATTTGGATGTGTCTGTACCTAAAGAGTGGCAGCTGATAGTGATAACCAGAAATCATAGTTGATGTCTTTCTGTAATCGCCCTGCTCATTATTAACTGCATGACTTCATTAGTGTCCTGTGCAGGTACAAGTATTCCCAGAGTGATTTGCATGTCAGGACAGCTACAAGACACAAGAAGATGTACACACACACACACACACACACACACACACACACACACACACACACACACACACACACACACACACACACGCTGCTGCCGTTTGGTCCGCCTGTTGGCCAAAATCAGTATTGCGGGTTCACATGTCACTGTCCCAGTGGTTGTGAGTGAGAACAGAGGCACTGACTGACCTCCGGCCCTATCAAGCTGCCTCTGTCCTTCACTGCACATATGAGGTCTGTTTTCCAGTGAATTATATTAGAATAGATTTACACAGGAAAGAGTTAACAAGTATGAGTGAGAATGAAAAAAAATCCTTACCCATACGTGGCCCAGATTCGATCTTTCTACTCTTGACTAAACTTAGAAACACTATCCAAGCTGGGTTGCATAGGATCAAATTTCAGATGTTTTAATTCATTCTCTCTGTGAATCCAGTGGCTTAGCCTTGTTAATAATAGTAATAATAATAATAATAATAACAATAATAAAAACCTATGTGCTGAATTGTGACTCTTAGCAAAATTTGTAAGTGCACTCATAAACTTGACCTGACAGTGTTGCCCACATTATGTCAGCTGTTGACTTGAAATGGCCACATCTGAGAGAAATGTGTCCAGATCAAGACCTTGCATTATTGGGCTCACAGATAAGTGCTTTGGGAGCATATGAGGACAGAAAAAGTGCTGCCTTGGTCTGATGTAGACATTTGCAATCTATAAATTAAAGTGGTCTGTGCAGCTTCATTTTCAATGTATTTGTCACAAAAATAGTATAAGTGCAATTTGACAAGTGTTTGAAAAAATGCCGTTGAATCTGTGACCCAAACACAAAATATGCTGGGGTCTGGAGGATTTAATGGGCTTAATTGAACCACTGCCATTTTGCTTATCCTTTTGAGATCTGTGAAGGAAATGTGGGATGTAGACTGGGAACCCTACCGATTTTACTTCTGGCTCCAGAAAGAAAGATTTTTACCCCAGTGACAAAGTGGGACTTAGCTGATGTGGTCCAAAAATAGAGCCTCATCTCTCTTTATTCATTCATCTGCTCCCTGGTCATCGTGAATGATGTGGCATGTACCAGCCCCCTGGACCTTTGACTGATTAGGCAGTCATTCAAAGACAAAATGAGCGAGGACTTAAATACTGAGTAGAAGTGGCCGATTCAGTTCGATTGCTATATGCCACTCCTTGTGGATGTCATAGCATAGCCCCATAAACCTAAGAGACAGTAACATGACCAAGCTAGAGAGAAAGATGGCACATCATTTCATTAGCTTAAAATGTTTTGTTATTCCTCACGTCACCCACTCTGACAGCCACGATCTACACTGTTAGAATACAAATACTGATGATAAGGAAGCAGGTTAGGCCCCTTTATAGCCTCATCAGAAAGAGGGGTGCTTTTTGTGCAAAAAAAGAAAGCTTACATGGCAAGGAGGTAAAAATGTACTTATTGTTTTCCAGACAGCTTGTACTCTGGGCTAGCATTGCAGAGGGAGTTCAACTGGAACTGGCTACATTTTCAGATTATAAAATTGAATTTTTTTTTCTAAATTTATTTGTGTGATTGTGTGATTTTTCCCTTTTTCTCCCAATCGATCCCTATTTTAGTTCAAACATCCACCCTCGTACTGCATGCGTTCGCCAACTGCATCTCTCCGGCCGGCAGTCTCGAAGGAGACGCCTCCCCACTTTCGTGACAAGGCGACTCCAAGCCGAACCACTGCTTTTTCCGACACACAGAGAGACGCATTGATGTGACCAACACAAGCTGACTCCGCCCCCTCCCGAAGACAGCGTTGCCAATTATTGCTGCTTCATCGAGTCCGGCCATAGTCGGATCTGACGAGACCGAGGCGCGAACCCCGGTCCCCAGTGGGCAACTGCATCGACACAAAGCTGATGCTTAGACCGCTACACCACCGCGGACATAAAATTGAATGTAAATGTATCAGGTTGTGATTTGCCGATTAGTCAATCCCATCTGTGTATCATCTTGTTGCACTGTATTAATTGAACTGGCTGTAACTGCAAAGTGATTTTGTGAAATCTGGAGCCTTTCTCTCAGTTAAAGTCAGACTAAGTTGAGCATCATCATCATCATCACCTTCAGGATATAACATTTCATTTTTCAATTATTATAAACTCAATAAACAATAACAGGTACAAGAAAAAGAACAACAAACAAGATGATAGCATATAATCTTTAATCACAAAGTGCTTTGTCAGCAAAGGTTTCCTAACAATTTATAAACAAACAAGTGGAACAAGATCTGCACAATAATAGAATCGCAAAAGTGGGCATTTGACTTAGATTTTTAGTTCCATGGCATTCAGTGCATACTGCTTACTTTGACCTGAGCGGGCGAGTTGCTATGACCGTATGGCCACAGATATCACACTCAATGCCATACAATATCAGAACTATGGCATGCAGAATCCTGTGTGTGTGTGTGTGTGTGTGTGTGTGTGTGTGTGAGAGAGAGAGAGAGAGAGAGAGAGAGAGAGAGAGAGAGAGAGAGAGAGAGAGAGAGAGAGAGAGAGAGCATGCGTTCTTTCTTGCTTTTCCTCAGTACATATGAGTCTACTGGCAAAATGCCTCCGCTGGAGATATTTAACATTCCGTTCCACCGTTCCCACTATTTGTCTATCTATTTGTGTGTGTGTGTGTGTGTGTGTGTGTGTGTGTGTGTGTGTGTGTGTGTGTGTGTGTGTGTGTGTGTGTGTGTGTGTGTGTGTGTGTTCAGCACACTATGAAATCTATATTTCCCACTGAGGACCATGGATGCATGTGTTGGCAAAGCAAGCATGCAAAAACAAGTTGTGAATGTGTGCATGTGTGAACCTCTCCCAGTTGCTAGTTAGCTGAGGAGTGAGTGATTCATCAGTCTAATCTCTACTCTGTCACTTTTCTTGAACCTTGAGAATAATTACACACACACACACACACACACACACACACACACACACACACACACACACACACACACACACAGGAGGCAGATAGATAATGACAAGGAGTCCTAAAATGGTGTATGTGTATTTGTTAGTGTATACACATCTGTCCCTCTGTGTGAGTGTCTCCTCATTTCCAACAGTGCTCTCCCACATTACACTGACTGGATGTTCTTTTTCTCTTCACTTTTGCAGCTCAACATGTCACTCTGACAAGTCAAGTAATAAGACCACACTCTTTCTCATTCTCTTTTTCTCACTGATGCATTAACACACCGACGCATTAAAAATGAGAGCGCAAAAGGTCTGCGCATTCACACACATTATTCCTCTCACATGTGTGCATGTTTTGCATCATGGAATAAGTCCTCCCACCATGTGCTATGTATATGAATGAATGGCCTTTATACAGTAAATGGTTCCGCCCCGAGAGCTCTCTGGCTATACTATCCAGAAATAGAGTGTGACATGCCTGAAGGGGAACTAATGCATCAGCAATGGATTTCTAGCAGAGCTAAATATGACTGAGCATAGGGTGTGCCCTGTCCCAATAGAGCCCCTTTTAAATGGATGTGCACTCGCGCACGCGCGTACACACGCACATAAAAACACACACTGACAAAGTTGAAAAATTGATATAAACATGCAAGCATGCAAATAGACATCTCACATCGCATATGCCACAAACTCATGTATGCTTACTAGACTAGCTTGGTCTAGTCGGAAAGGCACGAACTGATGAAGCCTCTTTGATGAGAGGCGAAACATCTTCACGAATATATACCAAGTCCAGTTGCACTTGATTCAGTTCCTTTGGATATGCTTACTAGGGATTTCAAAGAATAGTCGACTAGTCGACTATCAAAACCAATAGTCGACACTGTGCATAATTGTAGACTAATCGTTCCTCTGTGGTTTTAGCACTGTGCAGTAATAAAGCAGCGGCAATGCATCTACTGCAGATATGCAGCTGGGGGCGCTGTGGTTCCAACAGATTAGTTTGGAACAATTTTTTTTTACGTTATGCCATGTTAAATAAACAGAAGGAAAGACTTCCACTATCCCCGTGTTTCAGTTTAACGAGTGAACATGTTAACTGGTGACTTCAGTGACGGCAGCTGTTGAAAACAGAGAGTGTCCTAAAAGCCTTTAAATGTTACATATCTCAATTTTGATACACACTCATTCGTGGTTAATTGCTAATGCTACACTAACCATTTAGGTGAGTTAAATTGTGCTCAGCAAGACTCATTCACCTCTCGTAACGTTTCTTATAAATGTGGGAAACAAACCGCAGCTGACAGTGCACCGTTATCCTAAGTATTATACTGTTATCTGATTGTTTTTTTTCTTTTTATTTATATGTTTATGTAAAGCGCTTTGAGTGGCTGTTGCAGCTAGAAAAGCGCTATATAAAATGCAACTTGATTGATTGATTGATTGATTGATCCTCAATCGGGAAATGATCCATATTCAGTCATTTAACCTGTAATGTTAAATTACTCATTAGATGCTAACTTGTTTAATTTTATTTTAGCTAATATTTTCCCCCCACATTAAAAGTAACTTCCAGAAATGTGAATGCCTCTTGTTGGCGACACCGTTTAATGTACATAATGTAGGACAAAAGGGAACAGATGAATATATATATATATATATATATATATATATATATATATATATATATACTCTATTGACCATTCAATTTAAGATACTAGAACGACTAGAACGACCATGGGCGGTCAAATTGACGGCCGGGTTTTGAACCCTATATTCTGTCAAGATAAATACCAATTGAGATATTAATGCATTGCATATGTTAGTATGTCGGTTAGGAGACGACTGACACCAAAATTAACATTTTAACAACTATAATACTACTTTTAAACAGTTTAAACTGTAACATGGCCTATAAAACGTGAAATGTAAAAAAAATTAAAAATTAAAAATAAAAGAACCGAAAATAACCATGGAAACAGTCCCAAACAACGACCGGAACTTTAAAACAACTGGAACGACCATGGGCGGTCACCACGGTTTTTAAACTCTATATTCTGTCAAGATAAATACCCAATTGAGATATTAATACATTACATATGTTAGTATGTCTGTTAAAAAACGACTTGTACCAAAATTAACATTTTAACAACTTTAGTACTATTTTACAAACAATTTAAAATCGCCGGTGTCCAACGCCTGAAAATACTGCAATGCCTTGGTGATAGTCATGGTGAGTGTGAAACGGGGGCTGTACCCAGACATGTTGGAATACCTGAAAAACAAAACGGAAAACACATATAGCTAATCTAACAAACGTAACAAGGCCTATAAAACGTGATATACGTATATATATAAAGAATTGAACGTTGCGATTATCCGCTCCTCAGTAGTTGAGCACTCACAACACCATTGACGTTGCGAAGGAAATTACGCGTAAACATACGTGACATGACGCGCACGATGACGCGCAAATTACGCGCGGTGATTTTGACCGCTCGTGGTCATTTTATGAGGATCTTATCGTAACTTTTTTGTGCAGTTGATCTAAAACTAATTTTAATGCAAATATATGCAGTTTTGGGAGCATTCAGGGGGCGGTAGGTCTGTATACCCCCCCACACTAAAAGTTATTACACTTTGAAAATCCAAAACTGTCAAAGTGACCCCCTTGGTCGTTCTAATAGTTTTTAAATGGTTGTTTTCAGTTCATTTTTTGTATTTCACGTTTTATAGGCCCTGTTACGTTTGTTAGATTAGCAATATGTGTTTTCTGTTTTGTTTTTCAGGTAATATTTTCACTTTTTTAATTTTGCTTTTCAAATTCGACCATGTCTCTCTGAAGTTTAAATTGTTTAGAAACAGTATTATAGTTGTTAAAAGGTTAATTTTGGTGTCAGTCGTTTCCTAACAGACATATTAACATGCAATGCATCAATATCTTAATTGGGTATTTATCCTGACAGAACAGAGTTTAAAAACCGCCGGTCATGATGACCGCCCATGGTCGTTTTAGGTAGATCTTATCGTAATTTTTTTTAGTGCGATTGATCCAAAATTAATTTTAGTGCAAATATATTTTAGGAGCATTCAGGGAGCGGCAGGGCTTGCTGGGGGTTTAGTCCAATCAAATTGCGGCTCATTTGTAAACGGCGTCTCAGAGACAGTCGATGACTCTGCTATTTCATCTACCCCCATCTTAGTCCCGCCTACATTGTGGGACCTTTTTGACGAGAATTGATCTGTTGTTAGTGGATGGGGAAAAAATGTGTCTCCCACGATTAATCGACTACTCGACTACTTTTGGGGAGTAGTTGACGGCTACTAAAATACAGCAGTCGTGAATCCCCTAATACATGCAGTGACATGTATACACACAACCTCACACATACATGCATAGTACACAAACAAGTGCATAAAGACAGGCTAATTTATAGAGATGAATCGACATTTATAGAGAAAGGTATAGGTGGTGTGATGCAACCTGAGTCACCCTGGCACAAAACCTGAGACACAGCAGAATCCCTTATCTATCTGCATCTCACCCTAGTTACTCCACTTTTTAAAATGCGGGAAGATAAACAGAAAAGCTGAAGACAAAAGTGCAATTTTTAAAAGACAGTATCAAGTCAGTTCACTCAGAAGAGCTCTAAGAGTTTCTTGGGCTTTGGAATTAAATGTCGTAAGTTCATGTCTGTGAATATTCTCATTCATCCAGGTCATGGTTATCCAAAGGAGTTGAATCAAGTGCAACTGGACTTGGTATATAAGTTAATATTTACCACAAGACTTTTTTCCTCATATTGTGCAATATTATAGTATTATTTTTGTTCCTGTAAAATTGCTGATAAAGTTATGTTATCTTTTCCTTAAAAGAGGTGATATAATGTGAACTATAGTAACACTAATCCTTTGTCCCCTAGGAGCCCCACACTATATATCCCAATTGCATTTTTCCGTGTTTCTGAGAGTTGATATTTCAGAGTTTACATGTGAGTGATGTTAGAGACAGAGGATATTGCAAAAAAAAAAATCAGACAGACAAGAGAGAAACAAGTGTCCTGATTTATTATTTCTCTGTACTTTAAAAAAACGGAGCAGCAACAATATCAATTGTAGTTCTGACCCCTGGGCTATTCTGTGAACAAACACTGCAGGTACTCATTGACCTTTATTGCACAATGGGTAAATAATTGCATTAACATGATCGGGGTTACTAGTTAATTTCTCACTGAGGCTAACCATGTTAAAATTGTTTGCACTTTGGTAAACTGGGATGACTTGCCTTGTAGATGTGAGACACTACCAATGTCTTCCACAAGAGGACACCAATTCAGTTTATTGCCTCTGCCCTGGAGAGCTACCAAGTACATACCGAACTGTTGCACAACCCTGATAATCACATGAGTGGAAGGAAGCAAACTTGAGAACAGACTGTTTTCAAGACAAGGATATAGGGTTCTTAGTTTGATATAGATATTGTGGTAAATTTGCCTTATAATTCACGATGAAAAAGTAGCTGCCTTCAGGAAAGACAGCGTGATAAAGTTATACAAGTATAAGCATTGCCAGGGTGCAGCTATGGGGTTTTCTATTTGTGTAATTAGTACAGAATAAGACACTAAAACTGGGTAATGTTTGGGAATAATTGCCCCTTAAACTGCTTACAGACTTAGTTAGAAAGCGCCTTGGGTTACACACACACACACACACACACACACACACACACACACACACACACACACACACACACACACACACACACACACACACACACACACACACGTGGTGCCCAGATGGGAGACAGATGTGTAATAGACAGGGTCAGAGAGTCCATACAGTAATTGTCTGCACTACCGTTTCTCAGTATTCACTGCAGCACTCAGATCGCTTCATTTTGGTAAATCCAGGAAATTTCCTCTGGAATGGAAACCATGTCCCACTCTCCCATTTGATATTTGTGTTCCCCATTTTCTCTCTGCCTTTGTCAAACAGGCATGAAAACAGTCTTCTGTAGATTACTTTTCAAGGTCATCTTTTCCTTGCGGGACATTCGGGCAGATTTTGACATTGTCACCCCCTTAAACCCTAACCCTTACTACACCAATACAACCACTAAGCTCGACACCCGCCACCGATATATATATATATGTGTGTTGTGTGTGTGTGTGTGTGTGTGTGTGTGTGTGTGTGTGTATGTAGATAGATAAATAGATAGATATAGATATATACACACACACATGCACAAGGTCGTACTTATATGAATGCCCACATGTGAGGCATTCACTGCTGTTCTGTGTTTCCAAAAGCATGCAAGATTCTGCAACTTTCTCATTTTTTCTTGTCCTTTCTGGGTCTTTCCAGTGGCTGATAATCATCAGAGAAAGTGCTGATGAGAGCTGATCCAAGAGGAGATGGAGGGATGAGGAAATGAGTGTGGGGGAGGAGAGGAGGATGGGGTGGGGGCCCAATATCTAATCTCATTATCTCCGCCCAGGCTAATCCAAACCACAGCAACACCTAGTCATCTTGATAAACTCAACACCTGTTGTACCCCAGCAGTACATGGTACATATAAACATATTGACAAGACACACACATACACACACACACACTCACATGATCTACTCCTTGTAGGCAGTAAAATGTCAGATATGGGGGATACGCTGATGCTGGGGGTGGAGGGCATCAAGAAAACCATCCTGCATGGAGGAACCGGAGAGATTCCAAGATTCATCACGGGGGCTAAGGTATTGTAAACCTCACATCGTTATTTTTACTCCACCTGTTTGGACTGTGAGCTTGAAACAAGAATCTCACCAACAAGTTTTAGCCTGAGAGTGCCATCCCTTTTTATTTTATCTCTCAAGCAATTTAGCCCCTGGCAATTACAAACTAAGCTGTGAGCCCGCTGGTCTTTCGGGACATTGTTCCTTTGCTACACAGTAGAGACTCTCAGTTCAAAAACCCCAAAAATCAAATGAAAACCACACATCCCGGAAGAGACCAGCTGACCAATGTGTCTCTGTATTGCAAACTGCTGAAAGACAACAAAGGAGTGTGGCCCTCTATATTCTATAATATAAATACCATCCTCAGCAGTATTCAAATGGTGGTTGTACCACATTTTCGAATTTCATATAGAGTCTGGTATTGCTATATACATTGCATAGTCAATGGTCACAAAAGGTAATGACCTAAAACAGTATAATAATTAAGCAACAGGCATATAAAGCCTCTGTTTGGACATTTCCCTTGTAGGCTGTCTGTTTTCCTTCCTGGTTTATTGATCTTTATTGATCTTGTTTGTTATTATATACCCCACATATTTGTAGCTGATCATGGCACTTGTCTTTAGGGAGCACACACACACACACACACACACACACACACACACACACACACACACACACACACACACACACACACACACACACACACACACACACACACACACACACACCTGTCACTTCCTTACTCACCACATGCATATTTGGGTGTTGCATGCCCTTGAGGATATCATCTGCATCTACAGGACCATATTCTGCATACTAACATAGCATTTGCACTCGTGCATCACAATTTATGGTTTGATGATCATTTATTTTTTGTGTACTTACCCATACTTTTCTTTATTACTTGTTTAATTTATTACTGTACATGATCTATTTTTACCCAACCATGTATATATAGCTGGCCTACCCTCATATTATGTTTAACAATGTAATTTGATTTGATTTAGGTTGATATGAAACTGACTTTTTTCCCCACTCATGCTGTTATAGCATTGTTTGTATTCTTTCCTTTTCCCAAACCCCCTTTTGCCCTTCTGACACTTTCCTCTGAGATTCACCGATGCAAAGCAAAAAAAAAAAAAAAAAAAACACAAATCTGGCTTAGGGAAACGACTCTCGTACTGAGACCCAGGCTTATAAGAGCAACCTAGGACCATAGGTGTTTACATGTTGAAGGAGTATACAATACTCCCTCTCATTCGTCTCTGTGTTTTCCATCCCACGTACTCCCTCTCTTCCTCCAGGTGACCTTCCACTTCCGTACCCAGCTGTGTAATGATGAGCGGACGGTGATAGATGACAGCAAGGTGGTCGGCACACCCATGGAGCTGGTGATCGGCAATATGTTCAAGCTGGAGATCTGGGAGACTCTGCTGTCTTCTATGAGGACCGGCGAGGTGGCCGAGTTCTGCTGCGACACAACTGTGAGTGGTCAGTCACCTGCATAGGCTTCAATGCTGGGGGAATGTCCTGCCCGACCGGCTGACGCGAACGAATGAATGAAATCTACGACTGTATTGAAAGTAAACAAGATCTTAATTTTAGGGATATACGAGATGAGGAACCTCATTCGGAGAGGAACGTTTGTAAAATATCCTGACAGTGATTTGCTTTAGACCCACACACATATTTTGAAAATTCCTGGTCCAGATCTTATAGATGAGTTGATTGACTGGCTATTTTTGTTAGAAAAATACACATGAACAGAAGGATTTAAAAGAATACATTTTCCTCCAGAATTTTTTTTCAGAATTAAAACTGGCACTTTGCACAACATAATAATATTGATGTGGGAATGACCGCCTGGCATTGTGGCTTACATAATAAGCCACACATACGTTCAAGAATACACTTGAATGTATTCTTAAAGCAACTAAACTATACACTATTCGTTATTATGCAACCCTCTGAATTAATTAGGTCCAAAGCAAAATGTAAACATAAAACACAGGCCCCTCATTTATTCCTCCTTTCTCAGCTTTAATATTACATCATGATATGTAGTACCATAACGTTCGGTTGTCGTCAGATATAACAGATATACCAAACAAATACAACATTATTCAGCATTGCAGAACAGGAAGACTAAATGACATTTTGGTGTTTTTTGTGGTCAACTAAAAAAGGATTGATGGGTTGATCATATCAGTCGCCACATACACGTCAGGTTTAGATTTTTGCTTGCAATGGATAGCCACAAACCTAGGTTTGATGTAGTATGGATTCTTCTTAATAATGTATCTGACATTGATGTTTTTTTCCCTCGGTGTCAGTGTTGTGTGTGCTTTACTTGTATCTATTGCTATGTTCACATGTTGGTTTGTATGTTTGTGCATCCCCACGTGTGTGTGAATATGTGTTACATCTATTCTTTCTATCTGTTCATTTGATTGTATCTAGTCTGTGTCTTTCATAACAGAATGTGTGTGTGTGTGTGTGTGTGTGTGTGTGTGTGTGTGTGTGTGTGTGTGTGTGTGTGTGTGTGTGTGTGTGTGTGTGCGCACGCCAGGTTTTTCCTATCCTAATGGGGACCAAATGTCCCCATTGGTATAGAAAAACCTGAAACCACCTACCATGTGGGGACATTTCATGGGTCCCTATGAGGAACATGGTCCATTTTAGCATTAGGACTTGGGTTTAGGGTTAAGGTTAGAATTAGGATTCAGTTAAGGTTAGGGTAAGGGTTAAGGTTATGCATGTAGTTATGATGGTTAGGGTTAAGGGCTAGGGAATGAATGTAGCTAATGAGGGGTCCCCACAAGTATAGGGTGACATGGTTTGTGTGTGTGTGTGTGTGTGTGTGTGTGTGTGTGTGTGTGTGTGTGTGTGTGTGTGTGTGTGTGTGTGTGTGTGTGTGTGTGTGTCACTGCGGAGACAGATGGGGTTGAGGCAGAGCGTCATTAATCTCCAGCAGCCTCACCTTTACTTAATCGCCAAATTCCCGCTGAGTCAGCATGGCCACCACAGCCAAACTCAGATTAGATTTGATGGGGCTTAAGACTTTCATTTGTCGCCTCATATAGACAGAACGGCATGCATAAGGCACCAGACATAGCCTCCGGTGTCAAAACTCTAATGACGCTGTATTGTCCTCTTGATGAAGGGGCACACTTGTCTTGCTGAGCAGAGAAAGTTCAACACTGAGTAGGCTTTATGTGAAGCTACTAGCGAAGTGTTAGATGTTCATTACTGTAGTAGTCATCTTCAAACAATTGGATAGAGGAACTCTTGAAAGTTTCCCAGCTAAGCACTTTAGGGAGTAATAGAAATTCAACAATTGGTTGTAAAAATAAAAACAAAATGGAGGGAAACTTTCTTGTGCTCATATTTTTTTAATGTCCTCTACTTCCCAGCACACAGGGCTTTATCCAATTGTCTCCAAGAGCATGAGACGCATTGCAGAGGGAAAAGATCCAGTGGACTGGCACATCCATACATGTGGTATGGCTAATATGTTTGCCTACCACACCCTCGGCTACGATGACCTCGATGAACTGATGAAGGAGCCACAGCCTCTCTACTTTGTCCTGGAGCTGCTCAGGGTTGGAGAGAAAACAATTACACTGCTCACATCATATTTTATATCAAACACCCCACCCGTGTCTGAGTGTGTGTGTGTGCGTGTGTGTGTGTGTGTGAGTGTGAGTGTGTGTGTGTGTGTGTGTGTGTGTGTGTGTGTGTGTGTGTGTGTGTGTGTGTGTGTGTGTGTGTGTGTGTGTGTGTGTGTGTGTGTGCATGTGTGTGTGTGTTTGACAGGTACAACAACCCAGTGAGTACAACAGGGAGTCATGGGCTCTGAATGATGAGGAGAGGCTGAAAGTGGTGCCTGTGTTGCATGGCCAGGGAAACAAGCTGTATAAGCTGGGACGCTACCAGGAGGCCACCCAAAAATATAAAGAGGCCATCATCTGCATTAAGAACGTACAGACGAAGGTGACTAATAATTAGCTGAAAAGGAAATCAGTGCTGCAAAACACACAGATCATCACCCATCGGCTTAATGTTGATTTTCTGAAAAGACATGTCTATGCAGTATGTACAGGATATGTATGCATGTATGAGCTCAACCCAGATGTTGGCTTTGGCCTGACTGTATGTGTGTCCTCCTCAGGAGAAAGCATGGGAGGCCCCGTGGCTGAAACTAGAGAAGATGGCCAATACGCTGACACTCAACTACTGCCAGTGTCTTCTGCGTATGGAGGAATACTACGAGGTTATCGAACACACCAGTGACATCATCAACCAGCATCCAGGTGCATACTGACTAAGAGCAATGGGAATCATATGATTTTAGTATGTTTAATTAGGAGTTTAATTTGAAACACCAAATAAGATAATGTTTCCTCTGCTAAACAGACATTCATATGAGTGACACGGTGGCGCAGTGGTTAGTGCTGTCATCTCACAGCAAGAAGGTCCTGGGTTCGAACCCCGGGGTTGTCCAACTTTGGAGGTCATCCCAGGTTGTCCTCTGTGTGGAGTTTGCATGTTCTCCCCGTGTCTGGGGTGGGTTTTCTTTGGGTGCCCTGGTTTCCCCAATCCAAAAAAAAAGACATGCATGTTAGGGTTAGTGCTCCTGTCTGTGCCCTTGACCGAGGCATGGCAGCACGAACTGGAGTTGGTTCCTGGGTGCTGCAGGGTGGCTACCCACTGCTCCTAGCTACACAGCTAGGATGGGTTAAATGCAGAGTGTAATTTCCCTACGGGGATCATTAAAGTATACCAAAATTTAAAAAAAATGTTCAAGTTATCAAGAAAGTGTCATGGTGCACGGGTATTACAACCTCACTGTTTAGTCAGCCTTTAAAACAGGATATTTTGGCTGAGAATGTTTGTGCATGTTTGACATTGTTGTGTCTATGCTTGGCTTTACCCACATTTCTGAAATAGCTACAGCTGTATGTGTTTCATGCCCATAAAAGTAGAAATGGTGCCTACGTTGAAATGGTAATTAGCACTGTTTCCATGATCTTTATTTGAAAGTAGACACCCATGTGAATACATCACAAAGATTAAAAAGATTTTTAAAAAAAGAAAGAAAAAAAACCTGACTTAATTCAATCCTGAGGTAAAAGTGCTCCCTTTCAGCCAGTTGAAGTTATGCTGTCAGAATCTGAAGAGTCATCTTCATGTGACCGCTAGTCTTCATCAGCATGAAAGGCTCCTGTAACACATGTATGCATGCATCTGTGTCGCTGAACAGGCATGGCGAAAGCCCTCTACCTGCGTGGCAAGGCCCACATGGAGGTGTGGAATGAGGCGGAGGCCCGGCAGGACTTCAGCCGGGTGCTAGACCTGAACCCTGGTATGAAAAAGGCCGTCAAGAGGGACTTGGCTTTGCTAAACATGCGCATGGAAGAGAAGAACCAGGAGGATAAGCACAAGTACAAGGGCATGTTTTGACCGAGAAAGAGTGAAGGGGTCCGTCCGGATGTCCATCATGCCCAGACTGGCCGTTGACCTCACAGTATGGACGGCGGATGAAAGAAGGAATATGGCATGAAGTCATGCATATATCACTTTTTTATGTTGAGAAACATCAAGTCACCGCTTTGTTGCTCAGGTTTTGTTCTTGTTATAGGTCATGAAAAAATACAAATAAGTAAAATAAAAACCAATGATTGTCTTGTAATTGCATCATACATCCAGAAGGTGGGGCAATGCCCATATTTTTTTCTCTGGGTCAACTTGAACTGTACTGTAGGCTCTCAATAAAAGCTCTGATGGGAGAAATATCACTGGCCTGCTCAATATTTGTATATCTTCAAAGAAGTGGGCTGTTTTGTCTCAATAGATGAGCAGGGGTGTCTCTTCTGTGGTCTCTCTGTCTCTTTTCCTCCACATGCTTCCATCAAGATTTCCAGTAAAAAAAAGCAAGACTTGTTTGGGACTACTCACCACAACATTACACCACAAACCCCTCAGCAAACACTTTTGTTTTGAACCAATGAGATCACATGTTAAAAGTATGATACTTAAACACTCCTCCAATTACAACCAAGGGGGAAACAGGGAGGGGTGAAAGACTGAGTGAAAACGGCGTGAGAAGGGGAAAGAGAGAAAGGCAGAGAGGACATATTTGTGTAGCTTAATGACCTTGACCATCAGGATGCAGCTAACTTTGAGCTTCTGTGAAAAACCTTTTGTGTCTGTGCATGTCTTTGTTAGTGTGCAGCTGCAAACTAAATCAGTGGCAGGCCTCTCGCGTCACATGGAGAGCTCGGTATAATTCAGGGAATCCCAGCCCATCTCCGTCAGCCTGCTCCTCCGTCAATACGACAGACACACAACAGTTTACCAGAGGATGGGAAACAGACTGTAAACAGGCTAATGCACCAGTTTAAAAACAATACGAGCAGACAAACGACAAATTAATGATTGCTGTGAAGGCCTGAGATGAAACGTCTCATCCTACGCTATGCAGCCCACTTCAACCATGCCTAGCACTGCAGCTCTTGCTGCTTGAGCAACGAAGACGATCCCCATTATCTGAGTGATGTAATGAAGAAATCTACATAAGCCAATACGTTTTGAAATCAAAACAGGCCTAATCAAAAGATTTTTCACCACATATTTGACTGTTTTGCCTGTTTGAAAGGTATAAGCCTAAGCAGGATCCACATGTAACCCTACAGAACAAAAACCACACACAATAAGCAACATCATTGCAAAAAACCGATTATGAACCATTCAGCAGCAGCCAAGGAAAGCTGTGCTCTCCAAGTGAGCATCATACAATCTGCACAAACACACCTTTCATCGACTTCCATGTTTGCACTCATAGTCTTGTGTATTTTGAATTCGTGGCATGTGACGTTATGTCGTGTCGCCACGAGGGAAGTGTGTCTGCCCTGAGCAGACGTGGGAATCATGCAGCGCAAAGCAATCTGAATCTGGTGCTGATGCTGAGAGGAGGAAAAGAAGGAGGGGAGGGGGGAGGAAGAGGGAGGGGAGGAGGAGGGGGGAGTTATGAGGCGGGGGCTTCGCAGCCACAGTACTGGTGCAGCGTTAAGAGGCATCGGAGTAAACAGTAATGTGAAGGGGAAACTCACTTGCTCCGTGTGCCCTTGTCGTGGGGGGAATTAAAGCGTTTCCTTCAGCCTCAGTAGGGAAGTGGTGGTGATGGGAGAGACAGGAGACAGGAGCTGATCTGACAGATTTGTTTCTCAGACTGTTTCCGAATGGGTTGGAGGGAGAAGACTCACCGCCTAATCTGAGGAGGAAGAGGAGAAGGTGCTGTGGGATGAATGGAGACCTCCTCGATCCAAAAGGAATGCTGATATTACACTGAAGCCTGCTGCATCGGTTTCCTCCTCTTATCATCATTATTCTTTTTTTTCCATTTGTTGGTTTGGTCCATTTATTCAACAAATCATCTGTTTGGTGCTGCTGATCATTTAAAGTTGAAGATAGTCACAGGAGGGGAAAGCTATTATAGTTCCTATTATGGAAAATTAAATCTGTTGTTTTTTTTTGTTGTTTTTTTTTATTGTTTTTTTTTGAGTGACAGATTCAAAACTTGAGTATTGATTTTAAAAAAAAAGTTCATTAACTTTTTAAAAGAAAATGGCCATCAACACGGACAGGGAGTTTGAGAAATGCAGCCTGGCGGAGGGCAGAGGAGCACCGCCTGGCTGTCATCAGGAGGAGACAGAGAAGCTACTGGCGGTGACCTCTGGCCCCGGGATGAACACCACCACCACCACCACCTCCTCCTTCTCCATCAACATGGGGAGCGACAAACAGGCGGAGGCCGAGCAGAACGGCCATGGTGTGCCGGGGAGGTTGGGCTCCACCGGACACCTGGCCGCGGCTCCGCTCTCTCCATCCAGGGTCAGCCTGAGCCG
Organism: Lampris incognitus; assembly: GCF_029633865.1. NCBI lineage: Eukaryota > Metazoa > Chordata > Actinopteri > Lampriformes > Lampridae > Lampris > Lampris incognitus. Next base: position 28,011,095 of record NC_079217.1, on the reverse strand, counting down.
CACCTCCTCCACTGGCAACGCCGCCGTCCAAGAGACCCCGAAGCCCAAAGACTATCTCCTGCTGGTCATCTTCTCCTGCTTCTGCCCTGTCTGGCCCGTCAGCATTGTGGCGCTGGTTTACTCCATCATGGTGAGTGTGCCGCTGTAGAGATAAGCCGGGGGGGGGGGTCTCCATCTCTCTATACGTGAGTATGAAGGATAATGATGTGAATATTTTATCATTTCTTGAGAGATGCTTTGTGTTTCATAAGTCACATAACCTGCACGTGTGGTTCTTTAAAAAGACATCCAGTGTAACTGGAACAGTTTACAGTGAAACAATGTCACCGTTTTATTTTCTATAAACCAACTTCAATACAATCTCTAAACCTCCTGTGGTGCATTGCATGTTCACATCGCCGTGTTGGTGTTGTTCCTGCTCCAGAACCATCATTGCAACAGACCAATCATGTTGTCAAGTCAAGTCCATTTTATTTGTATTGTCGATTATCACAAATTACATATTTGCCTCAGTGGGCTTTACAGCAATATACATCATGTCCTTGGACCCTCGCATTGGATAAGGAACTACTCCCTAAAAACAAAACCTTTAACAAGAAGAAAAAATAGGAAGAACCCTCAAGGAGACCAACAGAGGGGGGATCTCTCTCACAAGATGGACAATGTGCAATGGATGTTGTGTTTACACAATTTACAGAATATAACATTGAAAGAAGATAACAGAATTATAATGGGTTTATAAGATATATGAAGAATATGATGAGGAGGATGCAAAGCAATGTCCTGACGCCACTGGAACAGCCCAGGATCTGAGCCACGTGACCACCCTCACCATGTAGACCTGACAAGAGGATACACTACACATGCACACAGGGGAGACTCACATCACTCCCTTCACGTACACAGGAGAAGAGACAAGAAAAAACATTAGTCACATAAGTGAGAGAAGGATATAACATTGAAACAGGATAACCAAATTATATGGATTTATAAGCTATATAAAGAACATGATGAGGAGGATGCCAAGCAGTGTCCTGGTGGCGACCACCGTCACCATGGAGACCTGGGAGGTGGACAGACGTGCAAACAGGGGAGACACATCACACCATTCACATACACAATAAAAGAGAAAGGAGAAGACATCATTCAGAGAGAGAGAAGACATCTGAGAGAAGAGAACACTTTGCAATGGTCACGTCGACAGAACAGTGCTTGGTAAATTTGTTGAGACAGAAACCGACCCGCCATGCAGTACAGGTTGTGAAGTATTCAGTTTAAAGTCAACTAATTGTAGGTTAAAGCAAAAAGATGAGTTTTGAATTTGGATTTAAAGGACTCAATAGACTCCGATTGTCTGATGGCAGCAGGCAGGTTATTCCACAAGAACTTGGCCCAATAGGCCCTGCCACCAGTGGACATCTTTTTAACTTTGGGCACACACAGGTGTACTGTATTTTGAGAGCTGAGAGCTCGAGATGGAATGTACAGTTAAGGAGATCAGACAGGTAAGATGGGGCAAGCCCATCTAGGACTTTATAAGTCAGCAGAAGCAACTTGAAGTTTGATCTAACCTGTGGTGGGCTGTCAAGGCCATCAGGGCCTTCTCTGCTGGCCCTGTCAAAATCAGAATTTGTTTTTCATAGTTAAATTGAAGTGTGTCTGAAATGTGTCTGAATTCAATGACTTGTTTTCTCGTGGGGCTTATCAGGAATTTTCTACGTCATCTAAACGCGTCACAGCTCCTTGGATCAGCACAAATGGTATAGCTAGCCTTTCCTTTTTTTTAATAGCAATATTTATGAATTTACAAACATTATAGAACAATCAAGAACATAAATGCCAGGGGCTGAAAAAGAGATACAATAAAATTAGTAAAGAAAAGAAAAACAAACGTATTTTTGAGTACATTACGGTTATCTTTCTTCCCTTCACCCATTACAGAAGTAATTCTTTATTATTATTTACAGGATTGATAGCTCTGCTGGGTGTAAGGCTATCAATTCTGTTCCCATAACAAAAAGTCATTAAATAAAGTCATTGTTTTTACAGCCTTCTTATTGTAACTTAAAGATTTTGTGTCCATGTAATGTTCCAAGTCCTTTTAGAAAACTTGTATCGATGAATGCGAAATTTTGCCAGAAAGACAGCGAGGTTAATCACAACAGCACCTTTTCCAAATTCTTATCCTGAGTATGAAAACCAAACAAATTTTATAAAATAACTCAAAGTTGTCCAATAGCTTCTCTCTAATGAACATTGATATATGTCTTGCCATAGTTTTTTCATATATATATATATATATATATATATATATATATATATATATATATATACTATATATATACTATATATATATACACACACACACACACACACACACACACACACACACACACACACACACACACACACACACACACACACACACACACACACACACACACATGCACTGGCTCCCAGCAGCTGCCCGCATCAAATTCAAAACCTTGATGCTCGCTTACAAAACAGCAACTAAAACGGCTCCCACCTGCCTGAACTCCCTAATTCAGGTCTAAACTCAGTCCTGCTCACTACGCTCTGCCGATGAAAGGCGCCTGGCACTTCCACCACAACGGGGCCCCAAGTCGCTAGCCGGCTCTTCTCTTCTGTAGTTGTCCCGGTGGTGGAACAAGTTACCAAACTCCATTCGATCTGCTGGGTCCCTCTCCATCTTTAAGAAGAAGCTAGAGACCCATCTCTTTCACGAACACCTCCACACCTGATGGTATTAATCACCTCGCCGCCATGTTTGATTAACTGAAGTCATCAGAGGGATTAGAAATGCCATAGAATCCAATGTTAAAACTGCGCCATAAAAAATACAATTTCAAGAGCAGGATTAATCACAGTCACCGCTGAAAATCACCCCAGTAGCTACGATAAAACATTTCCCATGCCTGAGCTATGGTTTTTTTTTTACCTTTTTTATTCATTTTATATCATGAAAACTGCGATGGTTAAACACATATGCAGTTTTTTAATAATGGCCCCCTTTCCCAGTAGGTGAACAAAGGGGTGGTTTGTCGTCAAGTTCGAGCACCAGAGAAGGGGAGATAGGCCTGGCGGAGCTCTGTACTCTGTTGAGTGCACTCTCTGACTCTTCTAGTTGTTTTTGTGCCATGTAGTATGCGTGTGAAATGTGGTTCCTGGGTGACATAAATGAAAATCTGGTGATGGTGCAATAGCTGCTATATTGCACAGTGGTGTGTGTTTTGGTTGTTGAAGATGAGCTGTCTTTTTGGTGCTGATCATGTACTGCATATAGTGCGTGATAGTGTATTTTGTATATGGCTAGGTTGGCTGTATCGGCACTCCACGGAATGCTACTGGATCTTGTTGATTTGTGGGGGATTGTTGTGCTCATGGCATGCAGTGATTTAATTTGTACTGCCTCCTGGCCAGTGGTGGCGATGTGATGTCTCAAGTGAGTGATTGTTATATATGTGCAGGAGCGCAAATAAATAAACTTCTCTTTCCGGCCACCTGCATGTCCTCCATCACCACTTCCATAAACCTCCTCTTTGGCCTTCCTCTTTTCCTCTTCCCTGGCAGCTTCATATTCAGCGTCCTTCTCCCAATATACCCAGCATCTCTCCTCCACATATGTCCAAACCATCTCAATCTTGCCTCTCTTGCTTTGTCTCCAAACCGTCCAACCTAAACTGTCCCTCTAATATAATCATTCCTAATCCTGTCCTTCTTCGTCACTCCCAATGAAAATCTTAGCATCTTCAACTCTGCCACCTCCAGCTCCACCTTCTGTCTTTTCGTCAGTGCCACTGTCTCCAAACCATATAACATAGTTGGTCTCACAACCATCTTTTAAACCTTCCCTTTAACTCTTGCTGGTACCCTTCTGTCACAAATCACTCCTGACACTCTTCTCCAGCCACTCCACCCTGTTTGCACTCTATTCTTCGCCTCTCTTCTGCACTCCCCATTACTTTGGACAGTTGAGCCCAAGTATTTAAACTCATATGCCTTTGTCACCTCTACTCCTTGCATCCTCACCATTCCACTGTCCTCCCTCTCATTCACGCATAGGTATTCCGTCTTGCTCCTACTGACTTTCATTCCTCTTCTCTCCAGTGCATACCTCCACCTCTCCAGGCTCTCCTCAACCTGCATCCTACTCTCACTGCAGATCACATGTCCTCCAGAAACACCATAGTCCACGGAGACTCCTGCCTGATCTCGTCCATCAACTTGTCCATCCCCATTGCAAATAAGAAAGGGCTCAGAGCCGATCCTTGATGTAATCCCACCTCCACCTTGAACCCACCTGTCATTCCAACCGCACACCTCAGCATTGTCACAATTCCCTCATACATATCCTGCACCACTCCTACATACTTCTCTGCAACCCCGACTTCCTCATACAATACCACACCTCCTCTCTCGGCACCCTGTCATATGCTTTCCCTAAATTCACAAAGACACAATGTAACTCCTGGCCTTCTCTATATTTCTCAATCAACATTCTCAAAGCAAACATCGCATCTGTGGTGCTCTTTCATCGCATTAAACCATACTGCTGCTTGCTAATTGTCACCTCTCTTCTTAACCTAGCTTCTATTACTCTTTCCCAAATCTTCATGCTGTGGCTGATCGCCTTTATACCACTGTAGTTGCTACAGTTCTGAACATCGCTCTTGTTCTTGAAAATCAGTAACAGTATGCTTTTTCTCCACTCCTCAGGCATCCTCTCACTTTCCAAGATTGGGTTAAACAATCTAGTTAAAAACTGCCTTTCCACTCTTTATCATCTTCATAGCTGCCCTCACGTCCTCCTTGCTAATCCACTGCACTTCCATATTTACTATCCCCACATCATCCAACCTTCTCTCTCTCTCATTTTCTTCATTCATCAGCCCCTCAATGTACTCCTTCTACCTTCTCAGCACACTCTCCTCGCTTGTCAGCACATTTCTATTTCATCCTTGATTGCCCCTAACCTGCTGCACATCCTTCCCAGCTCGGTCCCTCTGTCTAGCCAATCCGTACAAGTCCTTTTCTCCTTCCTTAGTGTCTAACCTTTCATACAACTCATCACATGCCTTTTCCTTTGCCTTTGCCACCTCTCTCTTCGCTTTACGCTGCATCTCCTTGTACTCATGTCTACTTTCTTCATCTGTCTTACTATCCCACTTCTTCTTTGCCAACCTCTTCCTCTGTATACTTTGCTGTACTTCCTCATCCGACAACCAAGTCTCATTGTCCTCCTTCCTCTGGCCTGATGATACACCAAGTACCTTCCTAGCTGTCTCCCTCTATTTCTGCAGTGCTTGCCCAGCCATCTGGCAACTCTTCACTACCACCCAGTGCCTGTCTTAACTCCTCCCTGAACTCCACACAACAGTCTTCCTTCTTCAACTTCCACTATTTGATCTTTGGCTCTGTCTTCACTCGCTTCCTCTTCTTGGTCTCCAAAGTCATCTTACAGACCACCAACCAATGCTGCCTAGCTACATTCTCCCCTATCACCACCTTGTAGTCTCCAATCTTTTTCAGATCACGCCTTCTACATAAGATATAGTCCCCCTGTGTGCACTTTCCTCCACACTTGCACGTCACACTGTGTTCCTCCCTCTTCTTGTCCAAAGGAGTTGAATCAAGTGTAACAGGACTTGGTATATATCCGTGAGGCGAAACGTCTTCACGGATATATACCAAGTCCAGTTGCACTTGATTCAACTCCTTTGGACAACCATAACCTGGATGAATGAGAACATTCACAAACATCTCCCTCTTCTTGAAATATGTATTCACCACAGCCATTCCCATCCTTTTCGCAACATCCACCACCATCTGTCCTTCCACATTTCTCTCCTTGACACCATTCCTACCCATCACCTCCTCACCACCTCTGTTCCCTTCACCAACATGCCCGTTGAAGTCCGCTCCGATCATCACTCTCTCCTCCTTGGGTACACTCTCCACCACTTCATCCAACTCTCTCCAGAATTCTTCTTTCTCTTCTATCTCATACCCAACTTGCGGGGTGTATGCACTGATAACATTCATCAACACACCTTTGATTTCCAGCTTCTTACTCATCACTCTGTCTGACACTCTCTTCACTTCCAGTACACTCTTGACATACTTTTCCTTCAGAATTACCCCTACCCCATTTCTCCTCCCATTTGCACTATGGTAGAATAGTTTGAACCCATGTCTGATCCTTCTGGCCTTACTCCCCTTCCACCTAGTCTCTTGCACACACGGTACACCTACCTTTCTTCTTTCCATCATATCAGCCAGCTCTCTCCCTTTACCAGTCATAGTGCCAAAATTAAAAGTTTCGACTCTCACCTCCACACTCCTACCCTTCCTCCTCTCTCGCTGCCTCTGGACATGCCTTCCCCCTCTCCTTCACCCAACAGTAGCAAAGTTGAAGGGGAATAGGAAGGCAGAAATGGAGAGAATTGAGCTAGACAGAGAGAAGCTCTGGATTAAATTAAAATAGGAGGAGCAAAAGACTGAGCAACCCTGCCTAGCACTAGAAAGAGAGACAGCGCTGTCTCAGGACCCTGCTTTGTGACAGGTCCCAGAAAGCTGCTTTGATTCCACTAGCTGTCTGAGGCTAATACCCAAGTTCAATGCAACCAATGTGGGTGTTTTCTTTGAAGCCTTTGAGTGGATTGCTGAGGAGATGAAATGGCCATGGGACAAGTGGACATTGCTGATTCAAGGGAATTTGGAAGGGAGAGCTCAGGAAGCATAAGCCGCTTTAGATGCCACACAAATTAAGAATTATGGTGTGGTAAAGAAAAATGTGCTAGCGGCATGTGAGTTAGTTTGGAAGCATACCGCCAGCAGTTATGGCCCCTAAAAAGGAAAAGTGATTAATCTTTTCTGGAGTTACCTAAGAGACTGGAGTTGATGTTTGGAAGGTGGCAGGCCTCTACTGGGACCTCCAATTTTGAAGGCGTCTGGGCACTTTTGCTAATAGAACAGTTTAAAAGTGTGTGCCCCAGCACATAGACATACGTCTTAATGAGTGGGATGAGAAAGAGCAGCCACATTAGCCAACCAGTATGAGCTAACTCACCGTAGCATGTCTGGTAGAGGAAGATCTTTCGGACAAGATAGGGAAGCTAAATGAGATCCTGGTGTGGCAGGGAAAATGCTTCTGGCTTTAAGTTTTCTGACTGACCCCAGAGGATCCAGGTTAAGTCTGAACTTATCTCTCCTCCACCTGAGTCAAAAAGAGTTGAGCGACCTCCTCGAACTAAGGTTTATTGCTTCTATTGTAAAAAAAACCCGTCACACAAAGTCTGTTTGCCAGAGGTTGCAGCACAAGGAGGCTAGAAAGCCCGTAGCCTGTGTAGGTGTTTTGCCTCAAGTACTAGAAACTAGTGAGTTTATGGATCCCTTTAAGGAAGGGGTACTAAAAGATGACATTGGTTTGTCTAGCTCAAGGTACAGTTGCAGTGTCTCGGGATGGTCCAGAGGTCCCAGTTAAGGTGCTTAGAGATTCTGGAGCAGCTCGTTCACTACTTCTGAAAGGAGTGTTGGATTTACCACCGTCCATCGCCACTGGGGCGTCGTTTGTGATCAAGGGGGTTGGTGACCATTATGTTCCTGCTCCTAAGCACAATTTTTTTTTTGTGAAAACTGAGCTGGTGACTAAGGTAGTGGCCATGGGAGTTATATACACTCTACAAGTGAAAGGTATTTCCTTCAATTTAGGTAATGACCTGGCAGGCACTTGGATGCAGCCAAGTGACCCCGAAGACGCTCTGGCAGAGGTAGTTCAGAGTGAAAGTGTTACCCCTATTGTGCAGGAACAGCCATGTGAAGCACCACAACCACAAACTGCTGCCTTAGAGCACCTTGAAGTTTTCACGGCCTGTGTTGTGACCAGATCACAGTCCCAGGAGCCGTGGGAGGCTCAGGTAGAGAAACCTCCTGTCGACCTGTCTGACACATTTTTGGCTCAGTTGGCTGGAATATAGGAAGGCAGTCAGTCTACTCGAGAAGCTCTGGTTGAAGCTCAGTGTAAGGAGCCCTCTATAGTGGCCCTCAGGAAGACAGGTATGTCATTAGAAGAAAGCCAAGAGGTAGCCATGGGGTACTATTTACATCGTGATGTTCTAATGTGAAAGTGGCGCCCACTGCACCACCCAGATGATGAACACTGGACAGTACTCTCATAGGTGGTGTTAACCAGTAGCTTCAGAAGAGAGGCAATGGGCTTGGCTCACGAGAGTGCTTGGGCGGGCCATCTTGGTGTCCGGAAGACGCAAGATAGGGTTATGTGCCATTTTTATTGGCTGGATGTATCCAAGGATATGATTAATTACTGTAGATCCTGCCACACGTGTCAGCTAGTGGCAAGCCCAACCAAACTATTACAGTTGAACCATTGAGTCCCCCTCCAGTGATGGAGGAGCAGTTTTCCAGGATAATGATTGATTGTACAGGCCCATCCCCGGAAGAAAGAAGGGTAACGAGTACCTACTCACTATCATGGATGTGGGTACCCAGTTTCCAGAGGCAGTGCCATTACGCAGCATCAGAACCAGACCTGTAGTAGAAGCCCTGTTACAGTTTTTATCTCAGGTAGGGTTGCTGAAAGAAATTCAGCATGATCGAGGCACCAATTTCACATCAAATCTGTTTCAGGAAGTTGTCTGCCAGTTAGGCATTAAGCAGGTGATGTCGCCTGCCTATCACCCACAGTCCCAATGTGCAATAGAGCGGTGTCATCAAACACTCAAGACTATGATAAAAGCCTATTGCATGGAGTGCCCTGAGGACTAGGATATGGCTATGCCTTTTCTGTTATTTGCCATTAGGGATGGCACTAATGATTCTACAGGTTTCAGTCCATTTGAGTTAGTCTGCGGACATGAGGTCTGAGGACCACTCAAGATGATGAAGGAGAGGTTGCACCAGTCAACTCCTCAGAATGACACACTGCAGTATGTAGCCACATTTAAAGATAGACTAGAGTCAGTTTGTGCCATGGCTAGGCAGAATCTGCAGGCAGCGAATGGCAAAATGAAACAGCAGTATGACAAGAAAGCAGTACAGCGCACCTTTGCAGAATGTGATAAAGTGCTGGTATTGTTGCCAATGAATCAGCCTAAGTTAGGGCTAACATTTTGTGGCCCCTATACTGTGATCAAGCGTGTGCTTGAGTGCAACTATGTCATTAGCACCGCAGAATGTAGACAGAAAACAAGGTTGGGCCACATTAACCCTATATTGAGCAGGATGCTGAGAGCCCTTTGTGTCTGGTAGTAACCGTGGAGAGTGGTGAGCCTGATGGGGGAGAGGCCGGTCCCAAAGTCCCCGGAAGCAGTATCTGCTTGCTTACTCAATTCGGTATTACTAGCCAATTCTAGCCAGCATTTAGAGTACCTACAGCCTGAACATGCACAAGACATCATGAAACTTATAAAGAAGTACCCATGTTTATTCGCGGACACCCCTGGTCTCACCAACCTTGTCTCCCATGATGTAGATACAGGGGATGTGGCTCCTATTAAGCAGAACCCTTATCGAATTCCACCTTACAAGCAAGATGCTGTTAAGGCTGAGGTACAGTACATGTTAGAGATTGGGGCTACTGAGAAGGGGACAAGCGCATGGAGTTCTCCACTGGTACCAGTTCTTAAGCCAGATAATAATGTGCGCCCATGTGTCGATTTCAGAAAGGTCAATAGTGTGAGTAAGACAGATGCTTATCCCATCCCTCGATTAGAGGATTGCATGGATTGAATTGGTCAGGCCAGCTTCATATCCAAGTTTGATCTTCTAAAGGGGTACTGGAAGGTGCCGTTAACTCACTGAGCAAAGCAGGCGTCAGCCTTTTGTACTGCCGATCGATCAGTTATACCTGTGTCGAGTGTTACCCTTCAGCATGAGAAATGCCCCAGCAACCTTTCAAAGGTTGATGAACATCATTACAGCGGGGTTAGCCAATGTGGTAACCTACATTGACGATGTTGTTGTGTATAGCTCGTCATGGACCAATCATGTTGTGCATATTGATCAGCTTTTTGAGAGATTGGAAGCTACTGGCCTGGTTGTGAAACTCCCTAAGTGCAAGTTTGGAAGGGGCCAAATCACTTACCTAGGCCACTTAGCAGGGAGAGGATCAGTGAGACTTAGACTGGCTAAAGGACAGGCGATTGCGGATCTACATGTGAATCGATATGCGGACTATATTATTCAGGCAGAGACAGCTATAACAGCACTGAGAAATGCTGAAGAGACTCTTAGTGATGGACTTTTAATTGCAATGATTCTGAAAGGGTTGCCAGAGTCATTTAAACTATTTGCTATCCACAGGCCATAACGTCTGTCTCTGTTCATGTTCACCCTTTGAGAGATCTTCACCAAACTTTATACCTTTAGTCTTTGACCAGGATGAATTCTTAGCAGCTCTCCATATCGCATTTCGGTAGAAGCGTGACGTAAACCGAATGATGATCGCTCTGAGTTGGACATTATTCTCAGTGCTTTACCAAGGCGATGCTCAAAATCTATGGCAGCAGGGAACTCATCTTTCTCATCTGGAAGGACATGCCGGCAAATCTTTATAACCTCAAGCCGAATGTTCTTCTGGGCAGATTCGTGAACACCTCGTAGCTTTAAGATGCATCGTCTCATGTACACTTCCAACTCATCCACATGCCTCTGTAACTGGTTAACAGGTTGTTCTACTTGTTCCACTCTGCGTTCCAGACCGGTCAGTTTGGCAGTGATCGACTTCACGTCAACAACAGATGGTTCAATACTCTGGTTAATGCCAAGGAAAAACTATTAAACTTGGGACATTGGGGGGTAAATGCTTTAGAATCACATGGTCGGTCAGAGAAACGCAAGACCCAACTGAAAAGCCAGCAACAAACGCCTGTCATCTGTTCGGTGTTCACCACTGCTGTGGGAGCATCAAGAGCAGCAGCTGCCGTAACAACATCAGGAATAATCGAACTCCGGAAGACGTTTGGGTCTACACCAACCCTAAAAGCGGAGAGGCTCTGGATGCTAAATACTGTAGCTAAACGCCATTCCTACAGCACCAACGAGGGCATAGGTGAGCTTTTTAGAAGCATGTTCCCAGATTCAGAAATAGCGAAAACATTTGCGTGCGGTGGTGACAAAACTGCCTACATCACGAAATTTGGTTTAGCAGAATACATCAAGAGAGAGACCTCGTCTATAAAGTAAAAAACGGTCCGTTCGTTCTCATGTTTGATGAAAGTTTGAACCAGACGACCAAAACCAAGCAGATGGATCCACACATACGTTTCTGGGAGAAGGGGCAAGTTCAGTCGAGGTACCTGGGGTCGCAGTTTATGGGACATGCAAAAGCACAGGATTTGCTGGAACATGTCAAAGTAAGTAATCAGTTATTGACCATTACATTTTTATATGTATTTGGCATACTTAGTTATTGGTATTTAGACATACATTCGATTTCAGTAATACTATGAATAACACACACACACACACACACACACACACACACACACACACACACACACACACACACACACACACACACACACACACACACACACACACACGCGCGCACACACACATACATTCAGTATTCTATAAAATGTGCAGCTGTGTATAGACCAGTGTGTGACTGGCAGATATAAAAGCACACTAACTGTCCCCAAACGCCATTCATACCCCCACACATAGTCTGTGATGTGTAGGAGGTGCCTGTACTGTAGTTGCTTTTTTACTGCATGTTCATTGAAAGAATTGTTCTGATGGAACATGAAGTTGTTCGTGTTGATCATTAATAAATTTACTATGTAAATAATTCTAGGACTTTTCTTTTCTTTCATAGTAATTTTCCTTCATTCTTTTTTGCCGTGAAATAGGTCTTAAATGTTATTCAAATTGGTCTTTAAAAGGTCTTAAGAAAGTCTTAAATTTAACCTGTTGAAACCTGCAGGAACCCTGGAGAATCAGCACCGCAGCCTACAGTTTTCCTGGTAAAGGAAAACTGTTTGCTGCGGTGCTGATTCTCTACAAATGATCCTTTCACATTCCAGGGCATCATGTGATTCACCGTATGAGAAATATTGCTTAGTGCAGCTTAAATGTGAAAATGATAAATAATCAGAAAAAAACGGCTTTTAAGAATGACATTGGAGTGCAAAGCTCAGTGTTGGGACAATACTACTGGTCATTTTTGAATTTCTTTGTGAAATGGAAATAGAAGTTAGTCATGATGACTGACAGAGACTGGATGCTTGAAGACCAGCCAGACACAGTTGGTGAATTTATATGAACTCAGTCTATCTGAGAGACGTATTGTTCTGTTTGTAGCTTTGGGTGGGTCTGTCTGTCTGTCTGTCTGTCTGTCTGTCTCTCTCTCTCTCTCTCTCTCTCTCTCTCTCTCTCTCTCTCTCTCAACCCAAATGACCACTGCTCGTATTCTAGAATGCAAATCTTCTCATTCAAAACTTGCATTGATTGTGTAAGACCTGCTGGTTTAGTAGCACTGAGGTTGTGATTAACCGCCCCAGTGATGGCTTCAGGACATTATGACTGATGATGCAAGATGCCGGTAAAACTCCCCATTAAGTTTGCAATACCATTTGGCACCATGTATTTTGTAAATGGCTATCTAGGATATTTAAACCCAACTGATTGATAGTGATCTTTGCTTGGCTTTAGACAGAAAAAGAAATCGCTGGAAACGTGTCACTCAAACAAATGAAGGCTTTGGTTTTGTGTTGAAATGAACAAAATGTATTATGTGTTGTTCAGGTAATATGAGATGATGTTCAAAACGAAAGAAAAATAAGAATAGAAAACCCAGTGGCTTAAATGTCCTTTCCGACCCTCTGATTCTGATAAGATTTGACACTAAAGAGGCAACATAAAGACACAGATTTAGGGGTTTCATTTCATTTGAATACATTAAAGTTAAAAGCAGATGATGTTCACAAGTGTGTCTGTACTTTACTGACCCGCCCTCTTCAGCGTAATATATCTGTCCTTTTCAACTGTGTCTTACCATAGTAAAACGTTAATCATACTGAAATAAAGATTTTCAGTTTCCTTTTATGCTGTAACTTCCTAAGTCTTTTCAGTGATATTCAGAGTTGTGCAAAATTCAATCCACCACTCAGATACAGAAAGTTTTCTCCGATGCTGAGAGGCCTTTTCACGTTAAGGTGTACAAGGCCCCGGTGCCTGATACACAACACATTACATTTTTGTTCACAAAACCACTCCCACACAAATGGTTCTCAAACAGGAAGGGAACATCATAGAAAAGAAAACATCGTGATATAGAATCTATACTGAAGAGCATCCTCATGGCTTTATAAGTTTTCAATCACTATAATTCACTCGTAAAATTATAAGTTTATGAACCAGATCCAGTTTGTATTAAAAGTACTCTCCCTACCAACACGAGGCTCACCGGTTTGAATCCCCGTGTTACCTCCTGCTTGGTCGGGCGTCCCTATAGACAAAATTGGCTGTGTCTGCAGGTGGGAAGCCGGATGTGGGTATGTGTCCTGGTCGCTGCACTAGCGCCTCCTCTGGTCGGTCGGGGCACCTGTGAGGGGGGAGGGGGAACTGGGCGTATCCTCCCACGCGCTACGTTCCCCTGGCGAAACTCCTCACTGTCAGGTGAAAAGAAGCAGCTGGCTACTCCACATGTATCGGAGGAGGCATGTGGGAGTCTGTAGCCCTCCACAGATTGGCAGAGGGGGTGGAGCAGCGACCGGCACGGCGCGGAAGAGTGGGGTAATTGGCCAAGTACAATCGGGGAGAAAAAGGGGGAAAAATCCACACAAAAAAAAATACTGTCACTGACATCGACTTCTTGGTTCTTAAAACTTTTCATCCGTGGCCCTGAGAGCAGGATAAGCAGTTTGCATAATGGATGGATGTGTTGTTTCATCAGTTTTAAGCGACTGGCGTTTGGAACCAGTACCTTAAAATATGGAATTCAATCAAACCGTTAAAAATTCTCCTTTTGTGGTATGGAAATCATAATTTGGATGAAATTCTCCTTTCTCCTTGAAGAAGGTACATGCTCCAACATATGGCATTGATGTTGGGATTTATTGAACAAGAAATTAATTCTGCCTTAATCAGGGCCACCGCGCGGGGGGGGGGGGCGGTGCAAGGCCCTGTGCAAACTTGACGTGCGAGGCTCTGCTCATTGTGTGACCATGATGCAACGGTCACATGCACATAGCTATTCTAGTTCTACTGCATCCGTAATCATGGCGCCATACATTTTTAAAAAGTAGAATAATACAGCATCGTCATGCACATAGTCGTAAGCTTTGACTTTGTACTATTATAGTCTTTCAAAGGAAAAAAGAAATCAACTGTAAACCAATAGCTTTACATCATCAAGTCAGCTCAGCTGTCACTTTATTTAGGCATTTTGAAGTATGACAGTATGTAACAATTCAATATTTCAGGTCTATAGCCTACATTTCGGTCAGATTTTAGATTATTTTTCAGACCGGTCATTACACGTAGCCTACTGTCACAGTCATATGCACCCACTAGCTTTAGACACCCGCTCAGCCACCGTATCTCTGGAAGTGTTGACAAATTTATCCAGCGATCCTCACTGTGACTTATGAAATTCTTCCTTCTTTTTCATTTTTTTCCTTTTCTTATCCCCCGACTCGTATTTACAAAATCGTTGGCGCTTTCATACAGCCGACACTGTTTCCCCTTCTCCTTCCTCGCAGTGAGGAGCAAGATGGAGCATGCACTACATAATGACGCAATATCGAAAATAAAACAAAACCTGAATAGTTTGTTAAGATTTTTTTCATATGACCTTGGCTAATTGACATACAGAAATTTCATTTTAGAAGCATGTTGGGTCAAGAACTTTCATAAAAAAATATATATATTAAAAAAAAAACAGGACTGCAGGGCAGGCAAGAGGCGCCGTGCGATCGCACACTTTGCACAGCCCATGCAATGGTTCTGGCCTGAAGCTGATTATTTGAGCTGTTGTTACAATGATCGAAAGATGCTTAAAATATGAGTATGTGAAGCTGTACCATAAATAACTAGTTAGATTTGTTTTATATGTAAACACAGAGATAAATCTACTACTCCCCTATGTTTATAAAAATGTGTAACTATAGGAAGAAAATGTCTATTTGCAAATCTTACCTCTTAAGAATGAATCTGTGGTTGATCTGATCATAAAAAAGGCTTTCAGACACCGCTGCAGTGACCCAAGGCACACTGACTGATCAGTCAAATATCCTAGTTTTGACACTGATTAGTAGAAGTACTGTAGCTTGGGTGTAAGGGCCACAAATTTGGGTTTCAGGGCACTTTATTTCAGTGGTTGGGCAGCCAATACTCCAGCACTTTAAAGAAACACAGTGATGGCTGTGTAGCAGGCCCATTTGTGCTGTAATATCACTCCAATGGGCCCACCAAGGGGACTATCAGGCAATAACATGAGATAGCCTGTACTTCCCTGAGCCATCATCTTGAACCCGCTGACATTCACAACTCAGCCTCTTCCCAGTGATTCTGTGTGTGTGTGTGTGTGTGTGTGTGTGAGAGAGAGAGAGAGAGAGAGAGAGAGAGAGAGAGAGAGAGAGAGAGAGAGAGAGAGAGAGAGAGAGAGAGAGAGAGAGAGAGAGAGAGAGAGAGAGAGAGAGAGAGAGAGAGAGAGAGAGAGAGAGAGAGAGAGAGAGAGAGAGAGAGAGAGAGAGAGAGTGAGTATGAGCAAACAAGTGTGAGAGAGAGAGAAGTTGGGGAGGGCATACTGGATGGAGGGCAAGTTAGAATGAAAGATAAGGAGACAGAAACCAGACCCCCACCTGCCATTAATTCAATAGAAGGCGAGAAAAGTCAATTTAGTTTTTCTGCAGAGGGCACATCCCAACAGTTAAGTTCCACAGCACTAGTCAACAGCCTTTCTCTGCCCTGGGCATATGAAAAGTAGGTATATGGGGCAAGCAAACAAGATCAAATCATTACTGGCTACCGGAGAGGATGGGTGTGTGGGACAGACAGTAAATGGCCACAAAGTAGTTCCTGTCAATGGATTAGCGTAGAATGGAATGAGATAGCATGGTGAAGTGAATGAGTTTGAGCTGGGAATATATCAGAAAGCACCACGGGGTCGTTTTTGAACAATTTCATCAGTACTAATGTGGTTAATGTATTGAGCTTGAATAATTTGAAATCAAGTTTAGAAAATTCTCAAAGAAAAAAAAAAAGGCCTGCCATTTCCATTCTCGTGGTGAAATGGTGCATATTAAGGCAGGTTAGAGGGAAAGCACAGCAAGCTAAGAATCTGTTATCAGTGTCCACCGATACACAGACTCAGGTAAACATCTGCATTTGCTTTGGGAAACAAACCAAAGAAACCAAGAAGTTAGTAGAATCTGTTTAATCCCTCATTCAGCCATTTCAGAGAATCAGCATCTTGGTTGAAATGCTGACAATTGGACCAATAATGTGGCATCCATCACCGTCCACCGTCACGTTCAGTAACAGCTCTATCTAAAAGCTGACTTCCAGCTGTCCTGGGAGCAAACTGAGACACTGCAGATCTTTAACAGATGCTCTGGTGGAGGTGAGGGTTTGTGGCTGGCACACGCAGAAGATGTGGAGTCAATTACGGGGAGTGGAGAGGCAGGGGTAATAGGCTTTTATTGCCCAGACCAGCCTATCCCAGTAATGGGAAGGCCAAAACTGCAGGGCCATTATTGCACGCTCGGCAGATTTGTCTGTGAAATACGGGCAAGCATGGCGGCTGCTAGATGGATGACCCTGTGTGTGGATGTATATGTAAATGACTTCCTATTAGCAATCTGATGCCGTAGCCACAGCAGTAGGCGCACGCCATAGTTTTGTAGTCAATTATTCCTATAAAACCTCTGAAAAGAGCCCTAGAGGAGTCAAATAAATGAGGGATAAGTCTCTGTTCAGATGATAGAATACATTATGCAGCATTTACAATGTTACAGAGCATCAGATATGTCCAACATAGTATTGCTTACATGAAGTTGATACCAATGTTAAGTGAGCAGAAGTCAGATAAGATTCGCAAATATAACTTCAACATGTTTATTGTTTTCCTATGGCTGACCCTAATTTCATAAATAGAAAGTTTTACATCTCAGTTGAGTGATTGCATCAGTCTGTCTTTTCATTTACAAATTGCTGTGCTTCTTGAACTTCAAAATTCATCATCTCACTTCAGTTATCATTATTGTCAAATCACATGACTATTATTACTAACTGGAGGGCATACAATGTCTCATTTAAGTTGGGAACTTTAAGATCAGTCCACTTTAAATCTTCTGCTCTCCCATCCACAGCCAGGCTCTCTCTGGCCTGAAACTAATATTTACAGAATTATAACTGAACTTTATCCCCACTGCCTTGTCATAAAGAAGGGAGTACAAAGAAATGCCAGTAGATTTAGTGCTATACTTAAATATCCATCTCAAACCACATGCATGTTAAAACGTACCAGGTCCTGACTGGCTGAGATGATGTCATCTTCTCCTAATCTTTCCTCTGCGGTCAAACCAACCCAAGCCTTCCTCTAACTGACCGTTAATTTAATTCCTCCTGAAATGAGCTTTATGGTGGTTCTGTATATTCCTGATCTGATAGATTTATTCCTGTCAACTTTAATATGTCTTAACTATGCCGATCAGCCAAAGCATTAAAACCACCTGAGGCCACTGCCATCAGGGAATACCGTTGCCATGAAGGGGTGTACTTGACACCACATCCACATGAATACCACATGAACGTCCACATGAATACCAGGACCCAAGGTTTCCCAGCAGAACATTGCCCAAAGTATCACACTGCCTCCTCCACCAGCTTCCATCATGCATCCTGGTGCCATCTCTTCCTCAGGGTAAACGACGCACATGCACCCGGCCGTCCACATGATGTAAAAGAAAATGTGATTCATCAGACCAGGTCACCTTTCTCCACATCTCCATAGTCCAGTTCTGACTCTCATGTGCCCATATAGGTGCTTTTGATGGTGGACAGGGGTCATTATGGGCACTCTGACCAGTCTGCAGCTACGCAGCCCCATACACAGCAAACTGTGATGCTCTGTGTGTTCTGACATCTCTTTGTCATAGCTAGCATTAACCTTTTCATCAATTTTAGCTACAGTAGCACTTCTGTGGGATCGGACCACATGGGCTAGCCTTCACTCCCCCCACACATCAATGATCCTTGGGTGCCCATGATCCTGTTGCCGGTTCACCGGTTGTCCGTCCTTGGACCACTTTTGGTAGGTACATACTGACCACTGCATACCCGGAACAACCCATGAGACCTGTCATTTTGGAGATGCTCTGACCCAGTCGTCTAGTCATCACAATGTGGCCCTTGTCAAAGTCACTCAGGCAGGTGTGCCCATTTTTCCTGCTTCCAACACATCAGAAATAGAATCAGAATCAAGTTTGTTGGCCATGTAGGTTTGCACTACATGGAATTTGACTTCGGTTTCATGGCTCTGTCAGTGTACTTAACATCATAGAATAATAAGACAACACAACAATCTTCAGGTATGTACACAGGGATTGACTATGTACAGGCAAAATAAGAGGCGATAAAGTACAATGGTGCAGAGATGCTGAAATAAATGTTAGCATAATAAATGTTAGCATGTTACTTACATACCTGCCTGAGGTAGCTGGACAGCACAGTATATACAAAATGGTTAGATTTATTTGACAATGTTAAGCATTCATTTGAATGACAGCCTGTGGAAAGAAACTTTTTATATCTGGTTGTTTTGGTGTACTGTGCTCTGTAGCGCCTACCAGAGGAGAGGAGTTGGAACCGGGTGTGATGGGCCTGCAAGGATGTTGCCTGCCTGTTTCCTGACTCTGGCTGCACCAGAGAGCCAGCTGTTCAACTTCCCATCAATATGCAGACTTGTCACCATCCTGGATAAGGCCAATGATGGTTGTGTTGTCCGCAAGCGTCAGGAGTTTAACAGACGGGTAACCTGAGGTGCAGTCGTTTGTGTAGAGGGAGAAGAGTAGATGGGAGAGCACACATCCCTGGGGAGCACCAGTGCTGATTGTCAGGGTGCTGGATGTGACGTTTCCCAGACTCACCAGCTGCCTTCTGTCTCAGGAAGTTTTTCATCCACTGGCAGATGGAGTCTGGTACAGTGAGCTGGGTGAGTTTGGAGTGGAGGGTATCTGGGATGATGGTGTTGAACACTGAGCTGAACTCCACAAACAGAACCTTTGTGTGTGTCCCTAGGGAGTCGAGGTGTTGGAAGATGTAGTGCAATCCCATGTTGACTGCATCCTCCACTGACCAGTTTGCTCAGTAGGTAAACTGCAGCAGTCACTTAATCCAGTGATACAGGGTTTCTTGGGGACCAAGATGATAGTGGAGCTCTTGAAGCAGGAGGGGACTTCACAGAGCTCGTGATCTGTTAAAGTTCAGTGTGAAAATGGGGGCCAGCTGGTCAGCACAGACTTTCAGACAGGAGGGTGATACACCATCCGGGCCAGGTGCCTTCCTGGGCTTCTGTCTCTGGAAGAGTTGGCGCATGTCCTCGACACAGATCCTGAGTGTGGGTGGGAGTTCGGAGGGGAGGGGAGTGTGGCTGGAAGGGAGTGCAGTTGGTTGTGTGTTGTGGCTGGAGAGGGTGAAGGGTGCGAAAGTTTGCTTATCAAACCTGCAGTAAAACCCATTTAGGTCATCAGCCAGTTGATGATTCCCTGAAGTGTAGGGGGATGGTCTCCTGTAGTTGGCAATGTCTTTCAAACCTCTCCGGACTGATGATGGGTCGTTGGCAGAAAACCTGTTTTTCAACTTTTCAGAGTAGCACCTTTTTGCCATTCTGATCTCTTTTGTGAGTGTATTTCTGGCTTTGTTGTACTGAATCCTATCTCCACTCCTGTAGGCTCCTCTTTGGCCTGACGAAGCTGTCTGAGTTTAGCTGTGAACCAGGGCTTATTGTTGTTGAAGGTAGAGAAAGTTTTGGTGGGCACACACATGTCCTCACAAAAGCTGATGTAAGATGTCACAGTGTCAGTAAGTTTGCCCAAGTCTGTAGATGCTCAGCCTTAAAAACACGCCAATTAGGGTGTCCGGGTTGCATAGCAGTCTATTCCGTTGCCTACCAACACAGGGATCTTCGGTTCGAATCCCCATGTTAACCTCTGGCATGGTTGAGCGTCTCTACAGACACAATTGGCAGTGTCTGCGGGGAGGGAAGCCGGATATTGGTATGTGTCCTAGTCGCTGCACTAGCGCCCCCTCTGGTTGGTCGGGGCACCTGTTCAGGGGGGAGGGGGAACTGGGTGGAATAGCATGAGCCTCCCACGTGCTACGTCCCCCTGGTGAAACTCCTCACTGTCAGGTGAAAAGAAGCAGCTGGCGACTCCACATGTATCGGAGGAGATATTTGGTAGTCTGCAGCCCTCCCCGGATCGGCAGAGGGGGTGGAGCAGCGACCGGGATGGCTCTGAAGAGTTGGGTAATTGGCCAGGTACAATTGGGGAGAAAAAGGGGGGAGGGTAAAAATAGAAAACCCACTCCAGTCAGTGCAGTCAAGGAAGGCCTGGAGCTCCAGCTTTGACTCATTGATCCATTTCCTCACAGTTTTAACCACAGGCTTTACAGATGTTAGCTTCTGCCTGTAGGTTGGGATAAGATGAATCAGACAGTGATCAGAAAGGCCCAGGGCTACATGGGGGACAGAGCGACAGGCGTCCTTTAATATTGTGTAGCAATGAGCCAAAGTGTTTGTCTCTGGTGGGACATTTAACATGCTGTCTGTATTTTGGCAGTTCGTGGCTGAGGTTTACTTGATAAAATCCCCAAGGATAATGAGTAGGGAGTCTGGATATTTGCTCTCCATGTTAGCAATTTGATCAGCCGGGTTTTCCGGTTTGGCCAGCAAGCGGAATGCCACGTTTGCTGTGAGCTCCGGAGGCCCGTGACTTTATTTCATATTTCTATCGAGCAAAATCCTGTAATCTTGACATTCGTATTCAAGTTCACGTTATCGCAGTGTATTTCGACTTTTTGTTAGATTTCTTGGCCGAAGAATGTCGTCTGGGGATGAAAATTCCGATGCTAGCAGGTCCAGCCAGGCACCAGCTAGCAACAAGTCGCTTCCCAGAAGGAAGATGGGCCGCTAGTCGAAAGAAGAGCAGAAACAGATTGAGCTGCTGGCCAAAATGATGGAGGAGGTACAGAACATGGTCAGGGAATCAGAGACACGTTTGACGAGAAGATCAAGGGGCACATTGACCCGATTCTAGCCAAGTTTAATCAGATGGACAAGTGCCTCCTCGCATTACGAAATGCGAGGAGTCTGTCGAGTTGAACCGAGCGGACGTGTTCGAGCTTCAGAACAAGGGTGATACCAGAGATGGAAAAAATCGGTAAATTGGAACTTCAGGTGGAATATCTGACCGAACGCTGTGCTGATCTTGAATCCAGGTCTAGGAGGAATAACCTGAGAATCATTGGCCTGCCGGAGAGTTCTGAGTCGCCTCCGCAGCACGAGTTTGCTGCGAGGTTCCTGAAAGACATGTTTAACCTGACCACTCTGCCCAGAGTTGAGAGAGCTCATCGTGTGGGACGCGTGCGGAGCGGGGAAGAAGGGAACCGTCCCACGGCCAGGCACTACCTGCTCTGCCTGCAGACCTTCAGGGAGGAGGAGGATATTCTGGAGAAGGTGCGGAAGATGGGTGTATTGTATTTAGAAATCACGTCAGGACACAGCGCTGTCGCTCGACACAACCGCTACATTGCATTCTTTATTTAGACTGACACAGCATCACAGGCAGACCCGATTAAACAACCCAGAGCCCGCAGGCATCACCAATCGATCCCAGCACAATAGAACAGCACCAACTCAAATGCAGCACTGTCGATGTGTGCAGACATAACATTCCCCCCCCCCCCGGCAGGATTTCAAGCATGAAAGGTTGACACAAAGTCCTCTAGGTGGCCAGGGCGTAAACGTGTGCGAACAGGTCGCAGGGCGGCCAGAAGCTGGGCAGGCCGAGGTGGGGAGGGAGAAGGCAGGGGAAGCTGAGGCCCAGGAATGTCTGGGGCCCATGTAGGAGCTGCATGAAGCCCCGGGGCGTCTCGCCATGCTGAGGGAATGGCTAAGGTTGTGTCACCAGCTGTGTGTGGCGGAGCTGACACCTTCCGTAGACGACTGGAGTGCCACCGAGTGCCATCGCTGAGGAGGTAAGTGGCTGGGCCCAACTGACGGGTGACTTGGAGAGGAGAGGACCAGTATGAAGCCATTTTATTTTCCCTGTGGGGCCTGCGGACCCTGACCCAGTCTGACACATTGATGTCTGGCACCCTGGTTCGTTTTGGCTGGTCAAACCATTGCTTCATCCGCGTCTGCTGACGAGTGACTGAGGCTCTGACCCCAGAGGGAGGTGCCTGGGGTGTGGAGGGGCGGAGCCTGTCAAGGGGCATGCAAGTTCCCGGCCTAGCATGAGAGAGGCTGGGGAGACGCCTGTGGTCGAGTGCTGTGTGGCCCGATAGTGCAGCAGAGTGTGACGGATGGCCTGCGTGAAAGAGCACCCTTGGGCCATGTGTGCTCTGAGGCCGTTCTTCAGTGACTGGTGAAAGCGTTCAACGCCGCCATTGGCCTGGGGGTGGTAGTACACAGTGCGTATATGACGGATGCCCTTGCTTTCGAGATAAGCAGTGAACTCAGCAGAGACCAGCTGAGGGCCGTTGTCAGTGGTGATGGTCTTTGGGAGGCCCCAGCGAGAGAAAAGAGAGTCCAGGAAGTCGATGATGATCTGTGAGGTCACAGTGCCGGAAGTGGTGAGTTCAGGGCATTTTGAGTGTAGATCGTAGGCGACCACCATGAAGCGTTGGTGGTGGGGAACTCCATGGATCTCACCACAAATGTCCAAGTGCAGGTGTTCCCAGGGCTGAGAGGGCCAGGCGAGAGGTTGCAGGGGTGGGGGAGCCTGGTGGCCAGTCTTGCCACTCACAAGGCAGGCAGAACAGTCCTTCACCAGAGCCTCAATATCTCTGTCTATCCCCGGCCACCACACCAGGTCTCGGCAGCGCTGTTTCAGTTTCACAATGCCAAGGTGGCCTTCATGCGCCATACTCAAAACACGTGCACGGAGAGCAGCTGGGACCACTGTGCAAAACCCACGTGCCACGCAGGTGTCGTTCCAGCAGGAGAGCTCCTGTCTGACTCGGGCGAACGCAGCCAGCTCCTCTGGGACCTTGTGAGGCCAACCGTTCTGGATGTAGGTGCGGAGCTGGGAGAGGACAGGGTCCTGTTCGGAGGCTGCCCTCAGCTTCTGCAGAGAGACAGTGGCCTGAAGGGGTGTGTGTAGCATTTGGACAATGTCCTTTTCCACACAGTCAGTGTCCGTCTGTGGAGCTGGGGTGGAGACAGAGCGAGAGAGCAGGTCGGCGACAACATTGTCTCTGCCTGGGGTGAACTGCAGGCTGAAGTTGTACTGGCGGAGGCAGTCAGACCAGCGGTGCAACCTCAGGGGTGTGTGGCCTGTCCCAGATGTGGACAGCAGCGCTGTCAGGGCCTGGTGATCTGTCCTGAGGGTGAAGGAGTGGCCATAGAGGTAGAGGTGCCACCTTTCACAAGCCCAGATACAGGCTAATGCCTCACACTCACCCACGGAGTACCGCTGCTCGGTCAGGTTGAGGGCAAGGGAGGCGAAGGCGATGGGCTTCTCCACACCGTTCTGGGTTTGAGACAGCACAGCCCCTATTGCTGTGGCTGATGCGTCACAGGTCACAAAGGTGGAGCTGGAGATGTCGAAGTGAGCCAACACTGGTGGTGAAGTCAGTTGAGTCTTGAGATCACGCACAGCGTCACTGCATGCCTTTGACCACACCCATGGCTCGTCCTTACGTAGCAGCTGGCGCAGGGGGGCTGTGGTCGCAGAGTACTGGGGAAGAAACCTCAGGTAGTCCCTTGTCATACCCAGGAAGGAGGCGACCTGGGCGGCCGAGCTGGGCTCAGGGATGGCCTGAATGGCGTCCACGTTGGATTGTAGTGGAGTTACACCGCTCGCTGACAGCCGGAACCCCACGAACTCGATGGCTGGCACAGAGAGGACACATTTCTCAGCATTGAGAGTTAGCTTGTGCTTGGACAGGGCTGCGAAGACCATGTTGAGGCGCTTGTCGTGGATTTCACTGGTGGGCCCGTGTACCACTATATCGTCCAGATAAA
Source organism: Lampris incognitus (assembly GCF_029633865.1). Classification (NCBI taxonomy): domain Eukaryota; kingdom Metazoa; phylum Chordata; class Actinopteri; order Lampriformes; family Lampridae; genus Lampris; species Lampris incognitus. Next base: position 27,986,863 of record NC_079217.1, on the reverse strand, counting down.
TGGCCACGCCCAGTATGCCAGCCAACACGGAGACCATGATTTTCTGGAAGCAGCTAGGGGCGGAGCTGAGACCGAAAGGCATCCTGGTGTAGCGAAACACTCCTGCATGTGTCACAAAGGCTGTGAGGTTTCGGCTGCTGGGGTGGAGGGGCACCTGTAAGTACCCCTGTCTGAGGTCGAGCTTGGAGAACACCTCAGAGCCATAGAACTGAGCAGTGAGTTCTTCTGAGGTGGGCAGTGGATACTTATCAGGGACCACTGCCTTATTTACTGCACGTAGATCGACGCAGACACGCAGGCCCCCCGACTTCTTCTTAGCCACCACGAGGTTTGAGACCCAAGGTGACGCGTCCACCGGTTCAATGATGCCAGTTTCCAGCAGTTGTTGCAGCTCGGCGGAGACCCCATCACGGAGAGCCAGCGGGATGCGGCGCAGTGGTTGGATGACAGATTTCACAGCAGGGTTGAGGAGAGGTTGATGGGCGAAGGCGGAGAGGCAGCCCAGCCCCATAAACAGCGATGGCCACTTCTGCTGCCAAGGTGTGGCAACAGTCAGTATTGCTGCCCCCCTTGTGTCTAAGAGGGAGAACCCCAGAGCGGAGAACAGGTCCAGGCCCATCAGGTTGGCCCCACGGCGTGCCACATGAAAAACTGCATTGGGCACCAGCTTGGTTCCATAGCGGACAGTCACTTGGAGAGAGCCAGCCAGATCGATTTTGGAGTCACCATACCCACAGAGGACAGCTGAGGGTGCGGACAGTGGCAGTGAACCGAAAAATTGACCGTAGGTATCAACATTTAGGAGAGACACACCTGCACCGGTGTCCAACAGCAGGGGAATGCACACATCATTAATGTTGACTGTGCATGATTTGAATGACACTGGCCCAGAGCTCACCTTGTGAATGACGGCGGTTGAAGACTGGGGGGTGTGGCCCTCTGACCCAGCCGGGGAAGATCGACAGACGTTGGCAAAGTGATTTTGCTTACCGCAGCTACGGCATGTCTGGCCACGGGCAGGGCAGTTCTGAGCCCTTGAAACATGAGACCGAGATCCACAGTTACCACAGGACTGTTGAGGGCGGGGCCGAGAACGCCGTCGTTGCAGTTGCAAGACGTCCCCAGTGGAGTCGGCGCCCGCCTCGCTCTGGCTGGGTTGCGTCCCGAGGGGCAGCCGTGAGTAGAGGGAGGAGTCGTTGGCAGCTTGACTGGAGGTGGCCACTTGCTGTGTATTTAGCACAGCAGCACACTCAGCTGCTCCCTCAACCTGTAGTGCGATGGTAAGTGCTCTGGACAGCAGCAGATCGTCTTTTTCCAGCAGGAGAGTCTCACGCACCTTTGCGTTGTTGGTGTGTTCGATTAGCTGGTCGCGAACCATCTCGTCCTGAAGCGCGCCAAACTTGCATGAGCTAGCTAGCCCTCGCAAATTAGCTACATACTGCTGCACAGACTCACCAGGCAGTTGGTGTCGCTGACGGAATATACATCGCCGAAGGAGGGTGTCATGTACCGGTTTGGCATGTAAGGGCACCCATATGTATGTGACGTCACCTGTTGATGTGGGGAGAAGCGCGAGGAATATTGTTCGGGCAGTCTTGCAATACGGTGGAATAAAGCAAGCCACGTTAGGCATTGTATAATAACGGTGTGCCTAATCATTTATAATCAAGGACACCTAAATAAGCATATAGGTGGGAATAACGGATCACAACAATGGCGACGAGTGATGTACCGAGCCTAAGCTAAGTGATGAGCTAAGGTTCGTAACGTATAGTTAGATCTGAAGTGTAGCTAACGGTTGTAGCTAGCTAGCGCGGCAGCATGGAAAAGACAGCATGCGTACCGGCGTTTGATTGCTACTCCGACCCCGCGACTTTGGGGCCGCGGTGGACAAGATGGCTAATGTCATTTGAACTGTTTGCTGATGGGAAAGGTCTGATCATCGATGATAACACCGAGGATGCAGTGAAGCAGCGCCGGAGAGCACTTCTTTTGCATCACGCAGGTCCAGACACACAGGACATCTTTTCAACTTTGGACGGCACCGGAGAGGTGACTGATTATGATGCCGCTATTGCAGCTTTGAACAGATATTTCGTGCCTCAAGTAAATGCTACATTCGCCCGCCAGACATTTCAGAAAATCTCTCAGAATCAAGGGGAGACAGTACAACAATTCGCTACACGCTTGAGACTAAAGACTGCGGTTTTGGTGGAGACACAGGCGATCAGATTAGAGACGCAATTGTAAGCAAATGCACGTCAAGTTATGTTCGCCGTAGACTCCTCGAGGAGCGTGGTTTGGTGCTTGCTCGCGCTCTCGAGTTGGCGGCACAGTGTGAACAAATTGAAGAACAAATGGCGGAGATGTCTGTGAGGGAGGGGAAAGCAGAGGCGACTGTGAGTCGTGTCTCACAGAAAGGAGGGAAATGTCAGAAAAGAGGACAAGGGAGACCGGGCGCGGATAGAGGAAAAACGGACAAAATGGACAAAACGTGTTTTAGATGTGGACATTCAGACCACTTTGGGAAAGACCCCAATTGTCCCGCGCGCGGCCAAACGTGTCGCAAATGCAATGGTAGAGACCATTTCGCAAAGCAATGCAAAACAAAAGGTGCAACAGGAAAGGAAAAAGTGCATAAAATAGAGATAGAAGAACATGATTATGCCTTTGTATTGAGTGATACAAACAAGTCAGATAGGCTCAACATAAATGTGGGAGGAGTTAGCTTGAAGATGCTTGTCGACTCCGGGGCTACTTGCAATGTGATAGACGAAAAGACCTGGGAGGGTTTAAAGTCAGAGAAAATTAGGTGCCACTCATATGTCCCAAAGCCGGAAAGGAAACTATTTTCTTATTCATCTAACCAACCTCTACCCATTAAAGGGGCGTTCACATGCAAAGTAAAAATAGGAGAACGCTGTAAACAAGCAGAATTCATAGTAATCAGAGGTGATGGAGAACCACTACTAGGAAAAGAGTTGGCCATGAAACTAGGTGTACTGAAAATAGGTGCCAACATATCAGCTGTCAGAGACATGAACCGATCACTTCAGCAGCAGTACCCGACTGTATTTCAGGGGGTAGGGAAGCTGAAAACAAAACAGATAAAGCTACACATAGACCCAGAGGTGACACCAGTAGCACAGCCACTCAGGCGTATACCCTTCAACCTACGGGCGCCTGTGGAGGCCAAGATAAAAGACACTCCGTTTGAATTCGGTCCAGAACAGAAACAAGCGTTTGAGGCGCTGAAAGAGGGCTTAGCCAAAGCAGGGACACTAGCCTACTTTAACAAAGACGCACCGACCAAAATCATTGCAGATGCTGGTCCAGTGGGATTAGGAGCAGTGTTAGTACAGACCCAGAATGGAGAAAATGTTCCCATTTGTTATGTCAGTCGTGGTCTAACCGACTGTGAACGCAGGTATTCTCAGACAGAGAAAGAGGCCTTAGGTCTAGTATGGGCGTGTGAAAGGTTACACCCATACATCTATGGTAGACGATTTGACTTGGTTACAGACCACAAACCTCTTGAATCTATCTACAGCCCACGCTCGAAACCATGCGCTCGTATAGAGCGATGGGTCCTAAGGTTACAGCCTTATGATTTTAAAGTAGTACATATCTCGGGCAAAAAGAACATAGCAGACCCACTATCACGTCTGCTGGGGAACAGCGCACTGAAACAGAAACATGCACACGGATCCGACGAGTATGTGAGATTTGTTGCAGTGAGTGCCACACCCAGAGCATTGACAACCCGCGAGGTGGAGGAGGCATCAGCCCACGACGAGGAGCTGATCGAGGTGCGTAAAGCTATTGAGAGTGGACACTTTGAGAAGTGCGCAGCATATGCCGCAGTGGCTAGTGAGTTATGTGTAATAGGACAGTTGGTTCTACGTGGAACGCGTATTGTGCTGCCACAAGTACTGCGGGCACGCGCTCTCTCACTAGCACACGAAGGACACTTAGGAATTGTCGGAACTAAACAGCACCTCAGGAGCAAAGTCTGGTGGCCAACAATGGACAGAGCAGCCGAGAGACATTGTAGGTCATGCCACGGATGCCAAGTTGTTGCTCGGCCAGACGCACCGGAACCGTTAAGACCAACAGAGTTATCAGAGGGGCCCTGGCAAGATATTGCCATTGACTTACTCGGACCCCTGCCGACAGGTGACTCGATTCTAGTTGTAGTTGATTACTACAGCCGCTACTATGAGTATGACGTGTTAAAGTCCACAACCACGTCAACAGTGATAGACAGTCTAGAGACAATCTTCAGTCGACATGGACTTCCCGTCACACTGAGGTCGGACCAGGGTCCTCAGTTCAAATCAGAGGAGTTCAGTGAGTACTGTGACACCAACGGAATCAAGCATGTGAAAACAACGCCACGATGGGCGCAGGCGAACGGCGAGGTAGAACGTCAAAACGCCTCGCTGATGAAGAGGATTCGCATCGCTGTTTCAGGTGGACTCAATTGGAAGCGAGAACTTAGAAAGTATGTGACAGTATACCGGAGCATCGATCACGCGACCACAGGGCAGAGTCCCGCGGAGCTGCTCTTCAAAAGAAAGATGAGGGGGAAGCTGCCAAGCATCACAGCAGCACACGCTGATCTGGAGGTAAGAGACAGAGACGCAGAACAGAAAGGACAATCAAAGATCTATGCAGACGAACGGCGTCACGCCAGGTACTCGGATGTCAATGTCGGTGACACGGTCCTGCTGAGACAAGAAAAGACTGATAAACTGACAACACTATTCAACACAACGCCACACAAGGTGGTGAGCAAATCAGGAAACCAAGTTGTCGTCGAATCTCCAACCGGTGCCAGATACACACGGAACACAACATTCGTGAAGCGATACACCAGTACTCAGGAGACACCTGCCGGAGCAGAAGCATCACAGGATGCCGAGGACTGCACATCAAACAGAGAGACACTGGGTGCTCAAAACGCAGAGCGGAGCAACACCAGCAATGACACCCCGGGGGCAGACAGGCCTCCAAGAGAGAGACGCTTGCCATCGAGGCTGGCAGACTATGATATGACATAGACTGGAGAAATGTAAAAAAAACTGTTGGGTCAAGTTCAGTGACGATTGTTATTTGATGATGCAAATGTGAAATTAACATGTTAAAAGGTCTTATATGTTTACAGACTGTTCATAAGTGAATATGTGTTAATGGAGAATTAATACATGGTTCTTGTAATGAATGAAAGGTCACGTGTTTAACTTGACCTACTCACGGGTGTACGTGCAGTGCGTGTGACGTATACAGGAAGTGAGAAGCGCATGTTATGAAGGTTGTATGTCGGATGAACGCTAGTAAAAGCTACACAGTTAAGAACCTACGAAGTCGGCTCGTTCTTGAATTATTCTTATGTCAGTAAGACAAGGCGTCTACGGACATTACATGGTGTCAGAATAGTCTGTGTATCTGAACACGAGCGGTCATGCCGAAGTTTAATCCGCCGAGTGAATTCAAGTTTGACTGCCCCGTTGAATGGCCGGAGTGGAGACAACGGTTTTCGCGCTTCAGGCTCGCGACAAAGCTGGATAAAGACGACGGGGAGATTCAAGTGAGTTCGCTGATTTATGCAATGGGCAGCGAGGCTGAAAAGATATTCAGCTCGTTTGACTTCGCGGCGGAGGGTGATAAAGTGGACTATGATATCGTACTGAAAAAGTTCGACGGCTACTTTATTCCCCGCCGTAACATCATACATGAGAGGGCGTGCTTCTATCAACGTAGCCAGCAGCCAGGAGAGACAGCGGAGATGTACATCCGGACATTGTATGAGTTGTCTGAACACTGCGAGTTTGGGGACAAGAGGGATGAACATATCAGAGATCGTCTGGTAGTGGGCATAAAAGATAAGGTGCTCTCCCGTCAGTTCCAGCTCACAGCGGACCTTACTCTGGTGAAAGTCATTGAACAAGTGCGCCAGGCGGAGGCAATAACAAAGCAGCTCAGCCTCCAAGCTAACCAACCAGAGGCCCAGCTGGCTAACGTCAATGTTGTCCGATGGCGGGACGAACGCCAAAACAAAAAGGGCGGACAGCGTCATGGTGGCGGCAGTCCGGCAACCAACAAAGTAGATGAATGCGGGAGGTGCGGCAAGACGCAGCACACCGATGAGCGGAAGTGTCCTGCAACGAACAGTAAGTGCAACAAGTGTCATAAAAAGGGACATTGGGAGCGTGTATGTCACTCTAAAGCGGTGAGAGAAGTCACTGAAGAGGTTAAACAGCTGTACTTTCTGGGAGAAGTTGGCAAAGAGAGCAGTCAGGAAGATTGGACTGTTAGTTTAACAATAAGTGATGTACCAATAACCTTTAAAATTGACACGGGGGCTGACGCTACTGTTATCAACCAAGGGACATTTAAAAAGCTGAAGCCAAACATAAAACTGGGACCTCCTGACACATGCTTCATAAGCCCAGGTGGAAACATCAGCTGCATAGGACAGTTTCAAGCCACAACCAACTACAAGGAGAAACAATACTCCTTTCCAGTGTATGTGATCAAGGGGAGAGGCAGCTGTCTGCTGAGTCGTCCAGAGGCAGTGGAGATGGGTCTAGTGAAGTGGATGAATGAGGTCAGTGGAGTTTTCGGTTCAAGTGGACTGCTGAAAACAGACCCAGTGAAAATAGCTCTGGTGGAGGGTGCCCAGCCATACGCGGTGCATACAGCCAGACGGATACCGCTGCCACTTGTACCACTGGTTAAGAAAGAACTGCAGCGCATGGAAAATGAGGGCATTATTGAAAAAGTGACTCAGCCCACAGAATGGTGCGCCGCTATGGTGCCGGTGCTGAAACCGAACAAGAAAGAGGTTCGCTGCTGCGCTGACCTCAGGAGGCTGAATCGAGCGGTGAAACGTGAGAAATACGTGCTGCCCACTATGGAGGAAATAATGCCAAGGCTCGCAGGGTCAAAGTTCTTCACAACGTTGGATGCAGCAAGTGGGTTTTACCAGATCCCCTTGCATGAAGACAGCAGGGGGCTCACCACTTTCATCACCCCATTTGGGAGGTATGCTTTCTGCCGCCTTCCATTTGGTATAACGAGTGCTCCAGAGATTTTCCAGAGAAAGATGGCGGAAACTCTGACCGGGCTAGAGGGCACAGAGGTGTACATGGATGACATCCTTATACATGGAGAGACTGAGGAAATCCATGACCGGCGCCTAGCAGAGGCGCTGGGGGTCATTGAAACAGCAGGTCTCAAACTGAACCAAGCGAAATGCAAGTTCAAACAGAAACAAGTCCGCTTCCTTGGTCACATCATCGACGAGGCAGGCATCAGACCTGACCCGGACAAAGTGGCCGGAATAGAGAACTTTCCTCAGCCCCAGAACGTGACGGAACTCAAGAGGTTCCTCGGGATGGTGAACTATTTGGCAAAATACGTCCCAGAGCTGTCCACTGTAGGTCAGCCGCTTTATGGACTGCTTAAAGCAACGACAGAGTGGCTGTGGGGACCTGCACAGAACACAGCATTCCAAGACCTTAAAGCAGCACTCGCCACCGCCCCGGTACTCACCTTTTATGACGTCACTAAGGCTACGGTGGTGTCAGCAGATGCCAGCAGCTACGGGCTGGGAGGCGTTCTGCTCCAGCAGCACGGGGAACACTGGAAGCCCGTGGCCTACTGCTCCCGACGGCTGAGTGACGCAGAGACAAGGTACGCACAGATCGAGAAAGAGTGCTTAGCCAGCGTCTGGGCATGTGAAAGGTTCGAGAAGTACTTGTTTGGGCTTGACAATTTCAGACTTGTCACCGATCATAAACCACTAGTGCCTCTCATGAACAGCAAAGACTTGGATAATGTGCCCATTAGGTGCCAGAGACTGTTAATGAGGCTGATGCGTTTCAATGCAGTGGCTGAATACGCACCAGGCAAAACTTTAGCTGTGGCTGATGCACTCTCCAGAGGCCCAGAGCAGCGCTACGGAGATGGTGCTTCTCATGATGATGTTGCAGCGCACATTGATGCCATCGTGTGCCAGGTGCCTGCCACACCTCAAAGGATGCAGGAGATAAAACAGAGCACGGATGGGGATCTGCAGCTCCAGACAGTGTTGGGCTTCATCAGACACGGCTGGCCTGAGTATGTCGATAAAGTGCCGGAGACAGTCAGAGACTTTTATCAGGTGAGAGGGGAGTTATCTGAGGTAGATGGTTTAGTCATCAGAGGCAGTCGTATCGTCATTCCCACAGAGATGAGGGAGGTGATCTTAGACAGAATACACGACGGGCACCAGGGGATAGTTAAGTGCAGAGAGAGAGCTAGCCAGTCAGTGTGGTGGCCCAAAATGACAGAGCACATTACAACAAAGATACAGCAATGTCAATTCTGCAGAGAACACAAGAACACACAGAGAAAAGAGCCTTTAATGTCAAGTGAGCTCCCATCCAGACCATGGCAGAAAGTTGGCATAGACCTGTGTGAGTACAAAAAGCAAAACTACTTGATAGTGTCTGACTATTATTCCAGGTTTTTGGAGATCCTAAATCTACCAACAACTACTAGCAGTCAGGTTGTAGCTAGGCTGAAGGCTACATTTGCACGTTTTGGTATCCCTGAAATTGTAGTTAGTGATAATGGGCCACAGCTAGTTTCAGAAGAGATGAGGAGGTTCAGTGAGGATTATGATTTCATCCATGTGACTTCAAGCCCACACTACCCCCAGAGTAATGGACAGGCAGAGAGGGCTGTTCAGATAGCCAAAAGCATATTAAGGCAGGAAGACCCTCTCCTCGCCCTGTTGACATACAGAGCTACACCCTCTTCTTCCACTGGAGCCAGTCCAGCGGAATTGCTCATGGGTAGGAGACTCAGAACCACCTTACCCACATTGCAGCATAACCTGAAACCGGCCTGGCCTAAAGAGGAACTGATCAAAACCGCTGACGCCGCAGCCAAATCGAGGCAGGCTTTCTACTACAACCGCAGGAACGGCGTGCGGACACTGCGCCCACTGAACTCGGGTGACGCAGTACTCACCAAACTTGATGGACAGAAAACATGGACAATGCCAGCAGTTGTTCACAGTCAGAGCTCCACTCCCAGATCCTACATAGTGGAGACAGCTCAAGGTGAACATTACAGAAGGAACAGGCGCCACCTGTTGGCCACACCTAAAACACTCACCTTTGTCAGCAGGGATAATGACCATGTCACTCCAGGGGAGAGTGGAAACACGGATGAGTCCCGAGCAGCAGAAATGCCAACTTCCACACCATATGTTACTCGCTCTGGCAGGGTGAGCAAGCCTGCAATCCGGCTGGATTTGTGAGGCGTATGGACTTGTGTACTGTGGGAGATTTTTTATTTTTTGTGAAAAGGGGGGTGATATACAGGTTAAAATTGTTGGCAGTAAATGTTCAGAGAAATGTTTAGAAAATAATCTTAGAGGGGGAGATGTAATGAATGAAAGGTCACGTGTTTAACTTGACCTACTCACGGGTGTACGTGCAGTGCGTGTGACGTTACAGGAAGTGAGAAGCGCATGTTATGAAGGTTGTATGTCGGATGAACGCTAGTAAAAGCTACACAGTTAAGAACCTACGAAGTCGGCTCGTTCTTGAATTATTCTTATGTCAGTAAGACAAGGCGTCTACGGACATTACAGTTCTAATTAAGGTGAAAGCATACATAATATGTGGTATGTGTTTTGGTTAGGAAAGTTTTGATACTGTCATTATATGGGCTCATATTTTTGAATTGAAAATAACCTGAAGTTTATTTCCCAGAAAAGGAGGGATGTCATGTACCGGTTTGGCATGTAAGGGCACCCGTATGTATGTGACGTCACCTGTTGATGTGGGGAGAAGCGCGAGGAATATTGTTCGGGCAGTCTTGCAATACGGTGGAATAAAGCAAGCCACGTTAGGCATTGTGTAATAACGGTGTGCCTAATCATTTATAATCAACGACACCTAAATAAGCATATAGGTGGGAATAATGGATCAGAACAGAGGGTACTCTGGAGCAGCGAAATGGGTGCTCATAAGTCCCACAACTTCGTCAAAGTTTGTGACGTTCCCCAGAGTCCCGAGCACACGATGACCCTCTGCTCCCAAGCAGTGTAGCAACAGAGCCGTCTTCCTAGCCTGGCTCACGTCGTCGAGCCCTGAGGCGATGATGTAATTTTCAAAACTATGTAGCCAGCGAGTCCATGGTACCGGAGGCTCGCCAGGTAATGCCAGGAAGGGGGCAGGTGGTGGGAGAGAGATATCAGCCATCCTCGTCGCCAGTATTGTATTTAGAAATCACGTCAGGACACAGCGCTGTCGCTCGACACAACCGCTACGTTGCATTCTTTATTTAGACTGACACAGCATCACAGGCAGACCCGATCAAACAACCCAGAGCCCGCAGGCATCACCAATCGATCCCAGCACAATAGAACAGCACCAACTCAAATGCAGCACTGTCGATGTGTGCAGACATAACAGGGTGTTCTTAAATACAAGGACGCACGGATTCACATCTTTCCGGATCTTTCTACCGTCCACGCGCAGAAACGGGCCAAGTTCGATGAGGTTCGGAGGAGGCTGCGACAGGACCACCCCTCCTTCAGATACCACTACAACTTCAGCGCCGGTCTGGTCCTGCTCCCCAAACCCGGAGAGCGTCACGTCTTTGCCGACCCCAAGAAAGCCATGCGGTTTCTGGACGCCCTGGGTCCAGCCTGATCTTGGCGGCTAATCTCCGCTACTAGCTGCCACTGACCTTCGTTTGTGGACCTGGACTGACGTCTGATGCCGTTCACTAATGTGTAATTTTGCTGGGGTAGGTGCCCTGTTCTTGAGTTTGATGTCTGTGTGCTACTTGTAGTCGGCTAGACGGCTATATTTTTCGTTTCTATATTAGCCCATCTGGTCGCTTTTTTTCCACACAATAATCTGATCTAGGCCTTGTAATATTTGCTAGTAATATTTGATTTGCTAATGTCCCTTACGGCTTTCCGTAGCGCCACAACAAAGTCACGTGATGTACGTAACAACGTCAGTCGGAATCCGGTCGGTGAATAAACACCCAGCACGAGAGAAGTCGTCCTTGCTTTATTAATGTTATAAGTTAACATAGCCAGAGGGCACAGATCATTACATGGTGTCAGAGTAGCGGAATTTAAATACCCAATATGGATTCGTACGGCGTTCCAGCTCCACGGATGGACTGGGAATCGGCGAACTTACCTGAAGCATGGAGACGATTTCGACAAACAACGGAGCTAATGTTCACGGGCCCCCTGCGCGGGAAGAATGAAGAGGAGAAATGCAGCTACCTCCTGCTCTGGATAGGGGAAAAAGGGCGAGATGTGCACAACACTTGGACACTCAGCGGAGAACAAGCCAAGAAGCTAGAAACGTACTACGATAAGTACACTGAGTACATCACCCCCAAAGCAAACCCGATTTATGCCAGATATAAATTTCATGAAAAGATGCAGGGAGAGAGTGAATCCTTAGAACAATTTATAACTGAGCTAAAGCTCCTAGTCAAAGACTGTGGCTACCCAAATGCCGACGAGATGGTCAGGGACCGCATCGTGTTTGCCACCAACTCACCCAGAGTGAGAGAAAAGCTACTTAGCCAGGGAGCTGAGCTAACGCTAGAAAAGGCCATAGATGTAGCCCGCTCACACGAGCTAGCAAAGCAACAGCTAACGTTTATGGGCCAGGGCAGCACACATGAAACGGTGCACGCAATAGGCAGAAAGACTTACAAACCGAACGCACCCAAAGCAGCTAACGCTAACTTCAGACAAAGGGACGTTAGCACCGCCGCCAGGGCGTGTAGCTATTGTGGAGGGCTACACGGCGCTAAAGCCACTTGCCCAGCTAAGGGTAAACAATGCATTAAATGCAAGAAGCTCAATCATTTTGCTAAAGTATGCAAGTCTAGCTCCCAGGGACAGACAAAGTACTACCGCGGCACAGTACATGCCGTCGGAGAGAACCCAGAAGAGTGCACCACTGACAGAGAACAGGAAGAACTGTACTTCGACAACATTACAGTGGAGAGCACCGCTGTGGGAGAACAGACAGAGCTGTACATAGACTGCATCTCAATAGAGAACAACGGAAAAAGCAACGAGCAGGCTTACGTAGAGGTTGGAATTGGCACACCTCCACAGAAGGTAAAGTTTAAACTAGACACTGGGGCACAGGCCAATACTATTCCCACCAACCTGTTCCAGGCGCTGTTCAAAAATGTGACACTGAAACCAGCAATACACAGACTCACTGAATATGGAGGAGGCGCGCTGAGCGTGAAAGGCACATGCAAACTCAAATGTAAGTACAGAGACAATGCAATTATGCTGGACTTTTACGTCATTGACACAAACGCCCCACCAGTCATGGCAATGAAAACATGCCGTGACCTAAACTTGGTAAAAATAGTGATGGCTGTGAGCGAGGAAAACAATGTCACATCACAGAGCATAATGGATGAGTATGCAGATGTTTTCCAAGGAATAGGAGAGTTCCCAGGCGAGTGCACCTTCCGCGTCACACCAGATGCAACGCCGGTCGTCTGCCCGCCACGCAGAATCCCCATCGCCCTACGCAGCAAACTGAGGGACGAGCTTGACAGCATGGAGAAAGGCGGCATAATCTGTAAGGTAACAGAACCCACAGAATGGGTGAACGCACTCGTCATTGTTGAGAAGCCAAAGACAGGCAAACTTAGAGTGTGTTTAGACCCCAGAGCTCTTAACAAAGTGATACAACGACCTCACTACCCCCTCCCCACGCTGGAGGACGCCACCACAAAGCTTGCTGGAGCTGAGTACTTTAGCGTGTTAGACGCGCGGTCAGGCTATTGGGCCATCAAACTGAGCACTGAATCCTCAATGTTGACGACATTTAACACAGTGTTTGGCAGGTATCGTTTCCTCAGACTGCCATTCGGAATCGTGTCCGCTCAAGACGAGTTCCAGAGACGCGTGGATGAAACATATGAAGGATTGGACGGTGTGACGGCCATAGTGGACGATATACTAGTGTTCGGCAAGACTAAAGAGGAACATGACCAGCGTCTCAGAGCGATGCTGAAGCGCACAAGGGAGCGAGGGGTGCGGCTCAACCCCGACAAGTGTCACATATGCGTGTCCGAGGTAAGCTACTTCGGCCACACGCTCTCACACGAAGGCATCAAACCAGACCCACACAAGGTGAAGGCGGTCAAGGACATGCAACCCCCACAGAACAAAGCAGAGCTGGAGACAGTCCTCGGCATGATCAACTACCTCGCCAGATTTGCTCCACACCTCTCACAGATAAACTCACCCCTCAGACAGCTTCTGAAACAGGACAGTGAGTTTGTGTGGGATGCAGTCCACGACAAGGCGTTCCAAGAGATGAAGAATCTCATTACACAGCACCCAGGTCCAGTACTCTCATATTTCGACCCGCAGAAAGAGCTGCGACTCCAAGTGGATGCATCCAAAAGTGGCCTTGGGGCTGTCATGCTCCAAGATGGCAAACCAATTGCCTATGCGTCCAAGTCACTCAACAGCACTGAAGAAAACTACGCACAGATAGAGAAGGAGCTCTACGCTGTGGTCTTCGGCTGCAAGAGGTTCCACGAGTACATGTACGGACGAAAAGTGATTGTGGAGTCAGACCACAAGCCTCTGGAGGCAATACTAAAAAAGCCACTGGCAGCAGCACCACCCCGGCTGCAACGGATGATCCTGGCGCTCCAAAAATACGACATCCAAATCATCCACCGCCCCGGTAAGGACATACCGGTGGCCGACACACTGTCACGCAAGTCAATAGAACACCACGACAGTGACCTACAGGAAGGGATGGAGGCCCAAGTGCACACAGTCCTCAGCAACATCCCTGTGAGCGACACAAGACTCACAGAAATCAAGCAGGAAACAGCGCAAGATCCACAGCTCACCGCACTCAGACGAGCCACACTCACTGGCTGGCCAGACACAAAGAAAAAGTGCCCGCCCAGCATCCAGGAATACTGGAACCACAGAGCAGAAATCTCAGAAATGGACGGTATCCTGTTCAAAGGTGAGAGAATCATTGTCCCCCAAAAGCTTCGCAAGGACATGATACAGCGCATCCATGCCAGCCACCTTGGCGTGGAAAAAAGCAAATGCCGAGCAAGAGACTTACTGTTCTGGCCTGGCATGGGGAAACAGATCGAGGATGCGGTAGCAGACTGCAGCATATGCCAAGAACGGCGCAGCGCAAATGCAAAGGAACCAATGATGTCACACGCCATACCCGAGCGGCCGTGGCAAGTGATAGGCACAGACCTATTCACATGGAACTCACAGGACTTCATAGTCACTGTGGACTACTACTCCAGATTCTTCGAGCTAGAAAGACTTTACAGCTGCACCTCATCTGCCGTCATCATGAAGCTGAAAGCAGCAATGGCTCGACACGGAATCCCCGAGACTATCATCAGCGACAACGGTCCGTGCTACAGCTCTGGTGAGTTCCGCAACTTCTCACAGACATGGGGTTTCTCACACACCACCACAAGCCCCCACTACCCACAGAGCAACGGCCTCTCCGAGAAGACTGTCCAGACGGCCAAACGCATCCTGGACAAAGCCAAAGCTGAGAACAAAGACCCCTACATGAGCTTACTGGAGTATCGCAACACACCGGTGGACAACCTGAAATCACCGGCACAGCTACTGATGAGTCGGAGGCTGCGGTCCATTCTCCCATCAACAGCAAAACACCTGCAGCCACAGATCGCCAGTCAGGAGGATGTTCACAAAAGGAGAGAGGTATGTCAACAGCGCCAGCAGGCATACTACAACCGAACAGCCAAACCTCTGCCCCACCTGCCCGCAGGCACACCAATCCGCTTCCGGCAGGAGGATGGATCCTGGAGACCTGCAACTGTGGAAAGACCAGCGAACACAGACAGGAGCTACCACATCCAAACCAAAGAAGGTCAGATCTACCAACGCAACCGTCAACACCTGCGACAAAGCAGAGTGAACACTCACACTACGCACACACACACTTCACAGCAGACTGTTACCAGCGCTAACAACAACACACAAGCCCATCAGCAAGAGCATGCTGAACCTCCAGACACGAACAATCAGCGACAACCAGACACACAGCCTGGTTACACCACGAGGTCAGGTCGCACGATCAAACCAAGACAAATCCTTGACTTATGAATGTTAAAAAAAAAAGAGAATTTTACACCAACCTGTACTATACCTGCTATGTTTTGAAAAGAAATATTTACAGCGTTCACTTACCTTGTGTACCTACCTGCTGTTTGCAGTTACCAGTAATGAAATGAAAAAAAAGATGAAAGGTTATTACGGTGTCACATTTAGACAGTGAAGGAAATGTTTTACACTACTTTGTTGCAGTCCAGTTATATAAGAGTTCCACTTTCATATTCTTTCTTATTAAGATTGTATTCGCTTATAAACGTGCTCAACGTGGTCTGTATCTCTGCAGAGAAAGCAGCACTTTTCAGAAAAAGGGAGATGTAATATTTGCTAGTAATATTTGATTTGCTAATGTCCCTTACGGCTTTCCGTAGCGCCACAACAAAGTCACGTGATGTACGTAACAACGTCAGTCGGAATCCGGTCGGTGAATAAACACCCAGCACGAGAGAAGTCGTCCTTGCTTTATTAATGTTATAAGTTAACATAGCCAGAGGGCACAGATCATTACAGGCCTAGCCTACATTATTGGACGCCAGTTTGGATAAGATTTATGCGCCATTTTAAGGCCGTCTTCAATGTCCTGAAGAAGTTGCCAGTTTAATAATATATATTATACATATTATTATAGCCTACCTGGCTGTTTATTTATCTAGCCTAAGGTGTAGGGAGGTGAGGCTTTCTGTAATTCATTTCATAATACATTTATCATTAAGCTTATTTTGTTGAGTAGGCTTATGTGTTTTTGTTTTCCCCCTCCCGACTCAGCCACATATTAGGCTATAATTCAATATTGGTCGCACTCCCTCTGGCTGTAGGCCTACTTCTGAATGTTAGTATTTCCTGTGTCCTACCATGGAAGTGTGGTTTGTGTGATAGGCCAAACACTCATTACCGAGTAAGGTTAGGTTAGTGGCTTATTAGCCTAGGCCTATCAATATTTTCGTAATAGGCCTACACTTTTCTCCGCCTCCGCCTGGGCTCTAGGCCTATAGCCTATGGTTTTACTTTTAAGGTCGATTGTTTTTTCTGTTCGTTGTGGCCTAATTATCTACATATACTGCTTAGGCCTATCTTTTATGTTGTTTTTATAGTGTGAGGAGGTGAGGCTTTTTGCAATTATTTTTATTTCATAACACAGTATGTGTTTTTTTTTCTCCCCTCCCGACTCAGGCCTAGCCATTAGGCTATAATTCAATATTGGTCGCACTTCCACTAGCTGTAGGACTACTTCTAATGTTATTGTCGATGGTTGTTTCTGGGCTACTGTTCGTAGTGGCCTAATTATCTTCATATACTGCTTATCTTTCATGTTGTTTCTTGAATATAATTCTGGTCGAATTTGCTGGATAGAAGCATTGCTTTGCATACCAGTCACAGCCTAGAGAAATGCAGGAACATCTCTATGCCTGTGTGCGTAATGGGGTTAATGTTATGTGGGTGGGTTTAGTTGGGGTTTTTTTTTGTTACTGTTTTCATTGATGCATCTTTCACTCGGACGAATGCCAGGTCAGTGGTCTGTATAGTCAGCCGTTTTTACACTCTCAGCCCATGGCGATTCTAACATTTATTAGCCTTAATGCCAATGGTCTGAATCACCATAGCAAGCGTGTTGCACTGATGGAGGTGGTTCGTAAGAGGGGGGCAGACATCATCCTTTTACAAGAAACCCACAGATTATCCTCTGATGTGAACGGACTAGCTAATAAATATTTCAAGGTTGTGGCATCATCGTGCGCAAACAGTAGAACGAGAGGGGTAGCGATACTCTGCCGCTGCAGATTAAATATGGTTGTGCATGAGTGTTTCTCTGACGAGTCGGGTAGGATAACTTTGGTTAAGGTTTTTGTTGAAGGGTGGCGTATTGCTCTTGTATCTGCGTATGCTCCTAATGGCTGTGTCAAAGACTTTTTCAATCTACTTACTGTCACTATGTTAAAATATTCCGATTGTGCTTTCGTTGTGGGGGCCGATTTTAACGCGGTCATGAATAATGTGCTGGACAGGTCAGGGAGTAGTGCATCACATGACCAAAAGGCGGCCTCTGATATGCTCGTAAGGTGGGCTGATGAGGTGGGTGTGATGGACCTTTGGAGAAGGTTTAATCCATCTGCTAAGGACTTCTCATTTTATTCAGCAAGGCATAAGTCCTTCTCGAGAATCGATTATATTTTTGTTTCGCAGGGCTTATTCCAAAATATTGATAATGTTATACTTGTCCCCATGACCCTTGTCGATCACAAAGCAGTGTTAGCTAAGGCCTCTATCCGCCCATCTTTAAACAAGGCCCCGCCCGGCGCTTCAACACCTCCCTCCTGAATGATGAGTCATTGAAGACACAGTTTGTGGCTGCTATGAAAGACTTTTTAGTTTTAATGTCGGATCAGTTGGTGACCCAAGGATTCTTTGGAATGTGATTAAGGGTTTTACTTTGAATAATACTACAGTATATACTTCGACTCTAAGTAAGGCGAGGGCTAGGAAGCTTTGTGATCTTGAAAATAGGTTTATCGCTCTGGACAGTCAGTTACAGGCCAAATACAGTGACAGCACAGCTGAATTCCAAATACACCGCACAAGGCAGTGTTATTATTTTAATGGGGCAAGGCAGAGTCATCTGCTTGCCATGCGTTTGAAATCTAATGAACATTTTGTTGATATTTCTACTGTCAAGGATGCTGATGGCATAGTCAGATCTGATCCTGTGCAGGTGAACAAGGTATTCCAGTCCTTTTATGTAGACCTGTACGCCTCTGAGGTTACTCCAGATGCAGCCAAGCATAAAGATTTTCTAGACAATCTCGTGCTACCTTGTCTCACAGAAGAGGAATCTGCCTCACTGAACTCTCCTGTCACTCTGGATGAGTTGAAGGAGGCGGTTAAGGCTATGCGCAGAGGCAAATCGCCTGGGTGCATCCCCCCCGAATTCTATTTAACTTTTTGGGAAGTTCTGGGTCCACACCTTCTCAACATGATATTGTTTTCTATTGATGAAGGGTCTCTCACAAGGGATGTAAATATTGCTATTATTTCATTATTATTGAAGAAAGGCAAAGATCCCATTGAATGTGGCAATTATAGACCTCTTTCTCTGCTCAATGCTGATGTTAAGATTTACGTTAAAACTTTAGCAGGCCGCCTCCAAAATTATATGCTTAAGTTAGTACACTGCGACCAGACTGGGTTTATCAGAACAAGGCTGGCCTCTGACAATGTCAGACGTTTGCTCCACATTATTGACAAAGCTTCTAGCATTAGAACGCCTGCTGCTGTGCTGTCACTTGATGCTCTTAAAGCTTTTGACCGCCTTGAGTGGTCTTTTCTCTGGTCTGTGCTGGCTGCCATGGGTATCGGTGATCCCTTTATTAATATGATCAGGGTGATGTATGCTAACCCTACTGCTAGAGTTCTTACCCGGAAGACTTCTTCACCCTTGTTTGATATAGCCAGGGGCTCCAGGCAGGGTTGTCCCCTTAGCCCCCTGCTGTTTGCGCTTTCACTGGAACCCCTAGCACAGACTATTAGGCAGTCTGATCTCGTTGCTCCCCTCGTGCTCAATGGTACCTCTCACCTTATTTCGTTATACGCGGACGATTGTCTCCTGTATGTAGCCGATGCCCCCAAATCAATTCCTCCTCTCCTGGATATTTTTGACCATTTTAGTTCCTTATCGGGTTACAGAATTAATTGGACCAAATCAGCGTTATTGCCCCTGAACGAGGCCATGCGGTCGGCCGTACTTCCCCCGCTTGTTCCGATTGTAAGCCACTTCAAATATTTAGGGATTGACGTCTTTCCGTCTCTGACAGTCACAACAAAATCTAACTTCGACTTGACCTTTAAGAAGGTCTCTGAGGACATGATTTGATGGGCTTCAATGCCCAATTCCATTCGTGCTAGGGTTTCCATCGTCAAGATGAATATATTGCCGCGGGTTAATTTTGTTGGCTCTATGCTCCCTCTTCCGCCCCCTCCTCGGTACTGGGATAAACTCCATTCAGCGATTACCAAATTCGTCTGGAAGAACAAGCCCCCTTGCCTCAAACGCACGACCATGAATCGTAACAGATCAGATGGTGGCGTTGCGCTCCCTAACTTAAAGTATTACTGTTGGGCCTACACCTTGCGTTCACTTACGACCTGGCTCGATCCTGGTGCAGAGGTCGCGTGGAAATATTTGGAAGAAAACTTGGTTCACCCCATACGACTGTTTTCTAATATTTCTACTGCCCAGTGTAGGAAACGATTTGGCCCCATCATATCACACCTGGTTGCGGTCTGGAGATCTGTGGAGTCGGCATGTAAGATCACCGCTAAGTGGAACGTTTGCTCTCCTATATTTTACAACCAAGGTCTCCTAGTTGATCATCGTCCTATCCCGCATAATAGCTGGTCCAGTAGGAGTGTACACTCTCTTGGTAATCTGTGTGATGACCGTGGTCTGCGCTCTTTTGAGGATCTCAGGAATCAATATGATTTACCGGCCTGGTCTTTTTTTTCTATCTTCAGTTGAGGGCTTCCATGAAGGCTCATGGGGTGCCGTGGCTCTCTTCTCTCCCAGTGCATCCACTTTATAGAATAATTAGTGAAAAGGTTAGTACTAGGGGTTTAGTTTCTGTGCTGTATGGCTTTATCCTGGAAAGAACATACAAACCCCTTGCGCTGGACACAATTTGGAGAACAGATGTGCCCGATCTGGATACTGAGTTCATCAGCAGATACACTATAATTTTATACAACGGACATATCGCACCCCACGACAGAGGTTTTGTATGAAACTTGCTGATAGCCCAAACTGTACACTTTGTTCGCTGAATGTGGTTGGAACCTTCTTTCATATGGTCTGGGAATGTCCAAGGGTGAAAGGGTTTTGGGAAATGGTTGCTGATAAATTGTCCCAATTTTTGTCGATTACTGTACCCGCTGAGCCTGCGGTATTACTTCTCAATGACTTCTCTGCACTACATGTACCACAAATCAAGCAGCGCATATTGCTTGCGGGACTCACAGCAGCCAAGAAGATGGTTGCTATGCGTTGGAAAGCTCCAGATGATTTGTCATCTCGTCATTGGTCCCTCTTATATCTGGACATTGTATATTTGGAGCTCTCGACAGCAAGGATCCATGGAGCAAGGGCTGGAACTATAGACATGTGGAATTCTGTGGCCGCTGAGTTGAAGAACTTTATTGACTGAACACTGACTGAGTACTGTATGCTGTTTCTTTTTTTGCAATTTTTTCTGTAATTTTTTTTCTTTTCTTTTCTTTTCTTTTTCTCGTTTGTGGGTGGGTTTTTGTTTGCATTATTGTTCATTTGTGTGTCTTGTTTAAAAAATGATAAAATAAAAAATATTTGATCACAAAAAAAAAGCAATTTGATCAGCCAGGTGTTTTAAGGCCTCTTTAACACAGGGCTGGGGTGGGATATAGACACCAAACAGAATAAATGATGAAAATTCCCATGGTGAATAGAATGGTTTATGTAACCCTGTGGTTAAATTATAGGCCTTAGATATATTATATTGCACTATTAGATAAGACTTTGGCCTATGTTTGTTATTTTGTTAACCTTTTGAATATGAATATATTAAATTGTTGATATTGTTCTGCAAAACAGTTGTTTACCAATGTGAAATGCATTTACTTTTATTGTTGAAAACTTACCATTGTTGTGATTGGTTAGCTGTGGAGAGAATAACATACCTTGAATGTGATTGGTTGAGAGGGCAGCGCGGAACGTCAGCGCGAGCAGACTGAACAGTGGGAGAAAGTAGGTCACTCGTCCCTTGTGTGAGCAAAACTGAGCAGTTTGATGTCGAGTTGTTATATGCTATTTTGCGGTGAGAGAAATGTAATTGAAGTTTAGTGAACAGTGGGAACTGTTTGTGTGGACTGGGGAGACAAACTGACTACTCGTCAGTCCCATATGTGGACCCAGCGACGTTACGGAGCGAGCTAGCCAGTCGGTGTTCGTTGCTAGCACAGCAAGACGCGCGAATGGAATGGATGCGGTAAGGGGCTTGCCCCACAGTGAATCGGGCCGTCTTCTAGTTTAGCGAAGTAACGTTATCAGTTACAGTGTAGTAGTGTGTTCACGCGACCATCGAGGAACGCAGAAGGAGTCGTCTGTTGCCGTGTTGTGCTGCCGAGGCGAGCGCACGGTTCGACCATGAGATGGTGCTAACGGCTAACTAGCCAGTTAGCTAGGATGGCTGGCTGCCTGCCTGACGTTCGCTGCTGCGCTGCGGTGAGAAGCGCGAGACGAAGAGGAGCATTAATTGTGAGTACAAGTTGGATGTGCGGGCTTCCAAGGGGAGCGAAGAGGGCTGTTTAGGGTCCCAACGTACCCGATAAAGAAACAGGCCTGCAACTGGGGGTTGGCTTTCTTTTATTTTTATTGTCGGCTTAGTTATAGGGTTGTTGAGCTGTATGCTAATGTGTTGGTCTGATTAATTTGTGTGTATATGAATGCAGATGCTTGTTAGCCATTGAGGCTTATTACTTTCATTTATTCCAATAATTATTACTCATAATACATTTGTATATATAATTCTATGTACCTGTGTGAGTGTGGATTATTCATGTGTGTTTATTCCTGTGGTGTCTAGGCTATGGTAAGTGACATGTTGAGACAACCTTAAAGGGCTAGTCCACCTTTTTACTGGAAGTAACCTATTGACACCCAGAGATGTCAAGACCATGTTAGATTGCCTTAAAGGGGTCATATGCCATATTTAAGCGCCTTAAAGAGGTAGTCAACTTTTTAGTTGGAGTTACCTGATGACACTGTAAGGCATTTAGAGCCTTTAGAACATACTTTAAACACATAATAAGCGAAGTTAACATACTTCAATAGTTTATTGGATACCGAGTTGTATAGAGAACTCAGGAGCGTTGTCATTGACAGTTAAAAGGGATAGATAGCGCTACATTTACATTCAGTGAAAAGGGTCTCTAAGTGAGGGCTACATGATTTCTTCAACTCTGTGACATCCATACACCAACCTTTATTTATGTAGAAGCATGCTGCCACCCTGTTTTTTTCCTGATAGCTCCGTTTCGCGGTCCGATCGGAGGAGTTGGAACTGTGGCAGATGAAGTGTACTGTCCAATATATGCTCACTAAGCCAGGTTTCAGTGAGACACAGGAAAGCACATCTGGAAAATTCCGAGTTTTTTCCATTTGGGAGTAGCAACTCGTCCATCTTGTTGGCCACAGAGCGGACATTTGCCAGGTGGATTGATGGGAGCGCAGGTCTAAATCCTCGCCGTCACAGTTTAACGAGTGCTCTGGCTTGCTTACCCCTGCGGCATCTTTGGTGTAGTCTGCACAGGGCTTTTACCAGCCAAAATCTCAGCAAGACTTTCATTAAAACATTCAGTTAAAGTCAGTTAAAAAAAAAAAACCAAAAAAAAAACAAGTCTGTTCAGTTTGTCAAGAGGAGAGTTGGAGGCTTAAAATTCTTCCCTGCTGTATGTGATCAGTGAGTGGGTGCTGGAAACTAAACAAATAAACAAAAACAAGAGTTCTTGTATAAAAGTACAAGAGGGTACCGTTTGCGGAGCCATCTTGATGATGCATCAACTTCAAGAACTGACTGTTCACTTGTGCCTAATACAACCCACCCCTTGACAGATGCCATTGCAATGAGATAATCAATGTTATTCACTTACCTGTCAGTAGTTTTGTCTGATGCTTTGGCTGATTGGTGTATACTAAACCGTCCATCCTGTCATCCGTTCATCCATCTGTTGTATACTATACTTGCTTTATCCAGTTGGGTTGTGGGAGGCATTACAATATTTTACATGACAGTGGCTTTTTGAGATCACAACGATGCTGCAGCTCCTTGTGACAGAGTAATTTTGCAATGTCGAGCAAAAAGTTGCAACTTTATTGGTCATGCCTCACTAGTACTGTAGAAGGGAAGATACAGAGCCTGTTTTGTATGCAGAAAAGCCTCAATGTGATGGCGGAGAAAGTCCACAGGGACTTTTTTCCATAATGACCCTTAAGCATCACTCAGATTCTCTGGCCACACAGAACAGGCCGTTTGCAGTAACATGCAGGTGTATCCGATAAAGTGGACACTAAGTGTATATGGGATGTCAAACTAATATTATAAGAAACAAATAATGAAAACTTGGAAATACAGATGAAGTTACCACACTCCTTTAGCCAACATGCATTTATTATCTCCCTAAATGAAAAAGATAATGACATCTAGGTTTTTTTAAATTCTATTTTGCCCCCCTTTTCTCCCCACTTGTACTCGTCCAGTTACCCCACTCTTCCAAGCGGTCCCGGTCGCTGCTACACCCCCCTCTGCCAATCCGGGGAGGGCTGCAGACTACCACGTCTCCTCCGAGACATGTGGAGTCGCCAGCCGCTTCTTTTCACCTGACAATGAGGAGTATCTCCAGGGGGACATAGCGCGTGGGAGGATCAGGCTATCCCCCCAGTTCCCCCTCCCCCCTGAACAGGCGCCCCAACCGACCACAGGAGGCGCTAGTGCAGTGACCAGGACACATACCTACATCTGGCTTTCCACCTGCAGACACGGCCCATTTTTGTCTGTAGGGACACCTGACCAAGCTGGAGGTAACATGGGGATTCGAACCGGTGATCCCCGTGTTGATAGGCAACGGAATAGACCACCACGCTACCCAGATGCCCCTGTGACATGGCTAGTCAATTTGATTTAAAGAATAGTTGGTAATACGTATGGCTGAGTAACAAATAAATCTGATAGATGTCTACAGATGGCTGTCTAAAAGCGGCGCTATCATGCGGTCTTCCTATTGGTGTGTTCGTCATCAGATGGCACTGAGTGGTTTGTGGTTGTAAATGAGATCCTGGAGGAGAATTTGTCTGAACCCCCCCCCCCCCCCAAAAAAAACCTGTTTCTGATCACAGTACGGTTTGATACAATGAGAACTCATGACAGACTTAGTGACGTGGTGTCGGTACAGAATAGCCTTAAATTTGATTAAGGGACCATTCATACTTTTCAGTTAAAAACACGGATAATTCAAATAGCAAAATAGCACCAAAATATTGAGAGGGCTTATAAAGAAGGCTAAAACACAGTGCTTGATCAAGCAGGGGTTAAACCATAAGGTCTGTACATGTATGATAAAGTAAATAGAGGAGATGAGATTGCAGAGATTAATAAAGGAAGCAATTCTCAGCAATTAAAAGTTCATGCTGTTGGATCGAGGTTAAAATGAAGAATATTTGAAACTGTGTGTATTTCTAAATAATATTAGAAATTAAGACTTACCTGAAACAAAGGGACTACTGGTGTTTTTTTCCCCCCACATGCACTTCAACATCAAATACACATCCAACCCTTTTCTTATTGTACGGTGTCCCCTCCCCACCAGGCTGCTCCTTCCTCTCCATTATTGATGAAAGGAGGAGAGCACGGAGAGCACGGAGAGCACTTAAAGATTTACAACCCTCTTTTTCTCCCCCTCTTTCTCTTTATATCTTTCTTACGCTCTCTCGCACACACGCACGCACACGCACGCACACACGCACACACACACACAAACTTCCCATTTACCATATGAACTAGTGTGTGTGTGTGTGTGTGCTTGTCCGGTTGTAGAGTAGCCCAGCAAACACAAGATAAGACAAGACACTTTCTTTGCAACAGGGTAGAATTTCCCATTCACAAGACAAATATGACTGGGCTTACTAGTCCCTGCCAATCAATATACTATAGACATGAATCAGCCTGGGTTCCTCCAACAAACCACATACTCTTACCCCCCCCCCCCAACCACCCCCCCCTCCACACACACACACACACAAACTTCCCATTTACCATATGAACTATGTGTGTGTGTGTGTGTGTGTGTGTGTGCTTGTCAGGTTGTAGAGTAGCCCAGCAAACACAAGATAAGACAAGACACTTTCTTTGCAACAGGGTAGAATTTCCCATTCACAAGACAAATATGACTGGGCTTACTAGTCCCTGCCAATCAATATACTATAGACATGAATCAGCCTGGGTTCCTCCAACAAACCACATACTCTTAACCCCCCCCCCAACCACCCCCCCCCCTCCACACACACACACACACACACACACACAATATAGACCACATAGCCCTGAAGCACGTCACTTTTGACCCATTCTGGTTTTAAGTACCCTCATTTGACGCTTCCTATTTTTTGGATGCGCTTAGGAAAGATGGAAAATAATTTCAACGCAATTTTTCAACTTTCAAGCATCTTTTCCTTGAAGCAGGTGAAGGCCAGATTAGACAGGGTCTCCCGGTGACTGAATGTGAGGATATGTCTTTTCCCCGAGAGGAGAGGGGTTCAATAGTTGACTCCACTGGAACACCCTGAGTTTCTGTGTGTGTGTGTGTGTGTGTGTGTGTACAAATGTATGTACTTATGTTTGTGCATGTGATAGAAAAACAGAGAATGATTCATCCATCCATCCATTATCCAAACGGCTTATCCTGCTATCAGGGTCGCGGGAGAAGGATTCAGAAAAGGGTAAAACGCCTGAGAAAAGGCCTTCTTCTCTTTTCAAGTGAAAACTTGCTCTGGAACAGAGCGTATGTGAAGTGTTCTGGATAATAGTGCACATCTGTTAATAAGCCTCCTCTATCCGATGCTTTAGTATCCCTGTAAAACATGAATAAACAGAATAATGTAAATACTGACATGGAAACATAAATCACAGCGACTGCAAACAACAGAGAATGAGATAATGCGTTTTGCTTATATCAGCATATTCACTGCTACCATGCTCGGGTTTCATAAACAGGACGGCCTCGTAGGTAATTAGAAGGGGGGGGGGTGCGGTTAATGCCGGTGAGATATGGCATTTATGTGCTGCAATACAAAAAATAAAAAATAAAAATGGACCAGAGGTGGCATTTAAACTCACTTCCTGTTTGTTTGGAAGAAGCACCTAAGTCAGTTTCTGGCTCAGTGCATTGCTCAGTGTTACGCTGTTCCCATCCACTTTACACAGGCACTTTGTGGGTCTTGCCACATGGGAGACAGCCTGGAGACAGAGAGGCTCATGGGAGAGAGGGTGAGCGAGGCAGTAGGTGAGATAGATGGGAGGCAGGGCTCTTACTGCAGTGATGGAGGTGTAATTTTATCCTCTACTGAGGCAACCCCAGCACCTCAGCACACACTGTACTGCTAGAGGCAACAATGGACACACACACACACACAAAAGATTATGTTTTTGAATTTTTTTCTGAAAGCAGTCTCACAACTTAAGAAAAACCAAGGATCAAGCAGGTGAATAAAGATAGAGACAAAATCATTTACATAACGGCAAACATGCGACTCGTTTCTAAACAATATCTTACCTTCTGTTAGCGCAGTTTAATGTTTATTCATACAGTTTACTATGGAATAAAATGTTTGGGTCACAGCTATACAGTAGCAAACTAAAACAAATTAATAAGTAGATGTTGGAGAGGTGGGTTTGTTGACAGAATGGAAAGGAGAGAATTGTGGTTGTTTGGGGGGACTGGCAAAGTGAATGGATGTAATGTTAATTTATTAAATTGTGTTTTAAGCCATGCAAGTTTTGCTGTCAAGTTAAGGAGGAATAGAGCCCGTTACAAAAAGAGGAAAGCTGAGGTGTGGGATATTTTTAGGTGTATAATGCAAATAGATGTTAATATGTTGCATGGTTATGTTAGAGAAGAAGAGTTTGTTGGTGGATTCATGGAGAGGAGCACTTTTGTTGTGACTGGGGAAGGAGGGAGGGTAATGTTAGATTTTGGTTAAACAGTATACTGTGTGTGGTTTATGTGTATTTTTTGTTTGATTTCTTTGGTTTGGTGTGTGTGTGTGTGTGGGGGGGGGGGTCTGTAGGCTGGAAGCCATGCCAAGGCCAACAGGTTACCTCACTATTTTCTGTTTTGTCTACCTGTGTTGTAATATTTGATTCTGTAGAGTTTGATGGGTTTGTAAAGTGTTTTATTTCTCTATTTGTTTGGTATATACACTACCGTTCAAAAGTTTGGGATCACCCAAACAATTTTGTGTTTTCCATGAAAAGTCACACTTATTCACCACCATATGTTGTGAAATGAATAGAAAATAGAGTCAAGACATTGACAAGGTTAGAAATAATGATTTGTATTTGAAATAAGATTTTTTTTACATCAAACTTTGCTTTCGTCAAAGAATCCTCCATTTGCAGCAATTACAGCATTGCAGACCTTTGGCATTCTAGCTGTTAATTTGTTGAGGTAATCTGGAGAAATTGCACCCCACGCTTCCAGAAGCAGCTCCCACAAGTTGGATTGGTTGGATGGGCACTTCTTTGAGCAGATTGAGTTTCTGGAGCATCACATTTGTGGGGTCAATTAAACGCTCAAAATGGCCAGAAAAAGAGAACTTTCATCTGAAACTCGACAGTCTATTCTTGTTCTTAGAAATGAAGGCTATTCCATGCGAAAAATTGCTAAGAAATTGAAGATTTCCTACACCGGTGTGTACTACTCCCTTCAGAGGACAGCACAAACAGGCTCTAACCAGAGTAGAAAAAGAAGTGGGAGGCCGCGTTGCACAACTGAGCAAGAAGATAAGTACATTAGAGTCTCTAGTTTGAGAAACAGACGCCTCACAGGTCCCCAACTGGCATCTTCATTAAATAGTACCTGTTAGAGCCTGTTTGTGCTGTCCTCTGAAGGGAGTAGTACACACCGGTGTAGGAAATCTTCAATTTCTTAGCAATTTCTCGCATGGAATAGCCTTCATTTCTAAGAACAAGAATAGACTGTCGAGTTTCAGATGAAAGTTCTCTTTTTCTGGCCATTTTGAGCGTTTAATTGACCCCACAAATGTGATGCTCCAGAAACTCAATCTGCTCAAAGAAGTGCCCATCCAACCAATCCAACTTGTGGGAGCTGCTTCTGGAAGCGTGGGGTGCAATTTCTCCAGATTACCTCAACAAATTAACAGCTAGAATGCCAAAGGTCTGCAATGCTGTAATTGCTGCAAATGGAGGATTCTTTGACGAAAGCAAAGTTTGATGTAAAAAAAATCTTATTTCAAATACAAATCATTATTTCTAACCTTGTCAATGTCTTGACTCTATTTTCTATTATTTCACAACATATGGTGGTGAATAAGTGTGACTTTTCATGGAAAACACGAAATTGTTTGGGTGATCCCAAACTTTTGAACGGTAGTGTATGTGTTGTATTTTCAGTGTTTTTATTTCTATAGAATAAAAGAGAGAAAAAACCCTAACAGTCTTACGTTCATTACTGGAATAACAATTGAGAAATAGGTAAAGATGTAATTTCAATCTTCCCATCTCTCCTTTAGTTTCCTGCCCATAATCTAACTAACAGCTATTTGAATTGTAATTAAGGAAATGCATACTTATGCACATCTACTGTGGTAAGCAGCTGCAAGCATGAAATAGACCAAGTCGGTGCTGTGTTCCTCTGTCCGTACACCGCTTTTCACTGCGTCTGGCCTCTACAATGAAAATAGATTGTTATGCAAAGAAATAAGATATTCTCTTTTAATAAGCAAGTTTGAGGTCATTTAGCCAGTAATGATCATTCTGGGGTATATTTAAACAGTTGTGGTCTACCTTTAAAAACGTTTTCAAAGGGGGCGTCCAGGTAGCATAGCGGTCTATTCCGTTGCCTACTGTGATGGCCACACCATACTGTGATGGCTCAGTCCCCTACACCTACCAACTCGGGGATCTCTGGTTCGAATCTCTGCGTTGCCTCCGGCTTGGTCAGGCAGACACAATTGGCCATCTCTGCTGGTGGGAAGCCGGATGTAGGTATGCGTCCTGGTCGCTACACTAGCCCCTCCTCTGGTCGGTCGGGGCACCTGTTCAGGGGAGAGGGGGAACTGGAGGGAATAGCGTGATCCTCCCACACACTACTTCCCCCTTGCGAAACTCCTCACTGTCAGGGGAAAAGAAGCGGCTGGCGACTGACTACACATGTATCGGAGGAGGCATGTGGTAGTCTGCAGCCCTCCCTGGATTGGCAGAGGGGGTGGAGCAGCGACTGGAACGGCTTAGAAGAGTGGGGTAATTGGCCGAGTACAATTGGAGAGAAAAAGGGGCAGGAGGGGGACTTTTTGTTCTGGGTGTTGGATATGTAAGCGTATTTGAACCATTGGCCCTTTTCGAGGAGGAAACTGTAATCTGGAGTCTGCTGATATGGAGTTCAACTCCATCATGGTGTTCTTGGCGTTCTTGAGAAGAGGTGTAGGTGTAGATGTGAGACACAGGTCATTCAGAGTTATGAAATTGTGGATGGGAGGTTTTAATTGCTCACGTTATGATAAAACGCCAAAGTTTATTTTTCTTGGGACCCAGTGACACTGCTCAGTGTAGTGCAGACCATTTCATATAATATCCTCATGGGTTTGTATGTGCATGTGTCTGTGTGTTTATTTACTAGTGTGTGGTTGTTCCCTAGTATGCATGAGAGGATGTTTTCATGCTACCCAAAATGTTGACTCCTGTGTTTTGTTTTTTTGTTTTTTTGTTTTATCAAGGAAAACCAAAGCATAGAGAAAATATTTTGAAATCAACCTCATGTGATTTGTCACGGAGTTTCCTGGTCACGAAAGCGACGTCCACGATCTAGGATTTGACGTTACTCATGCCCTCCATAGACAAACTTAAACACAAACACTTTGGCACACAAACACACCCATATATCATCCTGTCTCCATGTATATAGGGTAGACATAAAGCAATATGCATGCAGCATTAAACTGATAAATAACCCATCCCCGCAGCTTCACAATCCAGTGGGCTAAGCGTGTCACGTTCTTTCCATCAATTTCAACGTCACCAATTTGAAATACTAGACCGTATCCTGTTCTCAGCGGGGAATACATTTTTCAGTTCATATTCTACCTTATGGCAGCCACCAGAGATGGTCTACGAGTGTGAACTACTTGTCATTTCCCCTTTAAAATGGTTTTGCTGATGATTGATGGAGACCCACCTGATAAATTCATCTAAGTCAAACGCTCAGTGTGAGTGGTGCCAGTGAGAGTCAGCATCTTCGCAGTGCCTGAAATAAAAAAGAAAAAAATGCAGATACTCTTCTTGTTAGTGTTTTGGTTTGTGTATTGGCAAAACCTTTGGTATTAAGTTTGGGATTTCTACAGTTATTAGTGAGCAGTATTGCAAATGTTCACAACATGTATTTCTGCAACAAAAGGGAAATGAATTTCAATTGTATTATAGTTCGGAAATTACAAATTAATGACCACAATATTGTATTGCCATGGTACAGTCTATGGTGTGAAAGTGTATGTCTGATTTTTCAACCAAAAATGATTTTTATCACCCAAGTCATTGCATCATTTTTCTACACTATGTTTTCCTATTATTGCGATGCAAACGGTAATGAGTTGGCAATGAATTCAGGCAAGTTATCAGTTTTTACAGTAACATCATCTCATTACACCTTGTGTCCTTTAATATAGTGAAACACGTTTGCTACGTAATGAAGTGCTCTTCAGACTGGTAGAGCAGCAATGTGGCAGACTCTAGAACAGCATAACATGGTGCAGTCTGGGTGATGAAGTCCTCTGGTTTGACATATAGTGAGGACTCGCTGGAGTTCTTCGGTTTTCACAGTGATTGACTCAGTTCATTTTCTTATCACATCTGATCTGGGTAGATATTTCGTTGAAATTAGTTTATTTGTAGACTGTCATGATGAGACATTTGTGTACTGTTTTGTTCACATGTGTTATTTGATAACTGATTTTGGTGCTATTATGTTACTACAGACACTATTTTGTTTATTTGAATTTTGTAGTACGTCATGATGATGACATCATTTGCGGCATGGTGGCGCAGTGGTTAGCGCTGTCGCCTCACAGCAAGAAGGTCCCGGGTTTGAACCCCGGGATTGCCGAACCTTGGGGGTCATCCCGGGTTGTCTTCTGCGTGGAGTTTGCATGTTCTCCCCGTGTCTGCAGTGGGTTTTCTCCGGGTGCTCTGGTTTCCCCCCCCCACCATCAAAAGAGACATGCATGTTAGGGTTTATACTCCTATTCGTGCTCCTGACCGAGGCATGGCAAGACGAACTGGGGTTGGTCCCCGGGTGCTGCAGCTGCCCACTGCTCCAAGCTATACAGCTAGGGTGGATTAAATGCAGAACGTAATATCATATATCGAAATGAAAAAAATGATGTGACATTGTTTTTGTAAATAAGTTTTCAGATTTGGTATTTTATTTGTTTCATTTTCAGATAAATTTTTCAACATGCGTGAATATAACCATAATTATATATATATATATATATATATATATATATATATGACACCAAACACGAGTTTTTTTTTTGTTTTTTTTTTTACTGGGGACCCACTGAAATGACCACTGTGGGTCTTGGGGACTCACTACATTGAAAACCTATTTACATCACAGCTGTCATCATCTTGTTATCACAGTGGTTGTGTCTCGGTGCAACAGAAGTGAGCCTTACATTTTTGCTGTTGATTCCTTGCAAAGTTGGTGGTGTTGGAGTTAAATCTTATTCTGCTACTGGTCTCTTTGTAGGTTACTCTGGATCAGTACAGTTAAGTAAAACATGAAATATAAATGCCACAGCAATGTTAAGATTTAACTGGAAAAGATGGAAATGTGACCTCCACAAGAGCAGCTTTTCTGATCTCTGTCTGCCAGTTGAGGTGTAAAATGAAGCACATTTAGGTGTATAAACTCAAAATTTGTATGATTAAAGACATTTTAGAAATGTTATGTGTTCTTTCTTACCCTTGAGGAAAAGTTGCCCATGTTCAGACTCAATGATATGACTGTCCAAGACCACAGGAATAAGACATCTAAGTCATCATCTATGTTCCACCTAAGGATTAATCAACTTATTTGCTGATTGTACAACGAAAGCATTTTTAATTTTAGATATTAATTGCATCATTAGGAACAATAAATACGTTTTGAGACACAAGAAACTTGTGTCATGTTTGATGGCTGTTTGATGGCTGGCTTTGAAAGTGAAGTGGTATCTATGGCCAGATCTTGAAGAGGTTATTGTGAAGTATCTTTACATGTAATTCACTCTGCATTACTAAATCCAGCACATGACACATAATGCAAATTCAAACTCGTGATTAAAGAATAATAGTAACAGATCAATATATGAAGTCAAAACATATATCTTTTATAGTTTAACTTTAACCCAAAAGGTGCCCTCTGGTCTTACCTTGTATGTATGTGCTTCTTCTCCAGTCCAGAAACAGTCTGCAGGCTGGAGATATGGATGGAGCCAAGAGGCTTGGTCGGCTGGCTCGCCTGCTTAGTTTTGTCTCCATCATCCTGGGCTTGATAGTCATCGTTGTCTACGTCTCAGTAT
The DNA here is from genome assembly GCF_029633865.1 of Lampris incognitus. Classification (NCBI taxonomy): domain Eukaryota; kingdom Metazoa; phylum Chordata; class Actinopteri; order Lampriformes; family Lampridae; genus Lampris; species Lampris incognitus. Next base: position 27,954,287 of record NC_079217.1, on the reverse strand, counting down.
CAGGTATGATAGTAGATAGGACACACTTATGGGTGTCTGGCTATGAAGATTCCACTACTATGACCATTAAAGGCTCTGAGAGATTGGGGCAAACCTAATAAATGAGATATCTATGTCACGTTTTGTTTAAACACAGTGTTATCTAATTAGATTTGTGAAGTTTATAGTTCTTCTTGTTCAAATTGATATCAACATATGCTAAGATAGGGCGGCACGGTGGTGCAGTGGTTAGCATGTTCGCCTCACAGCTAGAAGGTCCTGGGTTTGAGCCCCGGGGTAGTCCAACCTTGGGGGTCGTCCTCTGTGTGGAGTTTGCATGTTCTCCCCGTGTGTGTGTGTGTGTGTGTGTGTGTGTGTGTGTGTGTGTGTGTGTGTGTGTTGGCGTTGGCACAGTGCTTGCACTGTTACCTCACAGCAAGAAGGTTCTAAGTTCGATTCCTGCCTGGAGCAGAGTTGCCACTGGGGGACTTTGCATGTTCTCCCCAGGCCTGTCGGTATGCAGGGGCTGTCTGCGTGTACTCTGCATGTTCTCCCCGCTATCTTTAGACTAGGGGCCTTTCTGTGTGGAGTTTCCTTGTATCCCCCCATGCTCACACGAGTTTCACCCAACATGAAAAAAAAACATGCAGAAGACTCTCCTGTCCCGTCCCTGACCACAACATGGATGTCCACCTGGAATGGGTCCCTGGGTGCTGAAGGAGAAGTCTGCCTACTGCTCCTGGCTGCCCCTGGAGGAAGGACAGCAGGATGGGGAAAAATGCAGAAGCAACATTTCTTCAGCCAACACTCCCTGCATGTGTGTGTGTGTGTGTGTGTGTGTGTGTAGCTGTAAGATGAATAAAGTCTCTCTTCTCTTCACACAGACTTTTTACAAATGTACTACTGCATTACATTTACGCTGTGATATATGAGCCCATCACACGGGCCTGAGGTGTGTCTGCCTCTGTCTGTCTAAACTCAGCAGTTTCCCAACTGTGTGTGCAGCATGATGAAGCACTGCAGCAGCTGTAGTGAGCTCACTGTGTGCCAGGGAAGAGCCACTTGTCTGCTGCTTCATACCCTTCATACTAAATACACCAGGCAAACGGCGGGACAAACTAACTAGGATGTCAATGTAACCATCTCTCTCTCTCTCTCTCTCTCTCTCTCTCTCTCTCTCTCATCAACTCACCCCTTTCCCCACTGACCCTTTTGGTTTCCCTTTACCCCTTCCATTTCTCTTCCACAGTAACCAAGTGACGTGGGGGAGGGGAATGGAGGAAAAGGTGCGATCCTTCAAAGCCAGACGATGGATCCATTAAAAAACAAAAACAAATTTAGCTCATTTATGCCACAGTTATAACATCAAAACAACCCTTTGAAAGCAAAAGAATCCAACAAAAGAAGAGCCAGCTGTGTATCAAATAATCAGTAAACGCCAGAGATGCATGCATGAGATTCAGTAATAAACGCTTGTCAAAGAAAAAGTAATATAAAATTAAGTGGAGAGCAGAAAAAAAGGAAAGTGCAGTTTTTAGCTGGTCAGGAGGACCCACAAACGTCTCTCTTCGGAATGATGGACTTCTGAAAATGAAAAGGACTGGATGAATCATGAAGAGTTGGAAATGAAGAGAAGGAAAAAGAAGATTAAATGTAGATGCTTTCTACGTCAGGAAACGGCCACTTTTCCGGACGGACTTGGGTTTGGGATACAAACGTTGGATAGCGGCAGTAAAACCCTCTTTCATCAAAGGCATATCCAACTAAATTACAGATATTATATTTGAAATATGATGACACAGAGCTCAGTAAATGTACTTTTTTAAAAGTGTTTGTATGCTGAATGGTGCTGGGTTGGTGGAGACTGTCACAATGGCCCCTTGGTCAGGGCTTGGATTATTGGTGCAAATTCAAGCCCATGAAGGGACAATGAACACAATTTGGATGTTTTTTGCATTTTTGTTATTCTATTATTTTGTATAATTATATGAACACTAAAACTGAGACCAAATGCATGCCTGAATCTACTACTACTTTTGGTTGCTCCTGTTGGGTCACCACAGCGGATCACCCGGTCTATTTCTTCCTGTCCTCTGCATCTTCCTCTGTCATGCCAGCCACCTGCATGTCCTCCCTCACCACATCCATAAACCGCCTCTTTGGCCTTCCTCTTTTCCTCTTCCCTGGCAGCTCCATATTCAGCATCCTTCTCCCAATATACCCAGCATCTCTCCTCCACACATGTCCAAACCATCTCAATCTTGCTTCTCTTGCTTTGTCTCCAAACCGTCCAACCTAAACTGTCCCTCTAACATACTCATTCCTAATCCTGTCCTTCTTCGTCACTCCCAGTGAAAATCTTAGAATCTTCAACTCTGCCACTTCCAGATCAGCCTCCTGTCTTTTCATCAGTGCCACTGTCTCCAAACCATATAACATAGCTGGTCTCACAACCATCTTGTAAACCTTCCCTTTAACTCTTGCTGGTACCCTTCTGTCACAAATCACTCCTGACACTCTTCTCCACCCACTCCACCCTGCCTGCACTCTCTTCTTCACCTCTCTTCTGCACTCCCCGTTACTTTGAGCAGTTGAGCCCAAGTATTTAAACTCATATTCCTTCATCAGCTCTACACCTTGCATCCTCTCCATTCCACTGTCCTCCCTCTCATTCACACACATGTATTCCGTCTTGCTCCTAATGACTTTCATTCCTCTTCTCTCCAGTGCATACCTCCACCTCTCCAGGCTCTCCATAGTCATAGTCCATAGAGACTCCTGCCTGATCTCGTCCGTCAACCTGTCCATCACTATTGCAAACAAGAAAGGGCTCAGAGCCAATCCTTGATGTAATCCCACCTCCACCTTGAACCCATCCCTCACTCCAACTGCACACCTCACCGCTGTCTCACTGCCCTCATGCAAATCCTGCACCAGGCTTACATTCTTCTCTGCCACTCCTTACTTCCTCATACAATACCACACCTCCCCTCTCAGCACCCTGTCATATGCTTTCTCTGAATCCACAAAGACACAATGTAACTCCTTCTGGCCTTCCTTATACTTCTCCATCAACATTCTCGAAGCAAACATTGCATCTGTGGTGCTCTTTCATGGCATGAAACCACACTGCTGCTCACTAATCATCACATCTCTTAACCTAGTTTCTATTACTCTTTCCCATATCTTCATGCTGTGGCTGACCAACTTTATACCTATATATTTATATTTAGTTTATATCTATATATATCTATGTAGTTGCTACACCTCTGTACATCACCCTTATTCTTGAAAATCGGTAGCAGTATGCTTCTTCCCCACTCCTCGGACATCCTGTTTTCATGATTGTGTTAAACAATTTAGTTAAAAACTCCACTGCTGTCTCTCCTTAACACCTCCATGCCTCCACAGGTATGTCATCTGGAACAACTGCCTTTCCACTCTCCATAGCTGTCCTCACTTGCTTCTTGCTAATCCACCACACTTCCTGATTCATTATCCCCACATCATCCAACCTTCTCTCTCTCTTCTCTTCATTCATCAGCCCCTCAAAGTACTCCTTCCACCTTCTCAACACACTCTCATCGCTTGTCAGCACATTTCCATCTCTATCCTTCATCGCCCTTACCTGCTACACACCATTCACAGCTTCTGATTCTGGTCCCTCTGTCTAGCCAATCAGTACAAGTCATTTTCTCCTTCCTTAATGTATTTTCTAACCTAATCAAAATATAGGTAATACATTCAAGTGCATGCCTGAATGTATAACCTAAATTTTAATAAGGTTCAACTATTATTATTTTTTGTCTGGGTTTGAGAGACCGAGAAGGCTGAAGATGATACAATGGAGGAGTGATTTGTGGACAAATGGTGGGAGTCTTGCCCCTGATCAATGTGTGGACATTGACCTAACCCTCATCTACATCCCTTTACTTCTCCTGCAGCCCTGGAAGCTTGCCTTGCTCTAGGAGGGGCTCGACTATAATTATGTGCATGCCCACCCTCCCACCCGCTTAACTCCTTCCATTTCATCCCATACCAACCACCATGGCCAACTCCATGCTAGCCAACTGTAGTTCTGTCTGTCCCTTCCCATTTATGTGAACCCTCAACCTTACAGCCCACAGTTCCATTCTACAGCTAAAATCTCCCAATCCTTTCATAACCTAATTTCTCCCGTTACCCTTTCCATCATGATGCTGTCAGTCCGGTTACCTCACCAAATGTCTTACATAGCAGAGTCCGATCCACTTAACCTCCCTGTATGTACCTATCCTTCCTGCTGTGTTGGTATGACATGTATCTATATGGGTAGATATTTATGCAATATATACATATATTATAGGCATGCCATGGGCCAAAAAAGACATAACGATGAATTTTTTTTTTGTAATATCATAGCAATGATCCACATATTGAATGTTGGTTTTGAGTTTGACTTAGAAATTAGGAGCATTTAAAGCATCTCTCTAATGCAAGCATGGTGCATTGGTTGTATTCGTCACATTCATCAGAAGAGGCACTCTGTATTAAGTTCCTTTTGGACGTACAGGACTGTTTTGATGACACAATATTTGTTATTCTCTAAAAATATAATTACTAAATCAAACGACTGAAACGGTTTTATTTTAAGCCCCTTAAAGAGAAAAAAAACCCCAACCTAAATTGGTGACAAACTTTTAACCATTTCCATCAAATTCATAGTTATGAGCTCTGTCGTACAACCGTAAGATGAGGGAAAATAATGTCCAGTCAACACCTGACGAGTGATGACGTTTAATAGACCTCAAATCTGGTTTGAAACTGAGATTGTTCAATACAAATTATGTCGCTTGTTCCTGCAAAGTGAAAGTTTGGCTGCCTTTGGCATGTTACAAACTGACATACAACTGCTAGCTGGGAAACACTTAGCAACATGTGTGAATGCTTTTAGTCATCCGGTTTTCTTAAGCTTTGATCAACGCCATCAAAGCATGCAAACTAATAGACTACACAAGATGTTTAATTGGTAAAACTTCAACCAAACAGCCAAAAGCAGCAAAATCCAAAGATTTTCAATGACCCAACTGAAAGATATACTGCATTTCATGGTTAGTGAGTTGTAAAAAAGAATCTATGTTTAACCAAGACCCCGGATAATTGTGTAAAGCAACTCATCCTGTTCTACAAGATAGACGAAGTGGTAATCTCTCAAGGTCATAATGTGTGATTGCTGAAGTGGATTGGTCCTGAGCAGAAGGCCGAGCCCACACGCTGCACTGTCAGCAAAACAGTTGAAACTTTCAATTCATTCCCAACTTTCAATGTTATGATTTCCTTGTCTTAAATACATCTACGCCACTTTTCCATCTTTGTATACATTTTGCATGTCTGGAATAAATGTTACCATGCATGGTCTATGTCTTGTTTGGTTTTTGACGTGACATTCTTGCTGATAGGCAGTAAGGACAAAGTACGATTTTAGTGGCCTTGCAATTAACTTCACGCCTGGCATTGAACTTAATGAACCCGTGCAAAAGCTACATTTTATTGGTAGTGTAGTACCATCATGGGAAGGCTAAGAGGGAAATGAGGGCTCATAATGTTAGCAAGGTTGAAATGCTTGACTTGTCTCCAATAAAAGTAGAAGCTGATACATACCATGAAACACACAAGCACACACACACACATTTTTCACGCTGTTAGCTGGAACAATTATGAATAATATACATCCAATGACCAACCAACCCCCCCCAAAAAAAAAAAAAAACACCACACACACACACACACACACACACACACACAGCACTGGTGTCTGGTGCCCATCCTGAAACAGCATGGAGTCCATTCAAAATGTCAACTCCTGAGTAGTTCCTGATAAGTTGTTGTTTTTTATAATGGATTCAGATAGAATGGGAAAAGAAATATAGCACATAACTCTTTAAATTTCTTCGTGCAGAGACAAGTCCAATTATATTTTGTTTTTCCAGTTCTTCTCAATGACTTCTAAGTAAACTGAAATACATATTGACAAACGCAAAGTCTTGTTGCTGTAAAGCCCTTTGAGGCAAATTTGGAATTTGTGTTATTAGGCTACACAAATAAAATTGACTTGACTTGTCAAAGATTGTGAGCCGTTTGCTAGCAATCCTGGTAAGAAGTGGATTATTACCTTGGCTTTGACTTGGAGAGCACAAGTTTCTTTTCACATGGAAGAGAAAGTGGTGTTTTGCAGAACAAACTGAAATCTAGAACTTCTTTCAAAAGACAGATTTTCTGTGTCTGGCTATCCAAATTAAATTGACTTGAAAGGATTCATTTTAACTCTGATGGGCAAAACTGTATCTGGAAAAAATTGATAAGAGAATTCAACAGCACTGGATCAGTACATGCTTATCAAAATAACTTTGATTTCAAAACAATGTGGGAAACAAGGATGCCCCCTTTCTTGGATAGATACTCATTCAGAGAAGTGTGTTTTTGTGTCTTGAACTGTGTATTTGGTGCTCAAAAACAGACATTGGGCTCAACGGATATCCTGGTTCCTAGTTTTGCTCTGATGGGTTTTCAGCCTAAACGAGAATGGATAAAATATTCAAGAGCTCAATATACCAGCACCTCTTTCTGGGCCAGCTGCAAAAGTGTGTTTGAACATGTGCAATTTTGCCTTTTGATACAAACTGACAAACTGACATTTCAGGGGAAAGAAAGCATCATCTGGTCTTACCGCTGTAAAAGTGAGAAAATACTATGAACTGTGAAAGGGTCCCAGATCCTCTATTTGCAATGTTTGTTGTTCATGGACCTGAAAATTCGTAAGTGTACATGGCAATTGTTTCCATATTCTAAAAGGAAGTTTTCGTGTGATGCAGCCTTGTTAAGACTAAATCCAAACCAAGTGGTTTTTTTGGGGGGGGGGGGGGGGTCCTCGGGTCAAGTACGAGACTATTTGTTAAAGAGTCCCAGTCAAGTCCAAGACCAATGGGGCCAAAGCATATGTTAACACTGACACCATAACAATGAAAGTCCAATTAAACACCATGACTGTAAATGTACTGGTCTACATTCATAGTAAAAGTCAAACTTTCACTATGCTGTAATGTTTAGGCGTTTTTCCCCCCTCTGCTATGGAAGGATCATTTCAGATTCCAGTTAACTAAATTTTCAAAGACATAATACAAACAATATACACTCTCCGGCCACTTTATTAGGCACACCTGTCCAACTGCTCGTTAACGCAAATTTCTAATCAGCCAATCACATGGCAGCAACTCAATGCATTTAGGCATATAGACATGGTCAAGACGATCTGCTGCAGTTCAAACCGAGCATCAGAATGGGGAAGAAAGGTGATTTAAGTGACTTTGAACATGGCATGGTTGTTGGTGCCAGACGGGCTGGTCTGAGTATTTCAGAAACTGCTGATCTACTGGGATTTTCACGCACAACCATCTCTAGAGTTTACAGAGAATGGTCCGAAAAAGAGAAAATATCCAGTGAGCGGCAGTTCTGTGGGCGAAAATGCCTTGTTGATGCCAGAGGTCAGAGGAGAATGGCCAGACTGGTTCGAGCTGATAGAAAGGCAACAGTAACTCAAATAACCACTCATTACAACCGAGGTATGCAGAAGAGCATCTCTGAATGCACAACACGTCGAACCTTGAGGCAGATGGGCTACAGCAGCAGAAGACCACACCGGGTGCCACTCCTGTTAGCTAAGAACAGGAAACTGAGGCTACAATTCGCACAGGCTCACCAAAATTGGACAATAGAAGATTGGAAAAACGTTGCCTGGTCTGATGAGTCTCGATTTCTGCTGCGACATTCGGATGGTAGGGTCAGAATTTGGCGTCAACAACATGAAAGCATGGATCCATCCTGCCTTGTATCAATGGTTCAGGCTGGTGGTGGTGGTGTAATGGTGTGGGGGATATTTTCTTGGCACACTTTGGGCCCCTTAGTACCAATTGAGCATCGTGTCAACGCCACAGCCTACCTGAGTATTGTTGCTGACCATGTCCATCCCTTTATGACCACAGTGTTCCCATCTTCTGATGGCTACTTCCAGCAGGATAACACGCCATGTCATTAAGCTCGAATCATCTCAGACTGGTTTCTTGAACATGACAATGAGTTCACTGTACTCAAATGGCCTCCACAGTCACCAGATCTCAATCCAATAGAGCACCTTTGGGATGTGGTGGACCGAGAGATTCGCATCATGGATGTGCAGCCGACAAATCTGCAGCAACTGCGTGATGCTATCATGTCAATATGGACCAAACTCTCTGAGGAATGTTTCCAGTACCTTGTTGAATCTATGCCACGAAGGATTAAGGCAGTTCTGAAGGCAAAAGGGGGTCCAACCCGGTACTAGCAAGGTGTACCTAATAAAGTGGCCAGTGAGTGTAGATTAGACTGCACTTTATTGATCTTGGGGCAATTTTGATATTAAAAAAAAAAGTTAATCAACGTCTTGGACTTCACAGGTCTTGAAAAATTATCACAAGTCAACGCTAGCCAAGATCAAGTGAAGTCTGGGTCATTATGCTTTGGAGTCCAAGACCTTCAAAATGTGGACTGGAGGTCAAGTCCAGACTCACGTAGGATGAGGCCTGTGTGAGGCAAGATGAGTCATGCTGGAGGTGACAGCAAAGCGATGGGCTTACTGTGGAGAGGCTTGAATAACAGCTCCCTGTGTAGTCCTGAGGGTGCTGGGATATGTCAGTGCAAACCTAGTTTATCGCTTCTTTTTGAGCAAAAGGTCCAAAACAAAAAACTTCAACTTTGTGTCTCTTAAATAAAACTGGGATCGATGACGACATATCCCTTCCCTGCATATCAGTCCATCAGACTAAAATAAAGAAACTGATCCTTAGAATCTACAAAGGGTTTAGTTAGCAATTTTACGGTATTCACTTTAAAGGGCAGAAAAACAAATCCCCTTTAGTGTGTAATTGGAGAGCTGAATTTGAAAACACAAAAAATAAAAAAACTCCAGGTATTTTTGTTAGAAAAATACCTGATACTCAGTCAGTGACACCTATGAAAAACTGCGTGCCAACTTTCCCATATATCCTTTGTTTGCAAGCAAGGTACCAACACAGGAATTAGGACAATCTAAATTTATCTTCTGCTGAAGTGAGGCTGCTTTGGTTAAAGAATGTGATTCTAGTTATGTACCAGCCTCAAACAGTAAGAGATGTTTCTCGCAGTGGCATATTGCTCCACTAATTTTACAATCCCATCAAGAAGTTCAGACTTTTAGTGAGTGACTGTCCAACCCTGGCAGCAATCACTTTCCTTTCATTTGGATGAGCCTACAAGTTCCCTTTCTCCAACGCATATTCCAATCTGTTAACAGGCTTAGTGAGGTGTCCTAGCTAATGTGTCCATCGACTGTGGTCACCCAAAGAGACGGCCTATGTACATCAGAGTAGATATCCATTATTTGTGTGTGTGTGTGTGTGTGTGTGTGTGTGTAGGAAAAACTAACATGCGAGAATGCTCTAAGGACTGAAGTTCCTTCTTTACTACACATCATCTGTGAAGGAACATCACTCAACTGAACTGCTCTAAAGAGAAGAAATTACCATTACTTTTTCTGGTAACTGAAGATTCATTTATGTATAAACAGAATCTTATGCAGGGCACTTGTTTGAGAAATAGACTTAGAGATGTATGTACAGCTGATAAAAGACGAGTTAGCAGGAGTTAAAGTAGTTACACAAAAAGCCTAATGACAGAGATACGATAAAATGTTTAACATAGCTTATGCTTTACCACTACATCCAAAGAGATAACACCTTGATACCAAAACTGTCCATCCTACTGTAGTTGAATACATGATTTTCACATACCTCCCTTTATACATGCATTCATCCTCAGTGTGGTTCTGATCTTGTGCTAGTCATGCTAAGGTGCTTTATTGTATGGCTGAAAAATTCAATTCCCAATTCTTCAATGAAGTTTAATATAATTTAAATCATATTGAAAAATAAAATATTTTAAGTGTTAAGCATATAGTCATGTCACTGTTTTCAACATACTGAATATGAATAATTTATTAATGCACATTTTACAGCCCAAGATGAACCATACACCAAACCTCATCATTTAAAAAGGACCATTCAAATAAAAATCCTTCCACTTCACAAAACAACCACAAGCAGTATTAGAGTCACAGTCTCTTCAGATCTTCTTTAGCATAAAGTCTCTCTCCAAGTGAATTGTCGATAGAATTCTTTAAGATTTTTCTATTAGTACTTAGGGTCTCCATTTCCTTATTGGCAGAACAGCATCCAACCACCAATTCTCATCCTGTCCCTCGGCTAAATACAAATTGAGTAGTGTGTGCTGGGCAATATTGGTCCTGTCCTAGGATTGGGCCAACCAAATGTCCTGCTCAGCAGCATCCAGGGTCATCCAGCCAATAACCTCCATGTCCTGGGGCCTTCCAATACTACAAGGAGGACAGTAACCCCACACCTTTATAAACCCATTTGTCGTTAGATGGTCATTCAGTGAAAAGCGTAGAGCAGCAGAAGAATGGTGCAGACACCAATCACTCCACCTAAAATGAGGGAATCCCGCCTCTTCCTTAGGTTGATTCGTTGGATGAGGTTGTTGATGGCTGGGAAGCGGTCTGGGAAAGGAAAAGGTTAAAGAAGACCTAGGATTTCTGGTTTCAAACACTTAACCAGCAATAAGATCACACTTCAATTCAACCAAGGAGCAAGATCCCAAGACTCCCTTTTTGAGGGATAAAAGGAGTGTGGATATAGTGTAATAGAGTGCAGGATAAATCAAATGTTTCTTTTACTCATTGACTCCTTGCTTTTTCTCATGCATACATACTACATGCCCGTAAGCACGCACACAAGACAAAGGATACTGGCCAGTGTGTTCACCCTGCTCTGTATGGACTTCAGCAGGCCCCTCTGAGAGGTCATGTTTTCCTTGGTTGCCATGGCAATACTGCAGAGAAAGAGACAATACAAAAAACAAAGCATCTTTGGATGTTTTCCCCTTAAAACCTTGTGACTTCTCCTAGGATTCTTGTGGCTGTGGCCTTGATGGTTGGATTTTAAATACACAAGGATTTTTTTAACAGTTCGCTATGTGCCCTATTAATGTCTCAGCAGGATATATGTGCAAAACTGCTCAAGATAAATGCATATTCAGGTCAACTCATCTTTAAAATGGCACTAGGTAGCTATTTGGGTTATGATGACACCCTTTACATCAACTGTTGCAAAGACAACTGCAAGTCCCCCCCCCCTTCGTTCTTCATAGAGCATCAACAAGATATGTGCATTTATTCACAAGCTGTAGCTCAAAAGACTCTTGAAAGAGGAGTCATGATCACAGATGAGGTAAATTTACATTTCTATACTTATGCACTCCGTAAAGCAAATCCTTGTTTCACAGCCAATGGCAAACAAAATGGACTGCAAAATTGAGGCTGACGTGAACAGCGATTGTGTCACTCTTCCATAGTAGAGCTGTAATGATATACCTGAATTCCATGATATGACAATAAAAAACTGTCTCAATACCGTTGTAGGGCTTTGACGATATCTACCGCACTATTACATGGTTATTTCACCAGTATAGCTCCGTTCCATCTCGCCTTGTCGAAAGACTGTATTGTTTTTGCTTGAACAGCAAATGGCACAATCATTCTAGTCAAGAAGACGGACTCCCGTCATCCATTGCATGTAAGCCAAGTACTGCTGCAAACGTTGCATCAGTTGCATTGGTTGCTTGCTCCTGCAGATTTCTCCTCTATAACATCACGAGGATTCACCCATTCCTCACCGACGAGACGGCACAGGTGCTCATCCAGGCTCTGGTCATCTCCCGGCTGGACTACGGCAACTCCCTCCTTGCTGGTGCCCCGGCGTCAGCCATCAGACCTCTGGAGCTTGTTCAGAAAGCTGCAGCTTATCTGGTGTTCAACCGCCCTAAGTTCTCCCACACAACTCCCCTTCTCATGTCCCAACACTGGCTCCCAGTAGCTGATCGCATCCAGTTTAAGACTCTGGTGCTAGCCTATAGGGGAGTGAAAAGAACAGCTCCTTCCTATCTCCAGGCCATGGTCAAGCCCTACACCCCCGCCCGACCACTTCACTCTGCTGCCTCGGGATGCCTGGTTGCCCCATCGCTCAGAGGCCCCTGCTGCCGATCGACCCGGTCAGGGCTCTTTTCTGTCCTGGCCCCACAGTAGTGGAATGAACTCCCCACTGATGTCAGGACAGCGGAGTCGCTGCCCATCTTTCGGGGCAGGTTGAAAACTCACCTCTTTAAGAACTACTACCCTGTTACTTGTTCTTAGCACTAATTGTATTCACTCATTTAAAAAAGAAAGAAAAACAATCTCTTTCTTGCACTTTTACTTTAGCACTGGTTTTGCTCTTAGATGCTTATTTAGATGTACTTATGACCTCTGATGACTAGTAGTTCTCCTTATTTCCTATGTTAAATGCACTTATTGTAAGTTGCTTTGGATAAAAGAGTCAGCTAAATGACTGTAATGTAATGTAAGCACTGATAACTGCTGTCTTCACAGGCTCAGACCCAACGAGAAAATGGCGAACGAAGTAGATGAACGTAGCGACGAACGATGAATTTTAATTTGAGATTGAGGATGCTCCATCGACTTTTAGAGCTGATGGGTAGCAACATTTCTGGTTTCCTTTTTCAAGAAATGACAATGGCTAAAAGGAAACTGACAAATGCAAAACCATTTGCAAATACTGCCACAAGACATTTAGCTACAATATGGGAAATACAGCAAATATGAGAAGCCATTTGGTGAAACTTGATTTATTTTATTGCAGGGTTTGATTATTTTATGGCCATCAAAATAATGTGTTAATTTAGATTAATTAATTATGGGGAAATAGTAACAATTAGTAAAAATTATAAAATAGTAATAATTCAATAAAAATGTAACTCAGATTAATCACACAGACATTACATTTAAAAAACAATCAGATGGAACTGTTGATAAGAGGTCTGTTCTGTGCAATTTCTGCAGTAAAGAATTTTCGTACCATCAGAGTACTTCAAGCATGATATATCACCTCAACGCAAAGCACTTAGCAGCGAACTTGGAGGTTGGACCTACTTAGCTCAGCCCCTGATGCTACATGAGCAACCAGTCTCATCAAGCCACACTCGAACAGGCGTTCAGACACAGAGTGAGCAAGTCTACCTGTGACAGATTAAACAACTTAACTGCTAAATGGCCCACAATAGACTGCAGGCCAATTAAATGGTAAAAGAAGGCAGTTAAGAGACACTTTACTGACTTGACTATGGTTCTGGCACTTTAAAATAAATGCCTAGCCTACTAGGTAGGTAGGGTACTAAAAACACTGATGTTCCACTGCGAGTGTGACTTGTTTTGTTTACAAGATGCAGCAGCGACAATATTATTATTATTATTATTATTATTATTATTATTATTATTTTATAAAAGGATTGCTACTTACTGCTGTTTGTTTTTGGGTTACACTATTTTAGGGGGTCGGAAATTACCTAGTAATTTCTTAGTAATAAGGTGGTAATTATCACGTAATTCCTTAGAAATAAGGTGGTAATTGTTAACATGTTGTTATCTCTATGCATCCCTATTTAGTTAATGTAATGGAGGACAGCTCCCCTTCTGGTCAGGTTATGCATGTGCAGTGTATTGCCCCTTCTAGGCGGGAGTCTCTTGTCATGCGCAGTTGTGGTGGTGCGGATGCTGAGAGCAAGTTGCTGGTCGCTTGGTGTCGTGAAGAAATGGAGTGAATAAAGTCGGTTTCACTGAAGATAAACGTCGTGTTTATTCAGAACAAGTTTAGTAGTCAACATTGGTAGCAGAGGATGGTTAGCAGAAAATGGCTTCTGCTAGCTACAAAGTTCCACCGAAGTTTGATGAGTCCCGACCGTACGAGAGTTGGAAAAATGAAGTTGCTATGTGGAAGCTCGTTACTGAGCTGGATAAGAAGAAACAGGCCCTTGCTGTCGTCCTGGGGCTTGAAGGAAGGGCAAGGGATATTGCCATGGAAATACCCGCTGCAGACTTGAATACAGATGGGGGTATGGACGTTTTAATTGCAAAACTAGATGGAATGTTTCTCAAAGAAGAGAGGGACCGCGCTTACGATGCTTATTCGTATTTTGACTGTATCAAGAAGGACAGTTCTGTGTCCATGGCGGACTATGTGATTGACTTTGAGCAGCGATACAATAGAATGAAAAAGTATGATATGACTCTTCCCGATGCCGTATTAGCTTTTAAACTTTTGGATACGGCTTGTCTAGATGAGAAAAATAGGCAAATGGCGCTGACAGCATGTACGGATCTAACGTTTGCGGCAATGAAGTCCGCGCTCAAGAGGATTTTTGGAGGGAAAATACAAGTCGACGCGACTAATGGCATACAAGTAAAAGATGAAGTGTTCTACACAGAGCAACGCTCGCGAGGAAGATTTAAACGAACAAGTAACGTTGTGCAACAAGCTGGACAAGAGTCACAGACAACACAGGTTGGACAACAAAAGCCACCGTTACAAGGTACTAACCCACTGGATAGGTTCGGTAGGCGATCAAAATGTGCTGTATGTCAGAGCACGTTCCATTGGGCCAAGGACTGTCCCCACAAGAATAGCGAGCCAGCAAAAGTAGAGGACACATTGTTTACCAAAGCCTCGCTGTCTGAATCAGCATCAGAGATCTTTTTGACTGAGTCGTTAGGGACAGCTATCATTGATACTGCATGTACCCGCACAGTATGCGGAGAAAAGTGGTTGGAAAATTTTGTCGCAGACCTCAGTCAAAGCCAAGTGAACCAGATAGCGCAAAGTGAAATTCCAAGCAGCAGACCATTTTGCTTTGGAGATGGGAATATAGTACATTCCTCCAAAATACTGAAACTGCCTGCAAAAATAGGACAGACAAAATGTCAAGTGGAAACTGAAGTAGTTAAAGCTGATATCCCACTGCTTCTGAGTAAGACTTCACTGAAAAGGGCAGGGACCATTTTGGATATGGAGAATGATAGTGCTGTGATGTATAATCAAAATATCCCTCTTGAATTAACCAGCTCGGGACACTATTGTATAGATATCAGAGACAAGAGCACAGAAACAAAGCCAATAGAAACTGAAGCACTGACGGCTCCAGAGAACAGCCTGAATGAAGATGAGGTCCTCACAGTCACAGAAAATATGACCGCAAATGAGAAACACAAAGTTCTTCTGAAATTGCATAAACAGTTCGGTCATGCCTCCGCCGAGAGGCTACAGCGGCTCATCCATAGCTCTGGAAATAAAACCACAGAGTGTGACATGATTTTGCAGCACATAGTACAGGACTGTGACATTTGCCAGAGATACAGCAAGATGAAGCCAAAGCCTGCTGTGGGCTTGCCTCTTGCTTCAACGTTTAATGAAACGCTGGCAGTAGATTTGCATGAGTTGGAACCAGGGGTATGGTACCTCCACATCATTGATCAATTCACAAGGTTCAGCGCAGGAAGCATTGTAAAAACCAAGAAGTCCTCAGAGATCATCAAGTCATTTCTTCATACATGGATAGGAATCCACAGCGCCCCCCAGAGGCTCTACAGCGATAACGGAGGAGAATTCAATAATGCAGAGTTCCGTGATATGGCTGAGAACTTTAACATTGAGACGAAAACAACAGCGGGATACAGTCCCCGGAGCAACGGACTACTGGAGAGGCATAATCAGACCCTCACCGACATCATTCTGAAGGTCAGGCGAGAAAGTGGCTGTGACTGGGAAACGGCCCTGGACTGGGCTCTTATGGCTAAGAACAGTATGCATAATGTGCACGGCTACAGTCCACGTCAACTTGTGTATGGTTTGAATCCTAACCTTCCTTCTGTACTGGTTGATAAACCACCCGCACTAGAGGGTACTACTATGAGTGCTAGAGTAGGAGAGCACATTTCGGCCCTACATGCTGCTAGAAAAGCATTCACTGAAGCAGAGTGCTCAGAAAGGATAAGACGAGCACTACGTAAACAGCTCAGAGCTACAGATGAAAAATATGACATGGGTGACAAGGTGTATTACAAACGAGCTGAATGTAATGAGTGGAAAGGACCAGGAATTGTTATTGGTCAGGATGGAGCTGTTGTTTTTGTAAGGCATGGTGGAATCTTAGTACATCACTCTAGACTTTCCAAGGTGAACACAAGGGTTAACGAAGAACAAATGGTACAACATGAAAATGATGCTGAAACAGTAAATGATGAACAAGACACAGAAACAGGAAATGATGAACAAGGTATAAACAATGTAGCTGATGATTTAGACAGTGAACAAAATAGAGAGAATGAGTTACCTGAAAGTAATGTTGCACAAACTGAAATGGCCCATAAGCCTAATGCACATGATAATCCTGTCCCCTCTGCAGGTACGAGTTTAAAAACAGGACAGACTGTAACATATATGAACAGAGGTGACAATACTCTACTTAGAGCAAGAGTCTTGGGGAGAGCAGGCAAAGCTACAGGGAAATATAAAACATGGTATAACATGCAACATCTAGAGAATAATGGAAGTGATGGGCAAAAGGTATCAGTTGATATCTCAGAAGTTGATAATCTCCACATAGAAACAGACAGAGAAGCTGATGTACTTACAACGAAAGACATCTCATTTGATGCAGCTAAACAGGAAGAAATAAAGAACTGGCACAATAATAATGTCTTCGAGGTAGTTAAAGATGCAGGTCAGAAATGTATCTCTACTAGATGGGTTTGTAGTCTTAAAGAAACACCTAAGGGTATTGTGCCTAAAGCACGACTGGTTGCCAGAGGTTTTGAAGAGATAAATATTCAAGAGCTACAAAAGGATTCCCCTACATGTGCTACTGATTCACTTAGACTTATGTTATCAGTGATATGTCAAAACCAGTGGGAAGTGCATTCTATGGACATCAAATCGGCATTTTTACAGGGTATGGAGCTATCCAGGGATATTTATATCCGCCCCCCTACAGAAGCAGGCTGTGAACATGTTGTATGGAAACTTAAGAAATGTGTTTATGGACTTGCAGACGCATCACTATATTGGTACAACAAAGTGAAGGAAATCATGCAGACTACTGGTGGTAGAGTGTCTCAGGTGGATCCAGCAATATTTTATTGGTTGGATGAGCAATGTAAGGTCACTGGGGTGCTTGCATGTCATGTAGATGATTTTCTTTGGTCAGACACGAAAACTCAACTCGCTGACTGTCTCACAAAGAAAGGAGCATCGGCTCTTGTGCTCTTAAAGGCACTCTGTGAAGGACAATGGGACCCGGGTTAAAAGGGTGTTGGATGGACAATTGATTTTGTTCTCAAATGTTTCCATGACATGTTGATTTCTCTGGAAATGTATGTTCCATAATTCACGCTGTGAATTTCATTTTTTTTGTTTTCTGTTTATTTCTTTAAAAAAGAGAATGAGATTGTTAACATGTTGTTATCTCTATGCATCCCTATTTAGTTAATGTAATGGAGGACAGCTCCCCTTCTGGTCAGGTTATGCATGTGCAGTGTATTGCCCCTTCTAAGCGGGAGTCTCTTGTCATGCGCAGTTGTGGTGGTGCGGATGCTGAGAGCAAGTTGCTGGTCGCTTGGTGTCGTGAAGAAATGGAGTGAATAAAGTCGGTTTCACTGAAGATAAACGTCGTGTTTATTCAGAACAAGTTTAGTAGTCAACAGTAATTATCACGTAATTTCTTAGAAATAAGGTTGAAACTACCTTGTGAATTGGGTTAGGGTTAGCTGAAAAATTACCTGTAAAAACTACCACCTTATAACTAGGAAGTTACAAGGTAATTTCAACCTTATTTCTAAGAAATTACGTGATAATTACCACCTTATTACTAGGAAATTACTAGGTAATTTCAGACCCCCTAAAATAAAGTGTTACCCGTTTTTGTTTTGCAATTGTACATAGTTCAGTCATTCATTGCCAAGACAATGTACGCAAATGTTTCACACATGTTTAGGTTATGGCTGGCTACTTTTATTTTATTAAGAAGGAAAGAAGAAACACTTTAAGTTAAAAGGAAAAACTAATTTTACAGAGTGCCCCGGTGGCTCACCTGGTAGAGCATGTACCACAGTCCTTAATCCAGCAGCCTGCGTTCAAATCCAGCCCAGGCCCTTTGCTGCATGTCAAGTCAATTTTATTTGTATATCCCATTATCCCCTCTCTCTCTCCCCTGCCTTTCCTGTCTCTCTCTCTATCACTATCAAATAAAAGCAAAAAATGCACACAAAAAAAACTTGAATAAAAAAGGAAAAACGAATTTTCTACGAATAAACAACGCTGTACACATAAGATTTATTATTTAAGAAAGGACATTTTTTCCAAATCATCTTTTCTTTTCTTTTTAATATCGCGATACATATCATATCTTGGACTTTTTAATCGTAGCATAATCATAGTTTTTGGTATCATTACATCATTATTCCAGAACCATTACAATATGCCACCAAAATGAATTCAATGTGTTAAAGCAAAAAAAAGTTACCTGGTGCTGCTTAAAAAAACATGACCACTACAGAACACTGTTCTTGTGCTGTACATGATATTTTGAAAAAGCATTTTTTTTTAGGTTGAAGACACCGTTTTCTGCCAAAATCTTTGGGCTCTATTGGGACAAAGAGAAGGATTGCAGTGTTAACTCATCACTTGTCAGAAGATCCAGTCTAACACCCACAGACAACTTTGGTCTCAAGTGCAACAATCGTCACCCAAGAGTATTCTCCTTCAACTTTGTGTGAGTTTAACGTATGTACGTGCCTGTGTGTGACAGAGTGAGTTATTTGGGTCTTGAAGGGTATAGGGTTGCTGTGACACTGTACCCACTCACCCTCAAACTTGGACCTCAGCATCTTTGAGGGCTGAAAAGTGCAGCTCCGCAGGAAAACTCTCCTCCTCTGCACAAGCCTTCCGTGGCATCCGTTACACAAGCTAATCAATAGAACCTACTAAGCCTGCCTTTCAGCCTTCATTTCTATAGCAGAGTCAGAGCGGATTTACTCCACAACTAAAATGTTCTCATAACCCTGCTTTACATCAATTCCCTCTGAATGATGACTCATTCTGTAGTATTCAGGTGATGTCCTAACTGGACAATGGAATACATCAACCTTTTTTCTTTTTTTAGTTCCCTTTAAATCATCCATCGGTCGATTTCCCTATGTCCCAACCCCTTTTATGCTACAAACAGATTTTGTTTGTTTGTGATCAATGCTGCTTGTGTCCTGGAAATCACATGACCAATGAGGACTGCAGATTCACATTCTCAACAAGCAGCATACAAATAATGACTTGAAAATATCATGCAAGGAACACGCAAAAGTCAACTTTCATACAAAAGCGATGACGACTACAGTTACAGTGGTTATGTTTCAGATTAAAGTTGGGATTTGGTCTAGGTTAGGTAACGAAGTTGCTATTCAACGATTTGGCTATCTTGGTCTAATCACATGTTTTCTAAGAGAATGTCTATCGAGACTCCCTTCAGCCTCAGAGATGAAACGAGTAACATCTGTGCCTCAAGTGACCAGTGATATCATACTTACATTATCACTCAAAATCTGGAAAATTATTGATTTCTACAAAAATAACACATTCTACATAAAATATCAATTTTTAGTGTATGCATGCTTGTATTTTATCATAATTAAAATAGCAATATCACCTTACATTTATTATTCTATTTCTTGCTTACATGAGGGAGTATGGCATTGTTATAGCATTTCATAGCTCTGTTAAATTACAAACCCCAATTCCAATGAAGTTGGGACGTTGTGTAAAACGTGAATAAAAACAGAATACAATGATTTGCAAATCCTTTTCGACCTATATTCAATTGAATACACTACAAAGACTAGATATTTAATGTTCAAACTGATAAACTTTATTGTTTTTTTGCAAATATTCACTCATTTTGAATTTGACGCCTGCAACACGTTCCCAAGAAGCTGGGACAGGGGCAACAAAAGACTGTGGAAAGTTGAGGAATGCTCAAAAAACACCTGTTTGGAACATTCCACAGGTGAACAGGTTAATTGGAAACAGGTGAGTCTCATGATTGGGTATAAAAGGAGCATCCCCGAAACTGCGTGAGCAAGTAGTCCAACAGTTTTAAGATCAACGTTTCTCAAAGTACAATTGCAAGGTATTTAGGGATTTCATCATCTACAGTCCATAATATCATCAAAAGATTCAGAGAATCCGGAGAAATCTCTGCACGTAAGCGGCAAGGCCGAAAACCAACATTGAATGCCCGTGACTTTCGATCCCTCAGGCGGCACTGCATTAAAAACCGACATCATCCTGTAAAGGATATTACCACGTGGGCTCAGGAACACTTGGGAAAATCATTGTCAGTTAACACAGTTTGTTGCTACATCTACAAGTGCAAGTTAAAACTCTACGATGCAAAGCGAAAGCCATATATCAACAACACCCAGAAACACTGCCGGCTTCTCTGGGCCCAAGCTCATCTGAGATGGACTGACGCAAAGTGGAAAAGTGTGCTGTGGTCTGACGAGTCCACATTTCAAATTGTTTTTGGAAATCATGGATGTCGTGTCCTCTGGGCTAAAGAGGGAAAGGACCATCCAGATTGTTACCAGCACAAAGTTCAAAAGGCACCATCTGTGATGGTATGGGGGTGTGTTAGTGCCCATGGCATGGGTAACTTACACATCTGTGAAGGCACCATTAATGCTGAAAGGTACATACAGGTTTTGGAGCAAAATATGCTACCATCCAAGCGACGTCTTTTTCAGGGACATCCCTGCTTATTTCAGCAAGACAATGCCAAGCCACATTCTGCATGTGTTACAACAGCGTGGCTTCATAGTAAAAGAGTGCGGGTACTGGACTGGCCTGCCTGCCTGCAGTCCAGACCTGTCTCCCATTGAAAATGTGTGGCGCATTATGAAGCACAAAATACAACAACGGAGACCTCGGACTGTTGAGCAACTGAAGTCATATATCAAGCAAGAATGGGAAAGAATTCCACCCACAAAGTTTCAACAATTAGTGTCCTCAGTTCCCAAACACTTATTGAGTGTTGTTAAAAGGAAAGGTGATGTAACACAGTGGTAAACATGGCCCTGCCCCAGCTTTTTTGGACAATGTTGCAGGCATCAAATTCAAAATGCGTGAATATTTGCAAAACAAAAAAAACAAAAAACAATAAAGTTTATCAGTTTGAACATTAAATATCTTGTCTTTGTAGTGTATTCAACTGAATATAGGTCGAAAAGGATTTGCAAATCATTGTATCCTGTTTTTATTTACGTTTTACACAACGTCCCAACTTCATTGGAATTGGGGTTTGTAAATTAACCGCAACAATCATCTCAGTAGCTTTCCAATTTCATTTTAAGGTAGTATGTAGGTTTTAAGGTTTTATGTAGCAACCGATATCACTTCAGCCAAACCTTCTTTTTTTTATTACTGAAGACCAAGGGCAAAGTAAACCAATGAACTATCTGAAGTGTAAATATGGTCAGCAAATGGCACTTGTTCCAATTTATTTTACTCTGCAGGTAGGATTATGCAACAATGAGACCATGGCTGTGTTGATGAGCAGTGAGCCATGGCCCATCGGGAAGGGCTGCTTCTAGCCATGGGGTGAGAGGGCCCTATAGGAAGAAACTGATGAGGCCAAATAATAAGATGGATATATCGCCATGTTACTTACTTACTTGGTTGGCAAATTGGGTGAGCACTTTGTATGTTAGTAAGGAAGAGTGCGTGCATGTAATGTACAGTGCATCCTGAAAGTATTCACACCCCTTCACTTTCCCCACATTTTGTTATGTTACAGCCTTATTCCAAAATGGATTAAATTCCTTTTTTTTCCCTCATCAATCTACATACAATACCCCATAATGACAAAGCGAAAAAGGTTTTGTAGAAATTTTTGCAAATTTATTAAAAATAAAAAACTGAAATATTGCATGTACATAAGTATTCACACCCTTTGCTATGACACTCAAAATTGAGCTCAGGTTCATGCTGTTTCCACTGATCATCCTTGAGATGTTTCTACATCTTGATTGGAGTCCACCTCTAGTAAATTCAATTGACTGGACATGATTTGGAAAGGCACACACCTGTCTATATAAGGTCCCACTGTTGACAGTGCATGTCAGAGCAGAAACCAAGCCATGAAGTCAAAGGAATTGTCTGTGGACCTCTGAAACGGGATTGTATCGAGGCACAGATCTGGGGAAGGGTACAAAAAATTTTCTACAGCTTTGAAGGTCCCGAAGAGCACAGCAGTCTCCATCATTCGTAAATGGAAGAAGTTTGGATCCACCAGGACTCTTCCTAGAGCTGGCCGCCCAGCCAAACTGAGCAATTGGGGAAGAAGGGCCTTGGTCAGGGAGGTGACCAAGAACCCGATGGTCACTCTGACAGAGCTCCAGCATTCCTCTGTGGAGATTGGCGAACCTTCCAGAAGGACAACCATCTCTGCAGCACTCCACCAATCAGGCCTTTATGGTAGAGTAGCCAGACGGAAGCCTCTGCTCAGTAAAAGGCACATGACAGCCCGCTTGGAGTTTGCCAGAAAGCACCTAAAGGACTCTCAGACCATGACAAACAAGATTCTCTGGTCTGATGAAACCAAGATTGAACTCTTTGGCCTGAATGCCAAACGTCACGTCTGGAGGAAACCAGGCACCTCTCATCACCTTGCTAATGCCATCCCTACAGTGAAGCATGGTGGTGGCAGCATCACGCTGTGGGGATGTTTTTCAGCGGCAGGGACTGGGAGACTAGTCAGGATCGAGGGAAAGATGAATGGAGCAAAGTACAGAGAGATCCTTGATGAAAACCTGCTCAAGAGTGCTCAGGACCTCAGACTGGGGCGAACGTTTACCTTTCAACATGACAACGACCCTAAGCACACAGCCAAGACAACGAAGGAGTGGCTTCGGGACAAGTCTGTGAATGTCCTTGAGTGGCCCAGCCAGAGCCCAGACTTGAACCCCATTGAACATCTCTGGAAAGACCTGAAAATAGCTGTGCAGTGACGCTCCCCATCTAACCTTACAGAGCTCGAGAGGATCTGCAGAGAAGAATGGGAGAAATACCCCAAATATAGGTGTGCCAAGCTTGTAGCTTCATACCCAAGAAGACTTGAGGCTGTAATCGCTGCCAAGGGTGCCTCAACCAAGTACTGAGTAAAGGGTGTGAATACTCATGGACATGCAATATTTCTGTTTTTTATTTTTAATAAATTTGCAAAAATTTCTACAAAACCGTTTTCGCTTTGTCATTATGGGGTATTGTATGTAGATTGATGAGAAAAAAAAGGAATTTAATCCATTTTTGAATAAGGCTGTAACATAACAAAATGTGGGGAAAGTGAAGGGGTGTGAATACTTTCCGGATGCATTGTACATCTGCATGAGTGCCCTGTTGTGGGTGAATAGGACAATTAGTACAAAAATAAGTTTTGTGAAGATCCCCGTTTTGTGTGTGTGTATGTGTAGTGATAAAGAGTGGCATGCATTTGAAGCTGCAGAGGGGGATGGAGAGGCCAGGGAGCAACCCTGTTGTGGATCATGTTCTCCACAGTCAGACAGAAACCGATTGCCAATTCAGACATTCACAATCAGCCTGTAGCTCAATGCCAAATTGCTCATGGGAATCAAAGATAGAAGATAGTCCACTGTTTTATTCTCATGCAGCACAAACGCAAGCAATTTATCATTTCAAACTAGCTTGTCTTAGGTTGCCAAACTACATGTACCCAGGGTTCAGATCGTTTTTGAGGAAATGGCAATTAGAAAATAATTGTAATTGATATGCTTTCATAGAGGCAATCTTTGCAAAGTGACAGTTTCAAACCCTAGCCCAGTAAAGCATTCTAATGCTACAGATCTAATTTTTCACCCTTAAGCTTATCCGAACCTCCTCCTTTAAGAAACTGAAGAGAGTTAATCATTTTCTTTCAGTGGATGGGGTTTTAAACCAAGAAGGACAATGATATTGCTATGGTGGGCAGCAATTTTCCTTATACAGGAATATGACAGAGATGGAAGAAGGAAAAAACAAAAAGGAGAATACTGGCAAAAATAAAGTAAATAAATTGGAAGAGGTATCAAGAAATGGAAATTTATGGACCAGGGACAGATGTAGGCCTTGCTGAGCCCAAATCAGTTTTTTTGACATACCCAGATTGATTTTAAAAAGTCTGGACCGCAAAACTTAGATTTTTGAAAATTGGATCTAGACCAGTTTGAACCTTGTTTAAATTGAAGGGAGAACGGATGGAGCTGGGTGGCATGGTGGCGCAATGGTTAGCGCAGTCGCCTCACAGCAAGAAGGTCCTGGGTGCGAACCCCGGGGTTATCCAACCTTGGGGGTCATCCCAGGTCGTCCTGTATATGGAGTTTGCATGTTCTCCTCGTGTCTGTGTGGGTTTCCTCCAGGTGCTCCCGTTTCCTCCCACAGTCCGAAAAAAGACATGTAAGTCAGGTGAATCAGCCATACTAAATTGCCCCTAGGTGTGAATGTGTCGGCCCTGTGATGGACTGGCAGCCTGTCCAGGGTGTCTCCCTGCCTACTGCCCAATGACTGCTGGGATAGAATCCAGCATCCTGCAACCCAAATTCGGATAAGCGGCTTGGATAATAGATAATGGATGGATCTAAACCACATTTGGATGTGGTTTGAAATGTGATTCCAATCATATTTCGTCAGGTGCATCTCAGTCTGGACACTCTAGCTGCCCAAATCGGATTTCAAACCGTCTTTTGCATCACTCGCAATGTGACACACGATGACATCAAATCCAGTGTGACAGAAGTGCATCAGAGTGACTGAGCAGCATCCATGCTGCTACTAGCAGAGTGGTAGTGGTAATAACTACAAGGACATGACAGCGCGATTGTTTTGAGGGCGAGATGATGGATCGTCATTTCTCATGCTCCCGCATTTCATAAACCGTGTCACCAGTGTACATAGTTACTCATGCCTGCATTGTTATCACAGCAATCCATGCAGATACGTTGGTGATGTCTGGACACAAATCTGATCTGATCAGTTGCAAATAACAGTGTGGACAGTCTGTCTTTTAATTTGAGAAACAAATCCGATTTGCCTACAGTTTGAACAAGGCCATAGATTAATAAAGAGACTGAGCTCCTGGCAAAAAAAAATACATATATATATATATATATATATATATATATATATATATATATATATATATATATATATATATATATATATTAGGCTCCGAAAGCCAAAATATTTAGAAGCCAAATCAAAATTTCAGAGGCCAAAATATAGTGATGTCATATGCTGCAATGTTAAAGGGCTGCCTCACACCACTTTTCCCCCCCCCTTTTTCCTTTATGTCAATGTTTTTGAATGTGGCTGCAAGGTGCTCCATGTGATGATGCACAGCAGTGTATTGCCCCTGCCCTGTTGCATAATTTGACTGAAGGAAAACCGAGAGTGCCCGATAAATGTGTGGCAGCTAGTGCTGAGTTTTAACAACCAAAGGGTTTCATACTGTACAGCCCAATTCTGCACCTATTGCTTTCAGTTCTCACTTGCTTTTAGGACCAAAGTAATATGTTTTCCACACAAACTGCAAAAGGTCATAGATTTTCTCAATCATTGGCACTGACCTTTGGGTGCTTAGCATTGCCAGTTCCAGACAATGTGGTAGACAGTGGAAGGATGGGACATGTTCACCTATATCACCTTTGAAATGTGCCCCTATTCCCCCTGTTGCACCCATGTTAACACTTGCACCATCTGCTCCAAAAGCACTAATTTTGTGTATTCACCAGTTTGGATTGGGTGGCTCTGCATTTCAAGTAGCGACTTGTTAGTATTTAGGGCTCTTTCTCCATGGATGTGATCAAGTTCAGCCAACCCTACTAGATGGGTCACAGCTGTTCCATCAGATCAGCTCATCATTTTTCCCAAATATCTGCATTTGTTCTATTTTTTGCACAGATTGAACTTTATTGTTCTAGCAAAGGGATTTTTAAATTTTATTTCGTTTTTCTGTTTTTGAAAAAGCACACAGACTGATGGAGCAATCTAGTGACAAATGTCACAAAAAGAGGTTTGATAAAGTTGAAGTGGAACTTGCGTTTGTTTGCACAACAGAAATTACTGAAAGAAAAGTGAAAGGCATTTTCATGAAGTTGATGTTATTTAAAGAAACTTGGCCTGTTTTGTCACCATTTTGTTGGGGCAGGAGGCATGACATTTTTTCTTCCTCCTAAAGGGAGCATGACAGAAAAAGTTTGAGAACCACTGGATAAAGGCCAACTCACAGGTGCAATTTTAATCGATCTTTCCAAAGCTTTTTGATATAGTTAATCACTACCTCCTCTTTGACAAGCTCTATTCCATTGGTTTAACTCAAAATGCTCTCCTCTCTGGTTTAATGCCTATCTTCATAATATATGTCAGTGTGTTGTCTTTCAAGGTTCTCATTCTGACTATTTAACTGTTAAAAGGTTTCACCCTGGGACCACTTCTTTTTTCTATTTTTATTAATGACTTACCTAAAATATGCTATAACTGTCTCATTCATCTTTATGCTGATGACACTTATTTACACTTCGAACTCTGATTTATTGCAAATCCAGAATTCTTTGTAGTTTGATTTAAATTTGGTCCAAAACTGGTTTCATAATAACAAACCTATATGAATAAGTCCTGCAGCATGGTGTTTAGCACGTGACAGTCATTCATATCCCTTTGATTTGCATATTTATATTTATTTATTTATTGACCCCCCCCCCCTTTCTCCCCAATTGTATCTGTCCAATTATCCCACTCTCCCGAGCCATCCCGGTCGCTGCTCCACCCCCTCTGTCAATCCAGGGAGGGCTGCAGACTACCATGTCTCCTCCAACATAGTATGTGGAGTCGCCAGCCGCTTCTTTTCACCTGACAGTGAGGAGTTTCACCAGGGGTACGTAGCGCGTGGGAGGATCATGCTACCCCCCCCCCCCCCAGTTCCCCCACCCTCCCCAAACAGGCGCCCTGACCGACCAGAGGAGGCGCAAGTGCAGCGACCAGGACACATACCCACATCCGGCTTCCCACCTGCAGACACGGCCAATTGTCTCTGTAGGGTCACCCGACCAAGCTGGAGGCAACACGGGGATTCAAAACGGCAATCCCTGTTTTAGTAGGCAATGGAATAGACCGCCACGCCACCCGGACGCCCTGCATATTTATTTTGATGATGGCTCACCCCTTGAGAAAATTGATTTGTTCAAATATTTTGGACTTTGGATTGACCCTATGAAAAAACTAAGTTGATAAGCAGTTACTTTTGTAAACAAAAAAAAACAATAAACACTGTTGAAGTACTGAATTGTGTATTGTTTCCTGCAATCGCTGGTTCTAAACCTTGACCAACAGAAGAGAAGTGTTTAGGTATAGATGTCTATACATAGTGTATAGATGAACAATGTCTCAAAAGTGACTGGGAACTTAGTTTTTTCAACATGCATTGGTGACATTCAATATGTAAAATGGCATATCTCTGGTTCTATTTGGACTAGAACAATAATATCGGTATCTCTGGAAAGGTAACATTCTCCTCTGTCTTGTCATAATGGCTGATATGAAATTTATGGAGGCCACAGCCTGGCTAAAAGCAATCTAATAACGTCTATGCCTGCCATGGCCACTACGGGGTTAATTTTCAGTGGCTCCATATCCAAATTTCTTCTAAATATATTAAGCTACATATGTACCAAGTTTGATGCTTTTATCACAAAATGCACAATTTTTATGCTAAGCTGCCCCACTATACCTCTTTCCGCTGCTTCAGGACATCTTTATTTTCTCATCTTAAAACAACTTGTTTATGCTTTTATGCTTTTCTTTTTTTTTTTTTTTTTGCAGCTGCTCGCCTTCTGACACGAAAGAAACGACGTGATCACATAACGCCTGTACTGGTCTCCCTTCATTGGCTTCCTGTCTGATTTAGGATCCAGTTTAAGATTTTATTACTTGTTTTTAAGTTTTTAAATGGGCTGGCACCATCTTATTTATCTGAGCTAATATATCATAATACACCAGTCAGAGCACTCAAGTCAACAAACCAGATGCTCTTACACGTTCCGACATCCAGGCTCAAGAATAGGGGCAACAGAGCCTTTGCAGTAGCTGCCCCTGATCGCTGGGACAACTTACCAGTACACATAAGATCTGCTCAGACCCTAGAGACTTTTAAATCTTTGTTAAAGACCTACCTCTTCTCGCTGGCATTCAATTCAAGTTGAGTTTGATACCATGATTTTATTGTGCAAATATACTTTTATTCTTCTGTTTTATTGTTTATATTTTATATTCTTTATTTTATGTCTTCTTTACATATATTTTTATATTCATATGTGTCACTTATTTCATATTGTATTTTAAACTTGTGCAGCACCTTGGTTCAACTGTGGTTGTTTTAAATGTGCTATATAAATAAACTTGACTTGACTTTCATTTATGTGTACTTGAAGACAAACCACTTGAATTGCTCTTTGTTGAAATAATTGATTTAATATCCGGGTCATTGTATCTAATTTGGGCGGCATGGTGGTGCACTGGTTAATGCGGTCGCCTCACTGCAAGAAGGTCCTGGGTTTGAGCCATCGTCCTCTGTGTGGAGTTTGCATGTTCTCCCCATGTCTGTGTGGGTTTCCTCCGGGGGCTCCGGTTTCCTCTCACAGTCCAAAGACATATAGGTCAGGTGAATCGGCCATACTAAAATTGTCCCTAAGTATGAATGTGTGTGTGTGTGTGTGTGTGTGTGTGTGGGTGTGTGTGTGTGTGTGTGTGTGTGTGTGTGTGTGTGTGTGTGTGTGTGAGTGTGTATGTCGGCCCTGTGTGATGGCCTGGCGGCCTGTTCGGGGTGTCTCCCTGCCTGCTGCCCAATGACTGCTGGGATAGGCTCCAGCATCCCCACAACCCCAAGAGCAGGATACGCGGTTTCGGATAATGGATGGATGTATCCAATTTTTCCTCTTCTGAGGACTGGGGGTGTGGGTGGGAGAGGGTTAACAAGTTGTTTGAATCTGTGTATTTGCTGTGTATGTTTGTTTTGTAAGGCTGTTTTTGTTTGCATGTGTTTCATAATTCTGCATTTGTCTACAGGACCTAGGACCACCTTAAAAATGAGGTACTACATCTCCAGGGGCTATTCTTCAATAAATTCAATGTGCATGCATGTGTTTTGTGTGTGTGTGGGGGGGGGTTCCAATCACACAAAAAGATTTTGCTTTATTTAAATCATAGTGAAAATGAGCCTGGCTTACCTTATTGTGTCATCCATCAATCTATCAGAGCTGCAGACAAGGGGAGGGAATGGGGGAGAGGAACAGAATAAGAAACTGGTTAGTTACGTTAAAGTGAACAGTGTGGTGAAAACCAAGAGGGGATGGATGAAATGATTAAACCCCCTCCACAGCTTGACAGGTTGAGACTGGCAGCAATCAATGCCAAGCTATCCTAGAAGTCTTCATTGCACATTTACTTGCACTGAGCAGGACTTCCTGATCTTCCCTTAATTCCTAGAATCACAGCTGTTCTACGGTGCCTCGCAAAGCAATTTGGTGAACTTAAATGCAATATTTCTCACAAAATTCATCAAAGATTCCAATTTTAAATTACTGGGCTGTATCAATGATACCAATAAGCAGCAGAAACATAGAATTGAGTTGGGATTGAAATCATGTGTCAAAATCACTACACTGCTGTGAAAAACCGCCAACAGAGAGCTACTGCCAATTTCTGAATTATAGCATAAACATATTTTAATTGTCTTAAGAGGAGGACTTGTTAATCAATAGAATAGGCTTGAAAATTGGAATCCATGAACCACAATTTAAAGGTGCCATATACTAGATTTTGAACTTTAATATAGCAGCAAACAACTATTTTCTACGTGACGAGATAGTGGAGTAATGGCATCCTGAGCAGAGAATGAAGTCACACTCCCTCTTGTGTGTGCTATAATCTGAGCGTCTCTGTTCTTTGTTTTGGATCCGGTCTGGCCACATGTGCATGTTAGTGCATTGCGCATGCACGTGGGATAGCTAGCAAGATAATAATTATATTACATGAATTTTAGGTCACTCGAAGATTGTAGAAATACCTGCTTACCAAGCTGAATACATGACTAATGTTAATAAAATAACTCTATACTGTAAAAATCAATATTCCAACTGAAATGAGGAATGCAAAGGGAGGAGGAAGGTTTGTTTTGGTTTGGTCTGAGATGCTGGTGCTGAATATCATATAAAGAACCTTTCCTTTAACCACAATTTCTATTACTATTTAGAGATGTCAGACGGAAGACAACCAAGATGGCCTATCCAACTTCAACTGTGAGGTTTGTAAAAGCATTGTACCAAGTTGTAGATTTACTTTAGTCAAAGTGATAGAAAACTATCTATAAAGCCAAAGCTAAACGAGTGCTAAAATAAGCAAGCATGATTTTTATTGGAGCTTTGAAGAAAATTATTTTTTGCATTATAAGGTGAATACTGTCTTCCAAAAACAAATCTCCATGAAAGTGTAATGCCACATTCTTCTAAACTGAAAACATGACAAAATTATACATTGAGATGTTTTTTAAATTTTAATTTTCCCTAATCCCTAATAAATCAGTCTGAGCATTGAAGTGAGCCAGTTTCCTTTAATCAGGGTAACACTGGACAATTTTTCTTGCCTGTCTTAATTAAACTATATCTATTTTAATGCTCGTGAGACTCAAGTACAGAAAACAACTTTAGGTCAAAGTCTGAGGGGACGAGTGTAAAGCTATCACCTGTGAGAAAACATTAGAAGGGTGCAGGATTTAGAATTATTCCTACTCAACTTAAACCACAAACAGAGGAAGGCAAACAAAACATTTCATCGGAATTGTGCAAAATTAGCAAAAGGCCCGCACTTCTTCCCTTTAACTCTGAAAACAGTGGCAATCCTTTCAGATCTTCTTAACACAGACACCCAATTTCCCCTTGGGGATGAATAAAGTATTCTGATTCTGATTCTGAAAACTCATTCTTTTTTCTTTCTACTAAATCAAAAGTTTCCATCTTGTATTGTCCTACTGTACAGCTGGCCCTTTCTTCAGACTCAAGCACAATTAATGGAGACACATTCAGCCAACAAAATGGGCTCTGCATGACTTATTATAAATGGGTTCCCAGTCTATGCTGACAGAGCTTCTCCTGCTCTGTCAGTCTACACTCATTAGAGGAGAAATTTATTGACATTTGGCTGCCATTTTGTGACTGCAGGTTTCCTGGTGTCCAACATGACAGGTTTTCTGGCCAGTTTATAGTAGCACTAATTAGTAAAAAAAAAAAAAGAAAAGAAAAAAAAATCACTTCACTTGTTTTATATCATTAGACAAATCAACAATTTAATTTCACCCGAGTTAGCCAAACACAACCATAG
Organism: Lampris incognitus; assembly: GCF_029633865.1. Lineage (NCBI taxonomy): Eukaryota > Metazoa > Chordata > Actinopteri > Lampriformes > Lampridae > Lampris > Lampris incognitus. Next base: position 27,922,830 of record NC_079217.1, on the reverse strand, counting down.
GTGCCACACCAATCCTTATCCATCCTTAGTCTAGGTTTTTGGTCTTCACCGAGAAAAATATACTTTAAGTATGGAGAATGGAGTAGCAAAATGATTGTGAGCAGAAGGACAGAGTATGCAGAGCTTAAGTATCTCAACTTACTGTAGTGTCATCAAAACAACAAAAAAGACCACTCAATAGATAACGGCCAGAACTGAGTGAAATGAGTGTTACAATGAGCTAATGCAACAGCTTAACACTACATTGCAGGTATAGTTGTGAAAGTCTATTGAAAACATTTTAAATTGCCCTTCACCTTTATGTAGAGCTTATAATGAAATATCTGTCAAAGAATTGAAGAACTAGATATGATTCTCCTGATGTTAAGACCAATGAAAGGATGTTATAAAAGTAGCTCCACAGAGAAACTAGTAATGCATCAATTACACTTAAGTGACAAGTAACAGTGTACTGCAGTCTGTCTCAGGGTGATGTAAACAAAATTTGATTTAGGGAAGCTTGCACTGACAGCACAGATCTGTGGCAACCTGGGCGGGGGTTATTTGTGCCAGAGACTTGTATTTTGGAGGGGTGTTGAACTCTCAGGAAGGTTGTCATCACGTTAATGAAAGAGGAATCACCAGTGTGCAGGTAATAATTTTTTGTTCACTGCTTGTAGTAGGGATACATCACTTGTTTGGTCTTCTTGCATATGGATAGTTCTCTCAAGAGGTCTGCGCTAAGTAGACCCAAGGAGGCTGCTCCCTGAGAGAGGGAGTCCCCTGCGACCTCAACAGCACAGTCAATAAGTCTACTTGGTTTTATCTCGAAGGGACAATGAACCAACAAGCACACATACAGACTCACTCACGTAAACAATCATTCTGTGTCTCAATCTGTTTGTTAGACTCTCTTCAAATTAATAGAAAATGCAAAGTAATTACATACATGAAGGTAGCCTGTAATACTGAGAGCCTGTAAAAAAAAGTTTCAGACGTTAGACAATTTATGAGATAGTTGTAAAGGTTTTTGTACTGTTATTCAATGCCACTAGGATGAACCATAAAGTCGGCTGCAAGAGCAATGTGTGACTTCCCATCGGCTCAATGTGGAGAAATTCCATTGGTTTCACTCTTCAGCACAGAGAAGGCAAAGTGTATAGGATGAAATCAACTTCTGCATAAAAGATAGCAGAAAATAGCTCCTAAGTCAGTGATTACAAATTAAAGTAACATTGTCCTTTTATGTATGATTTAAGGATGTGCCGATACTGATACCAGCATCGGGTATCGGTCCCTTGCTGTGCGTGTGTCCTCGTAATCATAAAACTGATCCGATAAAACAACACCCGATACCACTTAACAGCAGCGTTTCATTCACCTCTCAGTTGAGCAGGTAGGCGGTGGAGGAGGAGCAATGTCAACCATGTGGAGATATTTCAAAGTAAACGACGGTGACAAAAGTAAAGCCGACTGCAAACACCCACCCTCGTACTATACTGCATGCGTTCGCCAACTGCATCTCTCCAGCCGGCAGTCTCGAAGGAGACGCCCAGGTCGAACCACTGCTTTTTCCGACACACACAGAGACGTATTCACGTGACGAACACAAGCCAACTCCGACCCTCTCCCAAAGACAGTGTTGCCAATTATTGCTGCTTCATCGAGTCCGGCCATAGTCGGATCTGACGAGACCGAGGCGCAAACCCTGGTCCCCAGTGGGCAACTGCATCGACAGTTGCCCACTGGGCTGATTCTGTGTGCCCATCTCCCTCTGGAGAACAGCAAACAGAAAGAAACATTTAACCCCAGAAGAAACAACCTATTACTTAATGGTTTCACTGTAGTTAACACACATGTAAACACATATGCTTCATGTTTTACTCAATGACAAAACACTTAGCAGCTATCGGTTGGGATTAGGCTTCACAGGAAATGAAGAGCGTAAACTAGACTTGACAAATTATTGTAACAGCAGAAGAAGCTGTATTCTCCAAATTCAAATAATTTAAATAGCAATAATGAACAATAATAATTCCAATATTCCCATTTAAATATAGGGGTTGTACAGTAGTGACCACCTCCTAAAGAAGTTCAGAATTTGGTTATCTTTGCAATTGCTATCTAAACCAGGTCTGAAAATTGGAATCATAGATAATATTTACAATGAGGAGGTTAACTTGTTCTGCCGAAAGTTTATTATGGGATTTTTGAGCTTGCTCAGTTAAAGGCAACTGTGCCAGCAACAAAGCCAAACAGATGCAAGCAGCAGATTAATGCTGCCAAGATTGGCGACAACTACCGAATTTAAAAAAAAATAAAATCAGATATTGTAAATTAACAATTGAATAGGTTCATCACTGCTCAATTATAAAGGTCCATTGATGGCATGGCTTTGATGATGTATTACATTAGGAATAAGACACTCTAAAAGCAAGTAATACAACAATCAGGGAAATCAAAAGTATACTGTTTATACAAATGCTGTTAACAGGCATTACACAGATAACATAAGTGGCTTCATAAACACACACACACACACACACACACACACACACACACACACACACACACACACACACACACACACACACACAGTGTATTCAAAGAAACAGATGGAGGTGTTCAAAGGTGCCCTTGTGTGTCAGCCCCAATTTTTAACTGCTAGGCTGAGGACAACATAAAGCTGAATGTGTGTGTGTGTGTGTGTGTGTGTGTGTGTGTGTGTGTGTGTGTGTGTGTGTGTGTGTTTTTACTGGAAAGTAAGTGTATATTGATCAAGGCTTATATGCTGAGCTAGCAGTTCTTTCATTCGACAGATGTTTTTCCACCAAGGGGAAAGAAAGATTTAGCTCATCAAAAGCAGGAGTTTTGAGACTCTCCTTATTGCTGTGGACACTGAGTTGACTTTTAAAGGTGTAAGGAAAAATCGCCAAGGATTTATGCAGTCTCATTTACTCCAACAAGCTAAAGCTTGTCCGAAGTGATTAACAATTTAAGAGATTCAAATCTTTTTTTACATAATTTCAAAAAGATGCACTGATAATTGGAAGCCTTAAGCTAATTGGGGAAAAGACAAAACTGCTGAGCATTCTTCTTCAATCCACATGCACTACGCATAAGCAAAATAAACAAAGGGTCCTAATTCAATTCTACCTATAGGGGTGGGTGTTAATCTTGTTCAGGTCACAGGGACAGTCAAGTATTGACCCACTGTGATTCATCAGGGCATGACCCATCACCCATTCACCATCCCCTAAATCTCTTGGATGATATATTTAATGGAAATGACCTAGGCCACTTAAGGTAGATGAGATTAATCATCAAGATCCATGATCTACCCACAACATGCTGAATTCTCCCATTTTTTCAAAACCCATTTTGACTTATACACATTTAGGAAGGAGACTGCCCCCCCCCATCATTTGCTGTTGTCATTTAGCACACGTTTTGAGCAACTTAAGGAATATGGCAAGATATGCAGGGTTAAACTGAACCCAGTCACTGTGGACACACAAGTCAGTGCATTCTTAGTGCCAGTCCCAAGCCCGGATAAATGGGGGGGGGGGTTGCATCAGGAAGGACATTCAGTGCAAAATCTTTGCCAAATCAAATATGCAGTTCATGAATAAGATTTTCATACTGGATCAGTTGAGGCCCGGGTTACCAATGACCGCCACCAGTACTGTTGGCCAGCAGGGTACCGGTGGAAACTATGCTACTGTTGGGTGAAGGAGAGGGGAAAGGGTAAGAGTGTGGAGGTGAGAGTCAGAACTTTGAATGTCGGCACTATGACTGGTAAAGGAAGAGAGCTGCAAGAGACCAGGTGGAGAGGGAGTAAGGCCAGGAGCATCGGAGGTGGGTAAAAACTGTTCTACCATGGTGTGGTAGGGGTGGATAGTAGGGGTAATCCTGAAGAATGAGTATGTCAAGAGTGGGTTGGAGGTAAAGAGAGTGTTGGGCAGAGTGATGAGCATGAAGCTGGAAATTGAAGGTGTGATGATAAATGTTGTTAGCCCATCTGCCCCGTAAGTTGGGTGTGAGATGGAAGAGAAAGAAGAATTCTGGAGTGAGTTGGATGAAGTGGTGGAGAGTGTATACAAGGAGGAGAGAGTGATGATTGGAGCGGACGTCAATGGGCATGTTGGTGAAGGGAACGGAGGTGATGAGGAGGTGATGGTAGGTAGGTATGGTGTCAAGGAGAGGAATGTGGAGGTACAGATGGTGGTGGATTTCGTGATAAGAATGGAAATGGCTGTGCTGATTATGTATTTCAAGAAAAGTGAGGAACACAGGGCAATGTATAAGAGTGGAGGAAGGTTCACACAAGTGGACTATATCCTTATGCAGGGGGTGTGATCTGAAAGCAATTGGAGACTGCAAGGTGGTGACAGGGGAGAATGTAAACAGGTAGTAATGGATGGTGGTCTGTAGGATAACTTTGGATATCAAGAAGAGGAAGAAAGTGAAGGCAGAGCCAATGATAAAATGGTGGAAGTTGAAGAAGGAAGACTGTTGTGTGGAGTTCAGGGAGGAGCTAAGACAAGCACTGGGTGGAGAGTTGCCATATGGCTGGGCAACTACTGCAGAAGTGGTGAGGGAGACAGCTAGGAAGGAACTTTGTGTCATCTGGACAGAGGAAGGAAGACAAGGAGACTTGGTGGTGGAATCAGAAAGTACAGGAAAGTACACAGGGGGAGGTTGGCAAAGAAGAAGTGGGATAGAGAGATGACGAAAGTAGATAGGACAAGGAGATGCAGTGTAAGGTGAAGAGACAGGCGGCAAAGGAAAAGGTGCATGGCAAGTTGTATGAGAGGTTAGACACCAAGGAAGGAGAAAAGTACTTGCAGCAATTGGCTAAACAGAGGGACCGAGCTGGGAAGGATGTGCAGCAGGTTAGTGTGATGAAGGATAGAGATGGAAATTTGCTGACAAGTGAGGAGTGTGTTGAGAAGGCGGAAGGAGTACTTTGAGGGCCTGATGAATGAAAAAAAGGAGAGAGCGTTGGATGATGTGGGGATAGTGAATCAGGAAGTGCAGTGGATTAGCAAGGATGACGTGAGAGCAGCTATGAGGAGGATGAAGAGTGGAAAGGCGGTTGGTCCAGATGACATACCTGTGCAGGCATGGAGATGTTTAGGAGAAATGGCATTGGAGTTTTTAACCAGATTTGTAACAAAATGTTTTGTGGTTGCCCATTTAACTTAATGCGTCAAAAAAATGTCAAATGTGTGAATGCTGGGCATCCGCGTAGCATAGCAGTCTATTCCGTTGCCTACCAACACAGGAGCTGCCGGTTCGAATCCCTGTGTTACTTTCAGCTTGGTCGGGCGTCCCTACAGACACAATTGACCGTGTCTGAGGGTGGGAAGTCGGACGTCGGTATGTGTCCTGGTTGCTGAACTAGTGCCTCCTCTGGTCAGTCAGGGCGCCTGTACTGGGGGGAGGGGGAACTGGGGGGAATAGCGTGATCCTCCCACATGCTACGTCCCCCTGGTGAAACTCCTCAGTGTCAGGTGAAAAGAAGCGGCTGGTGACTCCACATGTATCGGAGGAGGCATGTGGTAGTTTGCAGCCCTCCCTGGCTCGGAAGAGGGGGTGGAGCAGCAACCGGGACGCCTTGGAAGAGTGGGGTAATTGGCCAAATACAATTGGGGAGAAAAAAGGGGAAAAAGTAAAAAAAAAATGTTTTTTTTTAAAATATATATGTGAATGTTGAGATTCTGTGAGACGCTTTGATACTGCATCATTTTTCATTCCCCCCCACCGGTATTTTTAGAAGTCCCATCCTAATAGGCTAAAACAGGCTAAAAAAACTTCTCACAAATGTCAATGTTCAGCTGTTTGGGTCCTGAGACAGCCAGTGTATGGCAGTGGTTATAAACTGTGGCCCTCAGTGACCCCCTGTGCAGCTACACGTCTCCTCTGTCAGGTATCTGGGCCATCTAATCAGGGACTTGATCATCCTAGCAGAGTAGAAAACCTGCAGCATTGGGTGTCCCAGAGCCCTCTGGAGTTCAGAACCACATATACATGGCACTAGTGTGGTGCATTGCAAGAAGAATGATGAAAACAAAACCAATCACAAAAAGATGCTACAACTTGGACATCATTCTTAATCTCCATCATGTCTTTGTAGAGAAATATCAAGCACTTATGTAAATCATAATGCACCGGGAACAGTGTTTATCAGGGGTCTCCAACCCTGCTCCTGGAGAGCTACCATCCTGCCAGTTTTCACTCCAACCCTAATTTAACACCCCTGATTCTACTGATTACCTACTTAACAAGACCTTGATTAATTGAATCAGGTGTGTTAAATTAGGGTTGGAGTGAAAACTCGCAGGACGGTAGCCCTCCAGGAGCAGGGTTGGTGACCACTGGTGTAGTTAATGCTCTCAAAACAAAATCTGTGTCACTTAAGCCACTTTAGTCCAGAAATGGCTTCTTTGTGAGTAGAATAGTTGGAAAACCCACTGGGTGAAAAACTCAGAAATCTACAAACCCCAATTCCAATGAAGTTGGGACGTTGTGTAAAACGTAAATAAAAACAGAATACGATGATTTGCAAATCCTTTTCAACCTATACTCAGTTGAATACACTACAAAGACAAGATATTTAATGTTCAAACTGATAAACTTTATTGGGGTTTTTTTGCAAATATTCACGCATTTTGAATTTGATGCCTGCAACATTTTCCAAAAAAGCTGGGGCAGGGGCATGTTTACCACTGTGTTACATCACTTTTCCTTTTAACAACACTCAATAAGTGTTTGGGAACTGAGGACACTAATTGTTGAAACTTTGTGGGTGGAATTCTTTCCCATTTTTGCTTGATGTACGACTTCAGTTGCTCAACAGTCCGGGGTCTCCGTTGTCATATTTTGCGCTTCATAATGCACCACACATTTTCAATGGGAGACAGGTCTGGACTGCAGGCAGGCAGGCCAGTCCAGTACCCGCACTCTTTTACTATGAAGCCACGCTGTTTTAACACATGCAGAATGTGGCTTGGCATTGTCTTGCTGAAATAAGCAGGGACGTCCCTGAAAAAGACGTCGCTTGGATGGCAGCATATGTTGCTCCAAAACCTGTATGTACCTCTCAGCATTAATGGTGCCTTCACAGATGTGCAAGTTACCCATGCCATGGGCACTAACACACCCCCATACCATCACAGATGGTGCCTTTTGAACTTTGTGCTGGTAACAATCTGGATGATCCTTTCCCTCTTTAGCCCAGAGGACACGACGTCCATGATTTCCAAAAACAATTTGAAATGTGGACTCGTCAGACCACAGCACACTTTTCCACTTTGCGTCAGTCCATCCCAGATGAGCTCGGGCCCAGAGAAGCCGGCAGTGTTTCTGGGTGTTGTTGATATATGGCTTTCGCTTTGCATGGTAGAGTTTTGACTTGCACTTGTAGATGTAGTGATGAACTGTGTTAACTGACAATGGTTTTCCCAAGTGTTCCTGAGCCCACGTGGTAATAGCCTTTACAGAATGATGTCGGTTTTTAATGCAGTGCCACCTGAGGGATCGAAGGTCACAGGCCTTCAATGTTGGTTTTCGGCCTTGCCGCTTACGTGCAGAGATTTCTCCAGAGTCTCTGAATCTTTTGATGATATTATGGACTGTAGATGATGAAATCCCTAAGTTCCTTGCAATTGTACGTTGAGAAATGTTGTTCTTAAACTGTTGGATTATTTGCTCACGCAGTTGTTCACAAAGAGGTGAACCTCGCCCCAGCCTTGCTTGTGAATGACTGAGCCTTTTGGGGATGCTCCTTTTATACCCAATCATGACACTCACCTGTTTCCAATTAACCTGTTTACCTGTGGTATGTTCCAAACAGGTGTTTTTTGAGCATTCCTCAACTTTCCCCGTCTTTTGTTGCCCCTGTCCCAGCTTTTTTGGAACGTGTTGCAAGCATCAAATTCAAAATGAGTGAACATTTGCAAAAAACAATAAAGTTTATCAGTTTGAACATTAAATATCTCGTCTTTGTAGTGTATTCAATTGAATATAGGTCGAAAAGGATTTGCAAATCATTGTATTCTGTTTTTAATTTACGTTTTACACAACGTCCCAACTTCATTGGAATTGGGGTTTGTATTAAACCCAAATGCCCCACAGAGTATAATCTGCTAAATCTCTAAAATGGGCTTTCTGAACCATGAAAATGGATTGACTGACCCATCACTCTCTGCCTCTGTTGCAGGCAAGCCAGAAAGAAGAGACAATGCGTTCCTTTGACAGCCTAGTCTTTCATACCAGACATGGGGGCTTGTGCCTACCCCTGTCTGAAATATCACCGGCACCATGTCCCATGTCACACTTTGACCCCTAGACCTTAAAAAACTATAATATTGTTGGGCAGCTCGGGTCCTCCACCTGCTACTTGGATCTTTTCCATACCACACTTTTTAAATTTGTTTTTATTGCTTAGTACCTGAGGTATTACAAATTATTAACTACTCTCGAGTCAATTATATTTCCTGCAGCACTTATAAACAGCTGTCATTAAACGACTTCTGAAGAGCAACCTTGATGTGACAGTTATTGCCAACTAAAGGCCCATCTCCAATTTACCACTCCTCAGCAAAATACTTTGGAAAAAAAAAGTTTACTCTCAGCTTACTAACTATTTAACCTCAACCAACCTTCTAGCCACTTATCAATCAGGTTTTTGATTTCACCATAGCACAGAAACAGCACTTATCAAAGTTGCAAACGATCTATATATGAACACAGATTCTAATACATTATCTATTCTTGTGCTCCTGGATCGTAGTGCCACCTTCGACAATGTTGACCATGATATTTTACTCGAGAGATTAGAAAAATGAGTTGGCCTATCTGGCCTGGTTCTGAACTGGTTTAGAAACTACCTACAGGACAGGCAGTTCTTTGTGTCCATTGGAGACATTCGATTCTTGGACCATTACTATTTAATTTCTATATGCTCCCACTCATACATTATACAGAATTACAAAAAAAACTACCATAATTATGCAGATGATTCACAACTGTATATATCTCTATCTCCTGATGTCCTAGATCCCATACATTCCCTAACTCAGTGTATTGATGATATTGATCTATGGATGTTAGAGAACTTTTTACAATTGAACAAAGACAAAACAGAAATACTAATTTTTGGTGCAAAGACTCAGACAGAGAACTGCAGCTCATCTTAGTTATCTGTCTCTGGAGTGCAAAAGCAAAGCCAGAAATCTGGGTGTAATCATCGATGGCGATCTAAATTTTAAGAGCCATATCAATCTTCTCACAAGATCAGCCTTCTACCATCTTAAAAACATTTCAAAATTAAGGGGCTTTCAATCAAAAATCACACTGAGAAATTAATCCAGGAGTAGACTAGACTAGACTAGGTTTTGTACAGCAACTACAGTCAATTCAAAAATGAGGCTGCACGTGTTGTCCCCGGAACTACAAAGTATGAACACATTACACCCATTTTTAGATCTCTGCATTGGCTCCCCATCAAAAGTTGAATTGATTTTAAAATTCTGTTACTTGTATACATATAGCTCTAAATGGCCTTGTGCCTGAGTATATAAAAGACATGCTAATTAGATACGAACCAGCAAGAACTCAGGTCCAAAGGCAGTGGTCTTCTAACCATCCCTCATACTAACTCTAAAGCAGGGGAAGCTGCCTTTTGTATTTATACCTCAAGTAGATATGGAACGCCCTGCCTGAGGACCTGAGAGAGGCCCCCCACACTGAACACTTAAAAGCAGGTTAAAACCTTACTTTTCACAACAGCCTATGGCTAAGTTCTTGGTGTGTGAGTGTGTTTTGTATATTTTGATATTTATATATTCTGCTCCATTCCTGTATAACTGCACTAACACCTGTTGATATCTACTACTACAACTTTTGGCTGCTCCCGTTAGGGGTCGCCACAGTGAATCATCCGCATATTCTGTCTTGCTCCTACTGATTTTCGTTCCTCTTCTCTCCAGTGCATACCTCCACCTCTCCGGGCTCTCCTCAACCTGCACCCTACTCTCGCTACAGATCACAATGTCATCCGCGAACATCATCATCCATGGAGACGCCTGCCTGATCTTGTCCGTCAACCTGTCCATCACCATTACAAACAAGAAAGGGCTAAGAGCCGATCCTTGATGTAATCCCACCTCTACCTTGAAACCATCTGTCATTCCAACTGCACACCTCACCATTGTCACACTTCCCTCATACATATCCTGCACCACCCCTACATACTTCTCTGCAACTCCCGACTTCCTTATACAATACCACACCTCCTCTCTCGGCACCCTGTCGTATGCTTTCTCTATATCTACAAAGACATAATGCAACTCTTTCTGGCCTTCTCTATACATTCTCAAAGCAAACATCGGATCTGTGGTGCTCTTTCGTGGCATGAAACCATACTGCTGCTCGCTAATTGTCACCTCTCCTCTTAACCTAGCTTCTATTACTTTTTCCCAAATATTCGTGCTGTGGCTGATCAACTTTATACCTCTGTAGTTGCTACAGTTCTGCCCATCGCCCTTGTTCTTGAAAATCGGTATCAGTAACTAACACCTGTTGATATGCATATTTATTTTTGACATTTACATTTTTATGATTGTGTTTCAATTTTGGAGTTGTTCCTTATCCGATGCAAGGGTCTAAGGACAGGATGTTGTATTGGTGTAAAGCCCACTGAGGCAAATTTGTAATTTGTGATAATGGGCTGTAAAAAAAAATTGACTCTATCGTCACTTTATGTAAAGCACACTGTGTTGCCTGTGTATGAAATGTGCTATATAAATAAAGTTAGATTTGACTGTGTGATTCAGTTTCTCTCTAACTCCTATCAGAAGTGAGCATTCTCTGCGGCTGTAATACATTGATTCCCTCAGTCACATAAATAACTCCCACTGGGAAACAAATCAGTATGTCAAATTATGTCTAATGTTGTCACCAACCTCTTTTAACTGATTTAGTAGGTGCAACAGGTATAGTTTCCACCATATTGGGTTTGAAGCATTATAGGTATGAGCCATGCACACAACTAGCATACTACTAGTGCTGCAATCTGAAATTTGAGCATTATGATCGCCTGCCTCGGTTATTTCGAAGGGGAATACATTTTCATGAACACTGTCTTCATTGGCCAAAATACTTTCCGGTTGGATGAGCTTTGTCAGTTGAACATGATAGCTTCCGGAGGAAGTTCTCTTCGTCTAGGTCTCAATTTTGAACAGGCTGAATAAACAGATTGTTGCCAGACTAACCAGAGGTCTCCTCCATTTCCACTGATTACATTAGCATGTGAAGAAATGGTAACTCAAGCAGGGATTTACAATCAAAGTGGGGAAGGAGCAAAAACTGTGTTAAAAAAAAAATGAACGTAGCACCTGTGACATCACCCATTGGTTTCTGAGGGGTCATTTTGTAGCCTAGAGTTTTGGCTTTATTATTCCACCATCTTGTCAGTTGTGGGAGCCAGAAAATCCATCTACATCCAGGTGACCAAGAACCCAATGGTCACTCTGACAGAGCTCCAGCGTTCCTCTGTGGAGATGGGAGAACCTTCCAGAAGGACAACCATCTCTGCAGCACTCCACCAATCAGGCCTTTATGGTAGAGTGGCCAGACAGAAGCCTCTGCTCAGTAAAAGGCACATGACAGCCCGCTTGGAGTTTGCCAGAGGGCACCTAAAGGACTCCCAGACCATGAGAAACGAAAGTCTCTGGTCTGATGAAACCAAGATTGAACTCTCTGGCCTGAATGCCAAACGTCACGTCTGGAGGAAACCAGGCACCTCTCATCACCTTGCTAATACCATCCCTACAGTGAAGCACGGTGTTGGCAGCATATGGGTGTGGGGAGGTTCTTCAGAGGCAGGGACTGGGAGACTAGTCAGGATCGAGGGAAAGATGAATGGAGCAAAGTACAGAGAGATCCTTGATGAAAATCTGCTCCAGAGCGCTCAGGACCCCAAACTGGGGCGAAGGTTTATCTTTCAACACGACAACGACCCTAAGCACACAGCCAAGACAACGAAGGAGTGGCTTCGGGACAAGTCTGTGAATGTCCTTGAGCGGCCCAACCAGAGCCCAGACTTGAACCCCATTGAACATCTCTGGAAAGACCTGAAAATAGCTGTGCAGTGACGCTCCCCATCTAACCTTACAGAGCTTGAGAGGATCTGCAGAGAAGAATGGGAGAAATACCCCAAATATAGGTGTGCCAAGCTTGTAGCTTCATACCAAGGAAGACTTGAGGCTGTAATCGCTGCCAAGGGTGCCTCAACCAAGTACTGAGTAAAGGGTGTGAATACTTATGTACATGCAATATTTCAGTTTTTTATTTTTAATAAATTAACAAAAATTTCTACAAAACCTTTTTCACTTTGTCATTATGGGGTATTGTATGTAGATTGATGAGAAAAAAAAGGAATTTAATCCATTTTGGAATAAGGCTGTAACATAACAAAATGTGGGGGAAGTGAAGGGGTGTGAATACTATCCGGATGCACTGTAGGTTAAGAGGGAACGACCATCCCTGAACTGTGGGGGGGGGGGGGGGCTAAGAATACATCTGTCGCCATCTTACAATGCTGTGATTGCAAACATTCCCAAATCCTCCTTTTCAGTAGAACACATGGCCATTGAAACTGTAGTTAATGGTCACACACTTATTTGCATATGAAACTGGTCATTGGTTTTGGCAGTTATACAACTTGTTTATAAGGGTGGGGATAGCTGCAGTCAGTTTAGACTGAAGATGTCATTTAGATGAGTGATGAAACGTATCTGTAAATAAATGTATCCAGATGACCGGATTAAACTTTCTTTAATTGGACGCTTTTTGAAGCCAGCCGCCTAGTGGCCAAGGTGGAACTGCAATTTAAGGCACATTAACGTTGGCTTCAACTTTCGGCCCTGGTGGTTGTCCCCAAATGTAATGGGGAGGAAGAGGGGGGGGGAGAGAGAGAGAGAGAGAGAGAGAGAGAGAGAGAGAGAGAGAGAGAGAGAGAGAGAGAGAGAGAGAGAGAGAGAGAGAGAGAGAGAGAGAGAGAGAGAGAGAGAGAGAGAGAAAGCTGCAGAAGCCTTATGGAGGGCTTAACATTACTCTGGACAGCATTAAGGACGCACTTCAGGTGAAAATAGAGGAGGCTCGATCGCTGATGACAACCTCACACACAAGGAACTCGAAGCAGTATTCTGTCTTAGTATTCTTCGGCAGTCCATCGAAACGATGATGACTGTGATGCAGTTTAAGCTCGGCAAGCACGCCTGTGGGCCATCAGGCCCGCATTAGAGCAACGATATTGTCCACATTTGTCACAGACAAATGTTGTTTGAGTTGGTCTGTTATGTCTTGCATGGTTGGCCTTATCATAGGCTTCTTGTCTCTTTTGTTCAACAGCTGTTCTCGATTATCTTACTGTGGAGCGCCATCTCCGTCTGTCCAGGGCCACTGTCTCCCAGCTGAAGTCATCTATGCCGCAGATCTTCAAGTGGCGCTTGAGCACATCTCTGAAGCATAGCTTCTGGCCTCCCTGCTTCCTTTTTCCCTGGCACAGCTCCCCGTAAAAAAACCTCTTTTGGTAGGCAGTTGTCTGGCATTCTTCTCACGTAGCCGGCCCATCTGAGCTGGGAGGCTGTTATTAGGGCTTCAACACTGACAGCACCAGCACGTCTCAATACTTCCACGTCTCTGAAGATCAGTTTTCACCTTTGTTGTTACAGTGGTAAGATTTTCCTCACATAGAGAGTGGATAGAAGTAGTAATATTTATTCGTAAGTATTTAAGCCTGGTGCTAGATAATTTGAAGGGAATACTAGACTGGGGTATTTCCTGGGCCAACTGATTAATAAGAAAACACTCACTTTTCTGTATATTCAGTTGGGTTATGTGAAACAAGTCAGGTCAGCCTTTGCTGCTACTATTATGACAGTAAATGGTACTATCTGCATCTGTTTCTACTGCCTTGTAGATTTGCCTCTTTAGGCAAAGGCTAGGGGAAGGTAACCCCGAATTCAAATCCAAGAAGGTGCTGGCAGCAGGGCGGTTGATGGTGTTTGTGGCAGAAGAGCCCAATAGGATCATGAGCCCTATCGGACCAATGGCATTCTGTCTTAGTAGCAGGTAGATGTCACTGGTAAAAGAGAAGGTGTGAGTCAAATACGAGGGAAAACTTCATTTGATTTACCGATACTTTACAGTTTTATTTTTACTTGTCTGATCGGACAACTACCAAAAGCATTTTACATGTCTGAATATAAAGGCTGCTAGTCCCAGACAACAGTTAATGCTGAGCCCTGCAGACAATCATTACAACACAGACCTAAATTGCTAGAGTAAATGAAAGCCTTCAGATAACAGAGGCAAATATAATTGGCCCTTAGTTCAATTTCATCTCTGGACATTTTCCAGAGTCAAACTTATCCACCATCAAATTGGTTTTGCACGGCGTTACATGAGTATCAATCACTACAGGCACTGGCCTTTATCCCTCTCCAACCTTGCAGTCCATAAAATCCATATTCAGTAATGGTCACTATAAGGCAGCACCATTGTTGTCTACTCATTGTCACTGGGGAGCACTGTGGATAGGTTGTGAATCTACCCACTCATGACAACACCAACAGAGATTTCAATCTAACAAAAAACAAGCCCCTTCTCTTCCTGATTCTCAGCCATGCCTCCAGGAGGAGGGAAAAAGGCACAGAGAGCAGGAGATCAACTTCAACCAAAAAAATTGCTAACCATACACATTCACCTACAGCAGACTCCTTCAATTAGATAGTGGTAAATAGTGGTTTAGATGTGATGGAAGATGACATATTTCATAATATTTTGGAGAAGTCTAGAGTACAACTGGTACTTGTACAAGCTAGAGTACACTGAGGTGGAGTTAATGTGAAATGGAGCAGGTGGGGCTGAATCTCTGACCATAGTGTTCACCATGAATTCTGGATATTGTAGGAATGGCTGAATCTAGTCAGAACTTGACTGTAAGCAGAAAAATTGAATTTTCTCATCCATTATCATGTGTATTTGAGATTTTTTTGCTTCTATAAATTTAGGTAAGATTCAAGACTGACAAAACATCCACAATACTAGCAGTGAAGCTTCCCTTTTATTGCGAATTAAATATTGGAGTGAGGCTGGTATTTCAGCCTAAAGAGAAAATATATGGCTTAAAGTAGCACATAGATGATATAAACGGGGAAATGTGAAAGGAGAATATACATAGACAATGACATTTAGCTGAGGACAAAAGGAGATGAAGAGAGAACCAAAAAAGAGTTGGAGTTCATACAGGATGAAAACAGTGGTACATGAGACAGGGAGAGGCTAGACAAAAAAGGATGGGGTAAAAGACCAGGCAGTTGATGCTTTCTGGGCTACACAAAAGAAAGTTAAAAAGCATGTGTATCAAAGTGAGAAAACTCATCCTCCGCTTAATAGCAAGTTTTCATAGC
Source organism: Lampris incognitus (assembly GCF_029633865.1). Lineage (NCBI taxonomy): Eukaryota > Metazoa > Chordata > Actinopteri > Lampriformes > Lampridae > Lampris > Lampris incognitus. The sequence goes on along the minus strand of NC_079217.1, from coordinate 27,907,369 downwards.
AGAGTGACTGCCACCATTAGAGCTGTTCTACCATGAACTTAATGGTCCTGCCCCTCCCTTCCTCTGGTTTATTTATGAACACTGACCTCTATGGCAAAGAGCAATTTGGGGAAAAAAAATATGGAGGGAAGCAAGGAGAAGGAGCAAGACAGAAACAGGCAAAGATGGAGGTATAGAAAGAAGTCTGGAGAGAGATGGAGGAAAGAGGCTAAGTGAGAGACATGGTACTACTAGCAGGAGCAACCAGGTGAGAAAGTTACGATAAAAAAAGCAAAATCTCCCTTTCCCTCCCTCCCAGGAAAGGGGTGTGATCAAGCAAACATAACACAAAATGGCAGGCAAGCAGAAATAACAGAGACAGGAAATGTTTATTAAATATGAATTTGTTGTGTCAAATAAAGTCTACTATTGAGCCAAAAGAACAGAACAAATAAATAAAATTCACAGTTCCTGAGGGTTACTTTGACAAATTAAGAAAATATCTTTCTCACATACCAGATTTGTTCACATGGGATTCCTCCCTGAAAACACCTCTGCCTACACCACAGAGGCACTTCAAAAAAGGGCACTGTCCAGTTAAAAGTATATATAAATCTAAATGATTTAATTATTTGTTAAATTAAACTACCAACTACATCACCAAATTATCACACACTATTATGTTGACCTATTGAAAGGGTAATTTAATTATTGTTTGATGGTTTCCTTTATAGTCTTGCCTCTTCAAATATCACCCTGGATTCTCTCTGGCTTGGCACATATAAAGAGTAAACAGCCTAAGGTCTTCTTGTGTTATGAACATGTCAACAGGAAAAGGCTACTGTTTCCTATATATTTGCAGATGGATAGGACTAATTTAGGTTCTGCAAATTAGGTTTGCTCTTTCTCATTCAGATCCATTCCTTGATCACTGAATGTTTGAATATTTTTATCAAGATAAAGGAAAAACTGCAGGAGCAACCCTGGCAAAGCGATTGTTTAAAGCTACAGTGGGAGCTTTTAAATATAAATGAACATCCGTTACATTCAGGTCCTTGCCAAACGAGTTCACACAATGCTGATTAAGCCCATCACCGCCAGGTAAACCTCTCTATTTCACAATATACCGTGATTTAAATCTGGGGTACTTCTCAAGTCTCTTAATTGCATTCACGTTTCCCTCACTTGCGTCTTTTCCTTGCGTCCAAGTCCTTCTGACCAGGGATGCATGGAGAGACTAGTTACAGGGAGAGAGAAATGTTTTTACAGAAATGAGATACCCTTTCCTCGGAAGCATCATGTGAACGTCCATTTCTGATGATGGCTGCACAGCTCTGCTGAATAAAGTGGCCATCAATAGCCCCCACCCCCTGCCTTGACCATTTAGACACATTTACTTGTATTTAAATTGTTATTGAGTCATTTGTCATCAAATGTGCGGGGTGGAGTAATTATATGTCATGGCCTTCTGCTAAAAGTCTTCTGAGAAGGCTGCTCTTGTGTATCCTCGCTCATGGCTCCTCAGAGATCCCTCCTCACTCCTCAGAGCAGAAATAAGAGTTTTAGGACAGCCTTCAAAATGGCGGGCCAGAACTACTTCTGACTGAAGCCAGGATCGAGGAAATATCAAATAAGAGACTTGAGATGTATCCCTGGTGTCTGGGGCGACTTTCCAGTGCTGGAGCACTGGTAGTGATGCGTTTTATGTCAACCACCAAACTCTGCCTCTGATTGGTTAAGGTGGGGTTAGGGTTAGCCAGTCAGAGCCATGTGAATGCTTTCATCACACGGAAGTTGGATCTAAAGTTGTTCGGACAATTTATATACACAACTGTTTTGCCAGAGCTGAAGTAGCGATGGAGTAGCTTCTGATACGCCAGAGAAAAAAGAAACTGCGTTCAGAGGAAGGATTAAAGCCACAAAAAAAAAAAGTGATCAACGGCGAAGACAAACATGGATAAGAATTGGTGTAACTGTTCCACATTGGAGAGCATTGAAAGAAGAGGCCAGACATAGATATCACATTACTGCTCTTGGACAGGTTGGTATTTGTAAAATATTTGGAGTAGGTTATGTAGCCATTACATTTACTCTACCTAAATAACGGATTATTGTGTTGGAACTGTGGCAATTTCTTTGTATTTTTGTAACTATTAATTAGGCACACATTGACAGTGTGTAATTACTCTCACTGCCAGAAGGGGGATACAAAAGTTTTGCACTGCAGGTTTAAGGGGGATGCGTGGCCTATGGAGAGCCATCTAGAGAGGATGTGCCCTGACATAGTGACGCATAAGAGAAGACAAAGACTAAACTGCTCAGGGAAGCCTGAAATGCGTACACTCCCATAAGCAGATGAGCGAGAGAGAGCAAGAGATACAAAGAAGGCTTGGCCCTTGCTGAACTTAGGAAACCTCTTTAGACCATTAGTGTAGCTAGTAACACATTTTAGCTCTCTTCTCTTAAGCATCCTTTCCTGTTCCATGGTCTTAATTGGATTAATCAAGTGTAACCCAATTATCATCTCGTAACTTCCCTCTCTCCCTTCCTATCGCTGTCATTGTTCTATGTGAAGCCCAATAAGATGGGTTGCGGTTTAATATGCAATTTCTATCATTGGTATCCTGTTCCAAGTCCATCAGATTGGTGCAGAAGCTAGACTCACTGAACTATAGAAGAATGCTGATTGTCCAAATTATGGCAAAGTGACCACTGTGATGTTGCTCACACTTCTGAGATTCTTGACCAATCGACATTTGCTGATATTTTGATGAGCAGAAAGAAGCAGCTAGCTTCAATATAGCAGACTTCCTTTCAAAAGCAGATAACTCAGAAACCTTCCCCTTTTCCATACAGTCATCATACAAAACTAGGGACACAGCAGGTGTGTACACTCTGCATGGGAAGGTCTTTTCATGGCCTCTTTCAGTAAGAGACGGAGAAAGACGTGACTGTCTATCTGCATCATCAACTCAATACATATAAGTAGGGGTAGGTACCGAAACCCGGTATTAAACGGGCATCGGTGCCAACTTATTAAAGACCACAGTCTTTAATAATCAACTCCGACGTTAGTGGTTCTGCTACCGGTATTGGAGAAATTAAGAAAAGTCTTATTTATTTAGGCTACATAAACATTATCTTGCACCTTTTATCTCACCAACGCCATTTCTAAATAATAAGCTTAAGAATAAGACATTTGTTTATGATGCATTTTCACTGTCCCCAATTCAGAAGAGATCTCTCTCTCAAAGCCTGTTGTATGTGCGAGCCGAGGGGCGGAGCCAGCTCTTTGCCGCTCTCTCAGACGCACGCCCACACATCTGCACAGCTCTTAGTGACAATGGTGAAGAGAAGACTAAATGGTCAAAAGTCTGGTTATACTTCACTACAGTCGATGCTGATAATGCTCGTTGCCACAAGTGCAACAAGTCTTTTGTATGCAAGGATGGAAACACAAGCAATCTTTCAAAACATCTGGCGAAAGTGCATCAAATATAGGCGGAGAAATAAACAGTTTTCGACCACCTAGTTCATAGTTCATTTCTCATTGCCCCATCCACCCCAGGTATGTTACATATGCTAGCAGCCTACAGCCCACATGGAGTTAACTAAATTATACAAACATGGGTTGATGGTTAAAAGTAACGCTCTGTCCAGACATGAGAAAATAAAGCAATATTAATTCTGTTATTAATTTGTTTTGTTATTCCTCTTTACAAAAATAACAACAAGAACCAGTTAGAGTACAGTTAAAATACTGTATCGATAAGCAGTATCGGTAAAAGTAGTAGTACCGTTAAAATCTTAACGATACCAATCCCTACATATAAGCTAGTTAGTCGAGTTTTTTAGTCAGCCCTACCAACAGGGGATTCAGTGACAGAGCTTGCATTACCAAATCAAACATTATATTACACATTACACATCAGAAAGGCAACCCTTCCCAATAGAACCAGTTAAAAAAAGCGGTGCAGAACTATGACCATGAATACAGTGAATCCTGGATATTCTGAATGAAGCATGCACATCTGAATGCAATGTAAGAATCATCCTATGCACTAGTTTAGGTCTACCAGCAATCTGGTAGAACCCTTCTTGGAAATATCCAGTGCCAACAAAGATTACCAAAGTGTAAATTGATATCTGCTGGTGCCAATTAAGACTGCTGAGAATCTGATGAGTTTCCTATGCTCCCTGAAAAAAAACATTTTAAGTGACAGATAAAGCACAGTCAGGTGAAAATCTGTAAAATCTAGCAAGAAAACTAAAATAACGATAATATTAATTTCAATGAGGAATTTTTAAAAAAAATTTTTTTACTAAAAACATTTCTAGGACAATGCAAGAATACACTTCTGCATGGCGAATCGTTGATCTAGGGACCATTACTGCCAAAATCTTAAACTAAGATTACATACAAATTCTACGACCAGAGTCTGTCTTCCTCTCTACAGCCATCCCTGAGCACATCCTTGCTCTATACACAACTAGTATGGAGGTGTATCTGTATGAAACAAAGGCAAATTGAAGCTCCATTATCTTATCAATGGAGCAGGTCATCAACTACAGACTGCCAACGATTTAGGAGTTCTACAAATACAGGGTGGAGGCTAGCAGAGGATTATTGGTGAAGATTTCAACCCAGTGGAAATGCCCACTCCAGTGGGCATTTCCACTCCCCAAGTCAGTCAAGTCCATGTGTGCCAATGACAAGTCATATACAGTATGAGCAACTTAAAAACAAAGCACAGTACTTGACCATGTATCAACATCTAATACTGTTGTTGCAAGGTTAGACTGTCTACAGTCTTTTGATTTTATTTTTGATCATTTTGGAAAGGTTTGTTTTTAGTCTATATTTGTGTTTGGAAGAAATGTCCCAAAGCTGCTAAATCAAATTATGTCACATTTCTTTTCAAAGCAAAATTTGACACATTTAAAAACCTCTAAGTTACAATGCAAACACCACTTCACCTAAATACTGAAAGAATGAGTTTTTGATATTTTGTGTCAGAGCATGTAAAGCCAAATCATAAGTGAAAAGAGGGTTGTGAAGATCTTTAGGTTGGATAATTGAGGCCCTATTCCTTGGAGGGGATGTGGCATGAAAGAAATGCTTAACCGCAATGAGTGGACAAATCACTGTTTTATAGTCCGTGATTATGCCCAGTTTACTAACTCTGATGTGTGTGTGCCCCGCTGGCATCTTATTTCACTTCATGTGCAGGGTGCCTCTGACACCTCTGATACTCACAAGCATCCAAAGGTACAGAGGAAATGATTCCTAGAATATCAACATCCCAAGCTGTTCAGTTGTGGTTGCGAGTGTGCCAAATGATGGCAGGATACTAATGAAACTGGGTAGGGATTATGGCATAACCTTTTGTCTCTACAATGGACTGTTGTGATTAACCCTCCATTTCTGAAATGGACAACTACGTAATAGAGATGCCTTTAAACGCAAAGCTTTCCCTGCACATATCTTTTTCCTGAGCATAAACTGCAGCACTAAAAATGTTTTTCTCGGAGCCAACTAGCCACGCAAAGTTTCAAATCCAAATTATATTTGATCTATATATCTGATTTATACAAACAAACTTCATAATTGGAGTAAAGCTTCCAAAGTTTGTGAATGACTGAGAAAGTGAGAGAGCGCTTTAGCAAGCACCCATCTGTGGCAACAATGATTTCTAGGGTTATTCCAAATGGTTTAGCAGCTCTATTGAGATGAGTTATCCCAGCATTTTAGATGCTCTGCTAGCCTGATTACTGGTAAGTAGTAGCTGCTGCTTCACTACAAGACAGCAAAGCTCGGGAGAAACGGCATTAGAGCCATGGCTTTGAAGATGTTGGGGTGAAGAAACATGGGGTAAAATGACACGATGTATCTGTGAATTTATTTATTATAGCTCAATGGATATGACAAGGGATGTGTGCGCATGCACACGTGTGCAAGGAGGGGTCTGTTACTTACTTTCTCAGGTGTTCATGCTCCTTCAGAAACAGCTCTGTTCTTCTGTTGTTGACCCCGGAGCCACTCTTATATGTCCTGAGAAATGTACATTTGACAGAATGGTACAAACAGCGATGTTATTCTGAAGAACAGCACAAATTGAAGCGATGTCTTCCTTCACAGCTAGTGCAGCAATGATTAGTTGATTAGTTGACTGATAGAAAATTAAAATATTAACATTTTGGTACTGGAGTAATAATTTCAAGTAAAACCACCAAACATTGGCTGGTTACAGCTTCAAAAATCCTAAGATTTACTTCCGTTCCTCTGATTCATAATCATAAATCAAAAATTTTTAAGCTGATAGTCAGACTAAAACAACTTTTAGATATGTAACTGTACAGCTAGAGTTGTTTAACGGTAAATAAACAAACAAGCAATTTGTCAGACATTTTATAGACTGATTCATCAAAAAAAAGATAGGTTAACCGAAAATAATCATTAGTTGCAGCCGTAGTCACAACATTGCAATGGGCCCTAATGTTTGAGAAAGCAGTCAAAGACATCTGCCACATTCTGTGGTTCTACCAGTACCTTCTCAATTTGATGAGTCCATGTTCTCCCCATCAACTCCACTGAGCACCCTGTTATCTTTCATTCCCATCGAGCACCCTGTTATCTTTCATTCACAATTATTCAAGCAAAGTATCATATCAAGGTATTATAGCTCAACACTAAACCATTATGGATCAAATTTGCAAAAACCTTTCTCCATGACCTGTCAATACCACTGGGCACAAGGAAACCAAATCTCTTGAACGAGTGAGTCTCTTCAAAGCCAAATTTACGTCAACCCAATCTGTCTTCAACATGTGATGAACCAGCTGGCAAACAATATGGTGTTTTCTTTTAAACATGGGTGCATATGGTTTGTCCCCGACTATGAATTTGAATCACATGCAGACTAAGGAATGTAAAAAGAAGAAAGCTGGCAAAGAGCAGGTGTAATAACACTGGCTGCTCAGAGCTCTCGGGGCTTTTTCCCTGCTCTCACATCACCAACCAAGAAGCAGGGCAGGGCACACTCATTCACTGCGCTCTTGATTCCTCCAATTTCCCACCCCATCTCACAGAGGCATTTAGACAAGCATAAATAATAAATATGAGAAGCAGGGGAAGGGAAAGACAAATAAGAGGGAGAAAAACAGCAGAAGAAGAGAAAAGGCAAGTGACAGCTAGACTAACCATCATTTACTTTGGATGAACTTGCAAACTGAATTTCAGGAACTTGTGGGGCATTATTTAATAATGAATACAGGGTAAATGTGTAGTTGCTTTAAAGAAAGAAAAGCTTCAGAATGACTTGGAAGAGTCTGGGCTATTTAATAAATTATTGATTGTTCCCCATTCCATCTCTCTGTTCTGTATACATTATGCATGGTCATAATGCATTGATTCCATCCAAATATTGATAGCAGCATGCAACCTCGTGTTAATAAGATAGCAGAGCTAAAGCAGTTCACTCTGTAGGCTGTTCCTAAGCCATCATCAGGCACCAGGACAGTCAAAATTAATGGTGGGCTGTCAACAGAACTTGCAGAGCTACAGTAGCGAGTTACACCCATTCCTCTGCTGGAGCCTTCAGCATCCCCCCCAGTATGACCATTTAATGCAGCTGAATATTGTGATTGGTCGGTTGAAGAGAAAGGGTGTCAACCAACAGATCAGCGCAATGACAGAGCATGCACATAATTTACTGTCAACACGGCTCAGTGGACTCTATAAGACCAACAAATAAAAATGCATAAACCCACCCCCACCAAGAACTACCTCAGTCAAACCAAGCCATGAATGTTATTACTACAGTCAGGGTACACACAGCACTCACTTCAGTTGTTGCCCCCAAGGCTATAAACTAGATGGCCAGCCAATAGTCCTACTACTTTGGTGAGGAAAACTATTCTTGGCATTGAGGGACAGTTTCATCATTCCAGCAAGGCTTTTTAAAAGGGCACCAATGTAAATCAGAAGCCAGCTGTCATTTTTGCTGCTGACATTTAGAGTCAACGCAGTAATGGAGGGAGCATCACGCCTGAGCTCAGCGCTGTAGTGAATAGGATGGATGGCTAGCTGTGTGTGTGTGTGTGTGTGTGTGTGTGTGTGTGTGTGTGTGTGTGTGTCTTGGTAATTGCAAAACTGGAAAGTACACAAAACACTATTAATGATGCAATGACTGGTAAAGCTGTGCTGTTAATGTAGATACAGATATGGGAAAAGGTTTATACGGCTTTTTGAACGACTGTTTCTGCATGTCTCCCTTAAGAAGATGATTCACATCGTTTTTAAAAGTATTATTTATAATCATCTATGTTATTACAATATATTGGTTAACGGTATTCCTAAAATATCAAATATAATAGAGTGACCAGCTTCCTGGTTTCGTGCACTCATTCAGTGTGCTGTAAGAGCACTCCACTGCCATCTACCTGTCACAAAGTATAAGAGGCTCATGTACTGTATATTTTTCACTATTGCACAATGGATGTCTTACAAGCACCTGACATGAACCATAATACCTGACTCATGCTTGATCAAAATATTTTGGATCCAAATCCAAAGCAGTCCAAACACAAATAGTTGCTTGCAGTGTCAAAAATCAAAATAATGAGCTCAACTGCACTCCAACTATATCGTTAGAGAAAAGCATAAATACCAAGCACCTCGTGGCTTTAGCAACATTACTCAGAAATAGTGGTGGGTGATATACATGGGATGTAGTAAATTACTAATGCCATCGAGCATAAATTGTCATGTAATTTTTTTAAGCCACCGACATGAGACTAACTTTGGCGTTCTACTTCTCTCGCTCTCCCTCTCACAGACACAAAAAGAAAAAAACTCGCATACGTCACACACATTTGTCCACCCATCCAGACCACTCTCCTGGGCAAGCGTGTTTTGACGTATATATATGAGATGTATTTTTGTATCTCGAAGGAACAGGGAAAAAGCCTGGGGAGGGTGAAAGAAGTGAAGCGCCAAAGCGAGTTTATACGTGTTGAGTTTGGAAATGGTAATAGAAGATGGAGGTGGACGAATTGGTTCTGAAAAGAAACAGCACTGGATTTGTTTCTTTGAGCTCATTTTTCCCACGGCACAAGTGCAACTGCCGTTGTGGGCTATGCATCAGAAATTGTGTCACTCACTCACCCACTCATGGATGACTGGAGAAGGACATTTAGTAGGACATGCTTGCAACTGATATATGGACTCACGGAGGGCTACAAATAATGACAACAAATAGCACTGTGAATCTGGACAGTTTCATGCTTGTTGTTAAAGGTCTTTGTTGAGCTTAATCGCTGTAGAAATATGCTACAGTATGTAGCCCTAAATCAGGCCATTATTTATTTTCATTAAACAGCTGTTAAAAGCTTATGTGTGCAATTGCTTGGCTTGAATAAATACTGTCTTGTTAAATTTAACTTGGTTGTGATTTCCCCTTTTTGCATACAAGTTTAAAATTGTTCCAATAGAAACCACTTGTGACTATAAACAAGAATGTTTTAATGTAGACATATGCTGCAGGGACTACTAGAATTATCATACTGCTGTGATTGTATGCATCAAAGGGTTAAATCGAGCATTTATGAAGTGCTTTAGAGGAGATTTCAAAATACTGAGATATATATTGTGTATCGCAATATGGCCTAAAAGTACCGCAATATTATAGGCCATATCGCCCAGCCCTTCTAAGAAACTGACTGCTGGCTACTCCAGAGTCCAGATACAATACTGCACCAAGGAATGAATACTAGGTCTACACATTGCTGTCAAGTCACTGAAAAATGCAATGATTCTTCATTTATGAATAACTATATATACCATTGCGGCATGGTGGCACAGTGGTTGGCACGGTCGCCTCACAGCAAGAAGGTCCTGGGTTCGAACCCCTGGGTTGTCCAACCTTAGGGGTCATCCCGGGTCGTCCTCTGTGTGAAGTCTGCATGTTCTCCCCATGTCTGCATGGGTTTCCTCTGGGTGCTCCGGTTTCCTCCCACAGTCCAAAGACATCTAGGTCAAGTGAAATCAGCCTCACAAAATTGTCCTTAGGTGTGAATGTGTTGGCCCTGTGATGGACTGGTGGCCTATCCGAGCTGTCTCCCTGCCTGCCACCCAATGACTGTTGGGATGGGCTCCAGCATCAAGTGACCCAAATTCAGATAAGCGGCTTGGCTAATGGATGGATATACCATCTACCACCATCCACTATAACAAGTGTGTGAAAAAATTAGGAAATGCTTTTCTTTGGTTGTCAAAATTAATGAATAATGTCACATCAGTATGACTGTTGGCTTGTTAATCTAGGCCCACTGTGTTGAGAGCTCTGAATTTTTGATCAACAAACTACACGAGATCCAGACCAGATGGATCCAGAAGGACCTATATTTGGATAGTTGGCTATAAATTCTTTAGTGTTTCCTCTATAATACATTATTTAGCAGTAGTGTTTTCAGGTATAATTTTAGTTTAGATACATGCTTGTCTGCGTTTCTGTCTAAGCCAGCATTTTTCAAAGTGTGAGGCCCACCTCCCCTGGAGGGCGCCAAAGAGTTTCAAGGGAGGAGGGAAAAAAAAGCAGGGAAATACAAGAGAATATCTGAACACCGCAGGAAGCGTCATCAGTACAGCCTCGCATCCACCATCTGTGTGCAGCCAAGATGCAGACTCATTGCTCCCATTAAGGTAGAGAAGGCTATGTAGGCTATCCATGGTAGGGTTAAAAGGAATGAACAATGTGTATTTTCTCAGAGCATGTTTTAAATTTTACTTAACAGGTCAGGTTGAGGATACATTTGTGTCCGGAAGCAGCATTGTGCACCAGATTTTCATGTTCTCCATTGTTTTGTTAAAAGGTGATGGATATTAATTGATTGATTGATTAATAATTAAGTTTCCTTTATTAATCCCCTTGGGGAAATTGAGTTACTGCAAATTAACCAATCCTAGCTGTGATCTGTGTAGCTAGGAGCAGTAGGCTGCCGCCTTCATATTACACCTGGGGACCAACTGCAGTTCTTTTCCCATTGCCTTGGTCAGGGGCACAGACAGGAGTATAAACCCTAACATGTATGTTTCTTTTGATGGTGGGGGAAACCGGGGCACCCAGAAAAACCCACTGCAGACATGGGGAGAACATGCAAACTCCAGAGGACAACCTGGGATCCCCCCTCCCCCCAAGGTTGGACAACCCCAGGGTTCGAACCCAGGACCTTCTTGCTGTTAGGCGACAGTGCTAACCACTGGGCCACTGTGCCACCCAATATGTGTTAGGAAATGTGTTCAGTTTTCTGTTTTTTAACTTCAGAAATATGCACAAATAGACATTGACCTATTTTCTAATTCGAATCACTTTTATTGTTTTTTATTAAAATGTGGGAGATTGTATTAAGAATAATTTTCAAACCTTTTATGGTTGCAACCCTTTATTTTAAAACAGATTGGATTATTATTATTATGCCTTTTATTAAAATGGGGAGGGCCCCGGTGACTTGATGTTCTCTGAAATGAGGCTTACTGTGTTATACTTTGAAAACCCCTAGTCAAGGCTGTAGCTTTACTAGAGGTTGTTTTTTAAGACCCTCTTGTAGCAATACAAACTCTTGATCCCCTAAACTCATTTGCCCACTTTGGCCAAGGAAAAGAGTAAAGTAGATAAATTCTATATATCCGAATACTGTGATCCACACAAGCAGGTTTACAATCAAGATGAGACAATGGGTTAAGTCTTATAATAGGTAAACTAGCAATCCAAGAATGGCTGCTTTCAGATTTTCTAATGAGCTATCTTGCTACTCTTCTTTGCACCCTGCCCTGTCAAATTTTTAGGGCCGAAAAAGCAAGGGAAGGGAGATGGTCTGATTTTAAGCATATGATTTAACATCCCTCTGCACTTTGCACAGGCAGTTATTTTCTCACCTGTGAGGTCACAAAGCTTCCTTGTTAGTGGACTCTTGGCTCATTAGTCATTGTTAGCCTGAATGAACAGTCTACAACACCGGCTCATTTATATACAGTGCATCTGGAAAGTATTCACAACCCTTCACTTCCCCCACATTTTGTTATGTTACAGCCTTATTCCAAAATGGATTAAATTCCTTTTTTTCTCATCAATCTACATACAATACCCCATAATGACAAAGCGAAAAAGGTTTTGTAGAAATTTTTGCAAATTTGTTAAAAATAAAAAACTGAAATATTGCATGTACATAAGTATTCACACCCTTTACTCAGTACTTGGTTGAGGCACCCTTGGCAGCAATTACAGCCTCAACTCTTCTTGGGTATGAAGCTACAAGCTTGGCACACCTCTATTTGGGGTATTTCTCCCATTTTTCTCTACAGATCCTCTCGAGCTCTGTAAGGTTCGATGGGGAGTGTTGCTGCACAGCTATTTTCAGGTCTTTCCAGAGATGTTTAATGGGGTTCAAGTCTGGGCTCTGGCTGGGCCACTCAAGGATTTTCACAGACTTGTCCCGAAGCCACTCATTCATTGTCTTGGCTGTGTGCTTAGGGTCGTTGTCGTGTTGAAAGGTAAACCTTCGCCCCAGTTTGAGGTCCTGAGCGCTCTGGAGCAGGTTTTCATCAAGGATCTCTCTGTACTTTGCTCCATTCATCTTTTCCTCGATCCTGACTAGTCTCCCAGTTCCTGCCACTGAAGAACATCCCCACAGCATGATGCTTCCACCACCATGCTTCACTGTAGGGATGGTATTAGCAAGGTGATGAGAGGTGCCTGGTTTCCTCCAGACGTGACGTTCGGCATTCAGGCCAAAGTGTTCAATCTTGGTTTCATCAGACCGACCAGAGAATCTTGTTTCTCATGGTCTGAGAGTCCTTTAGGTGCTCTCTGGCAAACTCCAAGCGGGCTGTCATGTGCCTTTTACTGAGCAGAGGCTTCCGTCTGGCCACTCTAAGATAAAGGCCTGATTGGTTGTCCGTCTGGAAAGTTCTCCCATCTCCACAGAGGAACGCTGGAGCTCTGTCAGAGTGACCATCGGGTTCTTGGTCACCTCCCTAACCAAGGCCCTTCTCCCCCGATTGCTCAGTTTGGCTGGGCGGCCAGCTCTAGGAAGAGTCCTGGTGGATCCAAACTTCTTCCATTTACGAATGATGGAGACCACTGTGCTCTTCGGGACCTTCAAAGCTGTAGAAATGTTTTTGTACCCTTCCCCATATCTGTGCCTCGATACAATCCTGTCTCGGAGGTCCACAGACAATTCGTTTGACTTCATGGCTTGGTTTCTGCTCTGACATGCACTGTCAACAGTGGGACCTTATACTATAGACAGGTGTGTGCCTTTCCAAATCATGTCCAGTCCATTGAATTTATTATGGGTGGGTGGACTCCAATCAAGATGTAGAAACATCAAGGATGATCAGTGGAAACAGGATGAACCTGAGCTCAATTTTGAGTCTCATAGCAAAGGGTGTGAATACTTATGTACATGCAATATTTCAGTTTTTTACTTTTAATAAATTTGCAAAAATTTCTACAAAACGTTTTTCACTTTGTCATTATCGGGTATTGTGTGTAGATTGATGAGAAAAAAAAGAAATTTAATCCATTTTGGAATAAGGCTGTAACGTAACAAAATGTGGGGGAAAGTGAAGGGGTGTGAATACTTTCCGGATGCACTGTACATTAGATTAACTGACACTGAGCCTATGCGTAAGGTCAGTTAGAGTTCAATAGCCATTTGATTTAATAAGAAGGTGCCAAAGGCTGGGGAAACTGATGAATGTAGTGCAGGACTAATTGGGATGTCACCTATTTAATGGATATATAATCAAAAAATGGATTGCTGCAGTACAGTGTTTGCGTATTTAAAACTAATAAGACAATTTTTGGTAGATGATAGATGATACTGTGGAGCCTAATGGGGTCAACTTCCACATTGCGTCAAATATATTTTGATTATTTTGTCTTGCCACTGATCATGCAGAGCAGAACACATGGATTTAAGCATTGGTGATGGACAAATGCCTTAAGGGCAGAATAAGTAGGATTTGTTGGTTGCGACTTGTAAACACAACATTCAAAGTTGGCCCCTCCTCCCCGGCTCAAAGACACCAGAAGGACACGCCCCCCAACCGCAGTTGCCAAAACGCATCGCAGTGTACAGGCCAACTCTGTGTCGCTCTTCATTCCTATCCTCTCCTTCAGTTCTTGCCAGCGGGTGAAAGCTAAAACCAGACTCACTCTCACTTTGAAATTAGCTTTGTCCACTTGGTGTTTTCACCTTGCTATATTTGCATCTTTTCGGGGCTGTGTCCACCATTGTCGTAGCTTGGACAAGTGCTTACAATCTCAATCTGGAACCTGGTCGCTACATTTTTATACAGTCCGACTGCCCAAAGGTTAACGCACCAAAACGTCCCATACACAACAAAATGAGAAAATACAGGCAGAGGACAGGATCTCTGCAGATACAGACACTGCAACACACGTCTAGTAGGTCATAAAAGATGATTGAGAGGGATTATTTTTGTATGAGTCTATACATTGATTTTTAGGAAAATCCTACTCATTCTACCTTTAACAGCTGTTTCAGAATAACCTGACACAATGTGACACAACACTTGTATAACAAGCAAATTGAGATTTAACCATCATTATCTATAAGAGTTCCCGATTGTGGAATACTGAAGCAGCAAAAGACTAGACTCACAAGTGTTGTCATAGCTTTAGGCCGTAAACATATACTAACTCTTAGCCAAAATACACTGAGCAAGGAACTATGGGGTTTCAGTCTCAAATAGCATTTATCAACCTTCTGGGCTGATCCCCATCACTCTATTTAGTTGGAGCCTCCATTTGATTACTTGTGTCGAGAGGAAAAAGCAGATTTTCTTGATGCCAAAGGCAAGTACAAATATAAATGAGGAATTCAGAGATGGAGTTTCTGATTATTAGAGTAAAAGCCCAAAATTAAGCAACTGCTATTCAAACACAAGGGTATTTAAAGAGGACGGTTATGGTCTTATTTTTTCTTAAAAAAATAATGACAGGCAAATGATAAGAACATGCTAAATATTTCTCTCAGATTCTGTAATGGGGTGCGTACATATGGGCAACCGTTCATTATAAACAATATTTTTCGGCTGCTTTTCTTATGGCCTTAATTTGATGTAAATAATTTTGTAATGAATAGTTTTTAAGTAACATCATCTCTTAAGAGGGAAAACTGATAAGAAATTGCCTTTAAATATTGAAATTCTTTCATGACACAGTGGCTTAGCTCATAATGACAACACAGGCCTTCCTCGTCAGCATTACTTCGCAAAGGCACTGTTATGTTTATGTTGGTTAAATGTATACTTTTTTTATTTTTGCACTATGAGAAGTTAATTTGGAGGATGAAGGGTGATCCTCAGAACATATATGACTGCTTGAAAAGGCTATAGGCTATCTGCATGCTAGAACGGTTGCTGGGGATCAATTGGGAGCCTGCAACAGCCTTCCTTATGCTCACTACTGTGTCCTCGAGATCAATAAGCCATTAAAAAAACCCACCAAGAGTCATGGTCTGGTCAAACATCCACCTCATTTCAATACTCTCACTCACAACTAAGCTGATAAGAGGAGGCAAGACTCTTTCAATAGATGACCATGAATCATTTAGGTTTTAACAATCTACATTTTTCGAGAGGATTGCCAAGAAGGGGGTCAAGGTTCAATTACCCCTCTTAAGAATAAGGTTAACAGTGGTAGGAATCAATGTTCAAACCACAGAAATACATCGAGTAATGCCAAGCAGTTCTGGTCTGTTCAAAGCCAAAGATGTTATACCATGCTGTCGACAATCCAATATCTGCATACCAACTAAGGTCTGTCACTGGTCGTTTAATGTCAATAGTCTAAAATGGCCCATGTCAAATTTTTTTGGAATACACATGTGAATAAGTTAATCATTGTAAATCATATTTCGGTGGCTTTATGCATATGAAATAGGTAGCGATTGTACAGAAATCTGCTTGTGTTCTATTATAGCAGGTGTCTGAAATTCAGATTTGACCAGAAATATAAAGCGCTTTGAATGGCTGTTGCAGCTAGAAAAGAACTATATAAAATGCAACTTGATTGACTGATTGATTGATCTATCATTGAATCACATGCTTATACTATAACCAATTTCCCCTTCCCTCTTGCTAGAACGCACTAATTTGACTCTGCCCCCTTTTGGTATTGAGTTCATGGCTGTGTAGAAGGCCAACTACATCAAGCTGGCAACAATGCAGTTGGCCCACAATAGTCAACTGAACTCACCACGCATGTCTATATTCGGCTACAGATGCCTTATTCTCTCATACATGACACAGGCAGATGATTGGTTTCATAAGCAAATCAATCTATGTAACACTATGCGAGTATGAATGACGACTCACTCAATGTCCTTCCTCACAGACCCAAGTAGATCTTCCCTTTCCCTGATGGCCAAGAAGTTGCCTTTGGTTTTGTGGAATTCATGAGTGTAGTCCTAATGGAAAAACACAAAGCAGGAGAACTTGGGTATTACAAAAAGTTAACATCTAGAAGAAGAATAAAAATTGAGGTCCACTTCTTACATTAAGTGTTTTGTGATTACTGTAGTGACTATAACTTCTACCAAGCAATCAAACAATTCTTCAATCACGTTCAACAAACAAGATGTTCACAAAGTTCTTTTTACAATACAAAGAACCCAAACAAATGAAACAAAATTTTGCAACAATAAACAAAGGGAAGAGATGGGGGAGGAAGGTGAAGGCAGGGGCAGACCTGCAAGATGTCTCTGTGTCTCTGGAGTGTATGCATGAGAGCAGCATTGAGAGAAGCCGCGCCTGGGGTGCTGCTGTACTCTGCCATCTTGTCATTCACCGCGGTGAGCTGATAGAGGTGAAGATAGCAGACAGCCCATAAGATAACAAATCCACAGAGAATCTCAGAGACACAACAAGAAACAAGAGTGTCTGGGAAAAGACCCAGACACTTCACAAACCTACAGAAAACATGATTCAGCTTGCAAATGTGCACCATTGAATACTTCTGGGGTGAAATTTGCCCTTTAAACTATCTGCTATAATTCTAAACATGCTGGTTGAATGGTCAACACGGCATCCTGATTTGGTTGTTACTATATAGCAGTGGTATTCAAAGGCTGTGACAGCTACTAGGCTGAAAAATAAAATTGATAAATAACAAAACGTTTTGGCAAAGAATTTCAAAATTGATTAGTCAGAGCTGCATGGCACATTCTACGCAGCAAGCTACATATCTATGGAAGTGAAAACATTAAAGACATGGCAGGTGCTATGGCTGCAACGGATGATGTGGGAGCATTAAACTTAGCCAAATAGTTAAGTGCAGCCCTATATTCAAATATATGCTGTATGTATTAGGGCTGCATGACACTGAAAAAAAAAACACATTGAGATCTTTTTTTTCTGCGATATATATTGCGATATGGAAAAATACAGGAATTTTCACCAGATGACTTGAATAGCTCTGTTTGGAAAGAATCATTCTAGAATGACTGGGTGATTTTGTAGGATAGTGCATCTTCATAGAAAATTAAAACAATAAAAAAGCTGAATTGTCGAGATTTTGGTTTTGTTTAAGAGTAGTGTAAATATGTGGCCATCTTTCCATGAGAGCTGAAAACTGCTGTGTACGCCTGGTGCACAACAGGCAGACCAAATGACAAGGGCACAACTACACTCTTACGTGCATTGCGCTATGACGGCTTTTCACTGCGTCGAGCAAAGCGTGCCCCTCGGCGAGATAGGTTGAACTTTGGGCACTGTGCTGAACACCCGTGTAGCCAATAGAAATGAGGCAGCCAGTCAGGCACGGAAGGCAAAATTAACCCTAGAATGACCGGGATTTCACTCCTACCTAAAGCGACCATGGGCGGTCAAAATGACTGCCGGTTTTTAAACTCTATATTCTGTCAAGATAAATACCCAATTGAGATATTAATGCATACATATGTTATTATGTCTGTTAATAAACTGACACCAAAAATTAACATTTTAAAAAATTTAATACTATTTTTCAAAAAATTTAAAATTGCCACTGTCTGATGCCTGTAAATACCACAACACGTCGGTGGTAGTCATGGTGCGTCTGAAATGGCGTCTGTAACCAGACATGTTGGAAATAATCAAAAATCAAATTTAGACTATTACTCTGTATGTATACAAAAATATACATATATTTTTATATTCATATGTGTCACTTATTTTATATTGTATTTTAAGCTTGTGCAGCACTTTGGTTCAACTGTGGTTGTTTTAAATGTGCTAAATAAATAAACCTGACTTGACTGCACTGGAGAACACTAGTTTTTTTCTAGGACAGAGCAATGAAGTTCACAAAGGAAATGATGCGACCAAAACACGTCATAAATAGTGACATGACCCGCACAATCGCGAGCAAATTACGAGCAGTCATTTCGACCGCTCACGGTCGTTTTAGGTACAGCTTATCATAACTTTTTTTGTGCAATTGGTCTAAAACTCGTTTTAATGCAAATATATACAGTTTTTGGAGAATTCAGGGAATGGTCTGTATCTTTTTTTCCCCCAAAGTTATTAAACTTTGAAAATCCAAAATGGTCATAATGACCGCCTGGGTCGTTCTATCAAGGAAAAGATAATATTGTGTGTCAGCATTCCCTGAATTGTAAAACACAAATTTACGCTTATATCGAGACAAAATTATGAACTTGTCCTGCTAGAAGTTTTGAAAAGTCCCGCTAGAAGTTTTGAAAGCTCTGCCTATTTTGCTCTGTCCTCCACGACTTCCCTGAACATCTACTCAGATGAACGCTGAACCCAGCAGCAAGCGCAAATCAAATTGTGTTGTGTCTGAAAGGGCCAAGAGAAGGATCAACAGCGGACAAACACACATGATACAGATTGGAAATAAATGCTCCAAAATACACATGGTCCAAAACTCACACACTGTATGTAGTCCGAACTTCACCAAAACAAAAACAACAATGAACGAGAGAAGAACAAACCACTTGGCATGGTTTCGGTGCAGTGCATTACAAGTTTTGAACTTGTCAGCCCCCTCTTTTCATTAGTAGAAGATAAAGATTCTTGTGATGGAATAAAACAATGTTTTTATGCAGCATTTGTCCATTTAAGTCCAGTGTCCTATGAAATGTCTTACTTTTGCCAGAAGCTGTTCAATCTCCACTGACATCGTGTCAAACATTCTGTCCTGGGTAGAGTTGTTAAGCAAGGGGGTGGTGTCTGACCTGGAAGGAGGAAAAGATAAAGCAGAACAACAAATTAGAATAGCCCTGTGATGGCCTGGCAGCCTGTCCAGGGTGTCTCCCTACCTACCGCCCAATGACTGCTGGGACAGACTCCATCATCCCTGCGACCCTGAGAGCAGGATAAGCAGTTTGGATAATGGATAGATAGATGGATCTCAATCCAGTCCTCAAAGATCAGCAGTACTGCTAGTTTTCTATTCTGCCAGGTAGTTCATTACATTCACCTGTTGTTCCAGGTCAAAAACCCCGTGGCTGGAATAACTGGAAAAAATAGGTGAATGTAACCTACTAGCTGGAAGAATGGAAAACAACCAGTAACTGTGGTACCCAAGGACCAAATTGAGAATCACTGACCTAGAAAATTATTTAAATTTGTATCTCATGTACTGAATGCATTGAAATGATTCTTATGAGCTCTTCTGATTGAATAAGGGTCTCACTCCGCCCTTCATTATGATCCTTAAGATTTTTGTTACCTCTGTGACTATCAAAGAGCATTTGTGGTCAGAATTATAGGTTAACAACATGGCAGTATTTTGAAGGTGGTGGAAACCTTAGTTAATTCCTCTCATGTCGGATGACATTAGAAATGTGATGCTTAAGGATTTCAATTATTCAATAAACTTGTTCCCAGTTTATGTCTAGGGAAATTCATATTATTGTCTCCTGTGAAAGGAGTTTTTATAGCCACTGTCAGAAGGCAACCACTAAATCGAGGTCACTCTTTTTTACTAAGATTATTGACACTTGTTTCAAAGATTTGCTGGGACACAAATGCCCAGCGGCCTGTTTGTGGTCACTGTAGAAAAAGAAATAAAGAGGATGCCTTACGTGTCTCCTCGACGTCCCTCCCTGGAGCTGCTGTAACTGGTGCACAATTTACTGAAGGAAACAAGCTTGAGGTCCAGCTCATTCTCCAACTGCCGGGCCTGCTTTCGCAGATCTGCGACAAATGCAAACAAAGATATTAACTATTTAATTTGAACTTCTTATCTAGGCGAAATGTGTATATAATTATGTGGCTGACAGAGTAAACAAGCCAGCTAAATGTAGAGCTGCAGGAGGCTGCCATGTTTGAACTGCTAACCCTGACAAATAACGACGTGCATGACTCTCATCTCTTTTACATGCATGTTAAAATATTACTTACAGAAGTAAATCGACTTAAAACCCTGATTGTTTTGACACGTTGGTTGCTGTAATGTGCGAGTCTCTCGTCATTCAAACTATGCCTAGCCAGTTTGGAGCTGCATCGGGCAACGTTAACGCAGATTAACGTTAGCAGATTTGTTACGAATAGAAGTGTGGAAACAGAGTGAGTCGTATTTATTAAACAAAGTCAGCCACCTCTTTTACAGCCGGACACAAGCAGGCATCAGGTTCAGTACCCAAACTTCGATGCACGCTAGCTAACTAGTGTCAGTTGGATTAACTAGTTAGGGTGACGTTATCCAAAATCAAGCGTTAGCCTGTAGCGAGAGTGAAGTAGTACGCACAAACGGGGAAAAACGGGCTCACTAGCTCCTTTTCCATGGCACTGAAAACGTTTTACTGGACACTGATAACGGTTTCCCAAACACTGCTATCGGGCTGAATCAAAATAACATTGGCTATCAAGTCAATACGCCACCTCACCTTCCCAATAGTTGCTGCTTCCTACTCCTGCCATCTTTGTTGTCCACCGACGTCATCGGCTGCTGGCGCGTCACATGTTCGTGGAAAACATGTGACTAAATGGCGTCTCCCCGTGGCAATTGGTCGTACTGAGCAATTTAATGCTATTTAGTGGTTTTAATTCCGTAACCCAAAGCGAAGCCGTGTGTTTTTGTGAGAGAGAGGGAGAGAGAGAAGGCTGTAGAAGCCTTATGGAGGGCTTAACTTAGTTTTGAGGGTGAAAATTTGAATTCTAGAATATCAGCGGTGGTCATCTGGGTTGAGAGCGAGAGAGAGAGATGGTACTGAAGTTGGTGGCAACGTCATACACTAAAGAGGAAAAGCAGAGCTTCCTTGTCTTGTGGTTTATTTCATTTCATACATTTGTGTTCACGCTAGCACATTATCATGAGCACAATATAAAGATATATGAAATGTTGTGTGTAGACTTGTGGTTAATTTGAATTGCACTTATTCTTTCATTTACAATTGGCAAACATCTCATTAGTTACAGCCGATTCATTTTATAAAAAGTTAACATATCTAACTTCCAGGAGTCACACACATGTGCATACATACTCTCCGTTCAAACTAAGAACAAAAGAGACGAAAACAAAAAATACACATTTTCCACACACACAAATCTGAATTTGCTATGCTTTTTTCAAGTTGCAACCTGTGCAGGGGCCCAAACAAACAAAAATATTTTTTTCTTGCAAATTAACGCAATTTTCTTTATCATACAAGAAAGTATTCCTTTAAGTCTGTGATACTCGTGTCACGGAGAGACGTGAATGCAGGTTTCCAACGCTACACCAGGTGATTTCACCAACTTGTCTTCTCACTGTTGAAGGTGTGTTAATCAGTGAAATCAGCTGGTGTAGTGTTGGAACGAAAACTTGCATACACATGGCTCTCCGTGGCAAATGAGCGAGTATCACTGATCTCAGTGTTGTGCATGGGGATTCTGGAGTTAAAACATATCTCTGGCAGGTGTTGCCCTGAAGGACTTTTGACATGAGATCATTCATGGACGGACAGTGCTGCAATTTTCATTTTCCAGTTATTGGTTAGTAGGTGAAGGCAATAAAAAGCAGTCTGTTACTCAGATTTTTAAGAAATAAATAAAGGAAACTAAACATTTGCCTAATTTAACTTATGGCAGTGGTGTCCAATCATGTGCCATGTGTATGCTGGTTCTCTTTCCACCCAACACATGATGATTTCACTGATTAACACACCTTCAATCAGGCAGAAAAGGACCAGTTGTTGAGATCAGCTAGTATAGTGTTACACTGGAAAAAAAAACTTGCATACACATGGCTGGCTCTCCACAGCACATGGTTGGACACCATGGAGTTAAGGGCATTAGATATTGTTCTGTGCTGTGCTCCAGTGCCTGAACTGATGCTCCATAGGTTGAGTCATCGATCACAGCCAAGTTGAGATGCACACTCATGCTGAAATATAGCAGGGATAGGGAACCATGTGCCACAGCAAATAATGTGTATGCAGGTTTTGATTCCAACCGCACTCCACACCAGGTAAGTTCACCAATTAGTCCTTCTTCTTTGGTTGAAGGTGTGCTAATCAGCGAAGTTCCCTGGTGTGGAGTCCGGTTGAAATGAAAATCTGCATACACATGGCTATCTGTGGCACATGGTTCCCTTTCCCTGAAATATAGGATAAATAATTAACGAAAGAAACCTGTTTAAACAGTCCATCATCCTTAAAATGTACTGCAAACTAATTTTCCATTTACAGAAAATTACAAATCATCCCTCAACAATGCTGGTCTATTTGAAAGAAAAAAAGGGGGGGGAAACGTTTGAATGATTTGATCATAAGTTCGTCTCCTTTCCCACTACTGCCTATCCTTGGACAATTCTATTTAGTACAAAGCATAGAGAACCCTGCACTAAATAGAAGGGATTTCCACCAAGCTTTATGATCTCCCTGATCCACAGAGCCTTTGAAAAGCTTGTACCAGCAGGATTTTGGACACATCACTGACCCAGTGAAGGATAAAACTTAAAATCCTGGCAGCCCAGGCTATAGCTGTTAGGTTATGCAGGAACAGTGCAACCTTGCAATTTAGCACTCCTCAACTACTCTGTCAGTGTCTCCTTCCTACCACCTGAGTAAAGAACAGATCTGATTAGAACCTGGACCAAGAATAATCTTTCAGCTCAGCTGCTGCCATCCGTATCAGAGCGTAACGCCGCTGTCTAATTCTACAAAAGCCAAGGCACAGTGTTGGATTTCTTTCCCCAAAGGCTTGGATGCTTATATCACTTATATTAAAAAAAAAAAACTTTCCATTTCTAATCACCTATTTATACTCACTGAAAGTAGTATGAAAGAAATGTACAGGTATGACAGGTATCTGTTGAAGGCATGACCATGCAGTTCCCTCCAGCTTTCGCAACGCATCCAGGGACTGAGATAAGCATTATAAGCCACAGTTCATTTCGAACTGGACAGTATGACCCTCTGCAGTTTATTCTGACTGATCAGTGTAACCTTGTGCGATTCAGGGCATGTTGTGGGGACGGGAAGCGGCACACTGGACTCCGTCTCACTCTCCTTTCTCCAGTCAGGCAGAGATATGGAGCAAACATGGGCCAGCCCAGTTCAGTCCCAGAGAGGAGCAGGGGTTCTTTTTATAGCATTACTGTAGTAGCACAAATATTCAGAGAGTTTTGTTGGCATAGCAGAATAAGTGTCTTTGTCACTTTTGGAATATCAGCCATAGAGAAGGGCAAAAGTGTTAGCCAGAATTTTGTTCTCCTTGGCCAGGAGTTCAGGGGGAAAAAAAAACAAAAGTATAACAACAAATTGGTGGAGACAAAGTCAAATTGTTTCTCAGAGCTTGTTAGCATACAGCGTCTCCTCATCACTCTCACTATCGTCCTGGAACTCATGAGCCAGCAGTGACTTCTTGGAGCCCATGGAGGTGAGGCGGATCTCGTCGTCATAATCATCGCGATGCTGCCGCAATCGGTGAAAGCCATCCTTTTGTCGGTTTGATTTGGCTGAGCACACGCACCAGATGATGCATGCTGTTACCACCAATGCTGTCATGGAGGCCGCTGCAGAGAGACAAATATAATGGATACATTGTTTGTCGACACATTTTTCTGGTATGGGTCAATGGCACATCACTATAAAATCATCAAATCAGTACACACCAGAGCAAAATTCCCCTCAAAAGAATGCCTCGTCTCTTAAACACAAACTTTATTGTTAACTAATGCTCAATGTAAAGAAAATGGGATTTTTTTTTTTTTAAAGTGACGCATCGAATATTTGTTAAAGTTTTTTTTAGAAAAGGCCATATGCAAGTGCTTACCTGCAGTGGCTACGACAAACTCCCTTGGCAGTCCAAAGATGTTGTTGTCCATGTCAAACTCAATGAGGATAGCATTAGCAGCTTCATATGATGATACCACGACCTAGGGGGAAAAAAAATGAACAATGCAAAGCATTGATTAATATAATGGTGAACGAACTGCAGAAAATAGACAAAATATTTCACTTTCTCCTAACCTCACATGAAGTTACAAGAGAACTTGTTTCACTAATAATTACAAATAGAATTCCAATTACGAAGAGGATTCTTTGTCCTTAAGTCATTCTACAAGTATCCTGCTCCAACTCAAGAGCAATGATTTGCAAAATACTGGATAACCGTTAAGCCTCTGCTAACAGGCTGGGCAAAATGATCAGATCAGAGCTAGATCGGAGGTGGAAAAACCTGGTAGGTACAAAAAGAATGTTCAATATTGAAGTCTTCCAGGGAAAAATAATCTCAAAACAGAATCCATGTCATTCCAAGGATTGGAGTTCCAAGATTCTCAAACATGAACTACTCTTAAGTTTGGAGTACAAAAAAGCTCTGGTCTTGTAAGAAAAAAAAAAAAAAAAAAAGTCAACGCCCCAAACGATGCAGGCATATTTTGTGAACGTCTAATGTTTGTTTGAGATGTCATTTACAAATGTGTGCTTTATTTCATAGTAGCTCTCAAAGTTATGGCTACAAAATGCATAAATATCCTCATGGCTAAGGTGTCTATGCACATCGCCCATTCATTGTATTGGCCCAGATGTCTCTTTAATGACAAATCACCTTGTTTTTTAGCTATGAAACACATTTGCTCATTAAGAAAAAAAAAATCAACAAGACCTTCCAACAAAATGCATAAAATGTGAACGCTCTTTTGGGTTGGAGTTATCTTCAATGTACACTACCGTTCAAAAGTTTGGGATCACCCAAACAATTTTGTGTTTTCCATGAAAAGTCACACTTATTCACCACCATATGTTGTGAAATGAATAGAAAATAGAGTCAAGACATTGACAAGGTTAGAAATAATGATTTGTATTTGAAATAAGATTTTTTTTACATCAAACTTTGCTTTCGTCAAAGAATCCTCCATTTGCAGCAATTACAGCATTGCAGACCTTTGGCATTCTAGCTGTTAATTTGTTGAGGTAATCTGGAGAAATTGCACCCCACGCTTCCAGAAGCAGCTCCCACAAGTTGGATTGGTTGGATGGGCACTTCTTTGAGCAGATTGAGTTTCTGGAGCATCACATTTGTGGGGTCAATTAAACGCTCAAAATGGCCAGAAAAAGAGAACTTTCATCTGAAACTCGACAGTCTATTCTTGTTCTTAGAAATGAAGGCTATTCCATGCGAGAAATTGCTAAGAAATTGAAGATTTCCTACACCGGTGTGTACTACTCCCTTCAGAGGACAGCACAAACAGGCTCTAACCAGAGTAGAAAAAGAAGTGGGAGGCCGCGTTGCACAACTGAGCAAGAAGATAAGTACATTAGAGTCTCTAGTTTGAGAAACAGACGCCTCACAGGTCCCCAACTGGCATCTTCATTAAATAGTACCTGTTAGAGCCTGTTTGTGCTGTCCTCTGAAGGGAGTAGTACACACCGGTGTAGGAAATCTTCAATTTCTTAGCAATTTCTCGCATGGAATAGCCTTCATTTCTAAGAACAAGAATAGACTGTCGAGTTTCAGATGAAAGTTCTCTTTTTCTGGCCATTTTGAGCGTTTAATTGACCACACAAATGTGATGCTCCAGAAACTCAATCTGCTCAAAGAAGTGCCCATCCAACCAATCCAACTTGTGGGAGCTGCTTCTGGAAGCGTGGGGTGCAATTTCTCCAGATTACCTCAACAAATTAACAGCTAGAATGCCAAAGGTCTGCAATGCTGTAATTGCTGCAAATGGAGGATTCTTTGACGAAAGCAAAGTTTGATGTAAAAAAATCTTATTTCAAATACAAATCATTATTTCTAACCTTGTCAATGTCTTGACTCTATTTTCTATTCATTTCACAACATATGGTGGTGAATAAGTGTGACTTTTCATGGAAAACACAAAATTGTTTGGGTGATCCCAAACTTTTGAACGGTAGTGTAATTTCCATCCATCCATTATCCAAACTGCTTATCCTGCTCTCAGGGTCACGGGGTCGCTGGAGCCTATCCCAGCAGTCACTGGGCGGCAGGCGGAAAGACACCCTGGGCAGGCCGCCAGGCCATCACAGGGCTTAAATGTAATTTCTGAGATAAAATTATGGTCTCCAGACCTTGTGAATATTTCATGAAAACTGTTTCAACCAAGATAAGGGTCATAAGTTAGATAATTTACATTTGTAAAAGTTTGTTTATAATAGGGAAAAGGGACAGTGGCAAGTGTGATAACTGTAGCATTAAAGAAAACACTGAACATGTGATATTGCATTGTAACATGTATAAAGTGGAAAGAGAAAGGTTACAGGATAAAGTCCGAGAGGCGGGACGGGAGTGGAATCTGATAGGGATACTGGGAACAGAAGGAGAGGGAATTAAATCACCAGGAAGGCACTCTTTACTTTCTTAAACATGTTTTCTCACCAAGAGAAGCATGATTTCATCAAAAACACTGTAGTTTAAAAAGTACCTATTCCACAAGTCAGCAAACACACATAAGCTTAAAAGTAAAAAGTTTCCCACCCCATTCAATGTGTTATTTCACCATTTCAAACCCTTCCATCCATCCATTATCCGAACCGCTTACCCTGCTCTCAGGGTCGTGGGGATGCTGGAACCTATCCCAGCAGTCGTTGGGCAGCAGGCAGGGAGAGACCCTGGACAGGTCGCCGCCGCCGCCCCACACACACACACACACACACACCTAGAAGCAATTTAGTATTGCCAATTCACCTAACCGTCTTTGGACTGTGGGAGGAAACCGCAGCACCCGGGAGAAACTCATGCAGACACGGGGAGAACATGCAAACTCCACACAGAGGACGACCCCCAAGGTTGGACTACCCCGGGGCTCGAACCCAGAACCTTCTTGCTGTGAGGCGACCACGCTAACCACTGCGCCACAATGCCACCCACCATTTCAAACCATTTTTTACAATTGGTAGTTTGGTCAAAATGCCTGAAGCAGTGAATCGTTTTAACTGCTTTAAATAACACAAGGTTGATAGGTAGACTTTAAGAAATAGGGTCCAATGACATGACGTTACATACTCTTGTACAGTAGGTAGCAGTATGCACCTTAAAGTTGTTTGCGATCCTCCAGTAAACCGAGAGAAGAACAACATTTTTACTCACTGACGTAGTTAAAAATCACAATAGGCTACCTTCCTTCCCCAATACAGTTGTGGCACTGCCGCGTTTGTTTTTTAAGGATATGCTGAATAAATACTCATTCATAAAATGGATAACTGCATAAAATTTTCAAAATTTTTTTACAAATAAATTATATTTTTCACACAAAGATTCAACTCAAACTACTCCAAAACGGAAAGGCTAGAGTAAAACAAGTCGGAGAGGAAGGGCAGGGGGGAAAAAGCTAAACTTACGAAATGCTTGGGCTTTTAGGTGAGCCTCACAAAGCTAGTCCACAGGTACGGCCTTTATAGTCGTCTGGTCACTGATCTGAGCTAATTATAGATCAGGGTATTCGTCGTCAGTGGTCGGGGACCGAAATTATTTTGCAGACGATTAGTCAGTCCAACTCCACTGACGTAGAACCGGAGCGCCACATTTCCAAACACGCTGGTCTGCTAGCAGACACCACCACCAACATGGTCGAATTAGCATGACGGCACGACTCTTGCCTCTACAAATGTCGGATAAAACTAACGTTACTGCAGCATCCACGCTGACCTGCCCGGCGCTTCTCGTTTGTCTTCGTCCAAATCGCCCCCCATAGCTGGCTGATTGGTCTGGCTTCCAGCTACCGAAAACGAGCACCAGTCGACTCACAATAGATCTTTCATTTCGCGTAGCGACCTGGCTTATGGCTGACTTCGCCATGTTACGTCTAGCTGCCCGCGCTCGTGTCCTTCAGAAACCAGATGGTCAATTAGCTAATTAACGACCCTCAATGATTGGCAGGTGTGACTGCTACATTTGGTTAACAGCAGGATCTCATTAATGTCCGAGTCAGAATTTGAGGCCAGGCTTGCAAGAATAAGAAATTAGTTGCCATTATTTTTGAAAGTCAAAGACTAAATTAACACATCAAATCTCCACTTTGGTATGTTTCGTAACGTGTGGCATCTCTGCAGCCTGTAGGGTAGTTAGGACTCATGTGCTTTATTTGTAGCTTAAAGAAGAAGGAAAAGTTAATGGCTCTCAAGTAACCAGCATTCCAAATGTGTTCTTGCCTGTTTGACTGGAAAATGGTGGCGTCATCTGCCTTTACAACAAGACTTGCCAAACAGTAAGTGCACAAATTGTTTGCTTAACATATTAAGGAAAACAAGGTAAAGTTATTAATAACAACTTTTTTAAAACAATATTACAAAGTGGATGGATGGATTGCATTTGCTCTACAAATAACTAAAACCAGACAAGGTCTCACAAGGCAAAAATGAGTAAGACCAAATAAGAGTAAAAATAAAAACGGTTTAAATAAATCTCAAACATTTGTAAAAGCTTTCATGAAAAGAAGTTTGAAGACGAGATTTAAAAGAAGGTAGAGACTTGGTCTGTCTTAGTTCATCAGGAAGAGAGTTCCATAGTGTGGGGGCTCTAACAGCAAAAGCCCCATCACCCTTTGTAACAAACTGAGACCTGGGAATAACCAGCAGGGCTCCATCTGCAGATATTAATGGTCGAGAGGGCGTATACCAGGTCAATACATCAGAAATGTACGTAGGAGCGAGACAATTTAAAGCCTTAAAAGTGCGCGATAAAATGTTTAAATCAATTCGAAATAAACAGGGAGTCGGTGTAGGGAGGCAAGCACGGGAGTGATAAGGTCATGCCTCCTAATCCTGGTAATGAGCCGAGCAGCGACGTTTTGCACCAACTACCTCCGTAAAGTTGGCACCCCATGTAAGCAGAACATGAATAAAAATAATGTAACGATCACCGATGAATAGGCTCGGTAGCCAAAAAGTCGGACCATTTAGTCGACTGGTTAACGTTGTCGCCCTTGGTGCGGGATATCCGAGTTCGCGTCCCGGCAGTGACGGTCCGGCCGGGGTGCCCCCCGAATTCGCTACAATATTATCAGTGCTGATTTCTGCCGCAAAAACTCGTTTGTGCTGTAATGGTTTGAAATAATAATAATAATGATAATATAGGTTGTGACTAGGGTTGCCAACTTTTACACTACCAAATAAGGGACAAAAGGTTGTGTGCCACGGCGGTGTGGGTAGTATGGTGTTGTGTGAATATACAGTGTATTGTTTTAAGCCATTTCTCATAATGATAGCTAATCGCTTACAGTCAAATTAAAGATCAATACACAACTCTCATGCCTTGGCAACATACGGTAGGTTTAATAATAGTTTAATTTACAGCAGGTACCTTTAACACAGTCCTTTATTTGAACCATTCTTTACTATTAGTCTAGGTGAAAACACTTGACTCTTGCACTGTAGGTTACAGAAAGTTGTCGCCTTCTTGTTAATCCTGCAAGTAACAAACTAGAAATATCAATAACTTCTGTATGCTGTAGTTTTGCAGAGGAATCAAACAGCAGAGACTCACAGGTGTGCCCTCTGTGTACATAAACAGCGGTGGGGAATGAATGCTTCATATTCTTATTTACTAAAACTATATATAAGTTGGAAATCACAACTTGGACCCTCACAACAACAACAACAACAAAAACATTTAAATGCAAAAGAGGAAAAGAGGGGTATGTCTCTGCTCACCAAGCCTACTTTTTCCATGGATATTTTTTGCTGCTCTTGTCCAATACAAGCAGTCTTTTGTCCTTTTGTGCAGCAACAGAAAAGTCCTTACATGACAAGTCACAGTTCAGATATTTGAAGTTCATTTTTGATCAGCTCTGTACTGCATCTGTTTCTTGAGTCTGACCATTTAATGGTCATCGGAGAGAAAATTCTCTCTATAAAAGCATTTGAGCCCGGCACACTGAGGACAAATGAGACAATCCTGAACCTGGTGATCAAGTTGGCTTTCCCTGTGTTTTTGGAAAACTGCCACCCACTTCTCATTGGTGGATTTTGTGGTATCCTGTCTGGCTTTCTGTATTTCCTCCCTGCTAGCACAAAACTCTTCATAGAGTTGGTCCATACTGACTATCTCTGTCATTTTAAGGGCAGCCACCACCTGCTCCAGGTCAGTGAAGGAGAGCTCCTCATGTAGGCCAATCGGGTTCAGTTTCATCATTTCATTTTCTGATGAGAAATCAAACCACTTGTCAATGTTTGCAATGACGGAGTCATAGAACTACAGAAAGTCCTTTTGCTGCTTTGATCTTTGTGCTGACACTTGTCTGTCCATCAGCTGCCTGGTCTGGTATCCAAAAAAGTTGTCTTGTTTCCGTTGAAGCATCTTCGCTTTGAATTTTCCCACCACCTCGTAAACATCTGTGATGCAGAGCGTTGTTTCCTCCAGCTTTCTAACGAGTGTGTCAAAAACACACTCCACATTGTGGAAAAAGCACAGATAAATCTCAGCAGCTCCAGTTTTTTCATCCTCAAAAATCATCTTCAATGCCACAGGACAGGTCTCCCCAAGGGACCTGAAGTATGAGGTGAGAGCTGGCCAGCTCTGCAGGAAACGATCAACAGCTGGATGAAGAGACAGCCATCACATGAAAACATGACACAGAATTTCATGCCACTCAATGTTAACAAAGGCAAAAAATGCACGCAGTTCCTCTCTTCTGGAAGCAGATACTGAGAAGTGGATGTAGATCTTTAATAAAACGAGTGACTCAATATCCACTGACGGCTGATCACAGGCGTGCTTGCAGGTGTTATGAGCTATGTGAGCCGGGCAATTAGCTTTCAGAATGCGACTGTTGGCACTGCTCAATAACTGGTAAACGGAGTGGTGTTTTCCAAAGTTGATATTGGCATTATGTGCTGCATAGGTTGTGATGTGTTTAACATCCAGTTCATACTTTTCCAGACTGTTCATCAGAGCTTGATGTATACCATGTGCAGTTTCATCACTGTCTTCATAAAAGCCAAGTAAATTGCTCCATCAGACACAGAAAAATATCTCACGCACACTGGAAAAAAATTTCTATTTCCATTGTTTGAGGCATAGGTGGCAACCGAGTAAAACACAGGCTCACCTTCAGTCGGAGACAGATCATCCAGAATATCCCGCACAGTCTTTGGCCCTAAAACATTAATTGTGATCATCTCAGCTTTCGTTCTTCCCGAGTGCATCTTCTTCACCACATCTGAGTCATGAAACAACGCCGTTGAGCTTAACAAGACAGTCGGTGCTGTTGTAGCTGAGTCCATGTTTAATAGTATGATACACATATGAAGCTTCACTTGCCGCAATTTTGTCATTTTACACAGTAGATGCCACAAAGAATGCACTGATATTGCTTGCACCTTTAGCTAGTGTGGCCTTCTTGTGCATTTCTGTGGAAGCATGCCGAGTCAGGTCATTCTCCTCTCCATGGCCAACTAAAAATTCTCTGCGACAAAGTACAGAAGGCTTTCGTTGAGTCACTGCTGACAGGCTTAACCCATGTCTTTTTTACTTCCCATTGCTTATTGTAGCTGCACAGTCTTTTCTTTTTTTTGCAGGTTTATCCATATTTGCAGGTTAATCCATATTTCCACATGCCAAACTGACTGACTGGCACCAGACATAGCCGGAACTTGTTTTTGAAGGAATTGGCACATTTACTGTACATGTAAAACTGATGCATGTGAGGGGCGGGCTGTGATTGGACGATGACAGGTGATCATTCTCACCCATCGTGATCAGCACTGCTGCTACTGCTTTTGTATCAGATTTGATACAACTGTGAGAGTGCCCTCTCGTAGTTAGAGTAGCAATAAATAAACGGGACAAGGGAGGTCCCGTATGGAACAAAACAATTTGGACCAATATAAGGGACATCCCGGCTAATACGGGACAGTTGGCAACCCTGGCTGTGACGTCACCCTGCACCCCATTATCATCCAAACCGTTCAAAACTGGTCTCGTTTGTTTGTGCCATTTAAAAGAAACATTTGTGCTCTTTTAGTATTTCAGAAATAAAAAAATTTTGTGGCGAGCCGGCATAGAAGAATAAGTTAAGAGACAGAGATCTGCCCCTGCACTCCCCCAGCAGGAGCCACCGACAATCGGAGTGACTGCCTCCCCTGGTTGCTACAGTGTTTTACCAAAGGAACAACACAATTCTAAACCCCATTGTGGTCAAAATCGTCCCAAACTGGTATCATTCGTTTGAGCTCAATTTGGACTCGTTTGTGCAATTACATGTGCTCTCTGAAGAAATATGAAGGTTTTTTTTTTCAGCTGACCACACTTACCCTAATCCTAAATTATTAAATAACCATTTGAAATGGTATATTGTTTTTTTCATGTTTATCTTAAGAGATAACAGTTGGCAAATAAGATTTCCTCAGGGAAAAACAGAAGACTGAGGGTTAGTGATGTGGTAACCTCACAGCAGTCTACTACTACTTTCGGCTGCTCCCGTTAGGGGTCGCCACAGCGGATCATCCGTTTCCATTTCTTCCTGTCTTCTGCGTCTTCCTCTGTCACACCAGCCACCTGCATGTCTTCCCTCACCACATCCATAAACCTCCTCTTTGGCCTTCCTCTTCTCCTCTTCCCTGGCAGCTCCATAATCAGCATCCTTCTCCCAATATACTCGGCATCTCTCCTCCACACATGTCCAAGCCATCTCAATCTTGCCTCTCTTGCTTTGTCCCCAAACCGTCCAACCTGAGCGGTCCCTCTAATATAATCGTTCCTAATCCTGTCCTTCTTCGTTACTCCCAGTGAAAATCTTAGCTTCTTCAACTCTGCCACCTCCAGCTCCGCCTCCTGTCTTTTCGTCAGTGCCACTGTCTCCAGACCATATAACATAGCTGGTCTCACAACCATCTTGTAAACTTTCCCTTTAACTCTTGCTGATACCCTTCTGTCGCAAATCACTCCTGACACACTTCTCCACCCACTCCAACCTGCCTGCACTCTCTTTTTCACCTCTCTACTGCACTCCCCGTTACTTTGGACAGTTGACCCCAAGTATTTAAACTCAAATGCCTTTGTCACCTCCACTCCTTGCATCCTGACCATTCCACTGTCCTCTCTCTCATTCACGCATAGGTATTCCGTCTTGCTCCTACTGACTTTCATTCCTCTTCTCTCCAGTGCATACCTCCACCTCTCCAGGCTCTCCTCAACCTGCACCCTACTCTCGCTACAGATCACAATGTCATCCGCGAACATCATCGTCCATGGAGACTCCTGCCTGATCTTGTCCGTCAACCTGTCCATCACCATTGCAAACAAGAAAGGGCTAAGAGCCGATCCTTGATGTAATCCCACCTCCACCTTGAACCCATCTGTCATTCCAACCGCACACCTCACCATTGTCACACTTCCCTCATACGTATCCTGCACCACTCCTACATACTTCTCTGCAACTCCTGACTTCCTCATACAATACCACACCTACTCTCTCGGCACTCTGTCATAAGCTTTCTCTAAATCTACAAAGACACAATGCAACTCTTTCTGGCCTTCTCTATACTTCTCAAAGCAAACATCGCATCTGTGGTGCTCTTTCGTGGCATGAAACCATACTGCTGCTCGCTGATCGTCACCTCTCCTCTTAACCTAGCTTCTATTACTCTTTCCCAAATCTTCATGCTGTGGCTGATCAACTTTATACCTCTGTAGTTGTTACAGTTCTGCACATCGCCCTTGTTCTTGAAAATCGGTACCAGTATGCTTCTTCTCCACTCCTCAGGCATCCTCTCACTTTCCAGGATTGTGTTAAACAATCTAGTTAAAAACTCCACTGCCATCTCTCCTAAACATCTCCATGCCTCCACAGGTATGTCATCAGGACCAACTGCCTTTCCATTCTTCATCCTCTTCATAGCTGCCCTCACTTCCTCCTTGCTAATCCGCTGAACTTCCTGATTCACTATCCCTACATCATCCAACCTTCTCTCTCTCTCATTTTCTTCATTCATCAGCCCCTCAAAGTATTCCTTCCACCTTCTTAGCACACTCTCCTCGCTTGTCAGCACATTTCCATCTCTATCCTTGATCGCCCTAACTTGCTGCACATCCTTTGCAGCTTGGTCCCTCTGTCTAGCCAATCGGTACAAGTCCTTTTCTCCTTCCTTAGTGTCTAATCTGTCATACAACTCACCATACGCCTTTTCCTTTGCCTTTGCCACCTCTCGCTTTGCTTTACGCTGCATCTCCTTGTACTCCTGTCTACTTTCATCTCTCTGACTATCCCACTTCTTCTTTGCCAACTTTTTCCTCTGTATAATTTGCTGTACTTCCTCATTCCACCACCAAGTCTCCTTGTCTTCCTTCCTCTGTCCTGATGACACACCAAGTACCTTCCTAGCTGTCTCCCTAACTATTTCTGCAGTGGTTTTCCAGCCATCTGGCAACTCTTCACTACCACCCAGTGCCTGTCTTAACTCCTGCCTGAACTCCACACAACAGTCTTCCTTCTTCAACTTCCACCATTTGATCTTCGGCTGTGTCTTCACTCGCTTCCTCTTCTTGGTCTCCAAAGTCATCCTACAGACCACCATCCGATGCTGCCTAGCTACGCTCTCCCCTGTCACCACCTTGCAGTCTCCAATCCCTTTTAGATGGCGCCTTCTACATAAGATATAGTCCACCTGTGTGCACTTTCCTCCACTCTTGTACGTCACCCTGTGTTCCTCCCTCTTCTTGAAATATGTATTCACCACAGCCATTTCCATCCTTTTCGCAAAATCGACCACCATCTGTCCTTCCACATTTCTCTTCTTGACTCCATACCTTCCCATCACCTCCTCATCACCTCTGTTCCCTTCACCAACATGTCCATTGAAGTCCGCTCCAATCACCACTCTCTCCTCCTTGGGTACCCTCTCCACCATGTCGTCCAACTCAGGTAACCTCACAGCAGTAAAGTAAAAAAAAAAAGTTAAAAAAAAATCAATATACAAAAATGGCTGCAAAATCATCTCCCAACGAAGGCTTCACGAAAAATATGCAATGTCCTTGTTTCAGGACCATTCAACGTGTTCATCAGGGATAGAATATAGCCTGTTTGTTCAAAACTATTTACAAAAGTTTCCTGTTGTGTAAGTCAGATTATGATTCGGGCTTTTAACCTTCCTTTGTGGAAAAACACAGTGTGGGGTTGTATTTTTGTTTTTTCAGAGGCTGTTTCTCCCAGATCACAGAGAATCTTCTGCAGTAGGCCACATAGTGACCAAGAGCATCCCTCGACGGCCCTGATGTGAATTTAACAATTCCTCAGAGTGTGAATGATTTTTAGTTGCAAGTTGACTGGAAATTCAGACAGTGGGTAATTAGTGTCCGCACCCGTTTGTATGCACAATAGTTATCGAGTAGTGTTGGCTGTGTGACTGAGCCATGGAAGGGCAATTTCAATGATGAAGGATCACATTTCAAGCTATCTGGGCCCTCATCAGATTACTTCAACGGCCTCGAACATGTGGATGGATTGAGTAGTAGTCCATCTGCAGTGCAGCTTGTAGCTGACCCATTCCTCCTGCTTGTAAAATGTTAACATTGACAGGGAGCAGAGGGATTTCCCTTGAATGTCCTATGCTTTGGCAACAGTGTGGGGAGGTGCACTGACTCTTACTTGTCACACTAGCAACTTGCTTCATAGTTGTAGTAATGATGTGAGCTATGTTACATTCTGCATCCATTTGATTAACACCTGTGCAGATTCAAATGTATAAGACAGTATTTTTGCCCTCTGTGCATAAACATTATGTTGCACTCCCTTTGAGACGATGGTTTTCACCAAGTGAAAAATTTCCATTTTCTCTTCTTTGTTAACATACTGTCACAGAATGCACAATGGAGACATTGGCAAAAGGAATCAAAGGCACAAGTATTATTTACTCAAGGGTTTTTCTGACTTTAACAGGCTGTTTGGCCATGTAGTTGCCATTTCTTAAACAAACTTTGGTTTGTTTTCTTTTCAAGTTAGTATCTACATGCGACCACTCAGGGCAAGGATTAACGTAAGAAAAACTCTTTAGGTGGCGAGCAAGGCCTCTCCAGTTTTCAACAAATTCATCCCTTGGTAGACTGCTCTCCTTCCATTGTATGTTCTTCTTCTGATATTGCAAGGACCTCCTGATGCTGTTTCCCATAACCTAATGTGGATTCCTCCGACTTTTAAGGTCTTTTTTCAGTGTGAGCTGAAATCGTCACAGATGCAGAGGACGGCTTTATCTTGCCTTCAATATGCTGTAGGCAAGGCTCAGCGTTTTCAGTTTTTATTTTTCAAAGCCATCCAGCATGCCGAATTTCGCCACAAGAGGACACTGTTACATAACCTCACACGAACAGGAACAACTTTTGGATCCGTGGAAACATAACATCCAGATAAAAATCAGTTTAAACCAATCTGCTCCTTTTAAAAAAATCTGGGTATTTTTCAGTGAAAATCAGTAAAAACCAAAAACGCCGAGCCTTGGCTGTAGGTGATGGACAAAAGCGGTCTACATGGATTGTGAAGTTATCATGATTGAAGAGACCATGTTTGATATTACTGAATTCTGCCTCAACACTGGCAGAACTTGCTGTAAGGTTTTCACTTTTTAAGTGAGGCACCATTATGCCTGTCCAAATAGGCAGGTAGCATGCCATTTCGTGTGATATGAGGGACAAGCTCAGGAAGAAAGTGTAAATTGTCCTGATCACCATCACCCACTGCAAGCTTTGTGCTGTCATGACAGATCTCTATCACCCACTGCTTTCAGATCTGTTTGGCATGTATGAACAGCTTCTTTAAAATTGATCACTTCCATGTCATTGCCTTTTATGGATGCAAGCGGGACAATTCCTTCTAAAATTCTTTTTAGTTGCACATGGCAAGTCTCAGAGATTACTGGCATGCCTCCGTCATCACTCCCCTCAGATTCACTCAAGGTAACAATGACAATTGAACATATAAGGTCCCTTGCATCTTGTAGGGTCACTGATTGTATAAGTTGTGCCATGCACCTTAAGGAGAAGTCCCTCACTCGACTGCCCTTTTTCCGGAGACAGTCCCACTGACTAATCGGTTTAATTCAAAGTGCAACATCCATTCCAATAAAAGAAAAAAACAAAAGGTGGTAGTTTGGATGGTGCATTTCCTGTGAGCACCCCAAAGCATTCATTAATTTAAGCCTTCAAGTCAGCAAGCAGGGTGAAGGCCTTGACAAGTCCCCCCAGCAACACAGTCAGAAATCACACACTGCTTCTTTTGCAATAGCAGCACCTGCTTGCTGCCATTCTGATAGCCAGTTTCCAATGGCTGTCAAACTTAACATAGCAGCGCATGTAGACGCAGTGACCTCACTTGGACCAAACAACTTGGTGTTTTTGTTGTCTAATGTGTCTGACACTGAGAAAGAACGTCAACTCTATTGGGAAGCACAATTACAACAGTAGAGAACTTTTGGACATTGGAAACTATCAGATACCAGCTTGTTTGGACAATCTGTGTTTTCTCGGCTTACTACGCGGCCCAGGCCCCATTGCTACAGGACATCCCCCTGCGGCTCCCCGCTTGAGAAAGCGCTGGAGGAGGTGCGAGAGGACCCGGAAGCATGGTGTGCGCAGAGGCATCCATGCTAGGCTAAAGGCTAACCCCTCCAGTCAAGCTCTCCCATCCCAGGCAATCATCCCCACGTGTTCCAAGTCTACCACCATCATACCAACGCCAAAGAGGTCCCGTGTGTCCTGCCACAATGACTACTGCCCCATTGCACTGACTCCCATCATCATGAAGTGCTTTGAGAGACTAGTCTTGAAGCACATCAAGTCCAGCCTCCCCTCCACTCTGGACCCTCTCCAGTTTGCATACTGCACTAACCGCTGCACAGAAGATGCCATAACCCCTGCTCTTTATCCAGCCCTGTCCCACCCAGAGAGAAAGAACAGCTATGTGAGGATGTTGTTCCTTGACTTCAGCTCAGCTTTTAACACAATCATACCACAACAACTGATCAAAAAGCTGAGCCAGCTGGGCCTTAACACCCCCCTCTGCAACTGGTTGCTGCACTTCCTCACGGGGAGGCCACAGTCAGTGCAAATTGGCAAGATCTCCTCCAGGACCATCACACTGAGCACCGGCACTCCACAGGGCTGCGTGTTCAGTCCACTCTTGTTCATCCTGCTGACTCATGACTGCACAGCATCATCCACCTCCAACCTCATTATAAAATTTGCTGATGATGGCACAGTGGTAGCTCTCATCAGCAACAACGATGAATCATCATACAGAGCGGAGGTGGATCAACTGGTGACGAGGTGCAAAAACAACAACCTCTTCCTAAACATAGGAAAAACTAAGGGGGTCATTACTGACTTTAGAAAGACCAGCGCCCACCATACTCCTCTGACTATCAATGGTATGGACATGGAGAGAGTCAGCAGTGTAAGTTCCTGGGAGTTCACATCAGAGGACCTCTCCTGGTCCTCACATGTCACTGTACTCTCCAAGAAGGCCCAGCAGCATCTTCACTTCCTGCGGTGTCTGAGGAAGGTGAGTCCCCCCCCCCACCCACCCATCCTCATCACATTCTACAGAGGCACCATAGAGAGCATTCTGACCAGCTGTATCACTGTCTGGCACGGGAACTGCAAGGCATCCGACCGCAAATCGCTACAGCGGCTAGTGAAGACAGCTGGAAATATCTTAGGAACTGCTCTCCCATCCATCCAAGCCATCTATGATGCACAGTGCACCTGGAAGGCGCTCAGCATTGTGAAAGACCCCCACCCACCCTTCCCACATCCACTTCAACCTCCTACCCTCTGGCAGGAGTATCCGTGCTGCCTCTACCAGACTATACAATAGTTTCATTCCTCAGGCTGTGAGGTTCCTCAACAGCCTGAACACTTGGACCTTCCACAAAATGACTTTTTGACCATCTTTCTCGCTGTCCGTGTCAGGTGTGCTTGTGGTGTTAAGTCTGTGAAGTAATTTTTGCTTTGAATATACTTTTTGTTTTTATGTGACACTGTGGTCCTTGTGATACACAATTTTGTTCCCTTGTATGTATGAGACATGCATATGAGGCAATGACAGTAAAATAGTCTAAGTCATGATGTTCAGAGAGCACTTGCACCACTGGAATATGAATTGCAGTTTCGGCTCTTGAGGACAGAACTCCGTGGTATAAAAAATGTACCCAGAGGTTACAATAGGTCTTTATTTTTTTTGACAACCGTGTCTGGTGAATCAACACTCATAAGTGGCGCCTCAGTTCTTAGATTGTGATTTGTAAACCTGCATCTGGGAGGGAGTCCAGTAATGACAAAAAAAATTATCAAGGCCAATGTCATGTATGCTACCATTGTGTGGTACACTGTATTTCAATAGCTGAAGTGAAAGAATGGGTCTCCTAGCTCCTTGTCACCTCTCTCGTTTGGCTTTTCTTAATTCCAAATTTGGTAAGTGGCTTGAGTTTGTGAGCTTCAGCAGCCTGCCATATGTGTGGCTGTTTTCGACCTTCCCAGAGTTGTACACATCTCCAGCAGATAATCTTTGTTTATATTTTCCAGTGTGGAGACTGTCATCAATATTTTGGATTTTGCATTTAAGAACCACTGATTGATCAATCTCTGGTATCTTATCTGTAGTAATGGACAGTGTTGCGTTGCACTAACTGCAGTTACCTATGATGTCAATATAGCTTGAGGCACCATTTGGATGCACCTTCGCCCACCAAAATCTTAACGTGCATTGAGATTTCCCCTTTTCCCATATCTCCTCATTCAGGACATGAGTCCATGTGTCACATTTTAATAGAGTGCACTGTCTTTCATGGGACTTTAAATATGTATCACTGTAAAGGATTTCCCCTTTTGAGATAAAGTACAAGTTCAAAGTGCAGGTCATAATTATTCTGCCTGTACTGAGGGATGAACATCAGTCTCATCTGGGCTGCCACTCTATGTAGTATATACCTTTTGAGTTGTTTATCATCATTGTAGCCCAGGATTTTCCATGTATTGTGCCTGTTCAATCTTACAAATGTATATACAGCCTTTAGCGAGATTTTGTTGTGGAGTAGCTGACTCTGGTGTGTCCATACTTTTTCTGAGGGAGGTGCTATACACTGGCCTTCAACAACTTCCCTAGCAGATAAGATGATTTCCACGATATATCATCTTTATGAGAAGCTGGCTTCCTTGGCATCTGATCAAAATAAGAAAAATGTGTTACTCAAATTTAAAAATTACTCAATGAGCCTGAACGTCCTGCACACACAGCACACTCTAATCACAAAGCTATGTGTATGCTTACATGTATATTGTATGTCCTGTGCTGAATGGCAAGATTCTTTGACTCATTTCTAGAGCTGATGCAGTCATTCTCTTTAATAATGGCATTCAAACATTCTGAATAATTCATTAGCCATTAAATATAAACGCAAAGCAAATGTCAATTTCCTTTTTCATTGCAATCAGTCTTGCTAATCAGGTGAATAGTGTCTGATTTGTTTATTATTTTAAGTTTGGAATATACGTAGGTAAGCTTTTGTTCCCCATGACCTACTGGAGAACTGGACACAAAGTCTAGATTTACCCTTGAATTTTAAAAAACATTTCATTCCCCTTTCAAAGTTATGCATTGCAATCCTCGAATTCATTTTCATAACATGATTTCATTGTTATTTCAGCTATGTTGCTAAGATTATTCGTATAAGGTTAGTGTAATTAGTACAAATAGGTAATTCAGGTTCTTGTCTGGGTTAACTGTGTGTCGATTGATTGGTAATGCTCCAGTAGGCACAAACAAGACCAGTTTTGAACGATTTGGATGATAATGGGGTGTACGATGACGTCACTCCTTTTGGCAAATGTTATTTTATATCTAAAATACTAAAAGAGCACAAATGAGACCAGTTTTGAATGATTTGGACAATAATGGGGTGGAGGATGACATCACATCCTATAAAATATAATGCTTGATATCTCAAAAACCCTACAGCACAAACGCAGCACTAACGAATGATAATATTTTTATTCATGTTCTGATTACATGGGGTGCCGACTTCACGGAGATGTATCAACTGCAGACGGTGGAGGGAGCCCTTGCTGATACCAGAGTAAAGTGCATTACAATAGTTAAGCCAAGAATAGATAAAAGCATGTACAACTTTTTTATAGATCGGCAGTCGATAAAAATTACCTAATTCTGGAGATTAGCTTGAGGTGGAGAAAGCATGACTGAACACCATGTTTGATTTGATTATTTAAACTAAGGTTAGCATCGAATATTACATCAAGATTCCTAGCAGACTATCTGACAGACCACCAAGATAAGCAACAAAAGAGCTAATGGCATTTTCGGGACCAATCATTTAATTTGAAAAAATTGTCAGACATCCAGGATTTAATGTCAGAGAGGCATGTTGTGAGATTTGCTAGGGTGCTAGGATCTGTGGGTTTTAGTGGCATGTATAACTGAGTGCCGTCAGCATAAAAACGGTTGAGCACATTGGGATTTTGAATGACCTGGCTAAGGGGCAGCATGTACGTATATTGACATAACTGACTTTTATCCAGATCTCACTTTAATTTACAGGAGATATGCAATGCGTTCCTATGGCCTGCGACGCAGTATTCGAAGCCCAAAAAAATATGGGGAGATAATTAAGGAGAGAGCTGTCATCATGTTAGCCTCAACATGTGATTTGGACCTGGGGCCAGAGAAAAGTGAAGAGGATCAGAATCCACTGGACGAGAGATACACAAAGAACGCTGCTGTTCCTCCTGACCTGTATCCATGCCACAATACAAAGTCCCTCACAGTTCAAGAAAATGGCTATGTAAGTGGCCTGACAAGTCAACCAGGACCTTTGATGATCCATGGCTACACAGTGCCAGAGTACCAGCAGATATATCATTCAGTGGTAGAGCCCCTGTTGTCCACACCCTCTGGGAAACTTGCAGCCTACACCCTGGAGCTGGGCCGTACTATCAAAGAGCATCTATTTGATGCGCTTTCCTACCCTACACTGCAGATTACAGCGCAGCCAAATGAAAAGGTGGAAGTAATGGAGAGATTTTGTGTGCTCCGCTCCACTCCTTGTATGGAGGTCGATGTTGATGGGGAGCCACCATGCAATTTGTCCAGAGACGTTCTGTAGAGTGGCCCTGATGTGTCTACTCAGGTTTGTTGTTTCCATAAGCATTAAAAGAATTAAGAATAATTTTGTTACATGTATGCATCTGAATTAGGAGCTACCTTTTACAATATATGTAAGAGTTTATGACTCATTCATACAGCGGTCAGCTGCTCTGTGTGCAGTCTTGTTCACCATTTACCAACCAACAAACTTCTAAAATGTGTGCATTATTACCACATATACACGGGAAAGCATGGCTGCGAATAGGGGGTTTCTGTTCTTAACATAAAAAAACTAACTCAGTAACACACCTTGTAAGCCTCGTTTTTGCATACCATAAAACAAGAGGGGATTAAGTGACATTGTATTAATCCTGTTTTTACCAATCATACCAAGAAACCCATTATTTGGCTTGTCCTACCATGTCTTGACCTGGTTTATATGAGAGTGAATGCATCTGCATGTTTTATCATTTGTCTTTGGTTGCATATACATACCTCCTGGCGTTGCTGCTGATAACCATCAGCCACAGCTTCAATGTTGTGGTTGCCAGGAGCCAGTAGGGCATGGAAGTAGCCACCCTCTGCAGTGAAGACCCTTACTCCCCCATTCAGCACAATCATAGCACCTACAATAGGCTTCCCACTCTTGTCCCTCACCTTTCCTCGTACACCTTTATGGACCTGGAAGGTGAAGGGAAGTAAAAGGAACAACTGAACACTTGATTATGGAAAAAAAAATGTTTTTTATTCGCAAATGTGCAAAAGGACTTTCTATGGGGAACCAAGTTTTCTTCATGCTTCTGCATCAACAACTTTTCAGCTGCTGTTTAGAAATAAAGTGGAGCCCAGCTTTGTTATTGCCAGAATTTACAGTAAACTGATGGAAATTTAAATTGTGACAAAGTAAAAAATATGCTGATATTTTGCAGATAAAACTGCCATCCCACCCCACTTAAACAAAATTTTAAAATAAATACTGGGATTGATATTGCATATAAAACTTTCAATACATACTGTGAGCTTCACTTAAAAAAAACCTACAAATGACTGTACCTCAACCAGCATGCTAAGAAGAGCCTTCTTGTTCTCTGCCCAGAGTGTGGACAGCTGCTCGGCGGAGGGGAACAAACAGCATCCAGTGTACACTGTGATCTCTGGACAGTGGCCAAAGTCCACACTGAAATCCTGGAAAGGTACACAGACACACACATTGCAGTTTGTGTTGTCTGCATCTACTTCTGCAATGAACAGAACAAATCATGAACTAGGCAAGAAGTGCTGGTTTCAGGAGGGCGCGATAGCCTCTCGAGTCTATGCTTCAACCATGACATGTCAACAGACAACACAGTGGTCCTTCATAGGATTCCAAAATTTTACATAAAAAGACATTTAGTTCTAAATGATTTTAAACCTTGTATGATGAAGTCATCCAGAAAAAAAAATCTTCCAAGACCCACCTTCATGCTACCCATATGGCTTTGTCTTTCTGCTGCCCTAAGTACACCATCTGGGATGTTGCCCACTGTGGAAGAGACAAGTTCAATCAGCACACTCCCATTATTTCCATCATTCCACTATTACTCTTTCAAAGAGACAATGCCAGCGATTTCTAGCTTTTTTTTAAATTACATACACTGTCCATTATTTGGACATCCAGTGTCTCCAAGGTGCATCTTGGGGTGGTTGCTGGCATATACATTAGCCAAGTACTTCAGAGTGCCCTCGTTTTCCACTGATGAGGAAAAAAATATATATTGTTAATTTCTAAATATACAGAGGTGCCATTACATTACACAAAGTTAAATCTGATATACATGATACGATAAATCTGTGACTTGTCATCAGCCAAAACCTGCTTAATTTGAAATTGTGAATAAAAAGATGCTAAGTCTAAAATAGAAACTCTTTCATTCTAATGTAACTATGGATCAGGGCTATGACTAAATTCCGAGTAGGAAAAAAGGCATTTGTGATGCTTTTTTTTTATAGCAAATAGGATAAAAAAAATCAAATTGGTTTCCAAATACGACAGTAAAAATGAATAACAGAATTGTATATTTGAGACATTCAGTAAATAGTAAAATTGCATAAACCTGAAAATAAAGGCTATTGGATTTTATTTTGAAGATGATATAACTCAAATGTAAAGCAGTCGTCTGCTCTTTGGTTTTACCAGGCTGGACAGGTTTGTCATAGGGGTAGGTAGCCAGAAGGGAGCCACCATCTAAGGCTACAGACAGAGTATAGCCCCTCTCTAGGATAAGATTCATCACTGCCCTGGTCTCAGGTTGGGCCTCCACCACACGCTGTGATGCATTGCCTAAAACAGAAAAATAAGG
Organism: Lampris incognitus; assembly: GCF_029633865.1. NCBI lineage: Eukaryota > Metazoa > Chordata > Actinopteri > Lampriformes > Lampridae > Lampris > Lampris incognitus. Next base: position 27,862,485 of record NC_079217.1, on the reverse strand, counting down.
AATCTGGAACATTTGTCATTTCATTCCATGCACCTGCGCACATGAAATTAAACAAAATATTGTTTCCCCCAACCCACAGCAGTGCAACACAAAGACAAAAACACATCCAAACTGCAAAAATACATTTATCCATCCATCCATCCATTATCCGAACTGCTTATCCTGCTACATGTCCAAAAAAAAAAATCACTGTCCAAGAGAGCGAATGCCAGGATGACTGTCGGTCTGCATGGGCTAGCAGTTAGCTTAGCCTGCCCCGCTTCCACGTCCTGTCAGACTGCTCTCGGTGTCTCCTCCTCGGGTGCAGCTCCAAGCAAGGCCGTGGTCCCTCTGCCAACCAGACACAGCAGACCAGGCTCCCCCAGCCGATCGAACGCCAGCTCTCCCAGCCAGACACCTTCGATACACCTCCCCACACTCCATACGACAACACCAAAAACACAGTCAACGCTAGGCGAGGCCGCCGCCAGACCGCCCACAGTGTTACCGGAACTGGCGGTCTGCATGGGCTAGCAGTTAGCTTAGCCTGCCCCGCTTCCACGTCCTGTCAGACCGCCCTCGGTGTTTCCTCCTCGGACGCAGCTCCAGGCCGGGCCGTGGTATTAGGTATAGAGTATAGGGGTAAAAATGTATTCATTGGTAAGGGTTTTAGAACTTGGGAAAGTTCTTCTCAATAAGGAACCAATGTCATTTCTTTTACTTTAGAGGACAATGCAGTCAAATCTGCCATACTATGTGTTTAGTTTTCAACTTGCCAAGATATGCACATCTCGCCTCTTTGTATCATTACATCTGCTCTTGAGTCACTTCGTAACCTCACTGTTAGTTCTGTGGACAGTTGAAGAAACGGCATCTTTTTACCTACAACCCATATTAAAATGTTAAATCCTGATCGCTCTCTTCATTCTGCAATTGGAAGGCTGCTGTCAACACCCACTTCAAAAGGACCAAGCTCTAGGGCCAGGCTTTCCTCTCACCTGGCCCCAAAATGGTGGAATGAACTCCCAGCTTCTACCAGAGCTGCAGATTCACTCACATCATTCAAGTGAGGCTTAAAAAAAATAAAAAAATAAATTTTACAGGTCTACCTCCATACACGGTCTCTAACAATGACTGTTATACTCATCGGCATTGTCTGGATAAGATGTAATTGGAATCCCCTACTATTATTAATCATATCTTGGTGAGCTACCTATTGCGCACTGACACAACATACACTCTTGGTTATGATATGATTACAATATGGGTTGATACACAAATATATCTGCTAACTGCTGATTATCCTGCATGCCGCTTGCAATAAAAGCATCTGCCGAATGAGAAAATGTACAATGTAAATCTGTTGTTTCAAAAATACTGTTAGCTTGAATACACACATTCAGTTATCGCGGCCCTTCCTTCTTTTAATTGCTCATTTTTTCACAGCCATGTACACTACTAACCAAAGAAGTCTGTGTCCAGGTCTTTTCCATGTGCGTTGGTCAGACCCAAGGTAGAAGTACATTGCTTCTCCTTAGCTATCTCCCGTCCGTCTGGGTTGATGGAGGGCAGGATGACGATCCGTGTCTCATTGATCAGCTATTGGGGGGGGGGGGGGGGTGTAGAGTAGGAGCAATTGAAGGCAAGGCTTTAATTTTGGGATATTCAGAAGAATGTTTGGCCAATAATTAAGAGGATGTAGTATAAGGACAGGCAAAAGTAGAATCAAATCAGTGTTCAATATTTAACGCTGCCATAAATCAAAATAATGTTTCCCACATTGTTTTTTGTTTTTTTAATGGTAGCAGCAGATCTATTCTGCACTACCACCTAATTTATCTAACGCTGTCTTTCAACCATTTTAATCTACAAAATGGGCATAATAGCCAATGTGGTGAGAAATGTAAAAATAGTACAAGACTGTGCAGAATCATTTATATCTCTTTTGAAAAGCATGGTACTACATTGAAAGAATCATCAAGTTACTATCTTTTAAATCTTGCAGTAAGTGTCCACAGTGGCACACCCTTATTCCTGTGAGGCTCTAAAACTCACCCTGGTGATGGCTGGGTTCTTGCCATAGTTGATACACAGGAAGGCAGCAAACTCCAGCAGCAGCTCAGTGCCCACTGGGGCATTGCCATGGATTCCTGCTACAAAACGGATCTTGGGCTCCGATGGTTCAGCTTCATCTGGCTTATTGGAGATTTCTAGAGCCCAGATGGTTCGAAACTCTAAACTTTGCCCCAAACTAGCCGCCAGAATAAAGGAACGAGAAGAAAACTTAGAAAAACAAGAATCACAGTTTTGTCCACCTATAGCAGAGGGGAGAATGAAGCTATCATGAGGAGTACAAGATGTAAATTCTAACAGTACTGAATTAAGTTTATAACCAGAATTTTGGTTTAAACATTTTAAGACTTTAAACAGAATAAATGTGTAAGTATTTTTAAGAAACTATGTTGACTAACTTTCATGAAAAAATAAATACTCTCAGCATTACAACATTAAGAATGAGAAAATTATCCAGTGACATTAAAGCCCTGAAAATTGATACTGATGCGATGATACTGAATTAATTTAATTTGGAAATTCAGAGGATGTTAGCATTTACTATTTTTAAACAAACTGAGCTTTTATCAACATAAACCAAATTTCTACTGTAACTTAATGTTCATGAACAGTCCCTTCAAAGTTACTTTGTTTACCATGCTGAAATACATACGTAGGTCAGATTTAACTTCAACATGATGTCCATCCCAATTATAAAAGCCCCGCAACAATGTCCCCAATTATAAAACAGATAGCTCAAATCAAGCAATCTGATTGGCTGTCAGCCATGGTATAGTAACCGCATACAACAGCAATGACGTCCAATTTCTTCACACAATTCAGCATCACTCCACCAGTATGTTGTATGGTAAGCTAGTACATTGCATAGCAGCTGCCTTGCACTCTGTGTAAGCAGTGAGGCAGGCCTATTTCTTTGCAACAACAATGCTTTATGAACACGTTAATAAAAACGGTCTTTCATATTGCCATATGAAACGGACCGTTATTCCGTCGAGCCGAATAACGCCCCTTAGCTGTTATATAATCACACTATATCACAGCCTGTCATGAGCTATTGCTTAATTAAATAAAGTCAGGTCAAAACCAAGTATTGTGGTAACATTATTTCAACAGAAAGAACAAGTGTTAGACTACTTAGAAGATATAGCCAGCTTACGAGCGCCGGGAAGTGATCTTGGGGAAGTTTAGGGTGAGGCCTCTCAGAAACTCAGACATTTCCTTGTAGCTTCTGTAGCGGAAGCTATTTTCTGTTGCTGTGCTCCTGACCAGCTGCTCCAGGCCCTGGCCCAGGGAGAGATCTTTGATGAAGCTCTGGAACTCCTCCTCAGATGGGTCTTGAGTGGCCTCGGGCCCCTTGGGAGTCTGGCCTTTCGGCTCTGAGTGGACACGCGTCAGCCTGAAGTCCACCACCTCTACTCCATTAATTGGCACTGTGGCATAGATCCTCACGGACGTGTATCTGAGAGACCGGGAACATAAAATTTCCTTCACAAAACATAAATCTTAAAACTTGTTTTCGTAACTGCATGTTGAGCTGATACATTATCCATCCATCCATCCATTATTCAAGCTGCTTATCCTAATTAGGGTTGCAGGGATGCTGGAGCCGATCCCAGCAGTCATTGGGCAGCAGGCGGGGAGACACCCTGGACAGGCCGACAGTCCGGCACATGGCTGATACATTCACACACACATTCACACCTAGGGACAATTTAGTATGGCCGATTCACCTGACCTATATGTCTTTGGAATGTGGGAGGAAACCGGAGGACCTGGACGAAACCCACGCAGACACGGGGAGAACATGCAAACTCCACACAGAGGACGACCTGGAACGATCCCCAAGGTTGGACAACCCTGGGATGCGAACCCAGGACCTTCTTGCTGTGAGGCAACCGCACTAACCACTGCGCCACCGTACCACTCCTGATACATTGTCTAGTAAAATTATACAGTTTATATTCTCCTGATTCGTTTGCCTAATGTTTCTTTGTGCCTCACCCGCGGGCAGAGGCAATGAGGCTGTAGGTCCCAGGAACCAGCAGTCTCCAATAGTCTCCAGTCTGCGCTGTAGTGATGTTGTGCTTTATCTTCTCCACCTGGATAGTGGCATTGGGGATGCCTGTACCATCCTTAATATCTGTTACTGTGCCCTTCACGCCTTTGTGAACCTGCAATGAGTAATCCATACAAACACACATGCACAAAAATAAATAAATAAATAAAAATGATTAGCACTTTAAATTGATCTTAAAAAAAACCGTAAGAGCAAGAACATTCATTCTTTTTGCAGCTGAAAACTAAGGCTCTGTCTTTCGCATCATCATATTGTACACTTGTGTTGCAGGTTGATGATGTCACTACGTTACGTTATGCTTGCTACCCGTGGGAGATCTGTGGGCAGCACTTGCCAGCCGGCCGTGGATCTACTGGCCGCCTGTGGAGGTCTGATGACTATCAAAATGCCTTTGCGCTCTGCTCATAAAAATTAACATATTTCAAAAACTAAAAAAATGTACATAGTTCAAATAACTTATGGAGTGTTAAGAAATATTTTTTCAATTTTCAGAATTGTTTTGGATCAAGATGATTTGTGTGTTTAATTAGTAAAATTTGATGAAAAAAACAGGTCCGATTTTTGCTTTTTTTTTTTTTAATTTATGACACAATTTCAATACTTTAATCAATTATTATGCTTTATTGACTTACATGACCTTTTACCTTAGGTTGTACAGATGTTTGGGATATGAAGCATTTGAAGGTACTTCAGGAAATGACATCACAATCACAATAAGCAAAAAATACCAATATAGGCACTGGCGGACCATTTCTATTGCCGAATTCAAAGGGTTAAGCGAATGAGTGAATGAAAAACTCAGTGATTTACAAGGATTCAACACTGGATCTTAGTGACTGATGATTACCTGCTGTATAAACTTCAACAAGGAACGTCTGTTTTGCTCCCAGTATGAGGGCAGGTCCTTTGCCTTGGGGTACTTGACACAGCCTAATTCAATAGTCACCTCAAAACAGTTGCTATTCAAATAGTTCCAGTCCTGCATGCCACCTACAGAGATAAGTTCGTGTCAGAATAAATGAAACACTGACTTGACAATCAGACTCAAGATTACTGCAAGAAATACTAAAGCGTTAAATCTCGACACATAATGACATTAAAAAAAACTCCCTAATGAACTACAGCCCAAACACTGGCTTTATTTTTATCATTTTTATTCAGTGGATTGAATACATATTTTCCGCTCAAATCAGATTACTGGGTTATGTAATAGATAAGTCTTAAATGCTGAGGTGGAGTTGTTTACATTGGTCACCAAAGTAAAATGTTTCTACAAATATCTGATTTTCTTACAAAATTAAAATTAAAAAAAATCACTAAGCCATTTAAATTCTGGATTAGTGAATAAAATGCATATGTGACATAATGAATATAGGTTAGTTACTGACAGGACAAAAACTTTTACAGGCTAAACAGATGCTTTTCCATTGTACCTTTATTAACTAAAAGAGACAGGCTTACCAGGAACATTGTACCAGTTGGCACCATTGGTTATGCCATCCTCAAAGTATTCATCTGGGTAGAGTTCTTCACAAGGGTGCCCATTGTGCATGAGAGGATTCTCCTGTGGGTAAAACACACACACACACACACACACACACACACACACACACACACACACACACACACACACACACACACACACACACACAATAATGAGAATCAGTCATTGTAAAACAAAATCCCCAAACATCAACAATCCACTGATCCGTGTTTTGTCTTCGGTAACATAACAGTATTATTAGCAGACCATCGCCAGCTCAAAACAAGCTCAAAAGCGTAAGGTGTCCTTTTACCTGCGAGTAGGCTCTGGCCACCTGCTGAAAGACCTTATCATCAGGTGATTTGCTGTACTGTGAGATGCCCTCTTTGTCATCATCATAGGGGTAGTTAACCACCAAGGAGCCTGAGTTCAATACAGGGAATAGACAGATCAGATGTCAAGGGAGGATTTGGCGGGAAGCAAAGCTACAGAGTTCACCAAAAAAAATTAAACGTGACAATTTTAATGAAAATGAATTCTGAACATGTCCAATTTATTTTTATAACTTAGTATTTAACAGATCAAAATATAGAACATTGTGCCTATTGTGTAATCTTTTAGGATTAATTTTGCAGACCAATCCAACTCCAGAAATCTCCTTCAAGAGATTGTGAAAAATGTTCTGAAATTGCATAGCTGAACAAACAAGAAAAATCTAAAAAAAAAATGTATATATATATATATACACACACAAAAGTGTCTTGATACATGCTCAATTATTCAGGTAAGAAAATCAAAGAAAGTTGAATTAGTTCATCTGGATACAACATTTATTGACAGATATGTTTAATCACTCAACTAAGTGACATCTTCAGTCTGAACTGACTGCAGGTATCCTCATCCCTTATAAACAATACAGTTGCATAACCATGAAACCAACAACCGATTTTGTATGCAAATATGGGCGTGACCATTAACTAGCGTTACAATGGTCATGGGTACTATTCACAGAGGATTTGGGAATGTTTGCAATCACAGCATTGTAAGATGGCGACAGATGTACTTTTAGACCCCCCACCCACCCCAGTTCAGGTATGGTTGTTCTCTCGTCACATAAATGGCCTCTTTGACTCCCCATTCAAACCAGTGTTCCTCCCTATCAAGGATGTGCACGTCCTCATCCCTGAAAGAGTGGCCACTGGTCTGCAGATGGGTGTAGACTGCGGAGTCCTGGCCTGATGCGTAGCTCTTCTGTGTTGTGCCATCATCTTGGCCAGTGTCTGTTTAGTTTCGTTTAGGTTAGTGGCTGTTAGTTTAGTTTCCCCAATGTACAAGTCATGGCAATCCTCCTGGCACTTAACAGCATACACTATATTGCTCTGTTTGTGCCGGGGGACCCGATCCTTGGGGTGGACCAACTTCTGGTACAGCGTGTTTTGGGGTTTGAAAGCAACTGAGATGCGGTGCTTGGAAAATACGCATCTCAGCTTTTCCGACACTCCCACCACATACGGTATCACTACTGGTTTACACTTAGGCAGCTGTTGTCCTTCTCCTCTCTTCGATTGTCCTTCTCCTCTCTTCGATTGGCTGGTGCACTGTTTGGGCGTCTTCCTGGCTTTGACAAAGGCCCATTGCCTGGCCGCTGTGTCAGTGGGGACATTGTCAGCTCCGTGGTACAGTGTCCCGATGACTCCTAGTTTCCTGACTTATGACTCCTAGTCAAAGAGGTCATCTATGTTAAGACAGAATGACCATCCCTGAACTGGGGGGGGGGGGGTTTAGAGTATATCTGTCGGTATCTTACAATGTCGTGATTGCAAACATTCCCAAATCATCTGTGAATAGTACACATGGCCATCGTAACTCTAGTTAATGGTCACACCCATATTTACATAGTTAATGGTCACACCCATATTTACATATGAAACTGGTCGTTGGTTTCGGTCGTTATGCAAATGTATTGTTTATAAGGGTGGGGACACCTGCAGATGTCCCTTAGATGAGTGATGAAACGTATTTGTCAATAAACGTTGTATCCAGATGAACTGATTCAACCTTCTGTGATTATACGAATGTCACCATAACCTAAATAATTAATGGTGACACTGGCTATCACGACTAAAGGTAAATGCAAACAAAAATTATTTTAGTTAGAACAAGCTCAAGGTAAGGCCCTGCCTCCATGGAGGTTGGCTGACAGGATGAAGGGAATGCTCTTCAACCAGTTCATCACAGCCACAGTCTCTGGTTGTCTGGGATCCCTGGTGGTTGCAAACTGGTCTGGGAAGTTACGGTTCAGGTCATAATTGTTGCTGTTGTTGCGTCCCTTGTAGCCTTTTACATCACCTGTAAAGAGAGAACTGATGAACAATCTATACAATACATCTATATCCATAATCTATGTTTAGTAAATTAACAAAGCAATGGAATAACTGACCTATATTTTTCTCTGCTCCACTTGCTGTGCACTCCCTGATACTTATCAGAAACAACCAGCAGTTTAAAATTACACCAGTCGAAGTGACACCAGTAAATGCTTTGTGGATTTGTCAAACTGAGACAGAGTTTAATACTGACACATTTAATAATTTTAAAAATTCTGCACCAAACTTTAAATGGGGGTTATAATGTTACTTCCGCATAACTAAGCTCTCACATTTTTGTCTTGAATTTTTTTTAAAAACACGGCAATGCACAATTGGCCAAAATTAAACCATAATGATTGGGAAGTCAGTTAAACATATTACAATTTGCTAAAAGTACATATTATTTTCATACTAGACATGATTTAATTGGTTTCCAATTACTAAAATGTCAAACAAGAGTCATCCTACATACTATAAGCATAAGAACAACAACTGAAGCCTCTTCCTCTACCAGCATGTCAAGCAGAAACCTCCTCCTACATGCTGCAAATAATGTATGTCCACCTCTGCTCAAATTACAAAACACTTAGCAGAGCGAAAAGGAATACGAGTGTAAGAAAGGCCACTTGCCTCAAAAATATGTGAAGGAAAGCTAATTTGGACAGGACCAATGTTCTTTAGAAATAGAACTGTTTTCCATTTACAACTAATGTCGTTTCTAAGCAGACACAAACACATCCACAAGCACAAGAATACAATTAAGCACACAAAAATATCTATTATGACAGACAAACTATCACATTTAAAGTTTTGTGGTCAAATTTTATGTTTGGCTGTTTATAGATAGAGACAACACTGAAAAGCAACGTCTATGTTGGGCAGACCAAGAGGAAATTGTTAATATTTTTAAGATACTTTATTCATCCCCATAGGGAAATTGTGCTCCGTCTTTAACCCATCCTAGCTGTGTAGCTAGGAGCAGTGGGCAGCCGCCATGCAGCGCCTGGGGACCAACTCCAGTTCGTCTTGCAATGCCTTGGTCAGGGGCACAGACAGGAGTATTAACCCTAACATACAAGTCTTTTTGATGGTGGGGGAAACCGGAGCACCCGGAGAAAACCCACCGCAGACACGGGGAGAACATGCAAACTCCACACAGATGACGACCTGAGACGACCCCCAAGGTTGGCCAACCCTGGGGTTCGAACCAAGGACCCTCTTGCTGTGAGGTGACAGCTCTAACCACTGCGCCACTGTGCCACCAATATATGATATAGCAAAATCGTGGAACATTTATACTTCAAATGGCCCACAACACCTTTCGCTCCTATGCCGATATTTGTCAACAATCAAAAAGTGATAAATTGTCTTGGGCATCTTATCCATTGTCTAAATAACAGTTTTCTTGATTTAAATTAATATGCATGAAGATAAATACAGTTCCAGATGAATTTCAGAGAATTTTTTTTTCTTTGGTACACAAGTTTTCAAATTGACAGAGCATGAGGGTAGCACCTTTTTCAATGAAGTTAATCATTAGTAACTAGTTAATGTGGAACATGCTTAACACTGAATTTAAAACTATACAGTTGCTCAAATATGACAAAAGAAAATCAGCTCTCAGCAATAGATGTGTATTCCTTACATACATACTGTGCAAAACAAACACACACATACACACTGAAGCATGTCAGATTGTGTGTGTGTGTGTGTGTGTGTGTGTGTGTATGTATGCGTGCATGCATGTGTTTAAGTCTGTTCTGTCCCCCTACCTTCCCTGGCTACCTCATAGCCATCAGGGTTCATGGAGGGCATGATGTGAATTCGTGTGCTGTTGACCAACTGTGTGACTTCAGGATCACTGCCGTAGTTACGGCAAAGGTACTCGATGAGGTTGAGCAACAGCTCACGGCCAACCACCTCATTACCATGCATGTTGCCCACATACTTGAACTCCGGCTCACCTGGCATGGTGAGAGAAAGAGAGGGAAAGATTGAGACAAAAAGACACAGGCAAAGAAGAAGGCTCATTCCTTTCAAGATCATGTCATGGCTTTATTGGCCAGAAAGTATTTCAAGTTGCAAAATCCAGCGATGACAATGAGCAAATAACCAAGATGAGGAAGGATGATGGCAATCACAAGGCTAAGACCAAAACATTACTCATGATGAGCCAAACAAATTTAGCCACTATGGTCAAGGTTGAGTTCAAGCTTAAAAGAAATCTATAGAGAGTCTGTTAGAATTAAGCAGAACCTATAAAAGGTTGAAAAATCTGCATTATCTGGGGAATTTATATTTTAGGATATTGTTTTCCTATCTTTTCCCTGGAAAGAAAACCTGCCTCTGGTCAAATGGAAGGATACATTTCTTTGTTGAAGTCTTACATCTTATATCTTATATCGAGTCTTTTTACAACCAGGTGACATAAGTGCAATCATTCTCTAATTTCCAACTATGTGTGATTGACATCCTAAATTATAAACATGCCCTTTGGCGTGGGTAGATTTTTTTTAACTTCTCTGGATTAAGAATTATAGCAGTATTAAATAAAAACTCTCTTTAAAGAATCTGCAACTCCATAACATTGTATAGCATACCTGGCTCATGGACTGTAGGGTTGTCCGAGATGACCATGACATACAGCTCACGGCCCTCCACGGAGCGTCCAACAGAATAGAGGTGGGCAATCGAGGGGAACTCACTGCTGTACTTGCGGAGAAAAAGCTCCATGTCTGCATAGTTATGGTGGCGGAATTCCTGTGGCTGGACGGGCTGCTGCTCTGATACAAAAGGGGGGGTGCTGCTCTCAGTCCCCCCTGGGAGATTTACTCTGTTCAGTGTAGAGTTAGCAGTGCTGGTGGCAGTGGGAGTAGGCATAGGGGCTGTGGTAGCAGATTGCGTGGAGGACATAGGCACTGTAATGCTACCTGTATGTATATTGACCACAGGTGCCAGGGTGAAGTTTTGTTCGATAGCGTTGCCCTCAGAAACTTGGATGTTATAGACAGCCATGGATGTGTACCTGTGGACATGCAACATATATTCTTGACTATCATTCAATTCCACCTTAAATTCACCAAGAAGCCTTAGTATGAGACAGATAGGAGGAAACGGATAAAGCACACTTAACTCAGCCTCAAATGTATCACTACAATAGGAAGTAACTTAACACCAAGCTTGTGAACCATGTTTTCTTTCCTTTCACAGTAACCTTAGAAGAAAAAATTATGCTAAGCAGTTACTTATTTTACTGTTTACCCTGGAGCCATGGCAGAGATGTTGTATACACCAGGAAGCAACAGGCGAAAGTAGTCCCCAAACTGGCCTGTGGTCAAGTTGTGGTTGATGCCTGCCACCACAATGCTGACATCAGGAAGAGCAGTGCCAGCACTGGCCTCTGTCACAAAGCCACGCACACCTATATGGACCTAGGAAAGGACAGAACTGCATGAATAAACGAGAATATGAATGGCTCGGTGTTTGGTCCAGGATTCAGAGGGTGCCAAATTGACCCTATCTTTTTTTTTAGAAGGTCACTGTCAAATTCAGGGGGTCAATAAAAAAGGAAGAATAGAAGCACTTAGAAAGAAATGTTGAACTTTTTTTTTAAATGTGAATTTTATTGAAATTTTGGGACACTGCTTAGCATTGAAATCTCTCCTTATTTTCTATATAGTCACTATATTCACTCTCCTCCATTTTGTTTAAGTGTCTGAAGTCTAGCTGTAACATTTATTCACTATCTAGTGCCGTCTAAAAGTCCCCAGTGCAACTGAAAATGTAGTTTCCGACATATATACATCCATCCATCCATCCATTATCTTAACCGCTTATCCTGCTCTTGGGGTCGCGGGGATGCTGGAGCCTATTCCAGCAGTCTTTAGAATCAGAATCAAGTTTATTGGCCATGTAGGTTTGCACATACATGGAATTCAACTCCAGTTTTGTGGCTCCCTCAGTGTACCTAACATAGAATAACAACGCAACAACACAATAAGGCTGGACCCGAATAGCCGAGTATTCAGACATTCGTTCATTTGGGTAGGCATTCGGTTTCAATTTTGGCATTTTTGGATATTCAGTTTTGTTTTGTTTTTTTGCTAAATGTAGGCTATCAATAAAGACAAACTGCAAAATACATTTGTCTGTCAGTCCACTCTTGTACTATATTTATACTTTTTAATTGCACTGTTAAAATGTGGAAATATATACCATCTCAGCTGCGGCACCTGACATCCCTCTCATGCTCAGTAGTGACGTCACGCTTTAGTTCACCTTGGCCGTTAAAGGGAAAACAAAATGCTGAAGATCTCAGCTGTGTGGCGACACTTTAAATTAAGCGATGACAAGGCAGTATGCCAAATATGAAATTTGAAACTGGCCTTCGATGGTGGCACAAGCATGATAAATCAACTGAATGCTGTAAGTAGTTGACTATTCTTATATGGTGTAAAAAACTGAGACTATCCTAGCTAGCAAATTTAAGGAAAAAAGTGATATAACAGCAGCCATAGCAGAGTTCATCACTATGGATATGACACCCATGAACATTGTCGAAGGCTTCAGAAAATTAATGAAGAAGATGAAGCCTGACTACACTGTACCCAAACACTCCAGTATTTCACACACCCTGTCTCTGAAGTACATCAATGTCCATCCATCCATTATCTGAACCGCTTATCCTGCTCCCAGGGTCGCGAGGATGCTGGAGCCTATTCCAGCAGTCATTGGGCGGCAGGCGAGGAGACACCCTGGACAGGCCGCCAGGCCATCACAGGGCGCACGTACGCACGCACGCACGCACGCACGCACGCACACACGCACACACGCACACACGCACACACACACACACACACATTCCTAGGGACGATTTAGTATGGCCGATTCACCTGACTTACATGTATTTGGACTGTGGGAGGAAACCGGAGCCCTGGGAGGAAACCCACACAGACACGGAGAGAACATGCAAACTCCACACAGAGGACAACCTGGGATGACCCACCAAGGTTGGACTACCCTGGGCCTTGAACCCAGGACCTTCTTACTGTGAGGCGACCGTGCTTACCACTGCGCCACTGTGCCACTAAGTGACCAAATTTTAACTCTCGTTGAAAACCAATTGCCTTAAGTTTCACAACGGACATTTGGACCTTGGTGAGTATGGAGGCGTGCATAGCTGTCACATGTCACTTTACAACTCAGGAGTGGGAACTCTGTGCCTTCATATTGAAAACCAAAGTAATAGAGGTGCGCTGTACAGGAGTCAACATTGCACAACAGCTTGGAGAAGTGGCGGACGCCTTTGCCATTCAACATTACAAGCAAGCAGCTTTTTATTTCTTTATCTTTATTTGGATGTTTGTAAAGAAATTGTTCATTTGCGTGCTGCTGTAATAAGCTGTAAAATGGTGATTCAGTAGTGTCTAATTTGTTACTCTACAGAGAACCCGAACCCTAATGAGTGTTTCACAGGGAATAATGAATAACTGAAGGAGGGAATGATTTCAGACACAGATACTGACTTGCATGGGTTTCGCAAAAATCACAATGCTGACAGTTATGTCTGAACATCACAAGTATTTAATAAAAAGGCCCAATTTATAGATTAATTTAATAACCTTGAAGAACAGAGATAATACTGTATCAGTGCATACAGAAGTGTTATTCAATCCATCATCAGATTAAGCCCTACCTTTTCCATGTAGGCCAGCAGTGATTCTCTGTTAAGGTTCCATTCTTCATGGAGCTGGGAGGCAGGCGGATACTTGCAGCAGCTCAGCTCTAAGGTTATTTCCAGACAGTTTCCATGGAGGTAGTTATAGTCCTGCATCCCTCCTAAATGGCAATTAAGGGCCAAAAATGACAGGTTAATTTGTTAGAAAACCACATTTTTAAAAAAGTTTGGGGAAAAATTACTATATAAAACAACAAGTGCACAGCCAAAAAACCCAGATTCAATTCATAAGCACAAAACAACGCAAACACAAACACTGCTTTGCTAAACCCTTCAAAATAATCCAGCTAACTCAAATGTTGGCTCCAAATCAGTGCAATCAAGTGCAAGATTGGCCTGCTGCCCAATGACTGCTGGGATAGGCTCCAGCATCCCCACGACCCTGAGAGCAGGATAAGCGGTTTGGATAATGGATGGATGGATGGACCTGTCCCAGCTATGGCCTATCTCCCTATCGCTTGCACTCCTTCTATCCCCCAAGGGTTCCAAAAGAAGGACTGTCTTTACTGTGGCACCAAGCTACCCAGAGTCTGCGAGCCAACTTGGTCCTCTAGTGAGGCAGATACACAGACAGTTAGGAAGGCATGTTTCTCACTGGCCACACGGCAGTCTGACAGAAGCACCCTGGCCGGAGGGCTGCCATGGTTGCCTACTGGGTGGTGTTTTAGCAAGTTCAATATCCCTTGCCACATACGCACACTAAAAAAAAAGAGAAAAAAAGAATGAACTCAAGTTTGTGTGCTGCTTCCCTACACACCGCCAAACACAACATGTCTGGACACAATGTAGGTGTATGCATGTATTCACGTGCCCAACTTTCACTAACAACAAATGGCCCAGCGAAGCTATCTTCCTATCTCAATGAGAAATACATTTTTTTTAAAAACACACCACATTTAGGCTACATGTACTTCAATGGCAGCGTCGGATAGATTAGAAAATGCTTGCCTTTCATAGACTACATGCAATAAATAAAGATACAAATTTAGCTATATTGTCAAAAAACATTGACTGGCTATAGGTAGCCTATGATTTTGAAGTTATAGCATGGTTTGCCTGCACATAAAGTATGTCCATGAAGTGAAGTAGCCTCTGATTTCTATGGGCAGCCTCGTCAGGGACTTATTTGCCAGGCAGTATGATGCATACTGCAAGACACCATCATTAAAGTTAAATAAAATCTCACTGTTTCCCAGAGTAGCCACATTTTCTCCCAGAATCCAACTGATTTTTCCCTCAAATGACCAACTGACATCTTGGGGTGGGAAAAAAACAAAAACGGCTTGAAAGCATACAAGTGGAAATCAATTTGGTCACTGCTTCCAGGTTTTAATATTATTCTATGAGTGGAAGGAACAACTTAAAAAAAAAAGCCCTTTCCCCAACATTTTTGTCTTTATTTGACAGTCTATTGCTCACTTCCATTTTTATCTTTAAAAATACCAGAGATATAACCTAGAATTTTACATCTTCTTCTTCCCAATGTACTTTTCACATATTAGCTTCATGACCTTATTGATCTTATTGGTCAGGTCTCAGTTAAGATAACATAAACATAGTCAATATGTGCAAGGAGGGTTTGAGCACCAGACTAATTCAGTACTGCTAAGCTGCTAGTGCAGCACATTAGTCGAGATCAAAAGAACTATGCCCTCCAAGCTTGTTTTTAATTGGGGTGGTCTGTAGGGATTTTTCAGAGTGGTACACAAGGGGCTTCAACCCCCTTGTGGCGGCACTAGAAACAGCACTGTGCTATGTCAGGCAAATGTTTTTAGGCAAAAGTGTCCTTGCCTTATCACATTCTAAGCCTTTAAAAAAAAGTTTCAGAATTGCTCAGGCATGATTATTGGTCTTGCTAGGCTAGCAAGCCTCAAACTACATTCACCCATATGGCTCAAGTCAGTTACTGAATGCAACCTTGAAACCATAGACATCTTCAGCCTAATTTTCTTCTTTTCCCCAGCCTAAAGATTTTAGGAGCCTGCTTGAGATAGATCGTGTTGGGTAGCAATACAAGCTAACCATCTGTCTCCCTATTTACCTTGGTTTTGTAACTCTGGTAACTTTGTCTACAAAAACTTAAAGCAAACATCCTTCATAGACAGGCAAAGCATAGCAGCCCCAACCCTAAACATCCTCTCCACAGACAGGATGCAGTCAGACACACCCTGAACCAAAACCAAACCACTTCCTTGGCAGACAAGTCATGACACAGAATGATGAATGTGGTACAAGATGACAAGCCCAGGTGAACAGATACCGATCTTACAAAAAAAAAATTAAGGTGTATTAGTGCGGCACGATAACTACAAAATATAATAATTAACTGAAAATTGTCGCTTGAGTTCTAAAACAGCAAACAAACACATAGTACAAGCACTGATTAAAGTAACGCTTTTGCCACAAGGAAAAAAGTGAACCAAAATTATTCCATTTCATTTCATTATTATTTATCCCGCTCATGGTAATGCACAGCTCCAGAAAGAAACAAGCGATTCATGATCAAACACAACTCAATTTACACATTCCATGAATTACCATTGGTTTCCAGAGCAGTTTAAGGGCCATCTTAAATCTTAAGCATTATTTGGCTGCAGTCTTTAACAACTGGGAGAGGAATACAAGTCAAAATACATGAGACCTACCTTGAACCTAAAACCGAACATGAAGACTTGAAAACCCCACCCTGTGGTGTTGAGGAGAACTAATACTCGACAGGTCCACCTTTCGTGAAGGTTATATGAACTAAAACAGAATCCAATTACTGCTCACATTTAGTGCAGAAAGTAAATGGTGATTAATTTTTTTGAGGCATCCTCCAACCATTCTCCATGGCCAGTCTGTGACATAAGACCATGAGGCATAACTGTCTGTTATGCAGTAGCATTATCACCAGCAATCAGTGCCACATCGTGAAAATACTGTCATTTGTGCTTAATTGTGGCATTTTTGGTTGATAATTGACTCCCATTAACAAGGCCTTTCATGCATTTGACATAGAAAGAAGTGACATTTTCCATCAACTGTATCCTTGGTTCTAGACCAGACATGGGCAACTGGTGGACCGCGGGCCACATTCAGCCCCTGTCCTCACTCAGTACGGCCCGCAGGTCAATTTCCAAATATCAATAAATTTCACGGGCATTGGAGGTAAGCGGGCCATTTGACCACATGTGAACCAGATCCCAATTATAATTATACTGTCCACTGGATAGAGGGCACTCCCTCAAAACACAAGAGGCCTGTAGCCAAGCAACTGCTTGCACATGGTCTCGGTGGGCCTCCTCCACAATGACACACGACAAGGAGAGACATGAGCAGCCAAAAAAGGAAACTTTACCTAGAGAACCGTGTCTTCCGGGCAAGATGGGAAACAGAATATCTTTTTACAGAATTCAAAGGAAAACCTCTGTGTTTAGTGTGCCTGGAAACAAAATCAGCCATGAAGGATTTCAATTTGAGTTGACACTACAATATCACACACAAAGACAAATATGGCATGTACACTGGAGGTGCCATAGCCACTATCATCGCTGACCTCAAACGAAAAATACACCGACAGCAGAGCCTTTTTACCAAAGCCACGTCTACACAGGAGTCTTCTCTCAAGACATCTTATTCTGTTTCCCTCGAGCCTGCTAAAGCAAAGAAGCCTTTGTCAGATGGCGAAACAGTGAAGCTATGTCCAGTACAGATGGCTAGAGCTTTTGGAGAACTTTGAAATCGTCTCTCTGTCATCCCATAGTCACGCGAAGACATTTTTTACATTCAAAATCATGTTGAGGGAAAGCTAAAACAAGTAAAACAATGCATGACTGCAAGTACTTCTCCTTAGCGTTGGATCAGGGTACAGATGTGATGAATGTTAGCCAGCTTCTCATTTACACAAGAGCCATTGACAGTTCAGTTGAAGTGCATGAAGAGTTATTGAAATTGGTGCCTTTGCATGACACTACCAAGGACAAGGATGTTTTCAACGGCATCAAAAGTGTTGTAAGTGAGCATGGGGGCTTTGACAAGCTTTCAGCTGTTCTTACTGATGGCACAGCCTCAATGTGAGGATGACGGACTGGATTCTCCTCCAACAAAGCGGCATTGACTGTCCAATATTGCACTGCATCATACATCAGGTGGGTAACATTATTGCTAGCTAACTATTAATATATGGTTATGAATGTGGGTTTTCTTTGTGAGAATTTTTTTATCATAGGCTAAATCCTATTTCATTTTGATCTTACAAGGAAACCTCTGTGCCAAGACAACAAACTTCAGCCATGTCATGGATTTCATTACCAAGGTTACCAATCTCATTCAAGGAGGGAACAGGTCTCTCAATCATAGGATGTTTGTAGCCTTTTTGGATGAAGTGAGTGCTGCTTATGGGGATTTACAGACGAATACTGAGATCAGATGGATTAGCCGTTGGAAGAGCTTGGAGATATTTTTTTTGTGCTGCACACTGGAATCCCAGTGTTCTTGGAGGACAGCATGTGATGTAATACAAGTGCTTACTGTGGTAAATTCAAGGATATAAATGTTCTCTGCGACATGGCCTTCCTTGTGGATATTACCTAACATCTTAATTACATTCATATGCAGTTGCAGGGAAGAGGCCAAACCGTGTCGGATCTCTATGCACCCATGAACGCATTTAAGCATAAATTAGCCCTGTTCAAAAAGGCTGTTCATCTGACCATCCAAATTTGGGCAATTTTTCCACCTGTGAAGAGATGCGCAAAGATGTCCTCAAATGTGAGAAAACATTTCTCAAGTACAGAGCAGACACAGAAACACTGCAGCAGCAGTTCAAGGAGCACTTTCAAGATTTCCATGCCATGCAGCCATGAATTGCGTTATTCCCTGACCCCGTCTCTGCTGCTGTCAGTGAGCAACCCCCAGAGTTGCAACTTGAACTTTGCGAACTACAGTCAGACTCCTTCTTTCAGACTCCTTCTTTCAAACATAGCGCAATGAGAGAGGAATTTTATTTTAGAGACTACTACCTGAGTTCCCGCTTTCCACTCCTCAGGGATTTTGCATTCTCAATGGCCAGCATGTTTGGAAGCACTTACATCTGCGAGAGCAGCTTCTCAGCAATGAAGCACATCAAGTCAAAAGAGAGAAACAAGGGCGTCCGGGTAGCATAGCGGTCTATTCCGTTGCCTACCAACACAAGGATCTTTGGTTCGAATCCCCATGCTACCTCTGGCTTGGTCGGGCGTCTCTACAGACACAACTGGCCATGTCTGTGGGAGGGAAGCCGGATGTGGGTATGTGTCCTGGTCGCTGCACTAGCGCCTCCACTGGTCGGTCAGGACACCTGTTCAGGGGGGAGGGGGAACTGGAGGGAATAGCATGAACCTCCCACGTGCTACGTCCCCCTGGTGACACAAGAGTGGGGTAATTGGCCAGATACAATTGGGGAGAAAAAAAAAGGGAGGGGGGGGGAAATCACAAAAAAAGAAAGAGAGAGAAACAGGCTGTGAGATTAAACTCTGCCCTAGCTCATGCAGATTGGATGCACAAATATTGACATTCAGTCTATTGTACGCCAGCAGGAAAGGCCATAAGTATCTCATTAAGACAGAACTTTTTACTGATCCACCTGGGGGTGAGCTTCAATGGCTTTCAATGGCTTCATCAGTGTGGGACTAGAATTACAGATAATACCATTTTTTATTATTAGAATATCTCAGTTATAAAAAAGTCATTCCATTGGCAGCCTTTATACCAACACATGCATGTTGACACAGTGACATTATGCAGCACGTTTACAGAGGACAAGGTAACCTAAACCTCCAAGACAAAGAAAATCAACAATCACAGAGCAAGCAGATCAAGCTAGTGGCTGAGGGAAACTGTTGGGAATCAGTCCACTAGCTGCTAAAGCCTGCTTGTTCACCCTTGTATCAACTGGGCTATCTGAGGAGAGCATCACAATAGTAAACCTGCTTCCTACTTTGCTACACAGTAATTACAGGGTTTAATTTAAAAAAAAAATCAAATGGACTAAGCCCATTGAACCTGATGGCTCACATTTTAGAGGTTAGGACAGTCATCTGGCAGAACCACCACTGGATAATACTACAGAAGGATTTATTGATTTAAATGAAATATTAAATTGTTTTAGATTGACCCCAACTGCAAAATCCCATATCGGTCGGGGTCTAAAAAGAGCTGGTTTTGTAACCAGCTCTTTTTAGACCCAGGCCAATATGGGATTTTTGAGAACAATACCGATTACCAATTTCAGAGGGGAAAATTCACCGATTAACCGATATGACGGATGATATAGTGAATTTTTTAGCTGGAATGAAAATAGACCTTTTCTATGTGGATTTTGCACCGATATGACTATGCAAAGGTACTCAGAAGGCTGTTTTCTTAAACAGAATTTAACATTATTATAAACTGTTAACCAATTCTAGAAGTGAACATTGAGAAAATAAAATATGTATAAAAATAAACATCAGTACTTGTATGTTCAGTATCAGTCAATTGCTGACCATTTAAATAAATAATAAAAATAAATAGCTAAATAAGCATCATTACTGTTCAGTATCAATCAGTTGGTGCCTATTTGTTATGTGTAGCTAGATAACTTTGTCTACCAAGCCATGTTCAATACTTATTCAGCTCACATTTATTCACGTGTCCCTCCAACGCATCGACTGTAACTGCAGACATGCAAGTCACAGATATATATTTACCATTGCTTCATTTAGGTAGAATAAATTAAATGCTATAGTTTAAACATGGCATTAGCTAGCTTACTGGGTAACCTTATTCAGCAATGGACAGCATTATAAGCTGCTGTAAGTGATGTTGCAAGAGAATTTTTAGAAGTGACTAGGGAAAAATGACAGGAACATTGTTTGTTTACTCGCTAGAACAGCCACACTGTACAATCAAGTTTGTCAACAGCTTAGCCTACACCACTCAACTATAGTAACCTTAAGCGTAATGTTGAAGTCTGACTGACAGTGCCGGCTTTCACGGTATTGCAGCAAAACCAGTCATGGCTGACATGAATGTTGTCAGGCTTATTTAGGTTAAGAGGAGAAGTGATGGGGGATAGTTATTATTATTTAAGTAATACATTTCACGTGACAATTATCAACCTACCATGAACACACATGATCTCCGTTGTGGGCTACTCTGCTCGACTCAGCTTGGGTCAGCTGATTGTTGCGATTTGTGGCATTCCATACACGTGTTGCCACAGTGGAGTTGCAAACTACACAACGACAACACTCATAAATGGTTGAACGATCCATCTTTCATCTCTGTTTATTTTAACCCATTATGACCTAAGGTGCTAGGGGTGGGAATCTTTAGGCACCTCACGATTCGATTCTGATTCAAAGGGCTATGATGCAATTACAAAACGATTATTGATGCAGCTTGATGCATCAACATTTTTTATTTCTATACATGATTTATTTTTTTTCTCACTGTGTGACTACTTGCTACTTTTAAAAGATTGCATATTTGTAATGAGCCATAATTAAAATAAACAGATTAATTTACTTCCATTATCTTTTATTAATATAGTAAGTAACAAATAGAAGTGTCAGCACAAAGGTTGACACATTTCCCAGCATTGCAAAGAACCAATATGAAAAGAAACAAAAGCGTGCCTGCAGCAGCATCCTTGTTGTAAATTAGCACGGGCTTCAGCAAGACTTCAGCAATTACTTGATAACATAAAAAGCTGCCCTCATTCACACATGATTAATAAAGACTTCAACCGAAATCCTCCTGTTATGGGCAGTGAGCACAGAATACCTCAGACAAAAAGAAAAAAAATCCTTTTGCTGTATATCAAAATCAAAAACAGCTTTCATACAAAAACAACTAGAATTCTGTACCAGCTTTCATGCAAAACTAACACTTCCTGTAGAATGTGTGGTAAAATAATACACAATGGAGAAAATACAAATAATAGGCCACAATGAAATCATGGAAATGCATGGAAGTGCAACATAGCAAATGTGCTTAGCTGGTGAATACTGGAATGTGTAAGTTTTTGTGTAAATACAAGAGTTGGTCTACATGCTCCGGTCTAAGTGTGCTCCTCTGTGCAGTAACTATATCCCCTGCATGTGAGACATGAACTGCCAGTCATCGGTAATAAAGTACGCAGTTAGAGTGACATAAGATTCTGTAGCAATGGACGTCCATGCATCGCGTGTTATCGCTATCCTAACCGCTTTCCTCAATGATTCCATGACTTTGGTTTTGGTTTCGTTGTAGATTGTGGGTATCGCTGTGTCGGTGAAAAAACGTCAAAATGGAATGTTGTATCTTGGCTCCAAAGTGTGCAGCATAGTGCGAGAGCCCTGGTACTCAATGACTGAGTAGGGGCACAAATCGTTGGCAATAAAAATTGCCATCAACTTTGTGATTCGCTTCACCCTTTCTGAGTTGGATGGAAGCTTTGATAACGCTTGTTCAATTATTCGAACCCTCTGGACCTTCAAGGTATTCAGTGAATACCCAAGAAAAAATATTGAAAGAATTTTTGTACTCCTAATAAATATATTCCAATTGTTTTTATTATCTTCGTTATAAACTTGGACTAAAATATCTTGGCAAACAGTGGGTTAATATAATGGAACAGGAAATGGACCAGTCACAATCTTTCTTCCGATGGCCTCTGCGTGAATCAGCGGCTCCCCCGTGCCAGGACTTTCGGTAGCTGTAACCGAATGCCTGTGTAATTCAAGTCACTGTGGGCCTGCATTTGATTTTGATTTTGACAGTTGTCTTGGGCAACCATATTTTGTTGAGTTGTGGGTGGAACAATATCCTGACATCTTCCGGGTATTCGCGAATTTGATAAGCGACCAGCGAAGGTAGTCAGTGAGTGAGCAAGGGGAAAAAGAGATGACAGAATGACAACAAAGGATTTAGAGAGCAGTGAAATGGTGGGAGCTAGTGAAGAAGACCGTGTGACTGAATTAATTGAAAACTCCATTTTCTAGATTGCCTTTTCAGGAGAAAAAAAAATTGAAATGATCCAGAAAGGTCGACCACCACCCGCCTTGCCAGGATTGGCACAAGCTACCAAGAGCTACCAGAGGAATTTTTAAACTAGCAGTTACAGTTGCTATCCGCGGCTAACGGGCAGCCTGCGCACCATGCTGTGCTGCTGGGATTGCTTGCTTTTCAATGCCGACAAGGGGCCCTGGTCCAGCATAGGATTTAATAATTTGAGTTGCTTAACTAAAGCAGCTCTGAAACACCAGTCCACCCCTAGGCACCTGCGTGCCACTGTTTCTCTGAAAACATTTAGAAACACACATATTGACCTGCAGCTGAGAGAGCAACACCGGAGATACTATTGCACACAACCAGAAGGTGAGTATGTGCAGAAATGTCACCAGACTAACTTTTCCAGTTTGTCGCACCAGCATATAATTTGACAATCAGGCTAAAACAGTTTCAGTCAGACAGCAAAAAAAGATTTTTTTTTCTTTTTCTAAACATCCATCAATTGTGTAGTCGCACCGGGTGCTACCTTCGGAAAAAAAAAACCACTCACATCTTGAAAAAAAGGTCGCAAAATGTCAGCCTTGATCTTCATCCTCACTGAAAATTCAACTCTATTTTCAGTGAGGATCAAATAGTTTCAGAGCAAATTAATTCAATTTCACAATATTAAATTCAGTTTCAAGTTTACTGGAATTCAGTTCCAAACTAATAAATTCAATTTCAAATTATGCTATACCGATTCAGTTGTTCAATGCAATTATTCCAGTTAAACAATACAAATTCTAATTATGTGATTCAAATTCAGTTTTTAATGCAATTATTCAAGTTGAGCAACTCAAATTCAAATATAAATGATTCACATTCAGTTTCTAGTGACACACATCTCTGCCCATAGGTGAAACAGAACAGGGAGATTTTGAAACGGTTCATCCACACTGTGGTGTTTTTGGGGAAGCAGGAACTACCATTTAGAGGACATGATGAGAGCAGAAAATCGGTGAACAAGGGGAATTATTTTGAGTTGTTGGACTACTTAGCTGAATATGACAGTGAGCTGAGATGCCACCTTGCAACATCTAAGGTGTTTGCTGGTACGTCAAGCAAAATCCAGAATGACTTGATCAGTGCCACTGCCGAGGTGTTATGGGATGCAAAGAAAGATGAGGTGAGGAACACACCATTTGTAGTGGTCATGGTTGATGACAACAGATGTGAGTAACTCAGCAAAGATGTCACTTGTGTTATGTTACATCACTGACAGTGGCGTGAAGGAGAGATTTTTCAAATTTTCAAATTTAAGGATGTCACTGCGGACAAGTGGGCGGAAGCTGTTGCAGCTCATATTCTTGCCTTTCTTAACAAGGTTGAATGCACTTCAAAGTAGTTGCTCAGTGTTATGATGGAGCTGTGGTGACAGCCTCTGGTCTACATAGAGTTCAGGCCAAGGTAAAGGAAGAAATCTCACAGGCATGGTTTGTTCACTGCTATGCACACACACTGAATTTGGTCATGTCTCACGGTGCTGCAAATATCAGGAAATGCAAAATCTTCTGTTTACCCATCTCAGTGGCCTGGCAGCGTTTTTCTCAAGATCACCTAAATGCACAAAATTATTGGATGACATATGCCAGCGTCAACTACCCAGAGTTGCCCCAACTTGGTGGACGTATTCATCTTGCTTGGTCAACACAGTGTACGAGAGGCGAGAAGAGCTACCAGAGGTGTTTGAGCACATTGTAGATCATCACGAGGACTTTGATGCTGACAGTGTTTGCTGTGCAGATGGGTATGTCAACCTTATGTCCAGCTTTGAATTCTGTTTCTTTCTGGCTACCTTCAACTCCATCTTTGCACACTCGGATGTACTGTTTGACATTCTGTAGACTAAAGTGTAGGACATGCAGTTTTGTCTGAAGAGGATTAGTGGCTTTTGTGACACAATTGAGAGGGAGAAGGTGAGCTTCCATGCCATCTATGAGGAAACAGTTGGTGAGACGGGGCTACCCAGAAGGCAGCAGGCTGGTGCACAGTATGACGTGCGCACTCATTACCAACAACTACACAGTGGGATAATGGGCAACCTGCACACACAGGTGAGGGACAGGTTCAAAGACCATGAGAGACTCTTGTGTCTCACACTACTAGACGCACGGCAGTTTACTGCATATAGGCAGAGCTTCCCCAACACGGCTCTCTGCAGTCTGGAGGAAAGTTATGGGTGCCTCTTCGACATATTCCGTCTGAAGACTGAGCTATGTGTAATGTACGCTAAGTCTGACTTTGAAGGATGGAGCCCTTCTGATCTCCTCCACTTTCTCCAGCAAAAGGGACTGACCAAAAGTATGCCCCAATTCCACCTTCTCTCTTGCCTGGTCTTAACCATCCCTGTGTCCACAGCTTCAATGGAGAGAGCATTCTCAGCACTGAAAAGGATAAAAACATATACAAGAAACATCCAAAGGAGTTCAATCAAGTGCAACTGGACTTGGTATATATCTGTGAAGACGTTTCGCCTCTCATCCAAGAGGCTTCCTCAGTTCGTGCCTTTCTGACTAGACCAAGCTAGTCTGACTGGCTGGTGATGAGACTCAGTATTTATCCTCTAGGAGTCGTTGTCAGAGCTATGGAATATGTGCATTGATATACGCATATCAATAGCTCTGACAACGATCCATGGGGAACCACGTACCTGCTCCCGAAGACAGAGGAGACACAGAACCCAAAGAATTACAGACCCATCACCTGCCTACCAACAATGTACAAGATCCTCACCTCCATCATCACAGAGAGGACCTACAGCTTCCTCGACAAAAACAACTTGTTACTAGCAGAACACAAGGGATGTAAGAAAGGTAGCTATGGATGCAAGGACCAGCTACTCATCAATAAAGCTATATTGCAAGAGGTCAAATCGGGGAAAAAAAAGAACTTGTCAACAGCATGGATTGACTACAGGAAGGCATTTGACAGCATGCCACACTCCTGGATAGAGAAGAGCCTCAAGATCTACAGAGTCTGCCCAACAACTGTCAAATTCATCACGGAGAGCATGAAGACCTGGAAGACCACCCTGAATCTCCATCATGCAGAGGGGTCATTAACATCCGAGACTGATCAACATCAGAAGCGGAATCTTCCAAGGGGACTCACTACCACCACTGTTCTTTTGCCTTGCATTAGCACCACTCAGCAATCTACTGAACAACAGCAGCTATGGGTACAAATCACAGAATGGCAAACTGACCCACCTGTTCTACATTGATGACCTCAAGACGTTTACCAAGGACGACAATCAGCAGAAGGGTCTACTCACCATCATCAAGAATTCGGAATCGACAAGTGTGCCAAAGCCACTTTCAAGAAAGGAAGACTTACCAAGACTGCAGACATAGACCTTGACACCGACACTGTAATCAAAGAGCTAGACCAAGATAGCACATACAAGTACCTAGGAGTGAACGAAGGACATGGCATACAACACTCAACCATGAAGGAGAAGATCTGGAAAGAGTACCACAGGAGAGTGCGTATAGTACTGAAGAGCAAACTCAATGCGGTAACAGAATTGAAGCTATCAACACCCTAGCGATACCTGTAGTGATGTACAGCTTCAACATCATCAACTGGAAACTGAACGACATCAAGAGACTAGACACCAAGACAAGAAAGATGCTGACCATGGAAAAAATGCACCACCCGAAAGCAGATGTGGACAGGCTGTACCTACCAAGAGCTTCTGGAGGACGAGGCCTAGTCCAACTCGAACTGACCTTCAAGACTACCACTATCGGGGTGGATGCATACCTGACAAGAACAGATGACCCACTCCTCCGAACAATAAAACATCAGATCTACTCCATCAATAAAGAAGCTGCGCAATTCAAGAAAGAGCTTGATGTCCCAGAAACCCCACCAACAAAAAATAAGGCAACTCCATCTATGCCAAATGAGTGAAGCAGAAGGCAAAACTTCATGGCCAGCGGCAACTGCAAAACCCTGGGAGGACAAAGCAATGCACGGGAAGGACTCAAAAAGAATGAAAGATGCAGACACTGACCAACAAAAAACACACTAGTGGCTGAGGAGCACTGCACTGAAAGCAGAGACGGAGGGCCTGATAATTGCTGCACAAGACCAGAGCCTGGCAACCAGATCCTATCACCATTGCATCATCAAAGATGGAAAAGACCCAAAATGCAGAATCTGTGGAATGTACGAAGAAACCATCGACCACATTGTCTCAGGCTGCCCAGAACTGGCAAAGATCAAGTAAATATACTGGCACAAAAAGGCAGCAGCATACCTGCACTGGAAGATCTGCAGGAGTTACAAGATCAAGACTGAGAAGTGGTACAAACATCAGCCAAAAACGGTCGCTGAAAACAATGATGTCACCATCCTCTAGGACATGCCCATCCACACTGACAGAGAGATAAAAGCCAACAAGCCCAACATCATTATCAAGGACAGGAAGCAAAAGAGGTGCATGCTCATCAACATGGCAATACCATCCGAAAAAAAAAACCTCAGTGAAAGTCACAGAGAAGCTGACCAAGTACAAAGACCTGGAGATTGAAATTGACAGGATGTGGGGAATGAAGACCGAAACAACACCAGTGGTCATTGGAGCTCTAGGACTCATGAAGAAGGGAATGGAAAAGTTCACCAACTGTATCCCAGGAAACATCAACATCAGTGCAGTCAAGAAGATCGCCCTACTCGGAACAGCCCACATATTACGACAAGTACTGTCAATCAAGTGACATCTGCCCTATAGTGCCTCAGGTCCATAGTTTGGACCCGGCTCTACGGGATGTAAAACAGGAAATGTGAAAGAAATAATAATAATAATGATATTAATAACAATAATAATAATAATAATAATAATGGATTACATTTATATGGTGCTTTTCTAGACACTCAAAGCGCTTCACATTGAAGGGGGGAAACTCACCTCGACCACCACCAATGTGTAGCACCAACCTGGGTGATGCACGGCAGTCATTTTGTGCAAGAACGCTCACTACACATCAGCTAGAGGTGGAAAGGGAGGAATCATTGAGCGAATTACATGGGGGACTTGAGAAACTTTTTTGCTGTCCACACGGAGGCTATGAGGCTAAGCGGGGCCAAGAACGCAAAAAAAAGCATCCCATAATGCATCTCACCTTCCCCATGTATATTTCAGCAAAGTACAATGCATTTCATTGGTCACGTGGCTTGAAAACGATGACATCATCTAAAACATGCTCACGTTACACCCAGCTCAAAAGGGAGAAGCACACAAATGTCGCACCTAGTCTTAAAAGGGATAAATACACAAATGTTGCATCCGGTATTAATGGGTTATCATTTATCAGCTGTTATACACGCCGATACCGATTTATCTGCAATTAGCTCATACTAGCCAATAATATCGGCAGGCCGATTTATCAGTTGGGCTCTCGTTCTTTTAAATGCCTCAAATAATTACAGCGACAAGAAAAAACAAACAGCATCTAAATACCCACATATGCTAGCTAGGACATATTGCATGCAAAATAATGTAGTATTGATTTAACTGCCAGCTGTCCAGGAATGGATAAAAGCCATACCCAACTTAAACCCAACTTAATCCTACATGCAAAGGGCACGCCAACAACATGAGTCGATATAGGCCATGGAAACATGAGAAAATGTTTTTTTCAAGTACCTTTATGGCAGCACTTGCAGAGAAATTCACAAT
Source organism: Lampris incognitus (assembly GCF_029633865.1). Taxonomy (NCBI): domain Eukaryota; kingdom Metazoa; phylum Chordata; class Actinopteri; order Lampriformes; family Lampridae; genus Lampris; species Lampris incognitus. The sequence goes on along the minus strand of NC_079217.1, from coordinate 27,834,045 downwards.
CAACACAACACCAAGCACTAACACTATCTCCATGACAACATATAGACAATGTATCACATCAGGATGTTTATTTTATTCTACAGCCCATATCACCGATATATGCAATTCAACTAGTTTTCATTCATCTTATGAGGCACCTCTGACAGACACGACCCTACAGAGCAGGACTCAGTCAGTCTCACCACCTCCCAGATGGAATTACCACATGATGCGATTGAGATGAAAACAAAAACCTCCCAGGCTTTATCACCATGGAAACAGGAAAATGTGTTTCCTCAGAACAATGTGTGTGATTGTTCACAAGTAGGTGACACAGAACAGTGAACCTCCAATCCAAATAATACCCCTCAGATCATCTCAAGCAAAAAAAAAAGAAAAACTGGAAAAGAAGGGAATAAAAAAGAGTCACTTTACCAGGCACGTCATACCACTGGGCCCCATTGGTGATGCCATCCTTGAATTTCTCCTCAGGGGTGCTTGGGCAGTTGGGTTCGCCCGTCCTCATCACAGGATGGTTCTCTGCATACACCCGGGCAAGGTAACGAAACACGCCATCATCAGATGACTGACTGTACTGACCCCTTTGCTGATGGAAGGCTGAATCATCAAAGGGATAACTGGCCACCACAGTGCCACCATGCAAGTTCGCAGAGAGCACAAATCTGGAAAAGCAAAAGCAAACTCCACCATTAGCATTAAAAGCCTGATTAACTGATTCCATTTGTGAGCTCTAAGACAAAGTAATGCTATATCATACCTTTCCTCACATTTTGTTTCATTCTCTGGCTCATCTTACATCCTCTGTTGTCTGTGCTTATCCTTGTTATAATAATAATAAATCAATCTTATATAGCGCTTTTCTAGTACTCAAAGTCACTTTACAATAAATGGAGTGAAACAAGACGACAGATGAACATAACACAGACATACAGGGGTGGATGGGAAGGGGGGCTACGAGAGGGAGAAGCAGCAGCCACACACGACGCCAGCAGTACTCTCTGACTTGGACAGATATAAAGGGAAAGAAAAACAAACATAAATCACAGATGCAGGTCAAGCGCTCAGTCCCCAGCCTGACCCAGACCAGGGGTGTATGAGCAGACGGGGGGGCACGAGAAGGCAATGGAGAAAAACTGTGTCTTGAGATGGGATTGGAAAAGTGAATGCACTTTTGTCAGGTTTGTGTGTTAAAGTGCAATATGAATAAACTTTACTTAACTTTATTCCTATATAGATATTCCGTTTCGGCATGCCCCTCTGCACAGGGAGTTTGGACTACAAGGTTTGCTACAGAATAGCACTCCTGGAGGTGGTATGGATTATGTAATTTGATCAAGGACCTTTAAGCAGTATGAATGCTTGCCATCCTCTGGTTGAACGGCAGTGTCGCCCAATTATCATGTCACCTTGCTGCTACTTGACTTAGGATACTAGGGTGTTTTCTCTTCCTAATGCTGGGAGCTGAACAAAAGAGTACTCTCGGGGTCATGCAGCGTATGGGGCACAGGAGTTGAGATTAGAAAGAGATCTCTGCCTCTCGACTCACTATTCCACGCTGGCTCGCCACATTGGTATCAGAAGTGAGATTGAGCTGAAGAATGGAGAGGGAGATCCAGAGACTGGAACGGGACATTGAGCAGACCCGTTGGCGCTTGGAAAACTTGGCATGGCAAAAGACAGAGTCCGCCAGAGATGGAAGTTTTCCAGCCTATGGTTCCAGTGTACAGTGGCTCCACCGCCCCCTAGAGGCCAGGAGGACCAACACCCTGAGACAGTGCATGCTGCCCGCCACCACTGATCGCCCCCTAGAGGTCAGGATGACCAGCTCCGGGGCGCGCATGCTGCCCACCACCACCAATTGCCCCCTAGTGAGCACGAGAGATACTGTGCATAGAATACCAACCAAGCTGCCCAAGTACAACAGGATGAAGCAGCTACAGCCATGCCTTTCTCAAGTCCAAGGCATAGCACAGCGGATGGAGCAACAAAAAGGCTGCCAAGACCTGGCTCTGGCATTGGAGAGAAAGGTTTTGCAGGTGCTCCTAGACCTAGCCCCAGTGGAGCAGCGGGACCTCCAAGCCCTGACCATGGCACTGGAGAGGTGATTTGGGCAACGGTTCTTCACTGACCAGAGCAGGGAGCAGCTAGCCAGTCACTGCTGCCAAGAGGGGGAGAGCCTGGGTACCTTTGCTACAGATGTGCAGCTACACGCCCAACACTGTTACCCACAGTTTAACACAGCCGCCCAAGATGAGCTGGCCCTGCACGTTTTCCTGTGGGGGCTCACACCAGAGCGGTTATGCCAGCATGTTCACTTCGCCATGCCCCAGTCCCTCAGTGAAGCTCTCTGCGAAGCTTAACAGGCCAAGGTGGTACTGTCCACATGGCCTACCGAGAGAAGGCACCACTCTTCGACCGCACGTCAGGTTGGCTGATCATGAGAAAGAGGTAGAAGAGGTCCACCAAGTTCAGCTTCCACCACAGCGGTCTCGGCGATGGCCTCCAACATCCAGGTGATGTTGGCCCCGACCAACTGTGTGATGGGCCTGGACACATAGCCCGTGATTGCCCAGCATCGGCAGCAAAAGCCAGAGTCAACCGGCTGGCAGGGAAACGACGGTGGAGTGGTCTAGTGAGGGGACAGCCACTCCAGTCTCCAGCCCCCCTTCAAGACCAATGCATGCTGATTGGCCGCCTAAGTCACACCAAGGGACTGTATTTGGACTACCAACACAATGACTGATCCTGCCATTTCCCCAATTCGACATGGCATCCTCCTGGGCACCACCGGCCCCCAGCCCCCTCTCAGTGGCATGGTCACCAACCAACACCCAGCTGATGACAGTGACGGGGAGAAGGCTGGCATGAGAGCGAAAATGTCACTGCGAGTCCAGGCCGGAGACCAGGAGCTGACATGCAAGTTCTGACTCGCCAACATCCAGGATCCATGCATCATCAACCTTGACCTGCTGACCCGCAGGGGAGCCCATGTTAATGTGTTGGAGGCAACCATCACCCTCGGCATGAAGACCGTGGCACTCCGGTCCAGCCAAGGAAGGAGCGGGCTAAGGGACCGATGAGCAAGTCACCGAGCAGCTGCCACTCAGCAGGCTCAGAGCCCCGGTGCAGAGTGCGCTGCTTCCAGCGGTGGGAGGAATGAGGCCAGATTATGCCAACAGTGGTGGCAAGCTCCCGGACAAGGGAGCAGTCTCCTGCAGCTATTGGTGCCCCATGTGCTACGTCCCCAGGTCATCCAAATGCTCCATGGCTCAGTGGGGGCGGGGGACTCTGGGATCACAAAGACCCTCCACCATCTCAGGGGGCGGTTCTACTGGCCTGGCTGTCAACGAGACGTGGAGCTGAATGTGCACTGCTGCAACTCCTGCGCCCGCCAGGCCCGGGCCAGCTCCAGAGTGCAGCAGAAGAGGGCCTGTGACACACGGTGCGTTGGGTGGTCTGTTAACCAACAGCAACACCCTGGACATCTGAGGGACTATGTACTGGGTGATGAGGTCGTGGGGGATGACTGACCCCTCAGGCGGCGGCTATGTAGTGACCGGAGGAGGTGGTCAATCCGACTGTAAGCAGTTTCGTGCTGGGGGGGCGTTATTGTTGTGTTGCTTGTTTGGGGGTTCGACTCAGACGAAGTAGAAGCCTGTTTACTGACTGACTTGTAGGACCGTGACTCAGACTGATGTTGCCAGTTGGGAGATCGGGGGTGGGGGGTGGGGGGATCGTTATGTTGTCAGGTCTGTTCTGGCTGGTGTGAATAAAAGAGTACTCCCAGGGACGTGCAGTATATGGGGCATGGAAGTTGTTAAAAAGAGATATATTTTAAAAAGAGATATACTCTCTCTCTCTCTCTCCTCCCTCTATAGAGAGAGAGAGAGAGAGAGAGAGAGCGAGAGAGAGAGAGAGAGAGAGAGAGAGAGAGAGAGAGTGAGTCCCCAAGTCCAAATGGGAGACATCACCAAAGGTGGCTGAGAATGGCAGCACTCACATACTGTGCGACTTCAAGTTCCAGACTGACAAGCAGGTGCTGGCTCACCAACCAGACAGTGTGGTGGTCAACAAGGAACAGAAGACAGCAGTAGTGATCAATGTAGCAATCCAGAGTGACGGCAACATCAGGAAGCAAGAGCACAAGAAGCTAGAGAAATACCAAGGGCTGAGGGAAGAACTATACTTAGCACAAAAAGTAAGGAAATTTGTGTTTGGTAGATTATTTCTTTGTTGTAACAATGCTTCTTGGCAATAAATCTTATACCGTTGGAAAGCCTATTTATTTCTCTTTTAAATGGTGCCATATTTGTAAGGAACATGCATTTGTGGGATGAGCAGCAGAGCTGAGTATGTGGGTTGCGTTCATGAAAAATTTGCCAAATCTTCTCTGCCAGTGCCAAACGGCTTATTTTGCTGTTGCTATTGACTCTTGTTTTGAGCTTCTGGTACCCCAGGTGTTGACAATCAGGTGCCTGATATAAGATTTATTGCCAAGAAGCATTGTTACAACAAAGAAATAATCTACCAAACGCAACTTTCCTTACTTTTTGTGCTAAGTTTAGATCGGATGTGGAAGTTGAAATCCACAGTAGTTCAAGTGGTAATAGGAGCACTAAGGGCTGTGACACCCCCCCCACCCCCAAACTGAGAGAGTGGCTCCAGCAGATTCCAGGAACAACATCTGAGGTCTCTGTCCAGAGGAGTGCGGTCCGAGGAACAGCTAAGATACTGTGCCGAACCCTCAAACTCCCAGGCCTCTGGAAGAGGGCCCGAGCTTGAGGAAGACACATACCACCCGAAAAAGGGTGAGAGGGAGATATGTATGTGTGTGTGTGAGAGAGAAAGGGGGGGGGGAGACTTACTACTTACTTTTTCTCCAGGATCCACTTGATAACAGCCATAATCTCAGGAATATCATCTTGATTGACATTTATCTTTTGAAACTGGTCGGGGAAATATCTGTTGAGATCATAATCCCTTGCATTTGCACGACCCCCAGCGTCACCATTGCAGTCCCCCTCCACGGACCTCTCGAATCCGTCTGGGTTCATGCTCGGCATGATGTAGATGTCAGTGGTTGTCACCAGCTGGGTAATACGTGGTTCCTCCTCATATTTCGCCAGCAGATACTCCACCAGGTACACCAACACCTGCCTCGACACAGTTTCATCGCCGTGCATATTGCCGACATACTTGAATTTGGGTTTCCCCGGCGTGTCTGTGTTGGGGTCCTTTGTGATTCGCATTACCCACAGTTCCCTTCCCTGCACAGACTGACCCACGCTTGACAGGTTAGCGATGTGGGGGTGTTTCTGTGCCAGAGAATGAAGAAGCCGGGTTAAATCGGCATAATTGTAATATCTGTTGTAGGACTCGACTTCTTCCGGAGAGGGACTAACGTCTCTTCTCCTGCCCAGCGACGCCTCACCAACGTCCGGAGAAACGACAACAACAACGCAAAGAAGAAAAAGTGAGACGCGTCGTCTCAGCCTCGCAGGGATGTGTTGCCAAACTGGTGTCGCCATGTCTGCGTACTTCCTACTTCTTCACCATTTAGTCGTTACAAATATAAGATGAATATAGTAAACGTGGTTCTTCACCATTTAGTCGTTAAACTGTAAGACGAATATAGCAAAAGTGGTCAAATCTAAGACTCGTCTGCTAGCTCGTTCAATCTTCACTGTCAAACAACACTAGCCTATCCATATCAACTACCTTTAACCCCAGATAGGAAGTATTGTGCAGTGACGTCAGATCTCAGGGCGGGGCCGTTTTAAGGTGGACCGAGGAGATCTTGACAGAGTTTACGGAGCGGGGACGTGACATAGACGTAATTTTTAAGAAGCGCGTGTGCAGGCGCGTTTTATGTAAATCGCACGCACGCTTTGCCAAATGGCAACCTTTAGTAAGTCTCACGCGCGTTTCACTAAAGCGCACGCCCCACTGCGGTAAAGTGTACCGGTGCTTGGAGCGGGAAAAAAGGACAGTCGCAATTCAGCAATCCGTTGTATACCAATTTAAACCTGCATTAAAATACATATATTAAATAAGTTTTATTGAATATGTGACGTAAGTCCTAATTCGATCAAACCGTTTCCATAATAGGTTTATTGAGAAACGCAATGGAAGTGCTCAAAATGTTCCTAACTATGAATATGTAAAATTGTAAGTTGTTTCACTGTAGTATATTACTGTACAGGGAAAGGCAACTCAGAGGACACTGTAACATATTGTAACGTGCACGGATAAGTAGACACGTTAGCCCTTGGCTAACAGGTCGGACCCTTTAGTCGACTGGTTAACGTTGTTGGCTGCGGTGCAGGAAATACCAGAAGTGGGAAGGTAAGAAAGCGGAAGCGTTTCCCAAAGGAGGGAGGTAGTGTAACGTGCACGGATAAATAGGCTCGCTAGCCCTTGGCTAACGGGTCGGACCCTTTAGCCGACTGGTTAACATAGTCGCCCGTGGTGCGGGAAATCCGGGTTCGCGTCCTGGCTGCGACGGTTCCCGACTGCCCCCCCGAATTCGCCACATTGCCCCCTTCCTTCGGGATTCGCCTCCCCGCTTATCGCCACAGCCAGGACGCGAACCTGGGGCTCCCGCACCGCAAGCGACTTCGCTAACTGCTCGACTAAACGGTCCGGTCTATTTATTCGTGTAGTTACACTATACCCCTCCTTCGGGATAGGGCGTCCCTGGCCGGACCGTCACAGCCGAAGATCCCACTTCTGACACCAATGCAGGAATCAGGGGGGCAGCCCGGGAACCGTCGCCACAGCGTAAACGTGCATGGAGAAGTAACGAAGTCGCTTGCGGTGCGGGAGCCCCAGGTTCGCGTCCTGGCTGTGACGATCCCGAAGGAAGGGGGCAATGTAGTGAATTCGGGGGGGCAGTTGGGAACCGTCGCAGCCAGGACGCGAACCCGGGTCTCCCGCACCACGGGCGACTACCTTAACCAGTCGACTAAAGGGTCCGAGCCGTTTGGAGTTGGAGCTATTTTACTGTAACAGTTTTTGAGAAAATTAAAGGGAAAGTCAGCTGAAATTTCAACAATCGTTCCATTGCCACTACTACTTTTGGTCGCCACAGCGGAACATGTGTTTCCATGTCTTTCTGTCCTCCTCATCTTCCTCTGTCACGCCAGCCACATGCATGTCCTCCCTCACCACATCCATAAACCTCCCGTGGACCCTCTTTGGCCTTCCTCTTTTCCTTTTCCTTGGCATCTCCATCTTCGGCATTCTTCTCCCAATATACCCAGCATCTCTTCTCCGCACATGTCCAAACCGTCTCAGTCTTGCCTCGCTTGCTTTGTCTCCAAACCATCCAACCTGATGTCCCTCTCATATTTCAACTGTCATAAAAAAATCCTTGAGGTTGGCTGAAATTTTCAATGGAATCGTGTTCAGTATGACCCCTGCTATGAACAGGATTCCATTGAAAATGTCAGCAAACCTCTTAAGGATTTTTTTATGACAGTTGAAATATGAGAAAATTATGATTCTTGTAGTGTAATTTTAGCTGACTTTCCCTGTACAGTAATGTACAGTGAAACTACTTGCAATTTTATACGGTCATAGTTAGGCACATTTGGAGTTCTTCCATTGTGCTTCTCAGCAAGCCGATTTTGGAAAGGATTTTATCAAACTAGGATTTACACCCATGAATACTGGGGTGGCATCCAGCACTTTACCTGTGCCCCTGTCCATAGGGTTAGTAGTTGTGTCAGGAACAGTATCGGATGTAATTTCTGCCAAATCGTTATGCGGATTGACAAGACCTGGAATGAAATACCGGATCGGTTGAGGCCCGGGTTAATAATGACCACCACTGGTGCTGTATGCCTGTTGGGGAATGTAGGAAAAGACGGACGAGAGGAGAAGTAGCCCACAAATCCATGTCTGTCCTGTTAAGTCATAGTGTTTCCCTTGTTAGAAGGAGCATGTGTGGAACACTCAGCATGTATGCCTATTAAGTGTAATGATTTTAACACAAGATTTGTTTTCACTAATGTTAAAACTTCCTCAGACAAACTCCATAAATGATCTGAGAATACAAAAAAAACAACAAATAACTGACTTAAAGTACCTCAAAGTTTAAACTGTTCACATATGTACAAGAAAATCACATTCAAGTCAGAAAACATGTTTACAGTTGAGACTAAACCAAGTACATTTTAGTTCTACGCCAGTTTAGAAAACTGTTAAATTAAACTTCTGACATGCAAAAGTTCCCCATGGGGCAGTCTAGATGAAAGGTATAAAAATATGTTGTGCTGCAGACTCCAAAAGGCCCATAACATCATTTGGCACAAAATGCCCATTTGGACATTCCAAATGGGCATTTTGAAGATTTGCTCAAATAATGATTTCTGTTTGAGGCAAAGATAAAATTAATTTTACACTGTGTTTTGAGCTTTTGCACTTCCATTTCAGTAATGCTTAGCTTGAATCTGACACATCAGGACCAAACCACAAAGAGTTCCTCTCTGGACAGACCATCATTATGTCTATACTCACATGTTAAAAAAGTGTTCAGGAGCTGCAGCCTTTTTTGTTTAGGTATGTCATTTTAGCCATAGGCTTGCTAAGATTTTCATTGGGAGTGATGAAGAAGGACAGGATTAGGAAGGAGTATATTAGAGGGGCAGCTCAGGTTGGACGGTTTGGAGACAAAGTAAGAGAGGCAAGATTGAGATGGCTTGGACATGCGTGGAGGAGAGATGCTGGGTATATTGGGAGAAGGATGCTGAATATGGAGCTGCCAGGGAAAAGGAAAAGAGGAAGGCCAAAGAGGAGGTTTATGGATGTGGTGAGAGAGGACATGCAGATGCTGGTGTGACAGAGGAAGATGCAGAGGACAGGAAGAAATGGAAACGGATGATCTGCTGTGGTGATCCCTAATGGGAGCCGCCGAAAGTAGTAGTAGATTTTAGCCATATGCTCAGAAATCAAGGGATATTTTAATAGGTTTAACCGTTTGCCCCTACATGCACATGCTGTAGATGGCAATGGGCTGATTGTCTTTTTGAGGCGTTAACTTAGCTTTCAGCCAAGAGGCACTATCCCTTCATGATCGGAATAGAGTAATTGGGTAAAGAAAAAAGATAGATAGATTTACAATGCCTGTCTTAGGACAGGATGTTGTGTTGCTGTAAAGCCTACTGAGACAAATTGTAGTTTGTGATATTGGGCTATACAAATATACCGATTGATTCATAAGGCTTCTTCATTAATTTTTTTATCCTATTTTACAGATTTCTTTTGTGCATAATCTTTACCGTCTCCTTTGCTTTATTGCTATTGATTTTCCATTTCTTTTCTTCCTCACTTAAGACTTTATTTGACCTGCTAATGCATTCTCTTGATTTGAACCTCCCTAAATGTGAATATCCAGACAGTCCAGAGTAATGCCAGAATGTCCAGAGTAATGCCAGTTTGCAATGGTAAGCCTCTAAGGTGTAACCTGGTAATAATAGCAATCTTAACGAGGACATAACTGTTATTATGCCTTAAACTGAGACACAACTGATCATATGAAATATATCGACATGATCAAATGTAAGTGCAACATGAAGTGTTCAGAAATTGTGAAAGAAGAAATTGCTCTAGGAAAAAAGACTTGACTGCAAAGTAATTTAATAGGAGACACTTGTATTGGTATTTTTTCAACATTTGATTGTTCACAGTTACAGATCATGGCCAAGCCTGAGTCCCATCAATGCTCCATCGCCACCACCAGAGGCCCTTCTTCTCCTTACTTTTCTTTCCTCCATGGGGCGTTGTTCATTGTCTTGCTTTTCTTTCTCTCTCTCGCTTATTTTCTCTTGGTCTTATTTTGGCAACAAAACAAATTAAAGTGATGTAAACATATTTATGGTGGAGCACCAGACGTGTCAGCCATGGATTTTTAAGGTCTGACATAAGTGGGAAGGAGGCTTTCTAGGTGTATGTAAGGAGGAGGGGTTGGAGGAGGTGAAGAGAGAGAGGGTGGGAGAGGTGGCTGTGGGTCTCATTGCTGGATTCTGCGCAGTGACTGCACCTGGAAGGTCTGAGCGTGAGAGCCCCACTCCCTGTAGTGTTTGTATTCGCCGCCATGGCGATCACACTCCATTATGTACTGGTAGCCACGGTAACCTGGGAACTGGTAGCACACCCAGCTGGGAGATGGGCAAGGTATGGGTAGAGGAGGAGAGGAAACGATTGATGAATAAAAATATATGGTGTGCAGAAAATGCCTTTGTGATCAAAAACAATCCAAGTGACTATTAGGCTATGTGAAAAAAGTAGCATTGTGGATGTCCTGATATCAAGAGCACTGTGAAGTTGGTGGAAAGAGGTATGTGGGTGGACTGGAGCCGGCATTGCTGCCAGAGAATTGTCTCTCTGCAACCCATCATCTATATGTATTGGGATTGTTATCATATGAAAATATAATTGGCAAATTATTTCACATCTAAAAGAAACTAGTCCCCAGTCATAGCTCCTTTTTGGTTTTGCTGCCTTTTCCACTGTGTTGTAATGCATACTGACATATGGTGAATGGACAAATTCTTAACTTTTTTTATGCATTGACTTGGCAGAAACACACAGCCCGTCACTTAAAATAATAGAAGGTAAGGCTGAAACTCACGCTCCACTCTGGACCTGCATGGAGCCAATCTCATTGTTTCCCCAGCCCATGGCCTGAAGAGAGGGGTAGTCATCGTTCATCTCCCACTGGCGCCCGATGAAGTTCTCCCTCTCAAACACCACGATCTTGGACTCCTTATGGTTCTGCATTGACAGAGGCAAGGAAATAAGTGTCCAGTCACAATTGTTCTTGTTATTAACATGCGATAAAATGCTACTGTCTGTAACATGCTACACCCAGTAAATGGGGTACATTTGGCATCTTTACATTTTTACACTGTTGCATGTTGTAGTTTTATTTGAATTGGATGAAGCCAAACCTCCTTGTAGCAAATGTCTTTGTACTGTTACTAGATCTGTAAATTGGGCTTTGAAAGCAGTCATGAAACTCTCTTCACATTTCTGTCAATATGCCAGAATCACAGACCGTGAACACATGGTTGAATTCCAGTTAGGTTGTAATTATTGAGTCTTTCTACACAAGCGCCCAAAATCCAGGTTTTCTACTTATTTTCCAATTTGTACAGAACAGTGTTTTTGGTGCTAAAAAGAAAAAGTAAGCCCCAATATGTTCAAAAAAAGCCTCAACATCTCATCCTGAGAATAAAAAGTACAAGAATAATGTTCATCTAAATTTGTGTGGGATGACATAAAGTGAAGCTTAGGTTCATAAGGTTTTCCTTAATTTCTTTGTGGGTCTTTTTTGTGTAACCTAATCTTTCTTTTTCAGAAATTGTGAGAGCCAGAAATGCAGGAATAGGGGTGCAGGGGTGCATGGTGCAGGGCTGAGACTCACGGCAGAGCAGATGGGGCGGAAAGACATCATCCTCTCAATGTGGTAGGCGTTGCTGCCACTCCATGACTCCCAGCGAGGGTAATCTCCCCTCTCCAGCACAAACTGCTGTCCACAGAAGCTGGAGTGCTCATATCCGGCCCATCTTTATCCAAAGTGAATAGACAGACATAAAGAAGATACACACACAGAATGTCAGTGGGCTAGCATCAACTTTAAAACACGCTTTGGTCATCAGGCCAACATATTTTTGCTTGTTGCAGGTCTGAACATGAAATCATTCAAGTTGTTGGTAGCGTTCAGTCAGCCCTTCTGCCAGATGTACCTAAAACACATGTGAACAACAGGTGGCAGACTAGATACGAAGAATGTTCAGGCAGTGAAAATTCCCTGGCTGAAATGTTATCTATACAGTGTACCATAAGATTGAGCTATTCAACATCTATGACTCACAACTAATATCTGTAGATGTCAATAAAGGGATGTTCGGTATTTATCTGATGTAATACTGTTTGTGGTAGTCTGTAAATGTCTTAGTTTGACTTACGCTCCACATTCCACCTTCAGGGAGCGGACGTTTTCCATGCCACAGTCCATGATGTTCTGGCATGATGCAGTGAACTCCATGCGCTTCCCCTGAAAATTCTCCTGGTCATAGACTGTGATCTGTAGAATATACAATTGTAAGTAAAGTAAGGATATGCACATCATTGGCGTAATAACATCTGTTCAAAGTTATCGGAACATCATGTAGCATCATACACACCTTCCATGGTCCCATTGGGTTGGGAGTAGTCGAAGCCATTCTACTGTATATCTTATTACTGATTCACCTGTGGGGTAGAGAGAAGAGAGAATGATGTTTTTGCCTATATTTAGAAGACTAAAAAGGAAATTGAAGCAGACATCGCCGACTTCAGCCAGATCCTGTTGTCTATCCCCACCTCACACAGGTGTTGGTTTGTTGTCACTGGATTATGTTCCAACACATTCATATCGTAATTAGGCTACCGTGCTGGACTGTGGACAACACCCAAACGAAGAGATGTCATCTTCTGTGCTACAGTATTAAATCTTAGTAGCATTTCTGAGAATTTAGCTATGTGTATCACGTGTTTAGATTTGCTAGTTTACTTATAGATGCGGTCAATTTTTTTATCCTGTTCATCAAGAAAGATATCAAACGGGAATACCGTGATACCTTTTCTCTGTCCACTGATGTCAATGTGTCTGCACATGTGCCTATGCAGCCCTGTTCTATACATTTCCATGGCTCGGCAGAAACAACAAAGATGGGTGACAAGTGACAAAAATGTAAACTGACAATAGTCTACACAAGGCTATAGGCTAAATGAATTATGATGGCGGGCTTACCTGACCAACCCCAAAGAATAGATATGCAGTGCTCACAGAGGCTCCACAAAAACGATATCCTGACCCCTGGGTAAATGGGCCTATTTATACATGCTGGTGCTGAAAGGCTACTGGGCCTGTGGGCCGGGGAAAGAGTCAGCACATTGCTGGGACACCCATTGTTCAGAACTGAGCCACAGGGCTTTAGGTCGCCGCTGTAGAAGTGGACGGAGGGCACAGTGCCCAGTGCCGATTAGCACAAGCTCCAAATGCCCTCAAACCAGTGGGCAACTCCCAGGCCCCAGCCGGGCCCGGCATAGTCTGGGAAACAGCTCATCTCAGCATAGCCCAGCCGTGGATCATGCTGGCCAATGCTTTCTGTTCAAGTAGAAAAAATACACGAACTAGAGGAAGCATACATTTTCTCTCCTGTGACCTACCTTCAACGGATTTACTCTGGCACCATCTTCTAATACTTCAAAGTTATCATGGATTCTTTCCAAGATTCAAACTATCAGTAAAAATATGAAGTGATGAATGAAGCAACTGATACATTTCTTAGTCGTTTAGCATTTACTGAACTCCTTCAACAACTCTCAGTGCTCGCTTCTCTGAACTGAGCATCATCCCAACTTCAACTGACCTCACTTCTTTGCCCCAACCACTTTTTTGCTCACCTATACTGCATGCACACACATGCTCAGTCATGCACACAGACACACACATAGAGAATCACACATGAGCCCTCACACGCAGACACTCACAGAGGTAATATACAGCCGTTCATGCACTAAGGATTTATGCGGTTGTTGCACACAAATATGTAAAAAAAAAGACATATGTGCTACCTAAATGCACACATTTGCACTCACACCCATAAAAACAAACTGAAATAATTCAGATGCATGTTTACATTTTCAGTGCCATTAAGAGTTTGTTTGAAGAGAGTAAATGCAAAACAGAGTTCTTCTGATAAAAGCAGCAAGGATACCAGTGGCGGCTGGTGCTAACAATTTTTTTTGTGGGGCGGGCACAATTTACCTTGGCGTAGCACACCTGACAGCTGCTTTAATATCCTCACAGTCACAGAGTTACTAAGAAGGACAATGTAGCCTATAGGTTTTATCAGCGGTACGAGCCCTGATAAAATCTATAGGCTACATTGTCCTTCTTAATAACTCTGTGACTGTGTGGACATTAAAGCAGCTGTCAGGTGTGCTGCGCCAAGAGAAATTGTGCCCCCCCAAAATTGTTAGCACCAGCTGCCACTGAAGGATACCCTGCAAGTTGTACCTGTTTATAGGCTCCAGTATCTGGCTTCAGCCCACTTGAAAATATAGGTGGTACATCATTGCTCTGTCCCTCACCTTCCAAGGTCTTCCTTAATTTGAAAGGCAGAGACAAGATGCCATGTTTTATTGCAATTACTGATTCATTTTAATAGCATTTCTGGTAACACTTTCTATGAAGCTTGCATCTATAATGCCCTATAAGCATCTATAATGCCCTATAAGTGTAGCTATAAGTCATTGTAAGATTCATTATAACCATGTATTTGTCCTCACAACACCTCATAACCACCTTTATGATACATTATGTCAATTTAAAACGTATTTATGCATATAAATATGTCATCATTAGCCTGTTTATCTGTCAAATGTCATAATGCATCATAGCCAACTTGTTTTGCTGAAGTTTTGTAGAGATGCATAATGAGACTTCAGTGCTATTTCACAGTCTTCAGCCATAGCCCTCAGTCATTATAATACACATTATAGGAAAGTATAGGTGTTATACATACATGCAATAGATGCTTATAGGGCATTATAGATGCTTATAGGGTGTTATAGATGTTTATAGGGCGCTATAGATGCTTATAGGGCATTATAGATGCAAGCTTCATAGAAAGGGTTACTGCATGTCTTTTATTGGCAATGACCAAGAAGACTGAAAATTACTTTTTAAGTATATTTCCCTCTTGCATTTCTTTGAATTAACCACACAATACACATGTGTGCATTATGACCTCAGTTTGACCTCAGGTCACAGCATCAGGTCATCAAGTCTCAAGGCATCATAAAACAACTTTACAATGCAATACATTTTGCAGGTAGGCATCATTACATGCTGTACATTCACTAAGCTTATGATTAATCTTCAAAATGTTCCCCTTGTGACATATGCCATACTGAAGTAGTGAGCATGCAATGGGAGTCCATACTGGTTCCCTCATAGTTTTTTTTTTTTTACTTATTAGCCTCATCCTCTCAATTTTCTGAGGAATAAGAAACTAATTTTGGTTGGAAAATTCTGTGTGTGTGTGTGTGTGTGTGTGTGTGCACGCACACGTGTGTGCGTATGTGCACATGCAGTACAGATGTGTGTGTGTGTGTGTGTGTGTTTGAGTGTGTAACTGCATGCATGCATATGTGTGAGTATGCGTGAGTATGTTCGTGTTTCTGCGTATGCATATATCAACATGAGTATTTGTGAATGTACAAGTTGTATGTGGGCGGTGAGTGCATGTGTGTGTGTACGTAGGTATGAGACATCGTCAGTTAGTCCAGCAGCACAATAGATAAAAAAAAAAAAAATGCCGGGACCACGGCCACTCGCTTATCTGCACAATAGAGAGGTGGTGGTTGGCCCCTTAGGTCAGCACATTGCACACTCGGGGCTCAAAGGCTTGGGCCCGGATTGAGAGACAGAAAGAGATTAGGGGGCGAAGAGAAAGAGAGAAATACAAACCACGGAAAGATGGAATACTAACCATGAAGAGTTAGGAAAAATATTAACCACAGAGAGATAGGAGGATTGCCAACCATGGAGAAATGGGAAAGGAAAAGAGGAAATGAAGTCATAGAAAAACCCAAAAAACATAATCTGTTATATTAGACAACTGTAGACAGTGAGAATGGTGACTGGAAAAAAAAAAAGTCAATGGATTTTAGTGCGCGCGCGTGTGTGTGTGTGTGTGTGTGAGAAAGAGAGTGACTTTTCTGCTGATCACAGTGCCTGTACCCACTTACCCACAACCGTGCTGGACAACAAAACGGCCAGCTGAATCAGCAGGACAAGTCCACAGATAACCATCATGACCCTTGACCCCGCCCCACATCCTAACGTGCTCTCAGCCAATGAGCGGAGAGATTCACGGCCCTGTGGTGCTGGGTTGGATGTAAATGTATATATATCCCCACTCTCGGGGCCTGCCTCCATCACTTTTCCCAAAGGTCGTTCTGTTTCAGCCTGCACTGCTCTGTAAGTTGTTGATCTATTAGGGTTTTGGTTTTTTTTTTTGTGACATTTTAGGATTTATTTTTTTAACTCATATTTTGAAAGTTTTTAGAGACATGGATCGATAGGGGAAATACTGTGGTTTACCTTATTACTGACACCTGAGGCTGACAATGGAAAGAAAGGATTGCCTCTTTGCTTAACACTAAAATCTGGATTTAGTAAATGTGATTTTGAATTACACTTCAATTAAGTGTGAATTTGATTTGAACTAAAGAGAAAAAGTTATTTTTGCATTCAGTGCTTTGTTTCGTATTTAGTACGATGGCTAAGAGAAATGAGAAAAGGGGAGGACGGGTGAAATAATTCGCGGGTTCGGATGGCCAAGCACTTCGTGTCTTCTCAGTATTTAAGTTGCTCATGTGGCTTTTTGCAAATACTCGAAAGCTGTTTTTGGAAACTTAATGAGGAAATACAACTTGGAGAATGGAATCCAACAAGGCGGTGACATTTAAAGAATGGTTGCTGACAGAATTTAGCAAAGCAAAATGTGAAAAAATAAATAAATAGATAGATAAATGGTGATTTTAATGGTGGATGGAGTGGATTTAATCAGCAAGTCAGAGGAGAAAACATTAAATTGTAGTCTAAATGCAAACACAAATTGTGCTTAGACAACAATGCTGCTTCATATCAAGATATGAATATGACTGATAGATTCTTCTTTCAGTCACGCTTTTCAAACTGTACAAATAGTATAGACCACCAGTCCAAAATGTGGACCAAAGGCACAATTATCTCAGAGGACAAACGAAAACCTATCAGTCATAAAGCAAAGTGCGCTAGCCTTAAGAGGTAAAGGTATCAAGGCTGATTCTTCTTTTGATGAGACAAGTATTTCTTTGTCTTTACATCTGAGCAAAGTCTCAATGTATAATTCAGCCCCCCTCCCCTGCCAACAAATGACTACCTGTGATAGACTGCTGCCCTAGAAATATAAAGTTATGCACCATTGATTCAATCTGACTCGACCAAGTGAGGTCTTCTCACAATCACAGTGCTTGTCAAGAGGTGTCTTGTAAACTCAGTCTGTGATGCATCTGCCGCTTGCACACAACTCAGCATACTCTGGTCAGCCGCTATATTTACTGTGCTGTAATTTCCCTTAAAAGTACTTTACCGTGCTCTACATTGACCATCAAGGTAGGTAATGAAATGCCTTGCCAGCCCGTCTTGCTTAAAAGGTTAACTTAAATGATGAGCTAAATGTCTGTGTCTCTCTTTCTCTCCACCTCTGTCCTTGTAGATTTGATTATGTCTCACTCAGGTGCTCAGGGCAGCATTGGCAGCCACTCTGCCATAGGACTGCGCTCTCACAAGGTAGGCCCGCTTTGCTCAGCTGGTAGACTGCAAACGTCACGTGATTATTAGCAGCCAGTGATGTCTAACTGGAAAAATATTTGCTCCCCAGATGCACCTCTACGAATACGAGAACTTCCAGGGCCGTAAGATGGAACTGACTGCGGAGTGCCGTAACCTGTGTGAGAAGGGTTTTGACAAGATTGGCTCCATCAGAATAGAGAGTGGACCGTAAGTCACCAACACAACATCTACCACCCAACCAATAAAACATTGGCAGATCACAGCAATTGTAAGTATTAGTTACAAGATTTACTGCTATCTCTTGCATGCTGATGCAATTTCTCTCTCTCTCTCTCTCTCTCTCTCTTGCTCGCCCGCTGTCTCTCTGTCTGTCTGTTTCTCTGCAGCTGGGTGGGTTTTGAGCAGCAGAACTTGACGGGTGAGATGTTCATTCTGGAGAAGGGAGAGTTCCCTCGTTGGGATACCTGGTCCAACAGCTACAGGTCTGACCGCATGATGTCCGTCAGGCCCGTCCGCATGGTAGGTTTATTTAAGTGGCTTTTCCACCTGTCCTCAGTATTTTTGTGACATTTCATGTTTATTTTACCTACCAGAGTTGATTTTTTTTTTTTGTCATCATTCTAGCCATGCTATCTAACTCCATTTACAACAAATCCGTCTGTCTCTCCACCCATTCATGCCACCAAGTATCACAGCCATCCTACTATCTACTCAACTGATTTCCTATTGCCATTCATTTTCATGGAAAATCTGGGCTGTGAGAATGACTCACAAGCTAGAGCCAAAATACAAATCTCATCAACTACCAGTTCAAAAAAACCCAGCTACCTAAGAATTAACCTGAAAGAATATTGTGCTGCAGGACCCCCAGGACCACAAGATTTGCCTCTATGAGTGTATGAACTTTGAGGGCCGTAAGATGGAGGTGTGTGATGAGGACATTCCCAGCCTGTGGTCTTACGGCTTCCAGGACCGTGTGGCTAGCATCCAGGTCACCGGTGGAACGTAAGTCACCACTAGTTGTGTTTTCGTGTGTGTGTGTGTGTGTGTGTTTGTGCACACGTGTGTGCACGTGTGATGCTCCAACTAGTTGCTGTTGTCTATTCCATAGTCTTGGTTAAAGCTGAAAGGTGACCATGTGTTTGCCATTGCTGCCCATAGGCTGTGGAATAGACCCCATCTGTGTATTAGATCTGCCCCAACTACTGATTCTTTTAAATCCCTCCTAAAACCCATAACCACTCCCTGACTTCCAGTTGTTCCTGTGTTGTTATTTTCTTATGAATTTATGTTTGGGGTTTGTTCTAATTATTTGTATTGTTCCTTCTATCTGCAATTATCTTTGTTTGTTTGTTTGTTTGTTTGTTTGGTAAATACTGATGTTGTTCAGCATATTGGTCAGCATTGGATGTTTTTGAATAAGCTTTATGAATATATTTGACGTCTTGATAATTGTAAAGTGTGGACTTTTTCTCCGTGGTTGACGACCCTTTCTCTGCATATCTCTTCTACACAGCTGGGTGGGGTACCAGTACCCCGGCTACCGTGGTTACCAGTATGTGTTTGAGATGGGCCCATACAAGCACTGGAATGAATGGGGAGCTCACCACCCCCAGATTCAGTCCATCCGCAGGGTGAGGGACATGCAGACGCATCGCAGGGGCTGCTTCGAGATGACCGCATAGAGAGCAGTGCAGCAAGCTGTGGGTTAAGAGGGAGAATAGCGACGGTCAGGCTTACAATGGTGCTAACCATCCCTCGGAGATTCGTCAATACCCACTTATCCCTGTGAGAAGAAGACTTCAGAGTATTCCTATTGCTTTTTGCTCATAAAACTGGGGTAGGTGGCATCTTGAATGACTCTGAAGGGGTGACGGGTTCTGACAGTCGCTGACTTCCAGAATAACCGAGTAACATTTGTTGAAAGCAATACCATAGCTCTCTGCCTTTAAAACCTCATGAAATTATAGCACGATTTATTATATTAATGAAAGGGGGATTATGGGAGATCAGTAGATGAAATATAGACTTCAGTTTGTGTTGATTAGTTTGTTTCAGTTCCATCCCTGCGACCCTTTGATTTTATACATCAACTTGCTATGTGTTTCTAGCTAAACAAATTGGTGCCGATAAGCCTGTTCAACATATCACTCTGCCTCTCCTGGGATCTGCAGATTTTAGCGAGTAAGGGATAGACACTCATCTATCTCACATATAACCATCACTCCTCAAAAAAACAAAAAAACAAAAAACTAAACAAAAAACTAAAAAATACTACCATGGACAGCTCTTTGCCCTGCTCATGTGCTGTAGTAGGCTAGTCATGCAGAGGGAGGCACTGTCTCCCAATGTTATGTTGTGGTCATCACAACTACAGAACCTCAGAGATCAGCTCAGTGATGTTGTCCTAAAAGATTCACGAAGACTTCAGTGAGGCAAGGTAACTGCAACTTCTTTCAGAGAGGGGAAGGGTGATGCTCTGATTCAGGAAGGAGGAGGCGGGCTGTGCAGGGTAGTGTTTTGCAGATGTGCCGATCTTTTGGTCGAACCCCATCCATCTCATTGACGGGGCGGCTCAGAAGATTTGTATTTTACACTTTCTCAGGGATGCTGGCATCTGGAAAGCAATTTTCCAATGAAAAAAAAAAAAGAAATAAAATATCCTGATGTACAAAAAATATGATCTTTTTTTTTTCTTTGGCTGTTCATGGTATCAGTGTGTGGTGGCTGTGTGTTCTCACACTGACAAATTAAAGGAAAAACCTGAATGGTTGACCTCCTACGGTGAGGGGGTCCGGGGGCTCTATTATGCTGTGGGGGAGCATGGTTTGGGTCCACTTGTCCCCTTAGAGCAAAGGGTCACTGCAAATCAATACGAAGTTATTCTGAGTGATCACCTTTATCCTATGATGAGACATTTCTAAACTGATGGGAGTGGTCTCTTCCAGGATGACAATGCCCCCATCCACAGGTCACGAGGGGTCACTGAATGGTTTGATGGGGATGAAAATGATGTAAATCATATGCTATGGGCTGATGATGATTAAAATAAAGCCACCCGTTTTGCGTGTACCGAGGAAACTACCACACACACACACACACACACACACACACACACACACACACACACACACACACACACACACACACAGTGGAGTTTCTGGTCATTCTGGTGCCCTAGTCAAGCTCCTACGCCCCCCCCCCCACCAAAAAAAGCGCCATCTTCAGGTTAATAATTATATCCTTATTTTTAATTTTACTATTTTAAACATGAAATTAATAAAAATGCAACAGTAGGTGTGCAAAAAAAGGTAAACGAAAAAGGAAGCAACATAATGTGTGCAGTTATAAAATAATTAAGAAAACATGAAAATAAATAAATAAAAATTAAAAACACAAAATATTTACTAATGTGCAATCAAGTATTTAACAACAGGTGCAGCGCTCTCATCATCTCACTCATTACAAATAAATACGTCTTAATACGTGTGTTACTCATTTGACTTTATAATCATCAAAACTATATATAGATTGAATTGCCCCCAAAATATGAGGGTGGCCGGGGGCCCTAGGCGAATATCTAGGTTGCCTATTACTAGAAACGCCCCTGCGCGCGCGCGCGCGCACACACACACACACACAGAGTGAAGGACGGCGCGTGCGCGCAGGACCAGAGGGTTTAAAGTAAAGATCTAGTTAGAGAGCCGCTGAGCCTTGAGTGAGCGACGAGTTGATTTTTATCTTTTCCCGGGTGGGGAGGGTGGAGGAGGCAGCATATCGAGCCATCCCTGTGTGTGCAGACGAGCCGTGCGTAGTGCCGGCGTATAAACTAACGACACAACTGACCGGGAGTCGAACGGTCCCTGTCCCGCACACAGCAAACCAGCCGGAGCGCCCGGAGACATGAAAGTCAAACAAGGCTGCCACTCGCCAGACACGGCGGTCCCCGTCACAACAGAGGAAGAGCTGCTCAGACACACCGCCATAACGCCCGACGATGTGCTCGGCTTGCAGAAGATCACCGAAAGTAAGTGAGGTGACTTGTCAAGACAGACGAGCGTAAAGTCTCGGTGTTTTAAAATGGTCTGGCGAGAGGATGAGTCCGGTCCGCTCACTCGTGTTGCCTTGACCATGGCTACGTGATTCGCGTCAGTCAAAGCTAATTTTAGAGGCATGCTTTCATTAGATGGTCTCGAAATATCACTTGGGCACTTTGCGTCTTAGATACCATGGACAGCGACGCAAGTCCTGTCTTCATAGCACTGTGTCGGTTGTCGCTGCCGCCTTGGATGTCGGGGGGCACAAGTCCATTTTATTTGTATAGCCCAAAATCACAAATTACACTCGATCAGCTAGAGACAGTTTGCCTTCCTCAAGTGTAATGTTAAAAAAAGATACTGCCACATGCTTCCTGTCAGCTTCCTCAGCTCAAGGAGATATAACGTCTAATCGCTAGGCTTTGTGTGTGTGTGTGTGTGTGTGTGTGTGTGTGTGTGTGTGTGTGTGTGTGTGTGTGTGTGTGTGTGTGTGTGTGTGTGTGTGTGTGTGCGTGTGTGTGTGTGTGTGTGTGTGTGTGTGTGTGTGTGTGTTGTGTTAAAGACAAGTAAGAGAGAGAGGAGGGGGAAGCATGTGTGCTGCCCTCTAGATAGATAGATAGACAGACAGACAGACAGACAGACAGACAGACAGACAGACAGGCGTCTATCAAATCTCTTTGGAAGCCTACAAAGGTAATTATGGCACTTGTATTTCCTAGTTTTCTCTGCCTGCTGCAGATGAAAAAAATATGTCTGGCTCTAAATATGTTCCCGTACTCCTGTGCTTCTGAGGTAACAGGTTGCCAGCAATCTGCTGTCCCACTGATTTTCACTCTGGGAAGATTTGCAGTCAAACGGAACAAACAGAAATCAAACATACAGTTGTTCCATGTTAGATAGTGATTGCTGTGTGGGATGCAGGGAGACAATTCAGTGGGGGGAGGAAGCTAAACCAGCTCTCTAAGCCAGCTCCCTGAACCAGCTCGCTAAACCAGTTCCCTAAAAGCCAGCTCCCTTAACCAGCTCCCTAAGCCAGCTACCAGCTCCCTAAGCCAGGTCCCTAAACCTGATTCAATTTGGTAGCTTAAGGCTCTTCTCCCCATGGTCTTTGTTACTCCAGAGCAGGTTCAGAGAGAATATGGAGAGGTGGAGCCTTGGACATTGAAGGCATCAAAGAACTCAGAACGAGCCAAAGATCTATTGCTATGCTCGTCGAGGATTGCGTAGACCTTCACTTCGGTGCAGCGAGTTGTGACTTCTAAAGATGGTGTAAGGTCTTGCTCCCCACCATGCTCTGTAGAGAGGCATGGCTCCTGGGTCCATGGTGCTGGTCTGGGGTGGAAGGCAGAGATATGCTTCTCACTCCCACACTCAAGACATGTTATTGTGGACTTGCAGTTCTTAGCCATGTGTTGTGTAGAAGTGCAACATTTAAAGCAAATTCCGTTCTCCTTCAGGAATGCTTTGCGTTCCTCTAAAGGCTTCTCACGGAAAGCCCGGCACTTACTGAGTAGATGGGGCTTTTTATGGAGGGGGCACTGTCTATTGGTATCCTCTGCTTTAAGATCATCTCTGTCTGAGGCAAGAGGAGCTGTAGGAAGTACATCTGTTTTGTGGACTGAGATTTCCTTCTGTCTGCTTAGACTCCATGGAGTCTTGTCTGCTTTTGGAGGAGCATCCGCTTGGCCAGTGAAGTTAAAGATTGGATCGTTCTTTATTTTAGCCTGTTCTCTGATGGAGTCAACAAAAACTTCAAATGGGGGAGGGAATGAGACATGGTGCTGTTATTTGTAGCTGGATCCGTGATACAGCCACTTCTCTTGTAGGCTGAAGGGCAACTTTTGGATTAAAGGATTTATTCCCCATGATGTATCGAGATATTGAAGGCCTGGAAGGTCTCCATCTGCCTTAGCTGCCTCCAGTTCCATGCGGAGATCACTTAACTTGTGGAGTTTCGAATAATCTCTGTTGGAGATTTTTGGGACGCTATCGACATCAGAAAAGGGCATCTTCAATTACTTCGGGGGCCTCGTAACATGCGTCTAGTCTATCCCATATCATCCTGAGTCCTCTATCTGGGAAGTTAACATGGACTGCCCTGATCCATTTGGTGTGCTCACCTGGCTCTTTCCCCAGCCACTTGAAAGCAAATCCATCTCTTCAGTGGATGTCAAATCAAGGCCACTGACCACATTCCGAAAGGACCGTTTCCAGGCTCTGTAGCTATGTGGTTGGTCATTGAAATGGATCAAACATGTGGTGACCAGCTCACGGCGAGCGAAATATCTGACGAAGTCAGTCATACTAGATTGGTCATGATGAGGGTAGTGAGGTGTGTAACTGGGTACAGAAGAACGTGGGAGACTGTGGTCTCTGGACCTTGCTCTGTATGTGCAATGATAATCCTGCATGTTTCTGGAGTAGAGAGTCATATCTGCAGCAAGCTGCGGCTGCTGAGCTGTTACTCTGTTTGGTGCTGTAAAGCAAAGTTCAGCGTCAACTTGGCTACTCTCTGCCTCGAGTTGTGGGTTTTGGGTAGAGAATGGTGACACTGGCTCTGTGTGTAGCCGCCTGATCTCATCTTGAGAGGGCAGATGTAGTGCTGGTACTGACTGTATTTTATTTTGCTCTTGGCCTGTTCCGCGACATATTCTCCGGTACGCTCTACAGAGTCAAGGGGGGGTTGCTTCAAGTTGAAGCTGGCAGTTACTTCGATCACTGCCTTCAACGGCTGCCTCTAAGGCTTCTGCTTCAGCCACAGCTACAGCCGTTTCTCTCTCTAACGCCAACATATCCATTGTTGCCTCTAATTGTACTTTTTCTACTTTCAGCGCCATTTCCTTCTTTGCATAAGGTAGGCAGGCCTTGGCTGCCTCTGCTTTAGCATGAGCCATGGCGGCAGCAGCCCCAGTAGTAGAACCTTGAGCATTTAGAAGAAAATGAAGCACAGGATCTAGTATTTAGTGTGGGCTCTTTCTTTTCCATCATCTGTCTAGCATATACTGCGTTATCTTCTGCGCTGAAGCAGTTGTTTCACTATGCCGCCCTTGTTGTGTACTGAAACTTGGCAGTAAGTTAAACACCTTCCGTTCATCCCGTTCATCAAAACTCTGGAGACAGAATCCGTTGTCTGCAGTTTTATTGATTTACAAAAGGGTGAAACTGAGAACAGATAAAACAAAACAAAAGCAAAACAAAACTATGCTTACTGTAAATACCCAATAAATACACTGCAAACACACTTAAATGACCCCTTTTCCACTCTTGCATGTTTATATTGCATATTTAACAAATTATCAATCAAATAAGCCATAACAGTCTTATTTTAATACGGTGTCAATCATTGTGTTTTACTATAACTCCTAGTGACTATAAACATAGCATTGGTTGTACATGGAATCGACCGAAAATAGCTTGGTAGCCTTTTTACATCAAATACACAAAACGTTTATTTTATACCAAATAATGAATTACAATTGTAGATAATGATAAAAGAGAGAGCTGGCAAAGGCAAAGGAAAAGGCGTATGGTGAGTTGTATGACAGGTTAGACACTAAGGAAGGAGAAAAGGACTTGTACCGATTGGCTAGACAGAGAGACCGAGCTACAAAGGATGGGCAACAAGTTAGGGTGATCAAGGATAGAGATGGAAATGTGCTGACAAGCGAGGAGAGTGTGCTGAGAAGATGGAAGGAGTATTTTGAGGGGCTGATGAACGAAGAAAATGAGAGAGAGAGAGAGTTGGATGATGTAGGGATAGTGAATCAGGAAGTGCAGTGGATTAGCAAGGAGGAAGTGAGGGCAGCTATGAAGAGGATGACGAGTGAAAGGGCAGTTGGTCCTGAGGACATACCTGTGGAGGCATGGAGATGTTTAGGAGAGATGGCAGTGGGGTATTAACTAGATTGTTTAACACAATCTTGGAAAGTGAGATGATGCCTGAGGATTGGAGATGAAGCATACTGGTACAGATTGTCAAGAACAAGGGCGATGTGCAGAACTGTAACAACTACAGCGGTATAAAGTTGATCAGCCACAGCATGAAGATATGGGAAAGAGTAATAGAAGCTAGGTTAAGAGGAGAGGTGACGATTAGCGAGCAGCAGTATGGGTTCATGCTACGAAAGAGCACCACAGATGTGATGTTTGCTTTGAGAACGTTGGTCGAAAAGTATAGATAAGGCCAGAAGGAGTTACATTGTGTCTTTGTAGATTTAGAGAAAGCATACGACAGGTTGCCGAGAGAGGAGGTGTTGTATTGTATGAGGAAGTTGGGAGTTGCAGAGAAGTATGTAGGAGTGGTGCAGGATATGTATGAGGGAAGTGTGACAATGGTGAGGTGTGTGGTTGGAATGACAGATGGGTTCAAGGTGGAGATGGGATTACATCAAGGATCGGCTCTGATTCCTTTCTTGTTTGCAATGGTGATGGACAGGTTGACAGACAAGCTCAGGCAGGAGTCTCCATGGATGATGATGTTCGCAGATGACATTGTGATCTGTAGTGAGAGTAGGGTGCAGGTTGAGGAGAGCCTGGAGAGGTGGAGGTATGCACTGGAGAGAAGAGGAATGAAAGTCAGTCGGAGCAAGACGGAATACCTATGCATGAATGAGAGGGAGGACAATTGAATGGTCAGGATGCAAGGAGTGGAGGTGACGAAGGCATATGAGTTTAAATACTTGGGGTCAACTGTCCAAAGTAACGGGGAGTGCAGGAGAGAGGTGAAGAAGCGAGTGCAGGCAGGGTGGAGTGGGTGGAGAAGTGTGCCAGGAGTGATTTGCGAGAGAAGGGTACCAGCAAGAGTTAAAGTTAAGGTTTACAAGATGGTTGTGAGACCAGCTATGTTATATGGTTTGGAGACAGTGGCACTGACGAAAAGACAGGAGGCAGAGCTGGAGGTGGCAAAGCTGAAGATGCTAAGATTTTCATTGGGAGTAACGAAGAAGGACAGGATTAGGAACTATTATATTAGAGGGACCGCTCAAATTGGACGGTTTGGAGTCAAAGCAAGAGAGGCAAGATTGAGATGGCTTGGACATGTGTGGAGGTGAGATGTTGGGTATATTGGAGAAGGATGCTGAATATGGAGCTGCCAGGGAAGAGGAGAAGAGGAAGACCAAAGAGGAGGTTTATGGATGTGGTGAGGGAAGACATGCAGGTGGCTGGTGTGACAGAAGAAGATGCAGAAGACAGGAAGAAATGGAAATGGATGATCCGCTGTGGCGACCCCTAACAGGAGCAGCCAAAAGTAGAGGTAGTAGTAGTAGTAGTAGCAGTAGTAGTATGAGTAGCAGAAATTGTAGATAATGATAACAGCTAACATTACATACCAACGATGCTACGAACGGCGTACGATGTGTGCAGATGTTTGCTGATGGAAAAAGTTGTCCTAAAAAAATAGCCGTTCTTTGTGCAATGCGTCTTCACTTCCTGACTAAAGTCACATGGGAGGCTAACTTCCTGTGTTTCTTAAAGGAACCACTACCTGTCGCAGAAAGCAATTGAAATGACTTAGAAAAACGTCATTCACTAAACTACCGTAACACAACAGTATCATTATCTTACACTTGCTGTCATCACCTGAATTTACCCAAACGTAGAATGTTTTGTGTAGATTATATTTAATCGCTCATTATAATGACAAGCAAGCAAAGAACACATCATCATTATCATTATTATTATTTTCTTTCGTGTTTCCTGTTTTACATCCTGTAGATAGGGTCCAAACTAGGGACCTGAGGCACTATAAGGCAGATGTCATTTGATTGACAGTACTCGTCGTAATATGTGGGCTGTTCCGAGTAGGGCGATCTTCTGGACTGCATGGATTTTGATGTTGCCTGGGATATGGTTGGTGAACTTTTCCATTCCCTTCTTCATGGGTCCTAGAGCTCCGATGACCACTGGTGTTGTGTCGGTCTTCATACTCCACATCCTGTTGATTTCAATCGCCAGGCCTTTGTACTTGGTCAGCTTCTCTGTGACTTTCACTGAGGTGTTTTTTTTTCCGGATTATTATTATTATTATTATAAGTGCACAGCAGATTCAGTTAACAGTATGGTAGTATGGAAGATAGGAGCATGTACCACAGGATGGCAAAGGCTTTCCTCAACTCCTGGTGTAATAAGAGTGTTGTTTGCTGATATAATTAATTATGTTTCTGAGCTGCTCAGCACACCATTTCAAGCAAAGGGATCAGCTGAAGTGTGCCTTTAGCATATAATTGATATTCCTGGGCTGTTGCTCACAAAGGACATCCAACATAGTCAAGGTATCATTATCTTACACTTGCTGTCATTGCCTCTCTCCGTCAATCTGCTGAATTTAACCCATACATACAGTGTTTTGTGTAGATTATATTTAATTGCACATTATAATGACAAGCGAGCAAACAATGGATATAGAAAAACTAGTATTCTTCTTGTATATTACTGAATAATTACTGGTCCTCTTAGTTCAATTACATCCATTTTACTCATATGGTTACTTCTGCATAATGGATGACCTGTAATGTAAAGCATTACAGGAATATTGTGATAAAACCTGAAACATTATAACAGCAAAAGAAACCCACTGTCAGATAGATGAGCGAAGACTGACTGAGGAAAATTGTGTTGAGTTGGTTCAAATGTGTGTTAACACTACATCATTAAGGCACAGTTATGGCACGCATGGCTGCAACAAGTCGCACGAGAAAAACAAGATTTTACAAGCTTGCAAAGGAGAGCGACGGCGGCCTCTTGCATGCCTAGTATATCTCTATATGCTGATATCTCTAGCACAGTCTGTCAGGAAAATCAAAGGGCCTCTGACGGTCCTTAAACATCCTTGCCTTACGATGAGGCCTTTTTTTTTTACTATCTGAATCCTTGCTTGATTGATTTTCATGCAAGTGTCTCTCACCTCACAATATCTACCACTTAAAATAAACAATAAGCTAGATTTTCCAATACACATCATGAAGGTACTACAGTGTGGGTCATGACATGTTTGACATTTCATCTAGCAATTGCAGTCAAGAGAAGGAAACGGGAGGGGCAGCCTTGGGGTGAGATACATGAAGGTCACCAGTATGATCCCATAACAGACACCACAGTCTCCATCAGCAGCCATGCATGATCTTGAGAAACACCCTTAATCACAACCTGTCCATTCACTGTGAGCTGCATCCCATAGGCTCTTCAACTTAACGTCTACAATGTGACAGGAAAACACATTGATAGGATGCAAGGTAAAAAAAAGAAAAAAAGAAAACAATCTTTGGGCTTTTTATCATATGTTCAATTTGCTGGACTGATTAAAATCATATACGTTTTTTTTTCGACCCCCCCCCTTTCTTCCCACTTGTATATGGCTAATTATCCCACTCTTCCAAGCCGTCCCAGTCGCTGCTCCACCCCCTCTACCGATCCGGGGAGGGCTGCAGACTACCACATGCCTCCTCCGATACATGGGGAGTCGCCAGCTGCTTCTTTTCACCTGATAGTGAGGAGTTTCGCCAGGGGGCTGTAGCATGTGGGAGGATCACGCTATTCCCCCCAGTTCCCCCTCCTCCCCGAACAGGTGCCCCGACCGACCAGAGGAGACACTAGTGCAGCGACCAGGACACATACCCACAGCCTGCTTCCCACCCGCAGACACGGCCAATTGTGTCTGTAGTGACGCTTGACTAAGCCGGAGGTAACACAGGGATTTGAACCGGTGACCCCCGTGTTTGTAGACAACAGAATAGACCATTATGCTACCCGGATGCCCTAATTACATACGTTTTTAATGTGTCAGTCATTGTCTGAGTAGTTAGAGAGTGTGAGAGGATCCCAGGTTTAGTTCATCCGTGCAGTCTATTTCTACATAACACAATCGACTAATTGGCCAAAAGCCTGTGTTGTGTATGATTGTTTCAGTGATACCACCAAGTATGGCTCAATATGTGGCACATTAACAAATAAATTTGGCCCTTTCAAAACATTTTACCAATGTCATGAAAACAGATAATGACAGCATCAACCCCAGCAGCTCAGTTATGTTGTTATTAAGATCATTGATGGCTTGATTTAAGAGTATGGTGCCTTTTTCTAACTGTGCATGCCAAAAATAAAGAGTCCCATCACTCATAGTTATCAGCGATAAAAATGTGAAGTGGTCACCGGCTGATAGTTGCTCCAAGTCCTAAATTTCTAATTCCTTTCACACTGTGCGCCGAGGAAAAAGTTGTATAGAGTTGTACAGATATCAGTTTACGAAAGGAGCCTTTATCCCTTATGCAAACTGCCATCAGTGTGTAGTTTACACAAAAGGCTGTAACTTATAGTAATAACCCAAATTTGACAGCAGGTTCACCAAAAACCATAGATGCAGGTTTTTCACTTCCACTCTCCCCAGTCAGCATTCATGACCTTACAACAAAAAATAAACTCCCTGATGCCAAAGAGATGTTGATATTGCCAAACCAGGAGGGTTGTGTACCTTATCCATCATTGCATAGTACTGGTTGGGGCCTGGGTTTTTATATGGATGGCACTAACCATGGCCACTTAGGCTCTTGGCAAAATGAAGGTTAAAAGGTTTTAATTTTCCTAATCCATCGTAGCTTCCATGGTCAATTAGGTGTCACAGTGTAGCTAATGCTAGCGTGCTAATGTTTTGTTGGTGGACTCTTTCACATAGGGGGTGATGAACCCCCCCCCCCCAGTAAAGTGTCAAAATAGAGTAAAATTTCTCAAAAACGGGTGTCTGGGTGGCGTGGCGGTCTATTCCGTTGCCTACCAACATGGGGATTGGCGGTTCAAATCCCCATGTTACCTCGGGCTTGGACAGGCACCCCTACAGACACAATTGGCTGTTTCTGCGAGTGGGAAGCCGGATGGGGGTATGTGCCTGGTTGCTGCACAAGCACCTCCTCTGGTCAGTCGGGGAATCTGTTTGGGGCTGGGGGAAATAGCATGATCCTCCCACACGCTACGTCCCCCTGGTGAAACTCCTCACTGTCAGGTGAAAAGAAGCGGCTGGTGACTCCACATGTATCAGAGGAGGCATGTGGTAATCTGCAGCCCTCCCTGGATCGGCAGAGGGGATGGAACAGTGGCCGGGATGGCTCAGAAGAGTGGGGTAATTGGCCAAATACAACTGGGGAGAAAAATGGGAGAAAAAATCCAAAAAGAAAAAAAAATGTTTTTTTTTCTCAAAAAAAAGTAAAGAGGCCCAAACCATGAATGGCTGCCCCAAAACCCAATGTTCTCCTCCCCTTGAACCGCTGGGTCCATTTTTGTCTGGCAGCCATCTCAGTGGAAGAGCGGCACGAGAGCTGAGTGGGTGAGATAATACATGAATCATCCATGATGGTGCAGTGATGCCCGCTCTCTGCTGACATGTCATCTGGATTATGTCTGGCCGTGTCATATCAGGCCTTGAAACGAGGTCTTCTGCACTGACCCCATACACTTTGATTAACTAATGATCCCAGAACGTAAGCGGAAACCCTTGTACATTTGTTTGTTTGGGGATTATCATTTCAGATTAGAAATTCAGAACTGTATAATTTGTTTATGAGTTAATTTTTTTTGTGAAGGGTTTTTCTGGAGAGTTTGATGTCAAGCCTAGTGAAACATTAAACAGCAATCGAGATAAGAATTTCACAAGCTTTGTCCTTTTTATCAATGATATGATGTATCATATCACACGTGAACCATATTTACAACAGCATACAGCAAGAGGATTGACTTCAAATCTGTCTGCTTTCATTTACAAATGCACATTGTGCAGCATTTTGAAATCATGTCAAATGACTCTGTCAATTTCAAAAGAGCCATACCACAGAGATAAGAAAAGTGTGCCATTGTGCATGCTAACATTTGCTGAGTTACAAGGCAAATCACTATCAGGATAGAAAAGGGCAGGGAATGGCTAACCCCACAACATAAATGAGCCTCTCTCTTTTGCTCTGGGAGATAAATGGCATCATTTTGGCATTTCTGGCACCCAACCCAAGCCTGACACAGTGGCTCAGTGCTGATAAAGGAGGTGAACAGGCCAAGAGAAGAAAAAAAATAATCTAGCTAGTAGTGAGGAGGCATTCATGCGAGACGAGAAATATCACTTTACCAGCTTATTAAAAACATAGATGCATAATAATGTGCAGGCAGATTTGGGAACATATATTCAAATATTAGTGTCATAGTTACCAAACAAAGTAATAAACAACATGGTTACTGAGTGCAATGGACATTTGGTATGCAAGTTATGGTTACTGTGATAATAGTAGACACACATGTTAATGGAGAGTACCTATTCTGCAGAGTTCAGTATTTGTTATTGGAAATGATATTGATCTGACGGGAATCTCAGCCTGTTGCTTCATAGGGAAAGGCAAGTCGTTGTTATACGCAGCCTCCATTATGCACCCTTTCATCTTCTTTGTGTCAGTACATGTTAGCGAGCACAAACTAGGCTGAAAATATTCCTAGCGTCTCTATGCTAAATTCATCTCGTTGTGGTTGGAGGCTGATTATATTAACAAGCAGCAAGAAAACAGTGAGGATGACCTCATCTTACCTTCATCTTACAACAATAACATCCATACCCAAACCACTTATCCTGCTGTCAGTTTCGTGGGGATGCTGGAGCCTATCGCAGAAATCATTGGGCAGCAGGCAGGGAGACACCCTGGACAGGCCGCCAGTCCATCACAGGGCTCACACACACACACACACACACACACACACACACACACACACACACACACACACACACACACACACACACACACACACACACACACACACATATGAAATTATTATATAGTCAAATCAATCAAATTGTAAAATCCACTTTTTTAATTATCATAATGTTGGCAGTTGGTGATGAAATTTCGCCCAACCATGTACCGTATTGTGTCGAATAAATATATATAATTCTCAGCTGATTTGAGCTAATGGCTAGTTGAACCATTGCTGTCTATTAATTTTCAATTTTCTTAATAATAATAATAATTAGCATATATTAACATATCATTATTTTATGATAACACACATCCCATTTGTATGAAATTTGGTATATAGTCCAATTGCATTTCTAAACTGGTTTTATAATACGAGTTACTAAATGCTCTCTCCCTGATTCCCTTGTTTTTATATCCCTCTCACTCCACGGGATTTTAATTTGCCCTGTGGGATTGGTTTTGAATGTAACCCATGAAACCAATCATCAATGCGATTTTTTCTTTTCAAACAATGCTAATAACAAGCATAGCTAGTTTATTCCAGAGCTGTTTTCTCTGGGTATATTTCCATTACCTCTGCCCACCGCTGCCTCAAAGTGTTTATTGGTCTCCAAGAGAGAATTTCAAAAGGAGTCATGCCTGAAAACATCCAAAATGGGTGGGGTGGGGGGGTGTCACAAAAAAAAAAAAAAAAAACGTGAGCATCATCACTGAAGTCATTGCTTGGAAATTTAACACACTCTCAGTCGTATCGATGCATTCTGGACAAATAAATGTGGCTCTCCTCTCACACTGTGCCGGACAAGTAGAACCGAAGCAGGTCTGAAATGTGACAGTGTGTGAGGATTTATTGTAGGTTGAATTTGCTCCTTTGTTCCCTTTCTAGATCCCACCTTCTCAAGGTTAGATTGCTCCTTCTCAATCATAGGGCTCTACTGAGGTTAAATCTCTATATCACTAGAGGTATTTCTATTGAATTTGGGATACAAAACCAAAGGGACCTTATTGTTGAGTGATTATACCTCATTAGGCCGATTTACTTGTAACAGCTCAGATCATTTTATACTCTGAAACCATCAAATACCTGGCCTTTATAAACCAGGGAGACACAGCAGCAGATGGTATTTCAAATCTGTGATCCACCACAATGGATACAGCCTTAATTAAAATTGATTGGTGTGTCCTGTTTTAAATCCAGTCTGAGCAGCTGTCACAAGGTTACTTTTGTATAGGGAGTGCTGGGGGAGGGCAAGCAGGCGACGTTTATTCTAGTCACCTATCGACAGTATCTGTCCAATTGCCTCTGTCTGTGATTAGTTGCCTTTGTGTCAACTTGAAATTGCATCTGATTAGCGCTGAATTCGTCATATTGTGGTAATTGTGCCAAGTTTGGCCTATGCTGTGAATGTGAACTGGCCTACACTGTGAATGCACACTGCTGGCATTGGAATGACGCACAATGCTACAACACACGGCCACAGTGTGTGTGTGTGTGTGTGTGTGTGTGTGTGTGTGTGTGTGTGTGTGTGTGTGTGTGTGTGTGTGTGTGTGTGTGTGTGTGTATGTGGGTGGGTGTGTGTGTGTCACTGCTCAGAGCTCATGTGTGAGTCAGTGTACATAAACGATAACCATGGAAGAAAGAAGTAAAACAGCTTTTATTGTATTGCATTGCATTGTATTGCATTGCATTGCATTGCATTGCATTGTATTGTATTGTATTGTATTGTATGACAATAGATTAAAGATATTCCGCTGTCCATTAAAGTATCGGCTTGGAATCCACCAAACACAAAAGCTGAAGTTTTAATCTTGATAAATAGAAGAAGCAAGCGCTATCTAGCTGTGTTTTCTTAGATCTTATTCTAACACATGTTAAGGTTGACCATGTACAACCACCTTAATGTTGGGTGTCGTGTACAACAAGAGACCAGTAAAATCCTTTTAGGATAGGATGAATGGTCTTGAATGGCTGCTCTGTCACACTGTGACCTTGTTAAGGTCCACACACAGGCCAAAATTTGTAATTGGTGAATGCCGGGTTTTGACCACGGTAGGAAATTGTGGTAGCTCTCTACTACTACTGTGTCATATCCTGGTGCCCCAGTCAACAAGACACAAGTGGCCTCACAGTGGTTTGAACAACATGCTCACAATGTACTAAAATAAATTCCATTACCTCTTTATTAATCAAATAATTATGATCACATCCGACTATTTCAGGGAAAAAAGATTGAACGGCATTTGAGTGTTTAATTTCTCGTGCAGAGATTACCACTTCATTTGCCCTCGCTGAAGGAGGCACTACACACTAGAGTCACTCTCCCTGAACTGAGTAGATGTGTGATGGGTTGTTTGTTTGTTTGTTTCTGTTCTTAGCATATCCTGTTTGTACATGAGTATGCTCAATTGGCTCAAGCAGTGGTGGCTCCACTTGTCCCCAATGAGATGGATTAATTAAAGTTACACATCAGATTAATCAGGGATGATCTGGAACAAGATACACATCACTTCTTTCTCTAGTTTTCCTGCAGAGATGTGTGTACCCATTGCTAAAAAGAAAGAGGGAGTGAAAAGTATGTAGTGAAATACATATGCTTATATTTGAGCTTGGCTGTGGATATAAAATTATCAGTATTTCTATGCTGAGCATATTTTTAATCATGAATAACATAGATTTGATTTGACACATGGTAGGGATGCTGTAAAGGTCATTTGCCAGTCCTGTGCTGACCCTTCAGCAGCTTCCCTACAACACTTCTCTGCAGACTTAATCTATTGTGAAAGAGCCCTCTGTGATGAAATGCAAACCTTATTGCATATGGACTATATATAATCCAGTATAAACTGGATTATTTTGCTCCTTATTTATTAAGCACTATATATATATATATATATACTGCTCAAAAAAATAAAGGGAACACCTAAAAAACACAATATAGACCTCGATGAATGAAATATTTCAGCTGAAAATCTTTATTTATTAGACAGAGGAATGTGTTTAGAGCAAAATAACCTAAGAATGATCAATGGAAATCAAAATCATTAGCCCATTAAGGTCTGGATTCAGAATCATACTCAAAATCAAAGTGGAAAATGAGAACATAGGCTGATCCAACTTCTGTGGAAATTCTTCAAGACGATTCAAAATGAGGCTCAGTAGTGTGTGTGGCCTCCACGTGCCTGTATGCACTCCCTACAACGTCTGGGCATGCTCCTGATGAGACGAGAGATGGTTTCCTGAGGGATCTCCTCCCAGACCTGGATCAGGGCATCGGTCAACTCCTGGACAGTCTGTGGTGCGACATCGCGTTGGCGGATGGTACGAGACATGATGTCCCAGAGGTGCTCGATTGGATTCAGGTCTGGGGAACGTGCAGGCCAGTCCATAGCATCAATGCCCTCGACATACAGGAACTGCTGACACACTCTGGCCACATGAGGACGAGCATTGTCATGCATGAGCAGGAACCCAGGGCCCACTGCACCAGCATATGGTCTGACAATGGGTCTGAGGATCTCATCCCGGTACCTAATGGCAGTCATGGTACCTCTGGCTAGCACGTAGAGGTCTGTGCGGCCCTCCAAGGATATGCCTCCCCAGACCATCACTGACCCACCGCCAAACCGGTCATGCTGGAGGATGTTGCAGGCAGCAGAACGTTCTCCACAGCGTCTCCAGACTCTCTCACGTCTGTCACATGTGTTCAGTGTGAACCTGCTCTCATCTGTGAAGAGCACAGGGCGCCAATGGCGAATCTGCCAACCAAGATGTTCTCTGGCAAAGGTCAATCGGGCTGCACGGTGTTGGGCTGTGAGCACAGGCCCCAATTGTGGACGTCGGGCCCTCATACCATCCTCATGCATTCTGTTTCTCACTGTTTGAGCAGAAACCTGCACATTAGTGGCCTGTTGAAGGTCGTTTTGTAGGGCTCCGGCAGTGCTCCTCCTGTTCCTCCTTGCACAAAGGACCAGATAGCGGTCCTGCTGCGGGGTTGTTGTCCTCCTGCGGCCCCCTCCACGTCTCCTGGTGTACTAGCCTGTCTCCTGGTACCTCCTCCATGCTCTGGACACTGTGCTGGGAGACACATCAAATCTTCTTGCCACAGCACGCATTGATGTGCCATGCTGGATGAGCTGCACTACCTGAGCAACTTCTGTAGGTTGCAGATACCACCTCATGCCACCTCTAGTGGTGAGGGCACTAGCAAAATGAAAAACTAACCAAAGATCGGCCAGAAAAGATGAGGACAGGCAAATGGTCTGTGGCCACCACCTGCAAATCCATTCCTTTTATAGGGGTTGTCTTGCAAATTGTCTAATTTAAAC
Organism: Lampris incognitus; assembly: GCF_029633865.1. Classification (NCBI taxonomy): domain Eukaryota; kingdom Metazoa; phylum Chordata; class Actinopteri; order Lampriformes; family Lampridae; genus Lampris; species Lampris incognitus. The sequence continues at coordinate 27,797,566 of NC_079217.1, read as the reverse complement.
CTGGTGGAAATTAGACAATTTACCAACAGGTGAAATTGAGTCACAAATCAGTGTTGCTTCCTAACTGGACAGGTTGATATCTCAAAAGTGTGATTGACTTGGAGCTACATCGCATTGCTGATGTGTTCCCTTTATTTTTTTGAGCAGTGTATATATAGTGCTTAATAAATAAGGCATAAACTCTGCCCCTTTGTTTCTGCATAAACTGGCATAAACTCTGCCCCTTTGTTTCTGATATTGTGATAGCGGTGTGTACTGCCTACAACTCCATTAGAAATATACAACACAATTTCACCTCAAGCGGGTTTTGCAGCAACACAACATCCTGTCCAACACTGTGGTTTGGGCAAAGTGCAGATTCACTAATTTCACAGAACTGACCATTTGGTTTCATCTGGCTAGCTGGCTAAAACCAGAACAATTTGGAGGCTGTCCGCAGGGAGGAGTGGGCCAACATCCCTGCCGAAATGTGCACAAACCTTGTCAGAAACTATAAAAACCGTTTGACATCTGTGCTGGCCAATAATGGCTTTTCTACTAAATATTAACATAATGTTTGTCCAGGGGTTCAAATATTTATTTTGGACCAAAAATATGCGAATACATTCATAAAATTCATACAACGTCTTATTCCACTTTTTTGGGTCATATTCTGTCCCTCACTGTTAAAATGAACCTACGCTTAAAATTATAGACTGTTGCACTCATTGTAAGTGGGCAAACTTACAAAATCAGCAAGGGGTCAAATAATTATTTTCCCCACTCTATATATATATAGCAGGGGGGGGGGGGATCCCGGAAACCATCAATGGTGTTGATAAGTGCTCAACAAATGAAGAGCAGAATATTAAGATAGATGTCGGGAAAAAAAACGTCAATACATTGCAGGACAAGCTTGTTTTGTGTGTCATGCACTCATCAGCTGCCAATGTGGTTAAACTGTTAATGTGGTTAAATATATATATTACATGATGATATTTCCAAACAATGATTGATTAAATTTTGACCAATCAGTAAAATGAAAGCTTTTGCAATAGTAAAACAATATGCAGCACAATGGCATTATTCGACAAATACTATTGTTACACATTAGTCAGCTCCTTAAAGTCAGAAAAGTAAATGAGACCTTCTTTGCAGTTTGGTACAGTTGCTATAGCATAGAGAGGATGCTGTGATCTGTGTGCATGTGTTTGTCACTTATATAGAGGGGTCCTTGTTGTTATTGCTGTATATTTATCATTGTCCAGGTGGTTAAGTCTCATGATTGAAGTGCATAAAGCTAGAAATGGTGATCATTATTCAGCTCACAGGACCCCATCACTTACTGTAGTGTCCGTCTTAAAGGCCACAGTAACCAGCAGAGGGGAGAGTGTGCATCTGGTTCGGTCACTTGTGAGTCCCCACATCATGCAAAGAAAGTGTGTACCCATGCAAACTATGATGCAAGTCTCGTAATCACCCTGTAGTCAAGGTATGAAATAGTGATGGTTGTATTTGAATTCCAGCCAGCAAAATATTAAATGCCAGGAGTCTGCTCACTATGGACATTTGAAGTGCTGAACTAATTTTCCACAGTATCCAAATATAGAAATAGGAATCTGTTTATAATAAAATCATTATTTTTGTTTGACCGTTACAATGTCATTACTTTCTGTGTGAATCTATGTAAGTATAAATCTAGAAATGAAAACTTTTGACGAACGAGTGGAATGCAACTTGATTGATTGATTGATTGATTGATTTTGGCTGTCAATAATACCTTTGATATTGATATTACTTGTAGGCTTAATCTTGCACAGAATCTCTGCAAACAAGGTTTAATTCTCAAACAATGCAACAATTGAAAACTATTGCTCGGTATCTTGAAATATACAAAATGTTACAATTTTGCAACCAAAGATTTATTATTTTTTTAAAACGCTGTATTACATTTTCTTCAAGATAAATGTTGCACTGAACATTGATTCTCCCGCAAAGATACTGGTTGCAAAAAGTGTCAGACTAGATATCAAACAGTTGCTGCTCCTTTCTGATCCTGCTCATAAAGAAGACAGGAGAGGAAGAGAGAATATGTTAGAGAGATAATTAGTGTGCCTCTTCATCCAGAGGTCCTTGTCACAGCCTGACCTCAAACCTGCAGAATTTGTTAGACTGTGTGTGTGAGTATCTGTGCGTGTGTGTGTGTGTGTGTGTGTGTGTGTGTGTGTGTCCGCGGGGGAAGAGCGCTGCATTGGACATAGGGTAGAGTACGCTGGGTAAGAAATATTTATCACATGTTTTAATACAGCTTCTCTTGGTATTTTATTGCCATAATATAGTGCTAGTCTTTTTTTTTTGTACACACATATGTGAACCCGTGTGTTCAGCAGTCATACAGTAAGGGTGAATTCTGTTCATAAGATATATCTGTAGCGCCTCCAGTACAAACTAGGGGTAGCAGTAAAGGCGCTGACATCTACCTAGGTTCGGTGAGGGGTTTGCCTTGACTAACACACAAGAGAAGTTGATGTGTAGTTGAACAGTTGACAATTTTATTGCCTCACAACAGCAAAATATACACAACGCTGACTTTTACATAAAAGAATTGACATTTAAACAAAACAGAGCTCTTTAAAGCAAATAAAATAATAAACCAAAGAAAACCTAGTTCAAATCACAACCCTCAATAAGTGTTAGCAGTTTGAGATGAAAGAAAAATTCAGTTCCTTGTCCTTGAGTGTATGTGTTGGTCCAAGAGTTCAGCTCCTGATCCCGTGAGTGTATTGAATATACTTCAAAGATTACTATTTCTACACTGGTAGAGGAAATAGGCTAGTGTGTATGGGTTCTTATCTGGTGTCTGGATGAATGATTCAGGCTTGTCAGACGTTTCCTGGGGCAGATCCTACGGTAGGCCACCGCTTCTATGATCGTCCACAGTCTCACTGGGCTGGGCTCGCCATCACAATCTTCCAAATTCTATCTGGTAGTTAAAAAAAACCAATCTACACAAATAGTGCAGAATAGTAAGTATTTCATTCTATATCTGTTTGTAACATGAGATCTCATTAATTTATTTTCATTCAGAACATCTTACAATATGCTATCCATTAACATGTATATGAATTGCAATATCATTACTTAATCATTACACATATATATATATATATATATATATATATATATATATATATATATATATATAATTCTGTTACACAAAATCAGTGCAGTCACAGTGTAGCCTCAATACCAACCATTTAAGTGCGCTAACCCCTTAAACCGAATGGATTTAACGTCAACAGGATAGGTGCCACGCATCTTTAATGCTACACAATTCCCCAATGCTTCACTGACTAAGCTAGCGCTTAGCACTAGCTGACTATTGGCGTGCGCTTTCTTCTAAAACATTCAACACAACACAATGATACAATACGTACCAAAGTACGGGCTATTCAAACATTAGACATTCTTATAGCCCCGACTGGTTTTATGAAGAGTATCTTAACAGCTATCTAATCCAGCGTTATCTTTTCCCTTCAGTGGTTAGCAATAAGCTAGCACAAAAACGTGCTTTACTCACCGGAGTTCCAAATACTTAAAACTCGAAAGACCTTCGTCTCGTAAGCTCACAGATGAGATTCTGATTATACATAACACTTTTCAGAATCAAAAATGTCAATACTCTAACTTTCTGAGGCTATGTATAATAAAATTCAGTCGTCGGTTCAAGAGCACAATTTCCAGGACGTTCACAAAAAGAAAAGAAAAAAAACACGATTGCGTGTAGCAGTCTCTAGCCTACTGAGTTGTATAGTGCGCCCCTTAAGGAGCGGCATGTCACTACACCTCTAAATCAATGACTATTAGTAGCCCTATTAGTCCATGGGCCAGAGCCCAAAATTTCCTATTTCGGTACACTCAAGGTGGCAAAACTTACTTATAATTTTTGAAAGGATCCATGTCTGTAGATGATATTTTGGTATGATAACCATTCCTGAGTGGCAGCTGTATCACAGTTATCAGCTCATGAAGTTAACCACCCCCTAAAGTAAATTGCATTTTAGACGCTGGTGCATATCCTGGTTTAGCCTCATGGTCAGGACATTTTCAATGTTCTATAATATTGTCTTTGGTATCATTTTAAAGGGGACCTTCTTAGCTTTCATTCAAGCCCTGTTGTGGATATTTCTCACAAATATAGAGGTCACTTGAGCTCTTCAACCCGTCAATAGCACACATCTTTCTGCAATGTTCGCCTAAACTATATACTTTCTTTTAGCCCTGTGGCATCTAGGAATATCAGGGACACAAAACACAAAAACTGGAATACTCACAGGACTGTAAAGATTCAGAAAATGTATAATATACCCATACCATTTCATTGTGTGAGGTGATTGTGAACCTTAAATTAGAAGGGCATTATTACTAAGAAACTAACTAGACCAAAGCCAGTTAGTCCATGGGTCAGACCAGATATCGATATCACCCAAGGTGACACAACTTCACTGGTGCCATTTTATTTGGTACACTAACAGAAGTAAAATAATACATGATAACCTTTCCAAATGAGCAGCTATTTCATTTTTCTTTCAGGAAACCTGTTTCTGTGCCTCTCACGATTGTGTATTTGCCCAGATTTTTACAAATATAGCATTTCAACACCCCTGGTACTGATTAGCCTAGCTTAAACTCTGGGACAGTTCTTTGTTGGCCAACAACCAAGGATAACCAGTACTGTGTACTTCCATTCATTGTGCTAAGCTAGGCTAACGTGCAGCCAGATAGCTTTCTACTAAACACATATAGAGGAAACTGGTATCTATCTTCTTGTCTCACTCTGGAGAAGATTGTAAGCTAATTTCCCATAATGTTAGCATGTTCTTTTAATGTATATGTTAATATGATTAGTTAAAGTGGCTACGAGGAACTTTCATCTTGTGTTGATTTTAGCGGCCTCATGTGGACAAAGTACAGCTGTTGCATAGCAACTAGGTAATGTATCTATTTGTGGCTATGTAAGATAAATAATGGTAATATGACGCTGGTGAAGCAAAGTAAACTTTGTTTTAGTAGTGTTCATACACCTAAGTTACATGTATTTGTTTGTATGTGGCAGGTGAAAACTGACTGAATATGGCCACTGGTGAACAAGCAAGTTTTTACCCAATACCAAAGCGCCCACGGGTGGAGTGCATTATCCACTGTTCTGATGATACAGATAAGCTGGTTTCACTACAAAGTGTCGACTCATGGAGAACTCTGCTCAGGGCAGCTCAGATACGAAATCATGCACCAGTTTTGAAACTGGCAAAAGACATTCCTGAGGGACAGATTCCAGCAATCTACTACCACAGAAAGTGTCGCAGTATCTTCACTATGAAGCAAATTCTTGATGGCCTCCTTGCAAAAGAAAAGAAAAGTTGTGTCTCTGCTGAAGAGAAACAATCTAAGAGAGTAGCTCGACATGCTCCAAGTACATCTAGGACTTATGATGCAGAGTGCATATTTTGTCAGAAAAACAGCAAATATTCCAAGAGACAGAATACGAGAGAAGTACTGGTGCAGTGTCGAGAACTGCAAGCTGATGCAAAGATCAGGAGTGCAGCCACAAAGAAAAGGGACAGCAGAATCCTTGCCATTGTGAGTAGAGACCTTGTAGCAGCTGAAGGGCACTACCACAGGTCATGCTATAGACTTTACACCAAAGAAGAGGTTTCCAAAGGAGAGGTTGCCAGCAATGAAGATGATGATGCTGCAGCCCAGTATGAAGCTGCTGTGAATAAGGCATACAATGAGCTGTTCCTCTTCATCAGGATGGAGCTTTTTGGCAATCCTCAAGTGATGACAATGACTGATCTCTCTTCTAGACTGGTAGCTTCAATGAACTCCCAAGGCATTGCCCAAGTCAAGGAATCAACCAAGAAGCACATAAGGCGAAACCTGGAGAGTGAGTTTGCTGGAGCCTTGCAGATATTCCCTGATGAGAAAGGAAAATTCCTCCTCTATCCCGATAACTTGTCCATGAGGGAACTTGCCAAAGAAAATCAGTCTCTCAAAACGGAGCTGCAGACCCTGAAAAGTGTCAGTGCACAAGATGTTATAGCCAAAGCAGCCATCAAATTGAGAGCAGACATTAAAAGTCAAGATGTTCCTCAAACCTGGCCGCCTGAAGTCAAACCAGAAGCAGAATGTCCTACCATTCCAGAGTCGCTCATTATCTTCCTGTACTCTCTACTCACAGGCTCAAATGATCCTGATCATGCATCCCAGAGAGTGCAGTGCCTTCTGCAGTCATTTGGCCATGACATATAGTATATGCAGTGACATGTGGAAATACCAAGCCTTCCAAGCACATTGTTCTGCCATTCAGTGTCAAATCGTTGACAGGAAATGTAGAGTTGATACACATCCTCAACCGACTTGGTCACAGTGTGTCCTATTCACAGATGGAAGAGATCAACACTGCCCTGTGTCTCCAGAAACTCTCATCATCAGGGAGTGGCATTGCCCTTCCAGCTAACATCCGTCCTGGCATATTCACAACTTTAGCCTGGGACAATATCGACCGTCTTGAAGAAACTGTCAGTGGTGAGGGAACATCTCACAGAGTCAATGGGATTGCTGTGCAAGCAAAGCCAGTCAACCCACTTCCTGTCCAACCCATGCCCACTGTTCCCAAAACAAAGAAGAGAAGCATTGATGGACCCCCACCAATGTTACCAACTTACAATGCTGGACAACGGGTAGGGCCACCACAAAGCAAAAAGTCAGATGCCGATACTGCAGCCAATACTAAGCTTGCCAGAGTTCTTTGGGTCCTAGCACGCATGTCACAACAAGAAGAACAGTCAGTCAGCAGCTGGACAGGCTTCAACATCCTGACTCGAGGAGAGATGACGGTCATCCCCGACAATATAGGCTATCTGCCTACCATCAATGCTCCAGCGACACAAATGTCTACTGTCAACGAGGTGCTTAACCAGTCACTGAGCATCATGCAGTGCTTAGGCCTGAGGAAGATTGTCTGTGTCTTTGACCAAGCCCTGTATGCGAAGGCTGTCGAGATCACATGGAAACACCATGGCAAATTCCATGATATCATCGTTAGGCTTGGGGTATTCCACACCATCTGCACACTGCTGGCAATAATAGGAAAGCGTTTCCAAGATGCTGGACTCAAAGACCTCTGCATTGAGTCTGGCATGATTGCAGAAGGCTCAATTGCTGGTGTTATGGATGGCCGCAAGTACAACAGGGCAGTGCGACTACACAAGCTCCTGTATGAGGCTCTCATGCGACTGACCTTGAATGGTTTCCTGTCCTGGTTGGAAGAAACTCACAGGAATGACATGGTTCACCTGAATGAGACACTGAAGACCATTGACAGCCTTGGGAAAGAAGTGTCACAACATGCTTTGAAGGAGGTCCTCGAGAACAGCTCTTGTACACGCATCATGGATCTATTTGAAGTCTACCGTGAGTTCCTTAGAGGTGGAAACGGCAGCCTCTCGAACTTCTGGATGTCCTATTTGGACATGGTTGAAATCTTGTTGGGGCTCATCCGAGCATCCAGAGAGGGAGACTGGATGCTACACTTGGCTAGCATTCGAGCAATGATCCCATGGTGCTTTGCTTATGACAGGATGAATTATGCACGCTACCTCCCCTACTACTACGCCCAGATGTCTGAGCTGCCCATCACACACCCAGATGTGTACACAGAATTCATGGAAGGAGGCTTCTCAGTCCAACTGGGCTCCACCAATCCCTTTGGCCGAATCCCTGTTGACCAAGCTATAGAAGAAACGGTGAACAAAGACACCCAAACAGCTGGAGGGACAAAGGGATTCAGCTTGAAGCCAGGCGCTGTGACCAAATATTATCTCACAGCTGAGTATAGAAGCATGTACCTCAGACAGCTGAGAGACCTGACAGGTCAAGACAGGTGCAAATGGTCTCATCCAGATCTACAGAGTCCAAGGATCAAGAGAGATGAAGCAGATGTCCAGTCTCTCATGGACCTTATGGAGAATAACTGGCTCAATCCTATGTCCCCTGATGAGATTGATTTGGTTAGCCTCTCCACTGGCAACATGGCTCCACCTGATGTGACCATAAATCTCTTGAGAGCTCTTGAGAAAGGAGAAGAGGCCTACCAAGCATTCCAGCAAACAAGGTTAGATGCAGACCCACCACCTGTGAAATTCCACGACAAGATGACCAAGCAAAGTCTGAAAACATTCTCCAATGTCAGCACAAAACAAGCTCATGGAAAGAAAGCACAGGATGTGGTTCTGAAGGCAGATAGAAACCTTTTCAGTCACATGATCCTGGTGGCTGAAAGCAGGAAGGTGAATCTGAAGGATGTCCTTGCCTACCCATTGGGCCCACTACCATGGGCACTGGCAAATGCTGATGGGTCCTTACGAAAAACAAGCAAGGCTGCACTTGCCAGTGAGCTTGAAAAGAATGTATCTCCTGCAGAAGACATCCCAATCCCATCTACTTCCATCATTGATGGGATGAGCCTGGTCCAAAAAATGAATGGCAACAACAAAACCTTTGCACAGGTGGCAGAGTCAGCCTTGACCCAGGTCCTCCATGAGGGAGCACAGAGTGGGAGGATTGATGTTGTTTTTGATGTCTATCACCAGACTTCGATCAAAGATGCTGAACGACTGAACCGGGGTGGAGACATCACTCTCCAGTACAAGAATCTTGCAGGGGGACACCACGTCCAGCAGTGAAAAAATTTCTGTGCAGTTCCTCCAACAAGACCAGTCTCATCAAGTTTCTGGTGGAAGAGTGGAAACTCCCACGATACAGAGCTATGCTGCATGGCAAGGTGTTGTACATGACCTGTGAGGAAACCTGCTACAAGTTGACAGAAGATGGGTGTGAGGAAGCAGCAGAACTGCACTCCACACATGAAGAAGCTGACACCCGTCTGCTCCTGCATGCATTGCATGCAGCAAATGCGGGCTCAAAGTCAGTTATCATCACAGCTGAGGACACTGATGTCATGGTGCTTTGTCTTGGCTTCCAGAAGGACATCACCTGTCCCATCTACCAGAAGTGTGGGACTCAGAACCGCACACGGTTTGTCGACATCACCAAACTGGCAAGTTCACTTGGAGACAGCATCTGTGACAGCCTAATTGGCTTACATGCCTTCACAGGCTGCGACACTGTCAGTGCATTCGCTGGTCGAGGGAAGCTGAATGCCCTGAAGATAGTGAGAAAGCACACTTCCTGCCAAGAGACTTTTAGTCAACTGGGACAGACATGGAATGTGAGTGATGAGCTGTTCCAGAAAATTGAGCAGTTCACCTGTCGGATGTATGTTGCTAATAGCAGCACTGCTGAGGTGAACAAACTGCGTTACCAGCTCTTCTGCACCAAAAGGGGAGAGGTTGAGTCCAGCCAGCTGCCACCATGTAGAGACTGTCTCTTTATGCATGTTCAACGAGCCAACTATCAGGCAGCAATATGGAAGTGCTGTCTGCAGGCTAACCCTGTGGTGCCAAGCCCTACTGAGTATGGATGGACAGACGATGAAGGCAAGCTGGCCATTTACTGGATGCGCTCCCCACCTGCACCAGATGTGGTCTTGGAAATGCTAACATGCAAGTGTGTGCATTCATGCAAAATGCCAAGCTGCATGTGCCTGTCAAATGGACTTCCATGCACAGACATGTGCAGGTTACAGACCTGCAGTAACCAAAAACAGCAGGATGGTCCAGAACTGGACTTTGAACTTGGGGAGTCAGATGATGAGAGAAACGAGCAGTTTGATGAATGACAGTGTGATGATTCTGATGGTAGTACTGTGGTAGTAGTCTATTGATGTACAGGATGTTGATTCTGGACTTGGTTACCCAGAGCTTGATAACAATAATGTAACCATATTCACATATACCCATTACCCTACCCATTACCATTACATATACCCACTAATGATATGGGATTACATGTGTCATTGACTAAGTATATGTAAATGTCAATGTTGTTTAAAATATTAAAATAGTTCATTACCTCACTATGGTATTCCTTTTTATCATGTATTTTGATTGTGTATTTAAACAAATGTATAGAGACCAGTTTGTGACCTAACTGCCTTTGGTCTAGTTCTCATTTAAGGCTCACAATCACCTCACACAATGAAATAGTATGGGTATATTATACATTTTCTGAATCTTTACAGTCCTGTGAGTATTCCAGTTTTTGTGTTTTGTGTCCCTGATATTCCTAGATGCCACAGGGCTAAAAGAAAGTATATAGTTTAGGCGAAAATTGCAGAAAGATGTGTGTTATTGACGGGTTGAAGAGCTCAAGTGACCTCTATATTTGTGAGAAATATCCACAACAGGGCTTGAATGAAAGCTAAGAAGGTCCCCTTTAAAATGATACCAAAGACAATATTATAGAACATTGAAAAATGTCCTGACCATGAGGCTAAACCAGGATATGCACCAGCGTCTAAAATGCAATTTAGTTTAGCGGGTGGTTAACTTCATGAGCTGATAACTGTGATACAGCTGCCACTCAGGAATGGTTATCATACCAAAATATCATCTACAGACATGGATCCTTTCAAAAATTATAAGTAAGTTTTGCCACCTTGAGTGTACCGAAATATCGTCTGGCCCATGGACTATATATGTGTCTTTTGGGTTACATATCTAACCTTCTGGTGACTGCATAAATAACCATGTTATTGCTTCCAGCATATTGGTGGGAAATATTCGACCATTTTAGAAAATGTTTTTGACACTGGATAACTCTGCAGCCCTGCGTGGATCCAGCCTGTCTAGGGGAAGTTCAATTACATGCCCTCAAAAATGAAAACCCCTTTCTGATCCCTTTCTGTAAGGAATGGAACATTGTTTTCCACCCTTTGACACAGACCTTAGAAATATAGCAGTGGGGAAACTTGTCTGCATTCAGCTACTTGAAACAGAACCTTTTTAGAAACCTCCAAGCATGCCAGTCACTTACAGGCATCATAAACTGAGAGACATGTAACCACTTATTTCTCATTTACAGATGGACTGTTACCTCATTGCATATCAGTTCAAGATTAACACTGATGTCTTTAGACCTTTGAGCAATGTGGTTTGGTTTGAGTTAAACATGAGCAAAAAAGTTTTTAGCCTCCCTTTTCTTAGTCTCTACATTGCCTGGTAGCCATGGAGAGCTGCCACAAAACAACAAGGCTTGTGAAGACAAGCCCCATGGCTGAAAAGTCACAAGCTCCAGGCTAATCTCGGGTATTAAGGGGCTATAAATGGCAGTCTGCTTGCTCTCTCTGAATGCTGCTTGGGGCCATCTTGCGTCAGATGCTTCCTCTCTACAGAAACAGCATGACTCAAGACTACATTTTCTACATCCCAGTGGCTGCCAAAAGGGACATTCTGGAGACTAGTTGGTTTTCGGTCCCACGGTCTTTGACATTGTGTTGGTCTTTAACCCTCTGTGACATATCACAGTATGTTGTGAAGAGAGTAGCACATTAATTTCCACCCCTCCAAATATCGTGGTCCTTCCCAGGTCTTTTAGTAAGTCGAGTAAGAAAAAGGCCCGTGGGGCATCTGGGTAGCAGAGCAGTCTATTCCGTTGCCTGCCAACACGGGGATCACCGGTTCGAATCCCCGTGTTACCTCCGGCTTGGTTGGGCGTCCCTACAGACACAGTTGGCCATGTCTGCGGGTGGGAACCAGAAGTGGGTATGGGTCCTGGTCGCTGCACTAGTGCCTCATCTGGTCGGTCAGGCACCTGTTCGAGGGGGTAGCCTGATCCTCCCACACGCTACTTCCCCCTGGTGAAACTCCTCACTGTCAGGTGAAAAGAAGCGGCCAGCAACTCCACATGTATCGGAGGAGGCATGTGGTAGTCTGCAACCCTCCCTGGATCAGCGGGGGGGGTGGAGCAGCGACCAGGACGGCTCGGACGAGTGGGATAATTAGCCGGATACAATTGGGGAGAAAAAGGGAGAAAAATAAAAGAAGAAGAAGAAGAAGGCCTGTCATAGCCCTCAGGCCTCATGTATCGCTCATGTATTGTTCGTGTACTGTATCACCTGGTCATGAAGTGTTCATTAGTGTACCCCTGAACCCAATCTCTCCTTTAATTTGCTGCTGCACCTTGATTATACAAAGTGGCTGGGGGTCGGAGGGGGTACATGCTAACCTAGCTGGCACGCTATCAGAGGAAGCGTTGCTAGGTGACAGTGGAGGAAGTGAAGTGGAGCCCTTCATATGATTGTGTGCATTTGCGCACTTGTGTTTCCAAGTGTGTCTGTGTGTCTTTGTTTTAACACCTACCTCCATCAAGCAGCTTATTCTCCTCGAAGTTGTAAGGAGCCCCTCACAAAATGCTTCTCAATCAGCTGGTTTTCAAATGAGCATGCCGATCCTTGCTCCAGGGGTAACCATTTGTGTTTGAAGGATTACCATTTTCAAATTCATCTCGGGGAGGTGGCATTCATTCATGGTTGCACGCGAAAACAAGAGGAATTGTGACTCCATCTGCATCATCACATTATCCAAATGGCGTTGGAGAAAAATTGACCCCTCCTCAAAAGTAATACGGTCTGGAAAATGTGTTTGTGATGTGTAAGTGTAGAGATCAGGCTTACACTGTCTTGCTGCCTCCCTTTGAAGTGTCACTGTGACGTTGCTCCACCAAACAACTACATCTCTACAGTATTGTCTGCTCATTTTCTGCCTTTAAAGGGAAGTTCTGGTGCCATCTTTGATTTGTGATCACACTTTCCTCATATGCTAATTTTGTGTTGTTCCATCAATAGGCCTCCAACAAAGATTTATAACAATAAATAAGAAAAAACAGGAGAGCTTACATGCATTTCTTTTGTTATTGTTGACTTCACATATAACTTTTGGGGTAGTTGCTTACATATTTGTCATTTTCTAACAAGTTAGTATTGCAGTGCAAAAATAGTATAAAAAAAAACCCCAAGAAAAAACAGTCCAATACAGAAACTATGCCTCTTTGCTTATGCAACAGCTTACTACTACTTTCAGCTGCTACTGCTAGGATCATCCGTTTCCATCTCTTCCTGTCCTCGGCATATTCCTCTGTCACGTCAGCCACCTGCATGTCCTCCCTCACCACATCAATCCTCCTCTCCCGTTGCCTCTGCACATGCCCCCCCCCCTTCTCCTTCATCCAACAGTAGCATAGTTTCCACCGGCACCCTGCTGGCCAACAGTACGGTGACGGTCATTGGTAATCCGGCCTCGACCGATCCAGTATGGAAATCTGATTAATGATCTGCATATTTGATTTGGCAAAAGTTTTAAGCCAGATGCCCCTCCTGATGCAACCCTCCTCATTTATCTGGGCTTGGGACCGGCACTAAGAATGCACTGGCTTGTGCGTCCTCAGTGGCTGGGTTTTGCTTATGCAACAGCAGCAGAGATAATTTGTCTATTATGACATCTCCCTCTGTGTATCTAAATCCCAGTGTTTGCTCTCAAAGACTCTTGACAAAGAAAAACCAGCAGGGTTTATCTCTCACTCGCTTTCAGATCATATTGGGGCTATCTCTCTCTCCAAATATCCAGTTGCCGCTTGCATCGTATTCATAACTGGCCCCTGGTGGGCCATATAAAAGTGTAAATCAAATTGCACAGTGAATGTTTTGTGTGCCAGCTGTGTACCACTCACTGTACCACAGTTTGTAAAACTAGCCCCTTTTCATTTGACGTCTAAATTCATCTAAATGTTCAACTCATTCTCCCCCCCTCTTTCTTCTTGGCGTGTTGTAAATGACTCACCTCACATTTTGCTGTGATCATGGCCCTTGTCTGGCTGCACCACTGCACAATTCTCACCTGAAATGCTCAGTTGGATTTCCATTACCATTTTTGTACATCTCTGTTATCCAATGCACTTTTTCATTCATTTTCCGGCAGGCTGTTCTCAAGCTCCATGTGCAAAATGTATGATATCATATAGACAAATATCAGAGGATTGGTAAGGTTGTTCACACACACACACACACACACACACACACACACACACACACACACACACACACACACACACACACACACACACACACACACACACACACACAGCTCAGATCATCATATTCATTGTAGTAAATGGAGAAATAGAATTTGTTTGGTTTATAAATGATTTGAAATTATTTTTCTCATCTCTTAAAAGAATGTATTCTAACAAAATAGCAAGAAAGATTTATGGGGCTATATCTCGTTTCTTGTTGTTTTGATTTGTCCCCATGGTTTAACCCTAATTAGCCCTGTGATGGTCTGGCGGCCTGTCCAGGGTGTCTCCCCGCCTGCTGCCCAATGACTGCTGGGACAGGCTCCAGCATCCCCGCGACCCTGAGAGCAGGATGAGCAGTCTGGATAATGGATGGATGGATGGATGGATGGATGGTAATGCTGTCTAGCTTAGATTTGACAGCAGGTGTTATATGACTATGTGTGTCCATGTCGAATCTTGCACTGAACTGGGTGAAATTGGCTCCACTGGTTGTAATATCTGATGGAATTGATCCATCTGCCTTTTAAGCAAACTTGGCAAAGGGCTGGGACAGATTCACAGAGTGAATCTAATGGGCATACACGCTCAAAAATTTCTGGATTGTTAGTAGCCACATAAGATGTACACAGACATATTATACACAGACACAGACACATTCATTCTCTCACAGCATGTGTGCACTGCACCTTCACACCAGTCCTCAGTAGTTTCTCTTATTGCAGTTGTGAATAAGAACACAACATGTACTGATAAGTTTTGGTAGACATGGTTTAAGCTAAGCATCATTCCATGTTATGGGTGCATATTTGTTTAGTATGGGTGGTGGCAGTGGTCGCATTTTTCTAAAATGTCATACACATTCTGCTTAACATTGAGCAATACAGTATTTGATCCACTTTAAGATAAACAGCCAACTCATTCATCCATCCATCCATTATCCAAACTGCTTATCCTGCTCTCAGGGTCGCGGGGATGCTGGAGCCTATCCCAGCAGTCATTGGCGGCAGGTGGGGAGACACCCTGGACAGGCCGCCAGGCCATCACAGGGCCCACACACACACGCACACACAACTAGGGACAATTTAGTATGGCAGATTCACCTGACCCACATGTCTTTGGACTGTGGGAAGAAACCGGAGCACCCAGAGGAAATCCTTGCAGACACGAGGAGAACATGCAAACTCCTCACAGAGGTGACCTGGGACAACCCCAAAGATTTTACTACCCTGGGGCTCAAACCCAGGACCTTCTTGCTGTGAGGCGACTGCACTAACCACTTTGCCCCCATGCCGCCCCGAAAACAGCCAACTATGAGTCAAATTTATATAAATGACTTGAGTTTTGCCAACCTTACCAATGATGGCTGAAGCCATCGTTATTTGCCCCCGCACAGCATTTTTTGTTGTCATAAACAGAACTATAGGTATTTTTTTCCCCTACTGTGTTGCAATGGCTTCTGGGTGGCATTCTAGTTTTGCTGATGCCTGAGAGAAACCACTGTGTAGTTCAGTGTCAGACTGTACCTTACGGTAACATTTTCTGAGCAGATAAACCCCAAACATCAAATGAATCAGCGCTCGAAGTCTCTGCATCAAACTCCAACTCTCTAACCCTCTTAGTTTGGAAGGCAATACCGAGAGCCGGTGCTTGAGAGCCAGAGAAGCTTACATGGAAATCTGTTGACAGGCGAGCCACTGAGCATGTTATGTAGCTGGAGAGAGGGCTCATTGGCAGGGGAACAACCCCACTCACCGCTACATCTGCTTGATCTCAGCTGGTTAACCTCAATCAAAGACAGGCCCAGTTCACACCCGGTTCTTTCATGCAGAAAACAAGATTTCAACCATCCATAGATATACATATAAACACATAAATACCGCAACCGCATGCATGGAATCTTAATATTTGCACATATTGCATACAAGTACATATGATGGTGTACATATGGATACACACATATGCATACACACACACGCACACTGACCTTTTGTGTAAGCACACAACACCCTTTTTGTCTCTCTCCCATCATTCAGACAGCTAACTGCCATTTCATTATCACCAATGAATCATTTATGTCTCTGTACTTACTACATAAGTGCTTAGTCAAGACACACAGACACACGCTGGGAGCAGTAATCAATCTAGTCGGGTCAAATAGTCGGGTCAAATATATTGAAGTCTGAGCACTGATTAAAGAATATCCGAAGGAAAGAGGAAAGAGTTTTCTGCATGTGAAGTCAAATTAAGTTCAGTATTGATGAAAAGCAAGAGTAATGCAAAAATAATATCACAAAATAATTTGTAATTGATGTGAACCCTGTAAGTTAATAATGAACAAACCTTGATATTTTCATGATTCAAAGTATTTACAAAAATTTAATGCTGGGAAGTTTAGCGATGCTGGTGGAGATATGTCAGCATGATGTTAGTAACACAGAGGGAACACGTGCTCCTGACCGGATCTCATTGATACCTATCCCAAAGCACACTAATCCTAAGCAACTTAATGATTTTAAACCAGTCACGCTAACATCATTAATGATGAAGATCTTTGAGGAAATTGTTAAAAACCTTGTTTTGTTAACTGTGGGTGGAAAACTTGATCCACTGCAATTTGCAGTGAGAGGTGTGGAGGATGCAAAGCGTTTTATACTCAATATAAGCACTTAGAAAAGCTGCATGCCCATGTTAGTCTTTTGTTTGCTGACTTTTCATCGGCATTTAATACGATGCAGCTGCATCTTCTAATAGACAGGCTGCTGTGTGATTTTAATTTGCCTCACCAGCTTGTGTTATGGATCTTGGACTTCTTGACTGACGGAGAGAGCAGAAAGTGTCTGTCTGTAAATGGCTGTCTCTCAGACTCTGTAGCTACTATATCCACAGGTTCACCACAAGGATGCGTCCTTTCACCCTTACTTTTTATTGTGTACCCTGGTGGGTGCAGGAGCACTCAGGAGGGAAGCAATTTGATCAAATTTTCTGATGACACTGCATTGCTGACACTTCTCCGAGGTTCACAATCAGTCCACAGGAACTGATTTTATTTCTTGGTGTGGTAACAACCTCTTAAAATCAAGGAACTGATTGTTGATTTTAGATGTAACAGATATGCAGCCAAAGAGTGCATCATACATAATGAAAGTGTGAGAGAATCCACCTTTCTCTGAAAACTAAATTCCTCTTCTGCCAGTCCCGTCATCCTCTGCTGCTTTTATCAATCTTTTATTGAGAGTCTCCCAAGATTTTCTTTTATCTGCTGGTTTCACAGCCTCACGATGAAAGACAGAAACAGCCCGAACAGCATCGTTAAAATCTGTTCTAAGATCACGGAGGGAAAGAGAGAGATCCAAACTCGTTTTACAACCGACAAATCCTCCAGAAAGCAGCAAGCATTCTGGCTTCTTCTGCACGTGTTCTTGCAAGGGAATGTTCTGCTGCTATCAGGGGGTTGTAATGTTTTACCGGCTTGTAAAACTAACCGTTATTCTAAATCATCCATTCCCCCTGCAACCCCACCACTGAATGCTCTGTAGTGGTTTGTTTTTTTTATCTGATCATTTTATTGTGTTAACCAAGTTTATCTAGCCCATCAATATTACTAATTACTTAAAGATCTTATGGATTTTATTCCACATGTAGCTCCCTGGGGTGTTATTATTTATTGCTTGTGTTGTTTGTTTGTTTGCATGTTATTGTTTACAACAAGCTGCTCCAAACAAATTGCCCCTAGCAGGATTACCAAAGTTGTCGATCCTGGGAAATTCAGCATCTACCATTGATGTTTTCTACTTTTAATTGTGATGATATGAAAGGGATCGACTGAATCAAAATTATCTATGTAAGTCTACCTCACAAATCATGGTAAATGAGAATACTCTGCTGGGTTTACGCCAGGGCACAGATATGATTGCATGTGGTTGTATTAAACAACGTGGTATTAGCTAACTAAGCTTTGCGGTGTAAATCTCAGCCAACAAATATGTATATATATGCTGGATAATTTGAATTTGTTTGTCCCTATCATTTCCTGCCAGTAGTCGCAGTAAACCTCAAGGTCAGAGCAACGGAGAACAAAGTCGGTTGGATTATCAAAGCAGAGAGGCTGTATTATTCTTTAGCTTTTACATACCACTTCCACAACCTTATGGAGTCACATCACCATCACTGTCAGACACAAGCCTTTTTTAGACCAAAATCTTGACACAAACGCTTCAACGTATGGCTGGAAGTCTAAAAATATCTCCTGGCAATTGGCTAAAGCCTGTTTGGCCCATCTGCTTCCTAACCCTCTGGAAGGTAGAGAGAATATGTGTGTGTGTGTGTGTGTGTGTGTGTGTGTGTGTGTGTGTGTGTGTGTGTGTGTGTGTGTGTGTGTGTGTGTGTGTGTGTGTGTGTGTGTGTGTGTGTGTGCCAGCATGAGTATTTGTTTATGAGTTTTGACCCACTCATATTATTCACTTTATCCCCTCTGCCCCTCGATTCCTGTTGCCATTATAATTGTGTTGCATGCAGGCTTCTAGTGTGAAAGAGATCCTTAGACACTGACTGACCACCATCTGTAATAACCCCAGCAAGGTAATATCATCTGAATGTGTGTGTGTGTGTGTGCGCATGGGTACACGCGTTCATGTGTGTATGTGTATGTCAGTCCACGTGATGGTAAAACAATATAAGCCTCTTAGGTCTAATCCAGTCCCAAAGGGAGGGAAGTGCCAGAACACATGCATACACACACACACACACACACACACACACACACACACACACACACACACGCGCGCGCGCGCGCGCGCACACACACACACACACACACACACACACACACACACACACACACACACACATACAGTAATTGCCACCAAACCCTTTCCGCCTTGCTTATGGCACGTGGGATGCTGGGGTCGTGCCTGCTCCATCCCATTGGTCTGAATGGCAATTTGGTTGTCCATGAAAATGAGAAACTATTCCACAGAAACTATAACTGTCATAGTAAAAATGTAGTCTTCTCTCCATTATCCCTTATACCCCCCCATCCTTTAAATCCCCCTTATAATAATGTCTGGAGAGGGTTTCTTAAAACACAGACAGACCGAATCTCACCACGTATTGCCTCACTGATGGAATGAGACATAGCATTAACATTTCTCTTTTGTTAGGAACATGCAAACTCTTATCAAGCAGAAATATTTTCGATTCAGTTTCTATCGCGATAGAAACCGGGAGCAGAGAGCAGACGCTAACTACTTGTTCTCTTCTTCTGTATTTCCCATCATCACTGCTCTGCCACACCTTATTCACTGACAGTGTGAGCCTGATTGGTGTCGGGCCCTTCCACACTTGGCCAGTTTGACTGCTGCCCGAGTGCCGCCTGATCCTTCACCAAACTGGTCATGGTGTCTGAAGAGCGGGTGGCTATTGTCAGTGTCACGTCTTGGCAAGGAGAGCATTTGAACATGTAAAAATAGCTTTGTTGGCCTCATTGTCATGTCACACTGGTGGAGCTGAAAAAAAAAGGCCTCAGGAGAATATTTCTAATTGTGTTAACCAATACTGAGCTGAAGTAAATACCTCTCAGGACAGTTCAGAACAACTGTTACTGAGTCGGTGACAGCTGAGGCAGTTCAAGTGCTGTGTTTATGTGAATTCATGTAAATTAAGGCAAATTGTTTTGTTTAATAGGTTGGTCGCGTAAGCAATAAGCAATCATTAATGCATCACATCCTCTTCCACTTAGTATTTTTTGTTTTTCTGAAATAACAGCTTCACAATGTGGCATTATGAATAAGAGACATGATGCCTGCCTCAGCTCAAGAGACTGAAACACACTGACCTGCAGAATGACAGGTCTTTTGTTTCTGCCTTTTTCAGATTACCTATGTTCTCCAGAGCAAAACGTTCACATGATCGACTTCACCAGGTTCAAGATTCGGGACATGGAGACGGGCACAGTCCTATTTGAGATCACTAAACCTCCAGCACCAGGTCAGTCCTACAGACACAAAAGACCATCTTAGCTGTTGCATCTTGTTTTTATGACTTGTGATATGTAATTCACTCAGACCTAAAGGCTTCAAGGGATTTTTTCATTGAGTTCCTGATTAATTTTGTTATATGCAAGCCTCTTGTCTTTTTGCTTTCCATCTCACTTTCCAAAACGTGTTCTTTAAAAAGAAAAAGATGCTTAATATGTTCCATTTCATCATTTGACATTTTTCACTCTTAGGCACTTGTTTCATTGTATGGGAAAAAAGCTTTACAGTCTATGCTCCAGCAGCTAATGCTATCCATTGAAACAATGCCAGCATGCTGTTTTTCAGGTACCTTAAAAAGCACAAAAGCCCTTTTCTCACGTGGGCACAAATGCCTGATGATTAAAAATAACAGATTCAGAAATATCTGCATTGTAATTGTTGACTGATGACTGGAGGAGGTTATGATAGGCTGCCAGGCTGAGGCCAATACTTTTAGCAAGGTTTCTCTAACAGTGATTCCCCCCTCCCCCCTTCTTTTTTGTAGCAGGTGGCAGAAAGGACTGTGACCCCAATGCTGGCCGTTTTGTCAGATATCAGTTCAGCCCAGCCTTCCTGCAACTGAGACAAGTTGGAGCCACGTAAGTCAAAATCAAACTACCAGTAGGATTGAAAGAATACCACTCTCACTGAAAATGTGTCTGCATAATGATGATGATGATGATGTTGTCGGTATGGCCCCTTGTGATTAGTGGCATAGACATGGTTGACTCAATGTGTTGAGAGAAAACAGTTGGATGGATGGATGGATGGATGGATGGATGGATGGATGGATGGATGGATGGATGGATGGATGGATGGATGGATGAAGGGTGAGACAGATTGATAGGTATATGGAGCCATAAAAAGTATTGAAGTATAAAAAGTATAAAAAGTGGAAGAAGGGAAGACTGGTAGATGAGGGATGAAAGTGAAAAGAAACAAAAAAGAATTGCAAACAGAGAGGCGGGAGGGGTAGAGACAGGAGTTATAATATCTTGAAGCCATGATAAAACTACAGAGGTGGTGTCCATTGACTCTTGCTGTTCTGGCACAAAACAGAAGAGCAGGCAGTATGAAAGATACTCTCAGAGACTGGTTTAAGTGCCTGCATGCATTGTGCGTGAGCACTGATAGAGGAGGTTTGCTGAGAGCAATTAATGTACCATGCCCCATGATTCAGAAAGAAACTTGACCCAGATAACAAATGCATTTACAATCCCATTTCCTGACCCAATGTACTACCTTGGCTGTGGCTCCATTGAGAACATTGGACTATTATAACAAACATATTGGCATCCCACAATTGCATGCCTATCTACTGGTTTCAACACCAAATGGCAGACTGTTGTGTACAAATGGGCCACTCAGCAGATTAGAGACCTGATTGTATCAAAATTGATTTAATCGGGGTCATTGCTTTTATCAGCTATTCACTGCTTTAGCAAGGGTCAAAAATGCATTAGTTAAAATGACCCACAAAGATAATACTGGTCATTATAGAGACATCAGTTATGAATTAGACATTAGTTATAAATTAGCCATTAGGTATAACTCAGTATAGATCCAAACTCTAAATCTAATCAAATATGGCTTTCACACCAAACACAAAAAAACAGCACACAAAACAATACGCTACAATCATCTTTTATCTCAGATATAAACAAATAACAATATTGGCACTATTTCTGTGCTGGCGCATGGCCGACAGAAGTGCAAATGCATGCTGATTGGCAAAGCCCTCCATGCTCTCTGCAGGGAGTGGAGAGGCGTCTACATCCTCTGCTGGTTTGAGGGATTGAAATGTAGATGGCTCGCCTTCAGTTACCAGCGACTTCACTTCACATCATTGAACCAGTTCCTACACTGTAAAATAGCTCTCAGAAGACCAGCGGAAGACTTGCCAGATTCATTCGTACTATTTTCCCTTCATTCCATTTATAATATGGGCTACTTCTTCCCAAGCCAACTTTGCATCATCAGCTCTTGGAGGTCTACTTGCTGTACCACAGACGCGATCGTAGTGACTCTGCACCCCCAGGACAAGCAAATCAGTTTCTTCCTGCATAAAACTTCTCTGGTGGAGCCACTCTAATGGGTTTCCTCTTCATCTATCATGAAGATGATAACATGCAGAGCCAAAACACAACTGAATGGTACGCGAGGAGCAGATCTGATTGGCCAAGTCAAAGCACTACCTGTTTCTTATGTATTCATCCCAACCCAACCCCTTTTTCAACTGTGCCACGTTGCATCAGGGTTGCACTTAGGTCTCTAGTTACCAAAAGTGTTTATTAGAAACATCCACATCCACCAGCGTGTCATGCTTAAGAATGTGATCGTGCTCATGTCCTCTTTCATCAGCCCTTTGTGGTCATTTTCAAACTGACGTTCATTCAACACAGAGCATCTGAGTCTAGATGTTTACTGTGCAAGTGTCACATGGCATTTAAGGTTGAGGTTTGAATCTAGACTTAGAATGCTACCAAACTGGTGTCTTTTTTTGTTAATTCCAGTTTGATCACCTCTTTTCTCCTCATGACAGAGTGGAGTTCACAGTGGGAGACACACCCATCAACAACTTCCGCATGATTGAGAGGCACTATTTCCGTGAACAATTGCTGAAGAGCTTTGACTTTGAATTTGGCTTCTGCATGCCCAGCAGCAAGAACACATGCGAGCACATCTACGAGTTCCCTGCACTGTCTGAAGAAATCAGTGAGTTTCACAAGCATGCACATATATGTGCAAGTACACATTCAATACACCCACAGATTCATGAATCATTGTACAATTGTACAAATATACTACATTAGTATGTATATGCTAACACTGGAAGCATGTGAAAGCACATGTGGATGCATACATTGATTGACACATGTAACCATAATAGATGATTAGATGCAACAGGAGGTCATGTCCCCGAACACTGATTGTTGTGTATCTCCCCTCAGTGCGTGAGATGATCCTACATCCTTATGAGACGCAGTCCGACAGCTTCTACTTTGTAGACAACAAGCTGGTGATGCACAACAAGGCAGACTACTCCTACAGTGGGGGGCCATAGGAACACCTGCACCCTTTAATCCTCCCCTCCTCTCTTTTAGAAACCCTTAAATCATTTATAAATCCTCCAAGGAACCAGAAACAGATATGTTGATCGACAGGTCACATACACTAAACAGTGTATCTCACTTTTATTGGTTATATCCTGCCTGTTGAGATGTTTGGCCAATCAAACTTCTCCCTCTACCTGTCAATCTTTGTCATAACATCCAAGCAAGTCTGTGAATCTTCAGGGTGTCATGAGTTTGAATTAACATTGTGTGGTGTGTGTGTGTGTGTGTGTGTGTGTGTGTGTGTGTGTGTGTGTGTGTGTGTGTGTGTGTGTGTGTGTGTGTGTGTGTGTGTGTGTGTGTGTGTGCGTTTTTGAGAGTAAGCATTCTCATGTACACATGAAACAGTACCTATATATTCTGTTGATGTCAAATCCCCATGCCCTCTTTTTAAGTTTGACTTGATTAGTGGTGAGTTCCAGCAGTTTTAGTTTAGTTGTTGGCCATAAATGTGAAGACAGAAAGCGTAGTGGGATAAGATAGCAATGCTGTTTTTCTCTACCTCCACAAGCGGCCAGGCAGACCCAGTCCATTGGGGATGAGAGAAATGGTGAAAATACTATCCTGAAATAATAGACCAATAATCAGCACTTTCAGGCTTTTATGGATATACTAGAAATATCATTCTCTTTTTTATTCCTAAAATAAGTCACAAATTGCTTGATTGAATTTCTAGTACTCCTTAGATCTGAATGATGCAGTCCTAATGGCTATGCCATGCTCACATGACCACCGACAGTCATGCGAATACAATTATCAAACCAAACAAAAATAGTCACTTTTGTCAATTTGAAGGTGTCGTTTATATCTGTCTTCATGTCCACAGCACTGTATCAGGAGTGTTTTCTAAATAGCCATTTTGAAATACTGTACCAGTCAAAGCCTGTAGTTGAAACACAAGACCAATAACCCATTTTGATATCCAATACATGCTCTATGGCAGTGGTTTTTAAACTATGGGTCGTGACCTCACACATTTTGAGTCAATGCAAACAACGCAATGATTAATTGTGTTGCAAAATATCATTAAAATAATGTTTAATGTTGACATGCCTTGTCTGCTTCATTTGATCATTAGCAGGCCATGACCGAAGCCAGAAAAGGGGAATACTGCACTGATGAACAGTATAAGGAGCAATTTGCTTAATTATCTCGCTTTTTGATAGGCAATAAGAATTTTTCCTCTTTTTATACTGCATAAAATATCTGGTGGGTCCTGGGCCAGAAGGTATCGGAACTGGGTCACGGCATGAACAAGTTTGGGAACCCCTGCTAGTACTGAAGACATACAATATGTATACATCATTTATAATAAATGTGGTAAATATTAAATAAAAATTAAAAATATGTAAAGTTTTGACAGCTGCAACTCATCATTCAATAAATACATGGCAATTTTTGAAGGTCCTGAAAACCATTTTGTGTCTTTTTTTCACAGATAAAACAACAACACATTGAAAAAGAAAGGAACCAAATATATTGGGAGTTATACTGCAATAACACATACTTAATGATTAGCCTTAAGAAATAGGTTCGCCCCGTGTCATCATATGGTCAATAACTCAACAACTCAACACAATAAATACAAGTAGACCTGCATTTGCTTCAAATGAGAATGATGATGGTCTGTATTATCTCTTTTCTCTGTTATATTTCTCTATTAATCAATCACTATGGAACATTTGGGCCATATATTAATTCATAAAACGGCAGCAAGGTGGATAATGACTCTTTTTGTAATCATCAGATGAGAATTATGGATAAATGTGTGTTTAATTTGTCTCCATTTTCAAAAGCTGTAAATTGTTAGTAATCTATGCTGCCGGTAATGTTTGCACTACACAATCATTTGCACATACGGTTTTTCCCCAATCCATCTCAAATGGGAGTGTGAGATATAATAGTTATCAATGTAAACAACGAATTTAGAAGAATACAGATTATCAACCAACTCACACAACATGAGAAGTTAATAACTTTGATGACAATGATACTTTTTACAAGTCAACACAATGCAATAAAAAATCCCAAGGATAAGTGTTTCATATCCATAACTTGTGAATATAAATAATATTGAAAAAGGTGTTTTTAAATAATTTCTATTCTCTCTTATTCATTTGACAGGTGATACACATTTTATATACACCACAGAACTGATAAGAAAGCTGGCCTCATCAAAAACATTCAGTTCAATATTTATAGTTTATAAAAATAAGGTATCCCAGTCAAGCCCTACAGGGAGACTCCGTAAGGGGCGTTCACATGCTGCGTCTTCCGCGAGCAAATTCATCATTTTCACGCACGCGACAGCGACGCCCTCACGGGGCGCATTCGCTGCGATGTGCGTGTTTTCTCGGGCGCGTCCGCAGCGCGTCGAGATGGGGAATCTCCGAATGCAGCAAGCGCACTGCAACGCCATGTAACATGAATTAATCCATCAGCTCCCAAAGCACTTGCTTCGCCCTTTCCGTCCAACGACACAACTAGCAGTAAAGCTACTGTGAGGAATTTCCGGTGCTGGAAATACATTTATCTTTGTCTTGACTATTTTCTTAGTTAAGTTAGTTCAGTCAGCGAGGCTTACTGCTAAATTACTGCAACTTTTCCGCATGAAATGCCCAACTCAACACTGCCGCAGACCGCTTGTAATTTGGACCAGTTGTCGCATTTCGGGTAGTGATAATTTATGTCATCGCAGTGCGCAGCTTTTGGTTGCAGTTTAGTAACGTCAGACGCGACAGTAACGCAACCTCCTAAGCGCCTTCGATAAAAGACTGAACGCGGCAACGCTGGCGTTTTCCATGCGTTTTTAGACGCAACACGTGAACGGCACCTAATAGTGTCAAACAGCGTCCTCCAGGCAAATGAGACGGTTACTGCACTCCGCTTAAAAGTTCTGGTTTTGGTTTGGCGTCTGAGGGGGTGTATGTTTGAGTGACAATAAGGGGAGGGGTTATGCAACTTGCAGGACACTTTTCACAATGGCAGACAGAAGAAAGAGTCCTTGCCTGGATAGCATACGAACTCACGACTTCTCTCGTCATCGTACGAGTGTTGGATACGCGTTTCTGAAATGGAAATACGTTGAAACTAAGAGGTTAAAACCAAGCGATGTTGCATTTGCAGCAATTTTACTGTGCAAGTAAGTGACAACCTGATTTTTCCCCTTGTCTTGTCAAACATGAAGATCTCTGCCTCTGCAAACTCCTGGCTGCGATAGCTAGAAGAGTTGCTGATGGGGACAGCATTGTTGTGAGGGAGCGCCACCTGATGGTTCCACAGGACAAAAGATGTTTTTGCGGTCATCATAAAATACCTTAGAGGCTGACGTTTAACAAAATTACAGATTTTACCTGTAATCTCAGGGTGCAGCAATTCATTTGTAAGGTGCTTAAGTAGGGGATAGCTTCCAGCTGTTTGTGGCCCTCTCATTAAACACAACAGTCTAGGTGTACATGGGGATGAACAACAATTTCAAGCTGCATGGAAGCAGAGCAGCATACTCTTCCCCATTCTGACAATATGGTGCACAAAGATCTGTGATGGATCCAGGAGAGTAGGCTTAAAGACTTTCACAGGGTTTCAAAGTAAAGAAACAGTGGTGGTGCATGAAGTTAAATACCCAGCAAAGCTCTCCACCCCTGAGTAAACCATGGGATAAAATCCATTTGGACGCTGGTCAGGGCGACTTCCACTGCACATGTTCTGGGCCCCTTCCTCCTCTCCTTTTCCCAAACCAATGCCAACCACCTCTGAGGTTTGAATGAATGAGGCCATGGCCTGCAGACCGCTGCTCTGGATATGTGGGGAGGACAAAGGAGAGGTGGTGGAAGGGTTGGTGGTGATAACCGCTAATGAATCAGACACCAGGCTGTCCTCTCTTAATTCCTCCCACAAGTTACCTAAAGTGAAATAAAACAAAAGTAAAACTGAAACGGTAGTTCTAAAACAGCATGTGTTGCCATTGCACAACAGGAAATAAGAGTAAAGAAAGCATTCAAATATTCTTTAGATTTATCCAATTTCATCAGTTTACATCTACAGGAAAAAAAGTGTAAAGAGGCACATTGCCTACAATTCACTGCAATTCAAAACTGTGAGGTAAAGAAATCCCATTATTTCCGGTTGCAAAGCAATTTTGCCCCGTAGCCTTTGTACAAAGTTCAATTATGGTAAACGTTGACCCAAGAATTCACTCTAAACTAATAGAAATCTTTTTGGATGACTTCAACAAAATTCAAAATGGAGGAGTCCCTAATCTTGTCTGAGTTTCACAACCCAGAGCTCTACAATACGGTTTTGCCTGGATATGGAAACAAAATGAAAACAGATGCGGCTTGGCTTTCTGTCAGCAGTAAAATAGGACTTGATTGACTTGTTGGTAACATTTATGTATTAATTGATAACATGTCTCTCCACCTCACCAATATCTGAGCTGTTAAATTTTGAGAATGGTGCCACCCCACCGCTAACTACAGGACATTGCATCCTATATCACTGCAAAATCGAATAGTGAATCGAATCTCTGCACACTTTTCTATAGCTGTGACTGCCCCTTAAGTATCTTTGTGTAGTGAATTCAAGGGGCAGCCAAGAACCGCCGCAGCTGGGATGTGAACCTAGGTCTCCCACACCACGGGCAACTACATTAATCAGTCGACTAGTTGACTGGTTAGCGCAGTTGCCCATGGTACGGGCGACCCGCGTTCGTGTCCCAGCTCCGGCAGTTCCCGGCTGCCCCCCGAATTTGATACATTGGTGTCAGAAGTGGGATAGTGAGACCGTGAGGCCACCGGGAGCGCGTGTGCCTAGAGGTGTGAGGGAGCTGATATGCTAAAGCGCTTCCCGAAGGAGGGGGATAGTGTAATGATCATGAATGAGTAGACTCACTGGCCAGTTGGCTAACGGGTCGGACCCTTTAGTCGACTGGTTAACGTAGTCGCCCGTGGTGCGGGAGACCCGAATTCGTGTCCCGGCTGCCCCCCGAATTCGCTACCTTGGTGGCAGAAGTGGGATGGTGAGACTGTGAGGCCATCGGAAGCGCGTGCGCCCAGAGGCACGAGGGAGCTGGAATGCTGAAGCGCGGGGACGCGCTTCCCAAAGGAGGGGGTAGTGTAACAAGAATGAATGAGTAGACTTGTCAGCCCTTGGCTAATGGGTTGGACCCTTTAGTCGATTGGTTAACGTAGTTGCCCGTGGTGCGGGAGTCCTGGGTTCGTGTCCCAGCTGCGGCGGTTCCCAGCTGCCCCCTGAATTCGCTACATTTGTGTTTGTACAAAAAAGCACGATTTGTCTTGAGACTTCCACACCGAAGCCCCCACAGATGACTATGATTTGAACTTCTCCCTTGTCAACACATACCTTGAAGCTGCAGATCCGTCAGACTAGGATTGAGAGTGTCAACGTCATAACCGCCATCTCCTTCAAACAGGAACTCGTGAATGTTCTTGGGGCCAACATTGTACTCTGTCTCTTGAACAGACCTGTAGGCTGGTGGAGCTTTCTCGGCCATGGGGGAGTTCAAGTCTCCCATGGTGGATGGTACATCAGATAATGGTGGTTGTCTACATGGTAAGTGGAAGGGAAAAGAGTTGCTGGGATGATGAACAGTGGGGGGATGATAGTAAGGTTCCTGTGTCAGTGTTGCAATGTGGGAATAGTGTGAATGCTGAATAGGGAGGGGGGATTCTTGGGTCTGGGTCGGATTGAAAGATAAAGTGGCAGTATTACAGGGACGGACAAGCCTGGAAACTGAGCCTGGGTTGCGGTTGACTGGCAAAGACCTTAGCTTCTCTGGTCCCTCCCCCAGAAGCTGGTCGAGGTCTTCTGTGGAAATTAGCAGGGAATAGAATAGACATTCTAAAATAACTAATGTTTTAATCAGGCAGATTCACAGGTCGGCTTGGGTAAAGACTCGGCGATTATGTTAATTTCTTTTACTTCTTTTAATACCGATATATTTCTTTTATAAAGTTACATTTGTAAATTGCACCATTCATCAAACAGAGTAGATTAATTCACCTGGTCTTGCCATGCTCTTGCGAACAGAAACAGGATCTTTTCGACGCCACTTGTGCAACTCTTCCTGCATCTTCTCCACTTTGGCCGGGTTGAGAGCCCACAGACAGCCTTTACGAGATGAGTTGCCACTCTTATTCTCCACCTTTTCAAAGCACTTGTTGAGAGAGAGGTTGTGACGCACTGAGTTCTTCCACCCATCAGGAGCTGTCTGGAAAAAAAAAACAGAAGGGGGAAGAAGCAGTGGAAATTTTGTCTGTGAATGTTCTCATTCATCCAGGTCATGGTTATCCAAAGGAGTTGAATCAAGTGCAACTGGACTTGGTATATATCCGTGAAGACATTTCGCCTCTCATCCAAGAGGCTTCCTCAGTTCGTGCCTTTCTGACTAGACCAAGCTAGTCTGACTGGCTGGTGATGAGACTCAGTATTTATCCTCTAGGAGTCGTTGTCAGAACTATTGGAAATTTTAGACAATATTAAATCAGTGGCTCCCAATATTTTCTAGACACGAAGCAACTCATGAACCTTTTAATGGACTCCATTTCTTTTATACCTTTTTTATTGGTAAAAGCAGGACAAGTACAACATGATCATTCACATATCACCATATTTTTGTAACTGAAACATCACAAACAAACCAAAACCAAACAACAACTCAAGAGAAGAAAAAAAGGAGAGAGTGAAGAGGGTGTGAGGAAGTCATCAGGGAGTTAAACATTGTTATTTAATGGAATAAATGGGATAGACTGACCAGAGACAGCTCTAGCCATTTGGGTGCCCTAGGCGGGATTAGGATTTTTGCCACTGACAGGCTCAGATTGTTACTATAAGTGTCTGACAACATTATGGAATGGATCCCTACAGAGATAGGCCTTTTCTTTACATTTCGCTTCTTCCGGTCTCTTTTTTAATATCACTTTACAGCCACTACTATTTGTGTGTGGAGGCATGGTTTCAGATGTTTACAAAAGAAGTCATGCCAAATCTTATCAGAGCTGACCATTCATTTGAGGTTGCATAGCCTGAGACATAGAGGAACTGCCAGCAATCATTTATTTCCAAAGTCATGGCTGAATATTTAGCTGATTTTGACAATGAGGATGAGGCAATTGAATTCGATGACCACTTGTATTTATTTCAGCCAGAGTATATGAATGAAGAGCTCCTAGAAATTGAAGAGAGGATGAGGAGAGAGAGAGAGGGGCAACAGGCAGAAAAGGGTGAACCAGCTTCTTTGGCTGGCAGTAGTCATTGGCCAAAACTGGCAAACAATGTAATATGAAAAGAGACCAGCAGGGGCAGGGGGAGGGGAGAAACGCATTCAAGTTTGGACCAGCAAAACGGACCAAGTACGAAAACAGCCTGAGAAGCACTGATATGTAAGGAAGAGTCCAAGTGATGAGATAAGATAAGGTAAGATAAGATGTACTTCATTAATCCCCGTGGGAAAATTCCTCCTCCACATTTAACCCATCCAAACACACACACTGGAAACAGTGGGCAGCCATGTCAGCCATGTAGCTAGGAGCAGTGGGCAGCCACTGTGCAGCACCCAGGGACCAACTCCAGTTCTTCTTGCCATGCCTCAGTCAGGGGCACAGATAGGAGTATTAACCTAACATGCATGTCTTTTGATGTTGGCAGGAAACCGGAGCAACCAGGGTAAACCCACAAAGACAGGGGAAGGACATGCAAACTCCACACAGAAAGGACCTGGGACGGCCTGGGGTTTAAACACAGGACCTAAGTGCTCCTAAGAGCAAAGCCTAGAAGTTTCAGTGCTGTGTACCTGTAAATACCAGCCCAGTTTAACCACTGCTGTGAACAGTAAATTTGAATGATTTATGATTTGACACATTTTCAGTTTACTCTGGCATATTCTGATGACAGTAACTATTAATAAAGTATTTAACTTTAATGACTGCATTTTTGTTTTGGCTCCTCTGGTCTTCCAGAGGGTTGATGGGTTTATATGTTGATGGGTTTAGAGACAAATTAATCTAGTGGCTCCTCTGGTCTTCCAGAGGGTTGATGGGTTTATATGTTGATGGGTTTAGAGACAAATTGATCTAGTTTCAATACATATTCCATGAAACCAATTTTACGGCATCAGAATCTGAGGCCAAGTCTAAAAGTATACCATGGATGTGTTTAAAAACTCTTGAAGGTGTCCTTATCAAGTTCTCGGTGAACAAAAATACCCTTACCCTCTGTCCCCTAGATTTTACAACACTTGCATATACACCTGACTAACCTGACTTTGTTCATCATCTATCATATCATTTGTCACAATCTATTCCATGCATATTCTGGCCCTGTAGCCTATATGTTTAAGGTTACAGGCAGCTGTCTGGAAGGCAGCCATGTGTAAGGTGCCTTCTTAAACTCCAGCAAGTCTTTGAGCTGGTTCCAAGAGGGGGTCTGAACTCATTTGATGTAGATGCCTGGAATCCCGGAGATAAGTATTTGTGTCTTCAGGGTTCAAAGAGAGGTTTCCACCTGCAGCTGTCTTAAACAACCATATTACTCAGCTGGCATGAATGAACAACAAGCTTGACATGAACCGTTCACTATTTTGTTTTTTAGCAATCACACTGAATTTCCCAAGTACTGAAACAAACATTAACACACACACACACACACACACACACACACATTGTTTCTTTCATCCATTATGATGATAATATACAAGTATGAATGGCAAAAAAGGGTCGCTTCGTTTTAATTGCCACAGGAGCTTCCCTCATTGGCTCATTACTTACAGAGTTAATATGCACAAGACACCTGTCTAAACAGATACCCAGCTTGGTAGGTCCTGAGCCAACCAGTTGTTGCTACTTCATCTGATGATGTGCCACTTTGTTTTGGAAACTATTTATACCATGTCATCAATCACCGTAGCCAGATTACTACAGTCATTCTTTCCATTTGTAAGAAAAACAAGATGTGGCCAAGAGTGTGTGTATAAGATCAACATTGGCCAAGCCTTTTCAAGAGGCATGCAACTGCTGGAAGACAGTGACTAATTGAGTAGTAGCATGAAATGCTGAATGGGATTAATGATATGTTATTGCTTATTTGTAGAGTTTAAAGTTCTAATATGTCAGACATCCAAGCAACCTGTATGGTAAATTTATTTTTTTTGTCTGTTTGTTTTGTTTATTTTGTACTTAAATTCTTCTTGTGAAGAAAAAAAAAGGCTGTGTGAATTAAGATTCTTCCAGATAACTCACATTTAATTACATTGTTTGTGTAGATGAGATCAATTATGGCCATGATCACTGCAAGCGACCAAGTCCATTGATTCATGATACCTTGAAATAGGGGAAGTGTTCAGTCATGAAGCGGTAGATCTCACTCACTGGAAGACTTCCTGTCCTGCTGTTCCTCAGAGCCATGAAGATCAGGATGCTACAAAAAAGATTCATAAATATTGAAAAGACACAAATATTGACACTCCTTTAATCAAATGTTGTCTTTTGAACATAGGCAGCTTCAGGGACACAGTACGCTGATATGAGTTCAGTATCCCCATTGGTATTCAATGTAAGGCTGTCACTGTCCAGAGATCAGTGGGGAAGCCTTACTCCGTCACATATCACATCACTACATCACTCACATGAGCACACCTTGCGAGTATGCTAGCTGTTGCCGACATGCATTGTTTTCTATAGACTAAGATTACTACCTGAATAAGTTAAATCTAACTCAGTAAATTCGGAAGTTGTAACGTTGAACGAGCTCTACAGATGTGACGTTTGCTTTGAGAGTGTTGATGGAGCAGTATAGAGAAGGCCAGGAGTTACATTGTGTCTTTGTGGATTTAGAGAAAGCATATGACAGGGTGCCGAGAGAGGAGTTGTGGTATTGTATGAGGAAGTCGGGAGTGGCATAGAAGTATGTAAGTGTGGTGCAGGATATGTATGAGGGAAGTGTGACAGTGGTGAGGTGTGCGGAACAAGTGACGGATGGGTTCAAGGTGGAGGTGGGATTACATCATCAAGGATCGACTCTAAGCCCTTTCTTGTTTACAATAGTGATAGACAGGTTGACGGATGAGATCAGGCAGTAGTCTTTGTTGACTATGATGTTCGTGGATGACATTGTGATCTGTAGCGAGAGTAGGGAGCAGGTTGAGGAGAGTCTGGAGAGATGGAGGTATGCACTGGAGAAAAGAGGAATGAAAGTCAGTAGGAGCAAGACGGAATACACGTGAAAGAGAGGGAGGACAGCAGAATGGTGAGGATGCAAGGAGTAGATGTGATGAAGGTGGATGAGTTTAAATACTTGGGTTCAATTGTTCAAAGTAATGGGGAGTGCATAAGAGAGGTGAAGAAGAGAGTGCAGGCAGTGTGGAGTGGGTGGAGAAGAGTGTCAGGAGTAATTTGCGACAGAAGGGTACCAGCAAGAGTTAAAGGGAAGGTTTAAAAGATGGTAGTGAGACCAGCTCTGTTGAATAACCATAGTTATGGAGACAGTGGTACTGACCAAAAGACAGGAGGTGAAGCTGGAAGTGGCAGAGTTGAAGATGCTAAGATTTTCGATGGGAGTGTCAAAGAAGGACAGGATTAGGAACAAGTATATTCGAGGGACAGCTCAGGTTGGATGGTTTGGAGACAAAGCAAGAGAGGCAAGACTGAGATGGTTTGGACATGTGCGGAGAAGAGATGCTGGGTATATTGGGAGAAGGATACTGAATATGGAGCTGCCAGGCAAGAGGAAGGCCAAAGAGGAGGTTTATGGATGTGGTGAAGGAGGACAGGAAGCGATAGAAACGGGTGATCTGCTGTGGCGACTCCTAACAGGAACAGCCAAAAGTAGTACTAGTAGTAAATTATGGATCGATTTGTTTTCCAACGTCCCTGGACAGAAAAGGTGCCAGGCCTGGGCATGTTGGATACCGGTAACCTTAAACTGACATTTGAGGTTAGAATAGGAGCCCACTTCTTCCACCTGCCAGGGGGAATAAGGGCAAAGGGAAGAGGAGATGGGGCAGGAGAAGATGGATCAGGAAAGGGACTCACACCACCAACCACCGCCACTGACTGAGGTCACTAGCCATACTAATCAGACTAGTGCTACAAGTGACATTCGCCAATGACCTGGGGATGGACCCCGGCACCCAATCAGAAGAAAATACCCTTCACGGCTAATTGGTAACCAGCAAAGATCTTTTAATGCTGCCTTGGTTGACACATATAGCTGGCTTGAATATTTGGTTGAAATGGACCCAGCTTTCTGCTTTGCTTGCCGACTTTTTTTGGGTGGTGAGGGGTGGTTCCATTCTAAGCCTGTCTTTTCTAATTGATATAAAAATTGAAGAATGCAACAACTTTAAAAAAACACAATGGGAGTGTGGCACACAGGTTCACCATGCAGGCATAGGCTGAATTTAAACTGGCAATGACAGATGTTTCGAGACTGGAAAACATGATTGACGCTGGTCATTTAAGAATCGTGCAAGAAAACCATGAGTACATGAGAGCTGTGGTGATGTCCCTATGTTATACTGCATGCCAAGGCATTACTCAGCTATGTCAGGAAATAATGGGAAATTTGCTGCTAAATTTAATTGGCAAATTCAATAAAACCATCAAAAAGAAACTGATGGGCAATCCTAGAAAAACCAAATACACACAAAGACATTCAAAACGAGATTTTCCAAATAATGGTACCTATGGTCAGAAGTGAAATAAGTGCAGAAATGAGGAAAGCTGAAAATTTCGCACTAATGGTTGATGAAAGCATAAACATCAGTCAGAGTGAACAAGTTTCCATTGTTTTGTGGTATTTACGGGGAGAAGAGGTGTGTTAGGAATTCTTACACATCACACATGCAAATGGTCTTGATACCTACTCGCCACCTGAGAAGCACAGAACAGACCCGTGGGCAGTGCAACATTGTCAAAAACGTATGTGGGACAGTGTTACGCTGGGGCTGCCATCTTGTCAGGGTGCAAGAACAGGGTACAACAGAAATTTAAAAAGGAGGTGCCACATGCATTGTACATTCACTGCAATGGGCACAAATTAAACCTTATTTTGGTTGATGTGGTTAGCAATATTGGTGCAACAGCAGAATGTTTTGAAACTGTATAAATGTTGTACAACTTCTTAAGAAACAGAGAGAAATAGAATCAACTGCACAGCCAGTCGAACTTCTATCTGACCCAGCTGGGAATGTCATTATGCAGCATTGGTGGCTTTCCGGAAATCACTGCCTGTAATATGGGCATCACTTCTGGATATCATGTCTCAGTCTTATGTGTGGAGAAAAACCAAGGCCAGAGCTGTGAGTGGACTTATTGACGAACAGTTTGTCTTGCTTCTCATACTTTTTGAGAATCTATTCCGGGTCACCAAATTCATGTCGGCCAGCTTCAATCTCCCAGTCTTGAGCTTTCCTCCACAATGGACTTAGCAGACTCGGTCATACCAACATTGTCAGGGGAATCGCACAGGGGAATCGTGCAGGGAAATTTGGGACAGAGCAACAGACCTGTGCACCAAAGCCAGTGTAAGGCAGAGTGGGACACCCAAAATGAGACAGGCACAGCCTCCTCGATATCTACAGGAGTTTGTTGTTGAGGCTCCAATTGAGCACACACCTGTTACTTCCTCAGATGAGCTGTGAACACATTGTTTCTATACCCGGTAATTGACAGACTTGTGGGTCAAATGAAAACACGTTTCTCAACTGAGGCCAGAGGTGTCCTAACCGGGGTCTCAGTGCTCAGCCCCAAACATGCATCTCTCTTAGACAAGAAATGTCTGCAGCTCATGGCAATTCTATGGAGTGACAGAAGAAAACCTGACCGCAGAGTTACACCAGGTTAAGTGTCTGCTGGAAAAAAAAGAAGAAAAAAACAGGAACATGTAGTGAAT
The DNA here is from genome assembly GCF_029633865.1 of Lampris incognitus. Taxonomy (NCBI): domain Eukaryota; kingdom Metazoa; phylum Chordata; class Actinopteri; order Lampriformes; family Lampridae; genus Lampris; species Lampris incognitus. The sequence continues at coordinate 27,761,520 of NC_079217.1, read as the reverse complement.
GACACGATGGAATTTCTCGCTTTAATGTGACCCTACAAGGATGATTTTATGGATTTACACAGACTCATCTGTATTTCATTGACCCTGCCAGTGACCTCTGTTTCATGCGAACACATCTTCTCTTACCTCCGTTGCATCAATAATTATCTACGGAACAGCAGCAGTAATGCCCAAAACAGCAACCTGGCCTTGTTAGCCATCAACAAACAAAGGACGAAGGCTTTGGATGTCCAGCGCATCATCGATGTGTTTGCCTCCAACCACATCAACCGGTGGATTGTGCTCCTTTGAAAATGCCAATGGTGAGTTTGAATATATTGTGGCGAGCTGGCTTTGAAGAAGGAGTCAAGAGGCAGAGATTTATTTTTAATGGCAGCTCCCTTGTCCATACACCGTACAACCCCAGCAGTGCTGTTGGCTGATGCCTCACAGCAAGAAGGTCCTGGGTTCGAAAACTGGGGTTGTCCAACCTTGGACATCTGTCCCCATCTTACAATGCTGTGGTTGCAACTATTCCCCAATACTCTTGTGAATAGTGCACATTTGTAAAGTTCCTATTGTATAATAAATCAGACTGTTAAGTTTGTAACTCGCTAGGCATGCTAGCTCTTTATTTTCTGTCATCTAAGCCTCCATCTTCTTCTCTCTCGATTACCCAGGTGTACTATAGCTCACAAACCACAGCAACACCTACAGGTCGATATACATATTGTAGCGAATTCGGGGGGCAGTCCGGGAACCGTCGCCACAGCAAGACGCGAACCCGTATCTCCCACTCCGCAAGCGACAACGTTAACCAGTCGACTAAAGGGTCCGACCCGTTAGTCAAGGACCAACGCGTCTACTTATCCATGCACGCTTCAATATAATGACCAGTAGGTGTCACTGTTGTACTGTCTATTACCATGATGTGAAGTGAGCATGTCTGATAGTTGTTGAGGTAGACGGAAATGGAGTGTGTGTGGATAAAAACATGCCGAGCAGCAGTAAAAGTTACGCCTGTTAAAAAAGAACTGACGGAGTAGGCTCATTCTATTCGGAAAGTATTCTTTATGTCGAGAAGACACTTCTACAGACATTACATAACAAAATCTTTTGTCCAATCTGGTGCTCGTCTCAGCCTGGCCTGTATAGCAGGTGTGTGTGTATATGGCTGTAGTGCAGGTGTGTGTGTGTGTGACTAAGTGTGATGCAAGTGCAGTGTCATGGTCACTGTCATGGTCACTGTCGCCCCCTTTTTCCCCAAGAGAGAACGGTGCAAGGCACGAAGCATTCCAGCAGCGTCCATCTGACAGCATGTAAGAATACTGTCCTCCCTTCTCCACCACTCTGAGCGGTTTGGAAAACCTGCAGTGTCCTAGGAAGGACGCCAGGTTTCTTCACCCGGACATACGAGCCACACTGAAAGGACACGCTCTTTGCCCCCGCTTGTGATCTGTGTATGCTTTACTCTTGTCCTGTTTCTCGCCTACCCTGAAGGCTATGTCCTTCGATTATGGTAATGTGGCCTGAGGAATCTGGAACCCAGCCACATGGAGTTTGGTGTGCAAAGACCTGCCATGCAACAGTTCAGCAGGTGAATGCTGCGTTGTGGAGTGTGGAGTTGCACGGTAGACCTGTAAAAAGTCTGTTGTAAACTCCTTCCACTGCTTGCCTTCCAGCGAGGCAGTCTGTAGACTCAGTGAGTGATTAAAGCGCTCGATAGCACCATTTGTTCATGGATAACACACAGATGATTTGCAGTGAATAATGCCCCTGTCTTGAAGGAACATTTCAAACTCCCGTGACATGAACTGGGAGCCATTGTCAGAGATAAGCTCTTTAGGGTTGCCCTCTCTGCTGAAGACTGTAGATATGAACTGTATCACAGTCTGTCATGTGACTTGTGACATGAAAGCTATTTCACGCCACTTGCTGTAATAATCTATCAGAGTGACTGCAAAGCAACAGTCCAAGGGCGCCTTGTCAAAGGGCCCCACTGCATCTATTCGCTACTTTCTCCCACACGCCACTAGGGTAAGGCACAGGCTGCAGTGGGGAGGTGTGTGTAACGGCAGACTTGTCATGTGACTGGCATGTGATGCATGGTTTGGTAGCAGACTCAACCTGGGAGTCCATGCCAGGCCACCAGTATACTTCTCTAAGTCTCTGTTTTGTCCTCACTATTCCCTGGTGTGTGTCGTTGCCCAGGGAAATCAGCCTAGGCTGGAGACTGTCTGGGACCAGAAGTTGATCTGTGCCCTGCACAACACAGAAAGCTTGTTCTGTAGCTTGAAAAATGGCCACAGGGCCAGATCTGGGCTCTCGTCCGTCTTCGGCCATCTGGAGGTGAGTAGCTCACGCAGTTTCTGTTGCACAGGACAGGAAACACATGCAGCCTTGAACTCAGCTGCAGTGATAGCTGAAAGGGTAGAGGCTAGTGCTACAACTTCTACATCATCCGCTAGGCTAGCCTCTGGGCTAGGCAACGGAAGTCAAGACAAACACTCAGCAGTGACATTCTCTCGACTGGGCTTGTACTGGAAGTCATAACTAAATGACAGTAGTCTTGCAGACCACCTGGCTATGTGCATACCTGCTCTACCCAGACCTTTTGAGGTAAGTAGTGTTGTCAGTAGGCTGTGGTTTGTGCATAGGGTGAACTGTCTCCCCCACAGATATGTTCTCTACTTTTCTGTCGCCCACACGCACCCTAGTGCCTCTTTCTCCACTGTAGAGTATTTTTTCTCTGCCTAGGAAAGTGTGCGTGAAGTAAACGTCACCGTCTTTTCTGAGCCATCAGGGTATATCTGAGTAAGGACACCACCTAGACCATGGTCTTATGCGTCCATAGTAACAACAGTGGGCAGCTTCAGATCAAAGAGGGCAAGAGCAGGGCTATCGACTGAAAAACTCCTCTGAGCCTTAGGTGTCCAGCTTAAAGTAACTGACCCACGGAGTAAGGCTCTCAGGGGCTCAACCACAGCAGCATACCCCGGGATGAATTTCTGGTACCATGCTGTAAGCCCTAGAAATTACCGCAGAGTGATCAGGTCTGTAGGAGGAGGTGCTTGGGATACTGCAGTAACATGTGACGCGTCAGGTTGTATTCCTTTCGCCGACACAGTATGCCCCAAGAGCTCTACCTTTCCAAAGTGGCACTTTGCAGGAGTCAGCTTGAGTCCTGCCTCATCAATGCATCGGTGCACAGCCGTCAGGTTTTTGTCATGCTCCTCAGCTATCGTGCCTGAGACTATGATGTCATCAAGGTAACACGGGCCCCCGACTGACCTTTGAAGACCATCGACATCATGCGTTGGAAACAGCTAGGTCCAGACGCCAGTCCATAAGGCACTCTTTTGTAGTGGTACAGTCCATCATGTGTGATGAATGTAGTTAAGCTACGGCTGTCCTCGTGCAATGTGACCTGGTGGTAAGCACTCTGAAGGTCTAATGTAGAAAACAGTGTTGCACCCCTCAACTCTGTATACATTGCCTCCATGTGGGGTAGTGGGAAACCATCAACCACCACTGCCTTGTTAGGCTCTCTCAGATCTACACAAAGTCGAATACCTCCATCTTTCTTTTTGGTAACAACTATGGGTGAGATCCATTCTGTAGACTCCACTGGCTCTATTAAGTCCTGCTCTACCAATTTCTTTATCTCCTCGGAGACTGCTTCACATACAGAGAATGGTAACCTACGCAGTTTCTGCTGTACTGGCTTAATGTCCTGGCGTACGTTAACTTGGTGAGTGAACTCTTTAGCACACCCGAGTGTTGTTTGTTTTACATGTTCAACAGTAGCATCCGTCTGGCTGCATGGAGCAGAAGTGACATGACCATCTAGTAGTTGCATGTGTAACACAGAGAATAAGTCTCTCCCTAACACAGCTGAACCTTGTTTCACAATGTAAAGCTCTGTGTCAGTGTAACGGTCACCAAATGCTACGTTTGCTTTTAAGCATCCATCTAGAGGAATTGTATTTCCCCGTAGCTAACAAGTCTGAGCTTTGGTTCAGTAAGGGAACCGCCAGGGAAGAGTCGTGAGTAAGTCGTTCTGGGTAGGATCGATACAGCTGAGCCCGTGTCTAGCATAAATTCAACATCATGCCCCTCCCCCTCTTTTGTGCAAACTTGAATTGTACACATTATCTAGTTAGTATCACGTGTAGCATCAACCTTCACCACGGTATTGTCTACCTTCCCCACAGTATCTTCAACTTTCAGCACAGTAACTTCAGGAACAGTTATTTCACTCACATGCTTAGAGCCCCTACATACTTTTGCGAAATGTTCCTTCTTTTTGCACTTGTTGCATGACGCATCTCTTGCAGGGCAACCCTCGAAGTTGGCGGTGTGCTGAGGAGAGCCACATCTGTAGCATGTCTGTCCTTTCGTTGACTGGGAAGGCACGGGCTGCGGGGTTGTAGCTTTACCCCGAACCCGCTTGATCTTGTGCTGGCGCGGTCTCGTAGGCTGAACCGCTCGAACAGCACTCTCTGTTGGTCCTCGGAACATGACGTTAGCCTCGGTCACCGCGGTTTCAATCTGCCCGGCGATCGTCACGGCTCTGGTCAGGGTCAGTAGAACTTCCTGTAGTAGCCGGACCCTGATGCGTGCCGAGTTCGTTTTCTCGACCATCTGGTCCCGAATCATCTCTTCCTTCATGGACCCGAACTCGCACGTTGATGCAAGCTCCCACAGACTGGCAACGTACTGGTCTGTAATCTCACCAGTGCCCTGGCCACGTTGATGAAAACAATAGCGCTCGGCTTCTACATTCACTTTTGGTGTGAAAATTTTCTGAATAGCTGCTAAAACCGTCTCGTATTTATCATCTTCAACCATCATTGTATAGAAAAGTCTTTGACCTTCTGCACCCAAGCAATGGATGAGCAGAGCGCGCTTTCTTGCATCTGGCAGCTCCTCGGCAGACATTGCTAGCAGGTTGTTTTCAAACGTACGGATCCATGTCTTGAACGGAACAGCAGGATCTCCGACGTTTTGTAGAAACGGTGCAGGTTGGCTCAGGTTCAAAGTCGACATCCTCGTCGCCAATATGTTGTATTGTGGTAAGAATACAAATGAGGACGGCTGTAGCATTCGTAGGTTTATTCACTTTCCTTTTCCAAGGCCTTCCTTCTTCTTCGAGTACTTCCGGCAAGACCCAGTATTACCGTGCAACAGCATGTTATAACATGACGCTCTACCTGGCGGTATAATCAAGAATTGTACAGAACATCACACTTCTAGAACAACGTTGGACAGGACATTTGGCCACAGCAATCGCTGCACTCCGACCCTATGAGGATATTTGTTCCTTATTGACTAAAATTGACAGCAGCTACAAATTCGGAGCTGATTTGCGCGTTGAGGCAACGGGTTTAATTAAGGCCACTACTGACCGCAGCTTTGAGTTCATTGAACGAACGCTGCAAAAAAAAAAAAAAACATTTGTTGCTTGATCCGGCAGAATGTGGCAAAACTTCGCTATGAGGGTGAGTTCACCACCATTCTGGAACAGTGCCACGCGTACAATGCTGAAAGGCCGCAAAAACGGAGACGGATGCAGAACAAAAATCTACATGGCTTCGTGGTTGAGGCAGGAGTCGGACAGCGAAAAATTGATGATGAAGAGGGTCAAGATGAACTGAGGAGGTTGTTTTTTCAGCACTATCGATATTGTAATAAAAGAAATAGACAGAAGGTTCAGTGCGAGGAACGGTGAACTAATCAAGGCTATATAAGCACTTGACCCATGTAGTGAACATTTTCTGGATGCCGCGCAGGTGCAGCCAATCTTGGTGCTCTAGAATCCGAGTTTGAAGTTGCTCGCCAGTTTCTAAGAGGAAACATCAGCAGTGATGATAACTGGACCATCTCCCGGATTCTCTGCAGCTACCACACTGCTTTGGAGGCAATGCCAGGTGTTGTTACGGCATTCAAACATGCACTCACTTTTGGCGCATCAACCACCATGTGTGAAACTTCGTTCTCAGCACTGAAAAACGTCTTTACAGACACAAGGGTAACCATGTTGCATGAACGGAAGGCGCACTTGGTACAGTTGTCTTTTGAAACGGACTGGACAGTAAGATTTCGCAATGAGTGGAAAGATGATGTCATGTGGAGATTCAAGTCGCAGCGGAATTCGCTGCCTTCAACTCTACTAATCGGTGAGTTCAATATTCTATTCTATTTAGCGAAATTATTGTGGAAGGTATCTGCTGCGTCATTTAAAGTTGTGGGGCTGGGTGGCACGCCACCCTATTTGTGAGTGAGTTAAGCGAGAATGCACGTGAGAGATATTGCCACTCGCCGTAGTGGATGTGGACTGATGGCTATAGGGCCTACCTTTTCCCTATGGGAAGTGGTTGTACTAAGATGCATAAGCTTGAAATGAATGCTATGTTTTGTGCCAATTAGATTGCAAGACTTTGTCTGTATATATATATACACTACCGTTCAAAAGTTTGGGATCACCCAAACAATTTCGTGTTTTCCATGAAAAGTCACACTTATTCACCACCATATGTTGTGAAATGAATAGAAAATAGAGTCAAGACATTGACAAGGTTAGATATAATGATTTGTATTTGAAATAAGATTTTTTTTACATCAAACTTTGCTTTCGTCAAAGAATCCTCCATTTGCAGCAATTACAGCATTGCAGACCTTTGGCATTCTAGCTGTTAATTTGTTGAGGTAATCTGGAGAAATTGCACCCCACGCTTCCAGAAGCAGCTCCCACAAGTTGGATTGGTTGGATGGGCACTTCTTTGAGCAGATTGAGTTTCTGGAGCATCACATTTGTGGGGTCAATTAAACGCTCAAAATGGCCAGAAAAAGAGAACTTTCATCTGAAACTCGACAGTCTATTCTTGTTCTTAGAAATTAAGGCTATTCCATGCGAGAAATTGCTAAGAAATTGAAGATTTCCTACACCGGTGTGTACTACTCCCTTCAGAGGACAGCACAAACAGGCTCTAACCAGAGTAGAAAAAGAAGTGGGGGGCCGCGTTGCACAACTGAGCAAGAAGATAAGTACATTAGAGTCTCTAGTTTGAGAAACAGACGCCTCACAGGTCCCCAACTGGCATCTTCATTAAATAGTACCTGTTAGAGCCTGTTTGTGCTGTCCTCTGAAGGGAGTAGTACACACCGGTGTAGGAAATCTTCAATTTCTTAGCAATTTCTCGCATGGAATAGCCTTCATTTCTAAGAACAAGAATAGACTGTCGAGTTTCAGATGAAAGTTCTCTTTTTCTGGCCATTTTGAGCGTTTAATTGACCCCACAAATGTGATGCTCCAGAAACTCAATCTGCTCAAAGAAGTGCCCATCCAACCAATCCAACTTGTGGGAGCTGCTTCTGGAAGCGTGGGGTGCAATTTCTCCAGATTACCTCAACAAATTAACAGCTAGAATGCCAAAGGTCTGCAATGCTGTAATTGCTGCAAATGGAGGATTCTTTGACGAAAGCAAAGTTTGATGTAAAAAAAATCTTATTTCAAATACAAATCATTATTTCTAACCTTGTCAATGTCTTGACTCTATTTTCTATTCATTTCACAACATATGGTGGTGAATAAATGTGACTTTTCATGGAAAACACGAAATTGTTTGGGTGATCCCAAACTTTTGAACGGTAGTGTATATATATATATATATATATATATATATATATATATATATATATATATATATATATATATATTGTTTGGGTGCCTTTGACGGTGGTTAGATTTGTTAATTTTCCCTGTTAATATCTCTCACCCCCCCCCCATTATTCACAATGCCCCTCTAACAATTTTCCCCTGGATATATCTATCTGGCTGGGCTACCGCCAGATAGACAGACAGACAGACAGACAGACAGACAGACAGACAGACAGACAGACAGACAGATAGATAGATAGATAGATTGACAGACAGACAGACAGACAGACAGATAGATAGATTTACCTGTATGAGTATATGGGCTTGGGGAAGATGGTCTGTGTAGTGTTTTCCTGATGCGACAAAGGGGAGAGACATTGTAGGGAATACTGATTGTTGTTGGACTGGCCACTAGAAGAGTTCACATTCGAAGAGAACTGGAGAGAACACAAAAATACACACATTAGATATGTAAGCTAATGTTTATTACAAAATGCAATGTTGCATTTATACTTGACATAAATGGTTTGTTGAGGAGTTACTGCCTGGAGGATATTTCCTTAACGTTCATATTATCTTAAATGACGATTACAAATTAAATATGTCCAAATTTTCTGTAAACCCGTCTTTGATCAGTTCACCTTGGTTTGTTTTGTATGGACACTGCTTTGGATCATATTCTTCATATATAAGTCTGTTATCTTTCAATGTTGTATTCTTTTAATTGTGTAAACACAACATCCATTGCACGTCTGTCCATCTTGGGAGAGAGATCCCTCCTCTGTTGCTCTCCCTGAGGTTTCTTCCTATTTTTTCTCCCTGTTAAAGAGGTTTTTTTTTGTTGTTTTTTTTAGGGAGTTGTTCCTTATCTGATGTGAGTGTCTAAGGACAGGATGTATTGCTGTAAAGTCCCCTGAGGCAAATTTGTAATTTGTGATATTGGGCTATAAAAACAAAATTGACCTGACTTTACAAAAATATGTAGATCTATATACTGACTATTATGGTTCGGGTTGGTCTTTTGACTTTACATTCATCAACTTGTGGGCACTTGTCTAATCCATCCTTATATACACTGTTGATGTTTCTTGCTTAAGTCGATACCATGTATTGGTCCTGTTTAAACAAGGATGCTGGCATTTTTGTTCTTGGCACATTTGTGGAAAAACAAAAGACAGTGTCATCCTGGTCAAGATCAATGGTTTCTTTCATACATGTGCTTTAAGTTCCTCCCATAAAACAAAGCCCCTCCCACCGTATTGTTCAGTCCATATGCCAACTCACCTGCTGCAGCGGCCCCAGTGAACTAGAGGAGGTGTGACTTTCTGACAGGAAGCAGGAAGGCTCCAGTGGTGCAGCTGGTAGTTCTGAATAAGTATTTTGTGAGCTCTGTGCCAGAAAATAGAGTAACAACAATTGGTAAAACTAGTCACTTTAAGACTTTGGAAGTGTTGTGCTCAGCTTGTCACAGTCTAATCAACACTACTAGTTATAAATAACTGTTTTTCTCTTGAAGCCAGAAACTAGAGAAGAGAATCCACACAGGGGCATATCAATTTACACTTAAGGCTGCCTGTCTAACTTTCACTTTGAGGTGAGCTTTCTTATGCCAGTTCTAGTCTTACTGAAACTGGCTCCTATATTGTTAGAGTGTGTGTGTGTGTGTGTGTGTGTGTGTGTGTGTGTGTGTGTGTGTGTGTGTGTGTGTGTGTGTGTGTGTGTGTGTGTGTGTGTGTGTGTGTGTGAAGGATCTGGACTCAAAAAAGACATCTCCATCAGATTTGGAATGTGTGGCAAGTGCACTGTCCACTTCTGTGGTCATCCACTCTCATCCACATTTGCTTAAAATTCTTTCATCTACAGCAAAAACTTGGTACGCCACTTCAAAATGATGTCCCACTGTTTTCCTTAAGAGTAACCATGATACATTTTTATAGTTGCATTGTGGTTGTGAAAGTGGTATACCGTCAGTCTGGAAGCTTGTAAACCACCATTGTACTGGTCCCAAGATGCTGGTGCCTCGCTGCTTGAGCTGTGTGTGTCAGGACTGGCCCCATCCTGAAGGCAGGTGTAGGAAGGTGGGAAATTTTGTTGACAGTCTGTAACCTTCACAACTCCATCACTAAACTGTCGCCGGTAGGGGTGAAAATGGTAAGATTTACTCTGCTCTTGCCCGGGCCCCGAGCCTGAACTGATGGTTTCATCAGCACTGTGTCTCCTGTCCAGGGCTACAGTCCTCACCCTGAAGGTGGCACTTTCTCGTTGTGAAAAATAGTCTTCATTGCACTCTCTTTTCTGCAAAGGGATCATCACAATATAGAATAAAAATCAGTTAAGACATGGCGATAGAAGTTGAACTATAATCAATATTAAAAGAGGGATTTGGGGGGGGTTTCCCAAAAGCATCTTGGTATAAATCTTGCCTCAAATTAGAAGCTGATATTTACAGGTTATGCTATGCTGCTTTTGGGAAATCTGTGCATATTGCAGTACAGGTAATGACGATCAGCGAATTGCTTTGAGTTAAACTGTTCAAGAGCTGCTTTAGGCAATTGTAATACCTGTGATTCTGCCATCTGCTGGTAGGATGTCCCAAGTGGCTCACAGGTGTCCAAGTTGGCCTGGGGTTGTTGAATGAAAATTGTTGCAGCTGGAGGAGAAGGATGAGAGCGAGGAGATTGGAAAAGTGTGGCGTTCTGAACCAAAATCGGCGCATGTGAAGAGTCGAAACACGGCTGAATTGGAAACAGGATAGAGCACAAATCACCCATACTTACATTTTCCAATCATCCATTATCTAAACCGCTTATCCCAATTGGGGTCGCGGGATGCTGGAGCCTGTCCCAGCAGTCATTTGACAGTGGTATTGATAAAAAATCAAAGAACTGGGTCTCTTTGACCTGACAAACCTTATTTTAGCATCTTATAAGCAGGAACATTAGAAAGGAAACAATACTTTTCAACATTATCTTTATATATAGTATATGTTGCTGGATAACAATCCATTAGCAGCCATAATACTGAGCAGTCTGCATTGTGTGGAGAACTGTCTACCAGTGACGTCACCGGCAGACAATTTCGGCGGCGTTTCAGAGACGCTGGAGTTTCATCCCTACAACATATACTGTATATAACGATAATGTTGAAAATGTGATTGTTTCCCTTTAAGATATGAACAACGGCTTTGTACCTAGTGAATAAAACAGGGTTACTTTGCAATGTATTAAAAATATACAACGGATTTCACTGATATTACTTTAAAGTAGCAATCTCAAAGATTATCGCTTAAATAAATGTTCATTAAGATGCTATCTTCATCAAACAAGTTGACGCAATGTTGATCCAGCCTATCGGCCACTGACGAAAGCCCGTGAATTTGCATTAATGGGGAGAAATACAGACGTATCTGTGGCGACATTCCCGCCACAAATCCCGTGTCAGAAGGGTATTGATGTGTTAATACAGAATACATCACCCAGCAGTAACAAACACTTCCATGTTCCGGTGTTGCGGCGGACAAACGAGTCGGCAGTTTCGAAATAACTCCTTTGAAGTGTAAGCCAAAAAAACCGAGTGTAATTTTCCAAGATTGATACTTCAAAAGAGAACAGGTTCAACAACTATGGTACTGTCATGATCTACCGAGTGGACCCAAACGCAAACGCAGACAGAGGGTAAAAGAATGAGATTGGTTTATTAAAGCAAGGGGAAGCATGGAATGGGGGGTTTGGAGCGCCGTCAATGAAGCAAGCAGGTGGGTGAGAGGTGCTCCTTGGCGGAGAAGAGTAGACAGTGGTTAGCAAGGCAGGATAAGGCAAGGTAATTAGTCAAGACATCAGGACTAATCTCTAAATAATTAGAACGGCCTGATTCGTTTCTCTACCAACTGTAACTAAGACAACAATCTGGCAATGAGCGTGTGAAGAGCCGGGGTAGATATACTGCAGAGGTTGATTAACTTGATGGAAGACAGGTGTGGGTGAGTGAGGGATGGGGCGGGGGGGGGGGGGGGAGTGCCACGCCCAGGCTGGCATAGACCCAGTAGCCATGACAGATACAACTGATCAGGTATAACACAAAACGGTGCATGTGAAAGCTACATATGTATGCTAACTACTAGTCAAAAGGAATGTCCCTACATGATTAAGACATTTGCATTGCACATTCATAATAAGATTGTCTTTTCCCTCAAACCCATTAGGAGGAAGTTTAGTTACATCCGCAGTTAAAAACTGTGACTATACACAGAGCCACATCAGAACATGACGTAGTGCTGAAGACACCAAACATGACAACTATAAAATCAATAAAGCAGAAAAGGAGCAGATGTGCACAGTTCATCAGATAAAGGAGACGCTGGATCTGTTAGACTTCTTCTTCAGATATCTGAAATGGCCTGAAGTGGCCTGAAGATTGGAGCTTAAATTTGCCTGCCTTATTTGGTTTGCGCTTTTGCCTTGTGTCTCCAGAATTGGGCTTGATTCACTAAAACAACCTTACTACTCACTAGGAATAGGCCATCAAGCTTGTTCTTATAAGCAAACGCTAGATTGACATAAACAAACTAAGACAGTCGCAATAAAACTTCTTTAGAACAGTCATTGCTGTACAACCGAAAAATGACAGATTACAATTTACCCAAGAAACTTAAGATGCCGTCCGGGTAGTGTAGCGGTCTATTCCGTTGCCTACCAACACAGGGATCGGCGGTTAGAATCCCCATGTTACCTCCAGCTTGGTCGGGTGTCCCTATAGACACAATTGACTGTCTGGGTGGGAAGTCAGATGTGGGTATGTGTCCTGGTCGCTGCACTAGCGCCCCCTCTGATCGGTCGGGGCGCCTGTTCGGGGGGGGGGGGCTGGGGGGAATAGCGTGATCCTCCTACGTGCTACGTCCCCCTGGCGAAACTCCTCACTGTCAGGTGAAAAGAAGCGGCTGGCGACTCCACATGTATCGGAACAGGAATGTGATAGTTTGCAGCCCTCCCAAGATCGGCAGAGAGGATGGAGCAGCAACCGGGACAGCTCGGAAGAGGGGTAATTGGCCAGACACAATTGGGGAGAAAAAGGGGGGGAAATCCCCCCCCAAAAAAGAAAAAAACATACACTACCGTTCAAAAGTTTGGGATCACCCAAACAATTTTGTGTTGTCCATGAAAAGTCACACTTATTCACCACCATATGTTGTGAAATGAATAGAAAATAGAGTCAAGACATTGACAAGGTTAGAAATAATGATTTGTATTTGAAATAAGATTTTTTTTACATCAAACTTTGCTTTCGTCAAAGAATCCTCCATTTGCAGCAATTACAGCATTGCAGACCTTTGGCATTCTAGCTGTTAATTTGTTGAGGTAATCTGGAGAAATTGCACCCCACGCTTCCAGAAGCAGCTCCCACAAGTTGGATTGGTTGGATGGGCACTTCTTGCGTACCATACGGTCAAGCTGCTCCCACAACAGCTCAATGGGGTTCAGATCTGGTGACTGCGCTGGCCACTCCATTACCGATAGAATACCAGCTGCCTGCTTCTGCTCTAAATAGTTCTTGCACAATTTGGAGGTGTGTTTAGGGTCATTGTCCTGTTGTAGGATGAAATTGGCTCCAATCAAGCGCTGTCCACTGGGTATGGCATGGCGTTGCAAAATGGAGTGATAGCCTTCCTTATTCAGAATCCCTTTTACCCTGTACAAATCTCCCACCTTACCAGCACCAAAGCAACCCCAGACCATCACATTACCTCCACCATGCTTAACAGATGGCGTCAGGCATTCTTCCAGCATCTTTTCATTTGTTCTGCGTCTCACAAACGTTCTTCCTTGTGATCCAAACACCTCAAACTTGGATTCATCCGTCCACAACACTTCTTTCCAGTCTTCCTCTGTCCAATGTCTGTGTTCTTTTGCCCATCTTAATCTTTTTCTTTTATTGGTCAGTCTCAGATATGGCTTTTTCTTTGCCACTCTGCCCTGAAGCCCAGAATCCCGCAGCCGCCTCTTCACTGTAGATGTTGACACTGGTGTTTTGCGGGTACTATTTAATGAAGATGCCAGTTGGGGACCTGTGAGGCATCTGTTTCTCAAACTAGAGACTCTAATGTACTTATCTTCTTGCTCAGTTGTGCAACGCGGCCTCTCACTTCTTTTTCTACTCTGGTTAGAGCCTGTTTGTGCTGTCCTCTGAAGGGAGTAGTACACACCGGTGTAGGAAATCTTCAATTTCTTAGCAATTTCTCGCATGGAATAGCCTTCATTTCTAAGAACAAGAATAGACTGTCGAGTTTCAGATGAAAGTTCTCTTTTTCTGGCCATTTTGAGCGTTTAATTGACCCCACAAATGTGATGCTCCAGAAACTCAATCTGCTCGAAGGAAGGTCAGTTTTGTAGCTTCTGTAACGAGCTAAACTGTTTTCAGATGTGTGAACATGATTGCACAAGGGTTTTCTAATCATCAATTAGCCTTCTGAGCCAATGAGCAAACACATTGTACCATTAGAACACTGGAGTGATAGTTGCTTGAAATGGGCCTCTATACACCTATGTAGATATTGCACCAAAAACCAGACATTTGCAGCTAGAATAGTCATTTACCACATTAGCAATGTATAGAGTGTATTTCTTTAAAGTTAAGACTAGTTTAAAGTTATCTTCATTGAAAAGTACAGTGCTTTTCCTTCAAAAATATGGACATTTCAATGTGATCCCAAACTTTTGAACGGTAGTGTAGATGATATGACTTTCTGGATAAAGCATCTAGCATTATGCTCAAAACACACTTTGCTTTCAAGAGCTATGCCATTGTTTTTTTTTGTTTTTTTTGTTTTTTTATTTTTAGCCATATCTGCATGTATCAGATATGTGAGTCACATACACGCACACCTCACCACTGTCACATAGTATGTAACAGTGGTGAGGTGTGCAGTAGGAATGAGAGATGGGTTCAAGGTGGAGGTGGGATTACATCAAGGATTGGCTCTGAGCCTTTCTTGTTTGCCATGATGACAGATAGATTGATGGACAAGATCAGGCAAGAGTCTCTGGACTATGATGTTGAGGAGAGCCTGGAGAGGTGGAGGTATGCACTGGAGAGAAGAGGAATGAAAGTCAGTTGGAGCAAGACGGAATACTTACTATGTGTGATGAGAGGGAGGACAGCAGAATGGTGGGGATACAAGGAGTAGAGGTGATAAAGATGGATGAGTTTAAATAGTTGGGGTCAACTGTTCAAAGTAACGGGGAGTGCAGAAGAGAGGGGAAGAAGAGAGTACAGGCAGGGTGAAGTGGGTGGAGAAAAGTGTCAGGAGTGATTTGCGACAGAAGGGTACCAGCAAGAGTTAAATGAAAGGTCTACAAGATGGTTGTGAGACCAGCTAAGTTATATGGTTTGGAGACAGTGGCACTGACAAAAAGACAGGAGGCGGAGTTGGAGGCAGCAGAGTTGAAGATGCTAAGATTTTCATTGGGAGTGACGAAGAAGGACAGGATTAGGAATGATTATATTAGAGGGACCGCTCAAGTTGGATGGTTTGGAGACAAACCATCCATCAGCTTGGATGATGGATGGCTTGCAAGAGAGACAAGATTGAGATGGCTTGGACATGTGTGGAGGAGAGATGTTGAGTATATTGGGAGAAGAATGCTGAATATGGAGCTGCCAGGGAAGAGGCAAAGAGGAAGACCAACGAGGAGGTTTATGGATGTGGTGAAGGAGGACATGCAGGTGGCTGGTGTGACAGAAGGAGATGCAGAAGACAGGAAGAGATGGAAATGGATGATCCATTGTTGCGGCTGTAAATAACCTTTAATTGAGTTATATTATTATTTTTGGTAAGTGCCCTTTTTGTGCTCATGCATATTTGTTTATGAAAGCGTCATATTTCTTAAAATGCACTTTTATTTTGATGGTTTGAGTATTCTGCCTGATGCTCATGCACAGTTTCTGTGTGAAGCCGGAACGAGGAGAATCAGCAAAAAGGAAATGGATAAACTGGGAAAAGGGTTTGCGAATACCGGTGGATGAAAATAACCACCGACAAAGTGTTGGAGGTCTCACGAAAGAGTGTATTTAATGTTGTTTAGCACCTGGCTAATAGGGGCACAAATTAATGGATTTGTGATTTGATTTTGGCTGTTTTGAGTGAAGTGTATATTTCGTACTTTGAACTACGATACCGATAAACTGTTTTCTGTGTTCAGCTTTTCCGGTCCTGTTAAAAAGAAATAGCAGTGTAGTTTAATTTGAATTACTATTCTAAACAATTTACGAACTCATTGTGTTTGGCCATAATTTATAATGTCTTCAGTACATTCTTTATTTGTACAATAATATGTAGTAAGATAGATAGCCTTCTGCTATATTTTTTTGCGTTATTGTAAATGTTAAAACGTATTTTTTGTTTTCTTCCTTTAACTCTTACAGTGTGTTTGTGAAGACTATATATTAATAAAGTGAATCTTTATAAACCATCAGTTTAAGACTATGACCATCAATCAGCCAGGGCTGCTATACAACCCCTAACAGGAGTAGCCAAAGGCAGAAGAAGAAGACATCTCTGCATCACTAACAATTTAAGGGTACATAGAACTTTTCTAAAACACATCTTTTTTTTTCTTTTTTTTTTTCATTTCGATAGATGTGCCAGGAAAGCTATACGGATTTAACACATCAGTAGGAAAAGTAAATAGCAGCCACTCTTGATGCTGTCTTTGAAAATTTAGAGATGTCCCGATACCACTTTTTCAATTCTGATATTGATATCAATAGCACATCTTTGGCCATCTGCCAATATCCATATCAATCCAATATTTTGTTATAATCTTGAACAAATATTAATATTAATAATAACAACATATATGGAAGCACTTTGCTCATGATGGCCAATTAGCCACCTAAAAACATCTCACTCAAATTGAGAACAAACAAATATGTCCCCAGTATATAGTCCACAACCGCAGTTGGTTATGAAAGACTGCCTGTCACCCTTTATTCAAATACTACAATAAAAAACAGGCACTGCAGTGCTTAAGCGACCAATAGGTTTAAAGTTAAAACAATTTAAATAGCAGCGTTCAGCATTGTAAAAAAATATATATATATATATAAAAATATCCCTTACAGTGCAGTTATGTGCAAATCATAGTAGTAAAAAAAAAATTTAAAACATAACTTAAATAAATATGTAAAACATTCAAATAAATAACATAGTATTAACAAATACAGTTTAAATCACCAGTTCCCAACCTTGGGGTCGCATGGAATTGAAATGGGGTCACCTGAAATTTCTAGTAATTTATCAATACAAATAATAACAATTATTAATATAATAAAAACACCACACACGATTTAAAACAACTCACTTCCCCTCATAAAAATTGAGTTCTCAGCATATCTTGATTCACACAATCACACATGACCAATGTGCAGATTCCCATGCTCAAACAAATAGCGAGTGAAGTTTGCAAGCAAATCAGAGCGACAGAAAATTGAAAGATTTTTTCGCCCACCTGTGCCCTCCACATCTTCGAGTGAAACGGAGAAAGTGATATCAAAAAGAAAGAGAAAATGCGATGAAATCTCCCTTTAGTTTGGATTTACTAGCATAACTGAATACAACAAGGAAAGGTTGCAATGTCTGCTGTGTGGTAATGTCCTGTCTACGGCAAGCATGAAACCCAACAAGCTCAAGAGACATTTGAGACAACGCATAAAGAATGTGTCGGCAAACCAAAATCTTTCTTTGAAAAGAAATATGCCGAGCTGAATAAGCAGCGAGTGTACTTCAGAAAGTCAATGACTGTCAGTGAGTGAGCCTTGAAAGCATCTTTTGAGGTGAGCTATCTTGTTGCAAAGGGTATGAAGCCACATACCATCGTTGAGACTCTGATATTGCCAGCTGCCATTGAAATTTTAAAAACGATGTATGGGGAGGGAGAAGCACAAAAACTGAAGACAATACCATTGTCTGATAAAGTGAAAAGGATAGATGCAATCGCTAATGACCAAGAGAACACGCTAACAGAATGACTATGAAATTCCTCAGCCTATGCTCTACAAATGGATGTCAGCACAGAAGGAAAAAATGCCCATGCTTTGACATTTGTTCGTTATATGCAGGAGAATGCCATTCATGAGGATATTTTGTACTGGCTCCCTCTTCCTGAACAAGACTGCCAAGGCAATGTATGATGTCCTCCACAACTATATGGAGACAAACAATATTCCATGGGAGTGTATGGTAGGACTTTGTGCAGATGGGGCTCCATCTATGGCAGGGCAGCGAGCAGACCTACGTACATTAATCGTGAAACTAACCCCTCTATGGAATCATTGCATGATTCATCGTGAGCAACTGGCATCTAAGGAACTGAGTGTGCCCATCATGGACATATTGCAGCAGGTTGTAGCCATGATCAACTACATCAAACTGCATCTGCTGAATGCACATCTATTTGCAAAACTATGCGGCAATATGGGCTCTGAACATGACAGTTTGCTCTTTCACACAGATGCATGGTGGTTGTCTAGAGGTAGGGTGCTGGAGCAATTTTTCAAGTTGAGAAATGAACTGTTGGTGTTTTTCATGGATGTGACAAAAAGATTTTGTCAACTTTCTGTGTGACCAGCAAAAAATGGGCCTCCTTGCTTATGTAACAGACATCTTTGGAAAACTTAATGAAGTGAACATAAGCATGCAGGGGAAAAACAAGAGCATCATGCAGATGAGTGACCGTATTGATGGATTCAGGGGGAAACTCACATTCTGGAGAGAAAGCCTTTCAAAAGCAAACTTCTCCCCCATCGCCCAGCTGAGCAAGTTTCTGACAACAGCATCGATGACCAGTGCTCCACAAAGATGATGTGCGAGCACCTGAAACGCCTAGAAGAGCACTTTTACATTTACTTTCCAGACTTGGATACGTCAAAGTTTGACTGGGTGAGGGGAGGGACCCATTCCACTGTGATGCAGGCTCAGTGGACCTACCTGCCACCACTGTTGAACAGCTGATTGAACTGACATGTGATAGAACGGAGGAATTCTGGTTTGGAGCAAGAGAAGAGTACCCAGAGATCTCACAGTGTGCTTTAAAACTGTTGGTTCCTTTTGGAAGCACATATTTGTGTGAAGTCGGATTAAGTGCTCTTGCGTGCATGAAGTCAAAGTACCGTTCGTGACTTGAGGTAACTGCAGAGATGAGATGCGCTCTGTCTACTACACCACCAAACTTTGAAAGGCTGAAGCGAGATGTGCAAGCTCAACTGTCCCATTAAAGAGGTGAGACACCAATCATGGGTCCTGTGGGGAGGGGGGGATCTGAGCAGTCTGAGTATGTATGTATATATGTATGTATGTACATGTAATTTTCGTGTGTTTTTTCCGTTGTTTTTGCATTGTGTTTGCATTGTCTTGTGTTGGCTGAAGCTTTAGAAGCTGCAGATGACACGAGTTATACGACCAGCAGCCGCAGCGTATCACCAAATACGGTTAGAGAGAGAACAAGAGAGTATGTGCAGTATCAGTCTCTGTTCTACGCTGACCACGCTGTCTCCTCACATAGTGCTCCACCCCACACAGCACAGGGAGCACCTCCACCCAGACAGGCCTCTGAAGGACATTATCCCCAACAAAACAACACTGCTCTTCTCTCTACGTCCCATGGGCAGACACATAGAGACAGTCCAGTAGCCACACAATGCCCTATCCCCATGCCTAGGGCCAAACAACAGTCCACGTCATCTGATGCGAGGAACTTCTCACCAGCCAGGTACACGGCTACCCCTGCCTCTGACCATTCTAACATGCAACGTGCTTATGTAGCCCAGCCCCCAAACATGATGGACTTTGCCAAATATATGGCTCGTAGAGAGCTGGTCACTACAGGGCTTACTAAGTTTGACGACCAGCCGGAAAACTTCCGAGCATGGGCATCCTCGTTCCTCACTGCCACTCAAGGCCTAGACCTATCTGCCATCGAACAGCTAGACCTATTAGTGAAATGGCTTGGCAAAGAATCATCTGAGCACGCTAAAAGGATTCGAGCTGTCCATGTCTCCAACCCTCCCGCTGCTCTTCACTTGATTTGGGTGAGACTAGAAGAGTGTTATGCCACCCCAGAGATAATAGAGAGTGCTCTGTTCAGACACCTAAACAGTTTCCCTTCTCTGTCACCCAAAGAAAACACTGAGCTCAGAGAACTCAGAGACCTCCTCACCAAGGTGCAGTCAGCTAAAGAGGATGGTTACCTCCCTGGACTTACCTACCTCGACACTCCTCGGGGAATAAATCCCATCGTTGAAAAGTTGCCTACTTACCTTCAAGAGAGATGGATGACCGCTGGCTCACGATACAAAGAGGAGCATAGAGTGACTTTTCCCCCATTCTCGTTCTTCACTCAGTTTGTCTGCACTGAGGCTAGGAAGAGGAACGATCCAAGTTTCGTCCTACCAAGCAAGACCTGCAAGATCTACCGAAATGAAAGGCCCTTCTCAAAGCATGACAAGTCAGAGGGTGACCCTGCTAAGCACTGTCCTATCCATAACAAGCCCCACCCTCTCACAAAATGTAGAGCCTTCAAAACAAAGACAACGGCAGAACGAAAGGCATTTCTAAAGGAGCACAGAAGATGTTACAAGTGCTGCTCCCCTTCTCACATGGCCAAGGACTGCTAAGTGGAGCTGAAGTGTAACGAGTGTGAGAGTGAACGGCACTGCACAGCCTTACATCCAGACACTCATTCATCCTCCACGCCCGCCAATCCTACCACAGAAACTGCATCAGAAGATCAACGCACTGCTCCTCCTCCACATCACAGCGATGTCTCCGCTGAGGTGACTTCAGCATGTACACAGGTATGTGGCCCTGGACTCCCAGCTCGATCCTGCTCCGAGATCTGCCTCGTGAGGGTGTATCCACGGGGGCAACGGGAACGCTCTGTCAAGATGTATGTGGTCCTTGATGACCAGAGCAACCGTTCGCTGGCCAGGTAGGAGTTCTTCAAACTGTTCGAGATCCAGAGCAGCCTGTCGCCTTACCTGATGAGGACCTGTGCTGGCGTCATGGAGATGACTGAAAGAAAAGCAGTTGGCTTCCAGATAGAAGCACTGGAAACTGGTGAGTGCTTTGACCTCCCTCCTCTCATTGAGTGCAATGAGATCATGTCTAACAGAGCAGAGATCCCTACAAGAGAAGTTGCCCTTTCACACACTCACCTGAAGACCGTGGCTCCTCACCTCCCAAAGCTCGACCCAGATGCTGAAATCTTACTTCTACTGGGGAGAGACATTATCAGAGTGCACAAAGTGAGAAAGCAGATTAACGGGCCGCACAATGCACCCTTCGCACAGTGCTTAGACCTAGGGTGGGTGATCGTGGGGGAAGTTTGCATCAACAATGCCCACAACCCGAATGTGAGCGTGTACAAGACTAACGTCCTGGAGAATGGGCGCCCGTCCCTTCTCACTCCTTGCCCGAAGCGTGTCTGCCTGAAAGAGAGAGCAAGCTACGGCGGGGAGTCTGGGCATAGTGTATCCACTCACGTGTCCAAACACGTCTCTTCTGACATGCCAGCTGAAGAAAAGCTGGGACTTACTGTGTTTCAGAGAACTGAAAGCGACAACAAGTGTGCCATGTCACTCGAGGATGAAGTGTTCCTCGAAATCATGCAGCGAGAGGTTCACCAAGATGAACAGAACAGCTGGGTTGTTCCCCTTCCGTTTCGGACACCCAGACCACCTCTTCCTAACAATTGAGAGCAAGCCCTCTCTCGCCTCACGTCCTTACGACACACCCTGGACAAGAGGCCAGAAATGAAGGAACAGTTTGTTGCCTTTATGGAAAAGGTCTTCGAGAACAAACACGCCGAGGAAGCACCCCCACTCCAAGAGAAGGAGGAGTGCTGGTATCTGCCTATCTTCGGGGTCTACCACCCGCACAAACCAGGCCAGATACGTGTGGTGTTTGACTCGAGTGCACAGTACTCTGGCATATCTCTGAACAATGTCCTGCTCTCTGGACCCGACCTGAACAATTCTCTTTTGGGAGTGCTGATCCGATCCCGGAAAGAACTGGTCGCAGTAGCAGCCGATATACAGCAGATGTTCTACTGCTTCCTAGTCAAAGAGGATCACAGGAACTTTCTAAGGTTTCTCTGGCACAAGGACAATGATCTGACCAAAGAGATAGCAGAGATCTACACCTGGTTTAAATTGACCTTGCTGACTTAGTTGCTTTATTTTTAACAATTGTAAAAATTAAAAAAAAATTAAAAAACACTTTCAAAGGTGCCATTTCTCTGTAACAAAGCTCTTGAACACATTAAGTTTGTTTTGGAAGATTAGCTTTTCAGCGGTCTCCACCATCAGCCTGCTCCTTCTTACATCAATAATAATTGAGGCTGTGCTAAAGAGCCTCTCACTCTCTACACTTGTGTAGGGAGAACAGAGAAATTTAGCTGCCGTGGCTGTCAAGGATGGCAGTAAAGGTTGGCTGGCTTTCCAGTCAAGCAAGGGATTGTCCAACTGTGGAATACGTAGTTGCCTCACACTTGAATTTGTGCACTTGTGGTTATCTCAGGACCAGGAAACACTGCTTTCCTCCAGGATTTCATCAATGATGCTGCCTGGACTGCTGGTAGTGGTGCCTGCAGTCTCCATCCATTGAGTCTTGTCTGCTGGCTCAGAGCCTGTACTTTTGGATCTGGTCTTTACCATTTCCTCCATCTTCCCTACAGCTGCCATTAATGCTTCCTTTCCAAGTCTCAAAGTGTCTGCATTTGTGAAGTACCTGGTATGATAAAACATATCAAATATTAATAGTCAAATCATTTCCTTAATATCAAGTTATTTGTCTGCTCTGGAGGCTTATACTTGATATGTGATTTGTGAAAATAAATAAATGTTGGCGAAAATTCTATACAAAGGTGTGAGGGATTTGTTACTTTCATTCTCTCTCTCTCTCTCTCTCTCTCTCTCTCTCTCTCTCTCTCTCTCTCTCTCTCTCTCTCTCTCTCTCTCTCTCACATACACACACACACACTGTTGAATGTTGAATCAGATTGGGCTAAATAAAGTTAACATAAATTACCTTACCTGTCATTTTAACGTGGATCCAGCAGAGTTGCAACCGAGTATAACGGCTATAATGGGTACTTGTCATTTTCTTAATCCCCTGGACAGGCTTGTTTTCCTGACTGAGAACATGTTTCAGGACACACACAATGGGGATGACATCAGTTATAGATGCAGAGGAGGGACTCGCCTCCCTTGTCATCTCCTCAAAAGGGGCCAGAACTGTGGAAGCCCTCTCCAACAGCTCCCACTGGTTTGCTGTTGGTGTGGCACTTACACTGCGCTGCGACAACAGAGCCTTATGCACAATTAGCTGCAGTGTGTGCGCGAAGCATCCTTAACTCGCCATGCCAAGTTGATCCATGGCCTTCTTCATAGTTTTTGCATTTTTCCCTTAAATCTACTTGGACTTTTTTTTATTAATCTTCCATTCACGCAGCATTTCCTCAATGGCTGCTGTAATGGAATCCCGTGTGAGCCATGAAACTCTCGGCCATGCAACACTGCTTTTGTCAAGGTAAAATCTGAGTCTATCCAAAGCACGGTCAGACTCAACATGAACACTGGACTCACATCTCGGCTCCAGATGTCTGTTGTAAAAACAACCATGCCTACATTCTCCAAGAGTTTGGAAAGGAAATTGCAAACTTTGTTGTGCATATGAGGGATGGCCTTCTCTGCAATATAATGGTGACTGGGCAAAGTGTAGTGAGGCCCCAGGCACTTAATTAAGTGTCGAAACCCCACATTTTCTATCATCAAAAGGGATTGGTTATTCAGGACATTAACCTGAACTAGTTTCTTCATTATCAATTCTACCTTGTTGCTATATGGGGGGAGTTCTCTCCCCTTTTTGTTGATTCCAACAATGTCTGCTGTTGGGGTGTTTTGCTCTTCTTTGCAACTGTTGCTTGCAGAAATTCCTGGTGTTGTTCCGTGAGGTGTTTTTCCAAATGCTCAATTAAGTTTGAGGTGTTAAACCGACCAACAGCGCTGCCACCTGTCAAAACATTTGCATTGCAAATTTTGCTTTACACCATTGGATTGTTTTCCTCTTTAAGGTTGAAATTCTTCCACACCACTGCCATGATTATTCGACAGGTAATCATTGCACAAGTCATCAGTCATCCATCAAAGGATGACGAGATGGCCTGGGGCAACCAGCCGTCCCGAGGCAGCAGAGCGAAGTGGTCATGTAGGGGTGTAGGGCTTGACCATGGCCTGGAGATAGGAAGGTGCTGTTCCTTTCACTGTCCTGTAGGCTAGCACCAGAGTCTTAAACTGGATGTGAGCAGCTACTGGGAGCCAGTGTAGGGACATGAGAAGGGGAGTTGTGTGGGAAAACTTAGGGTGGTTGAACACCAGACGAGCTGCAGCTTTCTGAACAAGCTCCAGAGGTCTGATGGCCGATGCCGGGGCGCCAGCAAGGAGGGAGTTGCCGTAGTGCAGCCGGGAGATGACCAGAGCCTGGATGAGCACCTGTGCCGTCTCGTCGGTGAGGAATGGGCGAATCCTCCTGATGTTATAGAGGAGAAATCTGCAGGAGTGAGCAACCGATGCAACGTTTTCAGCAAACGACAGTTGGTTGTCCAGGATCACACCCAGATTCCTCACAGTCCGATTTGGCGTCACCACGGGATTGTCAATGGTGATGGCCAGATCTCAGTGCGGGCAACCTTTCCCCGGGAGGACCATCAGTTCTGTCTTGGCACACTTGACACACTGCACCGCTTAACCGGATGTTGCACAGCATGGGAAGTGCTGTGCAACAAGCATTTAGGCAATGGTTTAAGCTAGATTTCCCCATGGTTTGTATCATATAGGTATCGGATCATATTTTTTTTCTCCCCTCCAATATCCGATCCAGCATTCTGGGCTAGTATCGGCCCGATACCGATGCCAGGAATCAGATCAGGACATCCCTATTTGACATGACTGTGACTTTGTGGGTAGAAAGCCAGTTCAGTGAGTCTTGAGAAAATCTTTCTTGTCTTTAATCTTACTTGGTAACCTCTGCAAAATCATCATTTTTCTGTGGGCCAAAAAAAGGCATTCTATGTTCTTTTACCGCATGAGTGTAGTTGTGATCAGGCAAGTTAACTTTCTGATGCCAGTGAGCTGGAGCATCAAGTTTTTACAAAAGTTGCCTTATGTGAACAAGGGGCCCCATCTTCTTCACTTTACATAGCTGTTATCTGATCACCAGTGGTGAGAGACACGTGGCCCAGGTTCCTGTAAAGGTAATATTACCTCTTGCCATATAAACCAAGCTCATTAAAACTGCCAACAAACCATGGCCATTAGGTCACTCAAAGCCAAATAATGCTGAGAGGTTGAAAGTGGAATCAAGCTCCCTCAAGGTTTGCAAGTGTGTGTACAGCAAATGGAAAGAGTGGGAGAAGGAGAGAGAAAAAACTAGTGACAGAGAAAAACAACAATGGACCTATCTATCTGCACAGATCAAAGGAAGACGAGGTGTGAAAGTGAAAGCTGAGAGATAGCGTTTTGCACCATCGAGGCAACAAGTCCTCTCACCTGCTTGAGAAACACGTTGCCGCCTGGCTAACATGGCACACATCAGGGAAAAATTTTGATAAAAGGTGAAACTGCATAGTGTGTGTGTTGGTGGTTTTCCACAGCAAGGCGGAACAGTTCTGAGGACGGGAATAGTCCCTACTGATTGGGATTTCTATTAGTGCATGATGTGGGGTTTTAATGTTTCCAAACCATGTTCATTTCTGGGTTTTTTTTCAGCACCATCTGATCAGATGGTGCTGGTGGGAGGGCTTAATGATGTCAGTATTCAATGGTTGGCTTTTCATCCATGTCACATCCAGTGACACCACATCTGATATGATGTTGATATCTTACCATGACATTATTATATCCTGCACTGATCCTACAACGCATACTGAAATTGCAACAAGCAGGGCGTCTATCTTTTTGATCAGAAAACAAAACAAAATAAAAATCTCTGAACCCATGTCATGATCAGTGGATGAGATGCTGGCGTTGACTGACATCTGATCAGTCAACGGCAACTTCGCACGTGCATTACATAGACTTAGGCTGTGACATTGTTGTCATCATTGTAATTTTTCTGTGGGATATTATAGTTCGGGTTTCAGCTCCAATGCTTATGGAAAGATAGACAATAACCATGCACATGATTCCTTGCTAGCATGCAGCAGCACGCAGTGGCTTCCTTATGGCCTCAGCACAATAATGGGAAAAAATTATGTGTGTAGCCTTTGTATCACAGCAAATTTGTCGTCACTCCGCATCCCAAATATATACTTTTGCTTGGAATATATCTCCACTGGCGTCTTGTTATGAGTTTACACAACCATAGCCAGAGATCATTTAAATCATACAAAGCTAGCAAATGTGCACCAGTTTTTATTCAAAAGGCACAATATTTCCTTTTGTGGTATTTGCATTTGACACAGTGGGGGTGGGGCCTTTAAATCCTGGAAAAAAAATCCCACTCATTTTTTCCCAATAGCCAATGTCACATGTTCTTCAGTGTACTCCAATGTCAAACTCCAGTCTCCAGATTTCAGTTCAATAGGTGGAACGGGAAGTTCACAATATGAATGAGAGGCTAAAAAAAATCTACAGGTACTATGTGATGTGCTCGGCTGAGGATGGCTCAAAATCCCTTAACGAATGTTTCCAGACAACAAATTGTGCTTTGAAACTCACGTTGCTTCCACATCAAAGAAGGTCCAACAGACTTCTTTCCCTGAGGAAAATGTGGACATTTAATGTCTCCTCTCAGATGATGAGTCTCTTTTATAGAAGTTTTATTGAAACAGTTTTAATGCATTGTATTGTTGCTTGGTTTGGTAACGTGACTCTGGCCAATAAAAACGGCTTGATAGACTCATCAAATGGGCTAGTAAAATTTCAGGGAGAAGTCAAGCCCAGCTTACTGACCTATATTATAGGAAGGTGTTCAGAAAGGCTACTTCCCTTCTGGAGTGCCAAGGTCACCCCCTTCGGCCAGAGTTTGAGCTGTTACCCTCAGGTCGTCGGTTCAGGATGCCCTGTATTAGAGACACAAGGCTTCCTTTGTCCCCACTGCCATTCAATTGTTAAATGGTAAATAGTATTCATCTGTTGTCTGCAGATCGCTTGTTTCCTTGGTCTGTATAGTTGAACTCCTTTGGTTCTCCTTGCCCACTATGTCCTGTTGTCAATTGTGCCTTGGTGTTTGTATGTTTTGTTTTTGTATGAGAGTTTTTATTATACTGGCTGCAAACTAATTTCCCTGTAAGAGACAATAAAGACACCGTGACTGTGACTTTGACTTTGAGCACCTTGTTGAATCCGTTCTGGAGGCAAAAGAGGGTATTAAATAGGTGCTCCTAATAAAGTGGCCACTGGGTGTAATTTTTGACATTGCAAGTGATTTGGTACGTTCGGTAACCCATCCCAGCCTGTTCAGATAATGACTGACTGACAGTGGCTTCTCCCTGGTAAAGTGAACAAACATTCCAATGGCACAGTAGTCAGTGACAGCTAATGCTCTGCTAGCAATAGCAGCGACCGGTCACTGAAAGCTGAGAAGGAAGACAGAAAGGATGTGGGAATTAAGCTTAAGTTAGCTCATTAAGATGCAAGATGTAACAAATTTTTCTTTGCTTTTGCAATCTAACTGTAGAACTAAGTTACGGAACAAGTGAGGTTGCCCCACATAGTGTTTTTATTTTGTTTCCCTTGGGGTTTACCGTACCTTGGGTTGACATGTATGCATCCCCCTTGGCTTTTGTGTGCCTCCTGACATTGGTTGTTGATTTCTTTTCTTTATTAACTATTAAGTTAGACGAACCGAAAACAATACAATGATTACTCTGAGCTACACGTTGGCTTTCATCTTTCTATATCTAATTTTACAAACCTTGAGTTTGTGATGTTTCCTGCATTCTATAATGTTTGCATGTTTATCATTGACTTGCTTTGTGTTGTTTGTTTTTTTTAATTATTATTTTCCCCCTTTTTCTCCCCAGTTGTACCCGTCCAATTACCCCACTCTTCCGAGCCGTCCCGCTTGCTGCTCCACCCCCTCTGCCGATCCGGGGAGGGCTGCAGACTACCACATGCCTCCTACGATACATGTGGATCGCCAACCGCTTCTTTTCACCTGACAGTGAGGAGCTTCGCCAGAGGGACGTAGCACGTGGGAGGATCACGGTATTCCCCCAGTTCCCCCTCCCCCTGAACAGGCACCCCGACTGACCAGAGGAGGCACTAGTACAGTGACCAGAACACATATCCACATCCGGCTTCCCACCCGCAGACACAGCCAATTGTGTCTGTAGGGACACCTGACCAAGTCGGAGGGAACAGAGGGATTCGAACCGGCGATCCCTGTGTTGGTATGCAATGGAATAGACTGCGACGCTACCCGGATGCCCTTTTCTTTGTGTTTTAAAGATACAAGCATGGTTAACTGTCTTGCTAGAGTGTGGTAAAGCCATAGCTGATGTAGCATCTCTCTCTTTCTTACTGGTACATCAGATGACATAGAATGATCTGACATCAACAACCTCCAACACAGTCCCACCCAACCCAAAACAAGTGAAACCTGTGAAAAAACATTACTCATAAGTCTCTCATTTGGAATGGCTTTCACAGTCAGTATTTCGCAAGGCCCCATTCACACGGGACCATGAAACTTACAGTAAAAGGGAATAAGTTTTCAGGGCCTTTAATCACCGAAAACACTATAACTAATATGGAGCTAAAATGTTTTCACTCTTCAAAAGTTTGATTTAAATTCACTTAATATTTGGATGGAAACATCATTAATGTTTCATCCTGGGCTGAAACGTCTCTCTGAGCCGGTGGTGAGGAAAAAGCCCGAAGCCTTTTACCTGTAGGTTCAATCTGGGAAAGTTTCATGTCAGCCAACCACACTATCTTTTTAGTTAGCCAACAAGGTAGCTTAGCACAGTGTAGGTAGCACAGCAAATTAGCTACGTGATTGGCTGTCCTGTTATCATTCACCTACATGGTCAAGTGAACTCTAAGGCCAATATCAAAAATTTTCAATATCTGCTTATTTACTGAAAATGTGAAAAGGACTCCAATAAAGCAAGGAAACAGGGTAGAGCAGTAAAAGATTTCATCTGCATTGGCCAAGTTCCAGTTGAAAAGCATGCAGTCGAACCCCCGGATATCGGCTACCTCAGAGAAATTATTTCTTGTACATAGAAATCCCCACAATCTACACTGAAACTTGGGACATCACAACCCTTCAGCTGAAAGAAAAACACGTTATTCCTGTACAACTGATCTAATAGACCAGCAGGGCTGCAAACACATTTAGTATGTCTATTACTCTACAGTACATGACCAGGACATGCGAGTTGAAATCCTGGTTTTTAGGCTCTCATGGTCTGCATACAAAACATAGTCTACACTAATCTTTGTGTGCAGTGTCCATGTTGTAATATATATGATATTCTAATGCCTGTTGGTAGAAATTATCTCTTATTTTCTTTTTTACTTAACAACCTGAAGGCTATGCCACCACTATAAAGCTGCTTATTATTACTATTCAGTTGTATTTTGTTAATTGTCAACATAATTTTTACTTGAATACTACATAGTGGCAATGTGCCCCAATTTTTACTGTTCATAGTTATCTCAATAAAAGTGTCTTGACTCCGCCACATGGCACTCCTCTCTTCTTTTCTTTTTTTATCGTGGTATCAAACTACAAAATGTTGGCAACATTTGCTGGCATAGAGACTGGAATGCAAAATGGTCTGTTTGCCATCAAAGTAGTCTACATGGTATTCTCAACTACAATACACACTCAACATTGGCATACAACCACTTAGCTCTCACTTCAGTCCAGCAATTACAAGACAACGCCTGGTCTTGGCTTGACGGAGGAAATGGTTGTTGTGATCATACATTGACATTTAAGACGATATGTTGTTGTCATGAGTATTTTTTTGTTGTTGCAGAACCCTGCTTCACCTGTTGTCTTACAGAAGCATCCTGCATCAGTGAGTTCATTTATAGAAAATGAACATTGGTGGTCTATTTTAAAAACAAATGACTCAGCTCTTTGACACCCTAGTTCAAAAACAATCTGCACAGCTTTTAATGTCAAAAATATCTAGGCTAATAATTTGCATAAACCTAAATGTTACTTATATGAAATAGTGCTACATATCAAGTAAAGCAATGCTTCCCTTGCAGACAAGTAATCAATTCAAAGAGAAGTGCTCTTATAATTGAATTCTCTTGAATAAACTTCGCCTAACCATTATTTCTATGATTTGGAAAAGTTTGCCCAAAATTTGTAAAAACTGAACAAATTGTCCAACTGGAAAAAACAGACCAATGCTTGAGCAAAGAGCTTTCACAAGCACCAAAAAAGGGAAACCAACTTAGTAAAACATTGCAATGAAATGAGATTCAGAATCCATAAGACTGTGATTGTCAATAGAGATACTGAGTTTAGTTTTTCCTCTATACATTCTCCATGTGAAATTTGAATTTTCACAAGTATTGATTGTAATGTGCCATCATAGCACATATTTCTTTGATTAGAGGTGAAGAATGTAAAAGAAAACCAGAAAAGTGAAAATTTGCTCAAAGGCTTTCCTTTGTACTGTCACTGCACATCCTTTGTGGGGTTTTTTTTTTAAACAGCCCTGGGAGTGTCTGCACTTCATCATCATCCAGAGCCCCACCCTTCAAAAGGTAAACAAGACCATTAATTTATTTGATTGGCCCTGTTTCAGTCTCCTGTCACAGTCTTAATATGCAAATTGTGATTCATTGAACTCCAATGTTAAGGTGGTGATAAGCTTTTTTCCCCCTTTACTTTTTTGAACTGAAAACTTGATTTTATGGTCCCTGGATGGTAGAACTGATTTTCCTCATAATGAATTCAACAAAAGACGAAGTGTATCACGTGGCGGCCTCAAAGGAGGAAATCTGTGCTTTTTCCTTATGTCTTGTCTTGGGTGAAAACACATATTACCATCAAACCCCTTCATGTTGCCTATTAGCTACAGTTACATAGACAATATTTTATCAACCCAATTGAAATTCACTCTGGTTAGAGATTCCAACTGTTTACATGGATGCTAAATAAAGTCATCCGAATAATAATTAATAATTAATATGTGGCGGACACTAGGGGCTATGCCTCTCACCCAGCAGGACTGTGAGCTGGGGGCGTGGTTTACGTTCCCGGGCTCGCCGGGGCAGGGTTGTTCCTGCTTTTGTTGGTTTTTGGAGTTGAGGAATAAACATCAAACTCGCCTTGGTCTCATGTGTTTTTCCTCATTCCTGGTGACCCCGAATTGAACATGTTTGGAGCAGAGGATGTGTGTGAATCCACTTCGGCCACGCCGCCCCAACTCTCACAGCCGGCCGTTCTCGCCGCGGCTGTGAAGCTCCCAGAGTTCTGGAAGAGCGACCCGGCCTCGTGGTTCCAGCATGTCGAGGCGCTGTTCCACCTGCGTGGAATCTCCGCGGACGACTCCAGATACTATCTGGTCGTCGCTGCGCTGGACCAGCAGTCCACACGCCGGGCCATGCAGCTGTTGCGCGCCCCTCCGCAACACGATAAATACGTCGCCCTCAAACATCTTCTGCTCCGGAGGTACAGCCTATCTGCCGCAGAGAGGGCAGATAGAATCCTTTCCCTATCCGGTTTGGGCGACGGGACGGCTGTGGATCTCATGGACAATATGCTGTCGCTGCTAGGCTCAGATGAAGGTGGGTTCCTTTTCCCGCACGTTTTCTTGCGCCAGCTCCCGTCTCCTGTGCGGCTTTGGCTAACTCCCCGTGTCTGGCCGCTGGTGACTGCCGAGGTTTGGCTGAGGAGGCCGATCGGGTCCTGCTGGCTACCAGACGGTTCTCTGTGCAGAGTGTGGCATCGGAGCCTCTGCAGCCGACGTCGGAGGACGCGGACCCGGCAGTGGTGGCTGGAGTGACTGCCCGGAGAGGGCGCGGGAGAGGCCTCTGTTTCTTCCACCAGCGGTTCGGCGGCAAGGCGAGGCGCTGCGTCCCTCCGTGCACGTTTGAGACGGCGGGAAACTCCAGGCCAGCGCTCAGTAGCAGCTGTGGGCGTTGGCGGACGTAGTGAGCTGCTCTTCATTAAGGACACGATGTCAGGAAGACGGTTTCTGGTGGACTCAGGCTCGCAAAAGAGCCTACTCCCTCCTGCTAAGACAGACAGGTCGGCCGAAGGCGGCGGCCCACAGTTAAGTGCAGCTAACGGTTCGTCCATCGCGACGTTTGGCACAAGGTTGGTGACTGTTTGCTTCCACGGGCGCCATTTTGAGTGGGACTTTGTAGTGGCCGCCATTACTGTTCCTATTATCGGCGCGGATTTTCTGTGTGCTAATGGTCTGCTGGTTGATGTTGCAAACCGCCGTTTAATTGATGATGTGTCTTTCGCCACTGTTCCGTGCGAGACAGGGGGAGCCGGGCCGTTAACACACGCTAACTTTTTAGCATTATGGGATGTTTTTCAGCGTTTGCTGGCGGATTTTCCATCGGTGACTACGCCTGCCTTTTCCACCGCGGTTACTAAACACGGGGAAGAACATTTCATTCCCACTCTGGGACCTCCCGTTTTTGCGCGCGCGCGGCGCCTCGACGCGGTAAAATTGGCTACAGCCAAGGAAGAGTTCGCCATCATGGAGCGTCTGGGTATAGTGAGGCGTTCCAACAGCCCGTGGGCCTCGCCGCTTCACATGGTGCCCAAGGCGGATGGGTCGTGGCGGCCTTGCGGCGATTTTCGCCGCCTGAACAACGTCACCGCCAATGACCGCTATCCCATCCCACACATACAGGACTTTTCCATACGCCTGGCAGGTACCACTATTTTCTCTAAGGTGGACCTGGTGCGCGGCTATCACCAGGTTCCCGTGCGCGCAGAGGACGTGCCCAAGACCGCAGTGATCACCCCGTTTGGGCTTTTTGAGTTCATGCGCATGCCTTTTGGCTTGAAGGGGGCAGCGCAAACCTTTCAGAGGCTGATGGACTCGGTGTTGCGTGACCTTGATTTCGTGTTCGTTTATCTCGACGACATATTAGTGGCCAGTCCGTCAGCTGACGAGCACCTGGCGCACCTGAAACAGGTTTTCCGTCGTCTGGACGAACACGGCCTGATAGTCAACCCGGCCAAGTGTCAGTTTGGACTGCCGGTGATGGACTTCTTGGGTCACCGCATTTCGCCGCAAGGCGCGGTCCCGTTGCCTTCTAAGGTGCAAGCGGTGGCGGAATTTCCCCGCCCGGTCTCTGTTAAGGCATTGCAGGAATTCTTGGGAATGGTGAATTTCTATAACCGTTTCCTCCCTCGCGCTGCCCACCTCCTTCAGCCACTTTACGAAGCCCTGCGGCTTAAGAAGGCTAACGACCCTGTCGACTGGACTCCCGAACAGGTCCAGGCCTTTGACGGAGCTAAGTGCGCCCTGGCTAACGCTGCCCTCCTCGCCCATCCCACACCCACGGCGTCCATAGCTTTAACAACCGATGCGTCTGACATAGCCGTGGGGGCTGTGGTTGAACAGCGTGTGGCGAATGCGTGGCAGCCACTCGCATTTTTTAGCCGCAAACTGCGAGATAGCGAGCGCAAGTACAGCGTTTTTGACCGGGAGTTGCTGGCACTGCACCTTGCAACCCGGCATTTCCGCTTCCTGCTGGAGGGTCGCCCATTCACGGCTTATGTGGATCATAAGCCGCTGACTTTTGCTATGTCCAAGGTGACTGAGCCGTGGTCTGCTCGTCAACAGCGCCACCTAGCGGCGATCTCCGAGTTCACAACGGACATTCAGCATGTGGCCGGGAAGTCCAACCCTGTTGCTGATTGTCTGTCGCGTGTGCTTGTGTGTCCTGTGCACCTCGGTGTGGATTTCTCCGCTATGGCTGCCGACCAGCCCAGTGACCCGGACGTCCTTGCCCTTAGGTCAACGCGTACCGGTCTCAAGCTAGAGGACGCTGTGATGCAGGAAGGTAGTCCTGCCCTCCTCTGCGATGTCTCCACCGGCCGTCCCCGCCCCGTTGTTCCAGTGGCCTGGCGCCGTCGAGTTTTCGATTCGATTCACTCCCTCTCGCACCCTGGAGTTCGGGCATCGGTGAAGTTGGTCGGTTCCAAGTTCGTCTGGCCTGGCCTCCGCAAGGACGTCAAGGGGTGGGCAGCTGCATGTGTAGCGTGCCAGCGCGCTAAGGTCCACCAGCACACTAAATCGCCCCTCGAGCCGTTTCCGATCCCGGCCAGACGTTTCGACCACGTGCATGTGGACCTGGTGAGCCCTCTACCTTCTTCACAGGGTTTTACGCACCTGCTCACAATGGTAGATCGGACCACCAGGTGGCCAGAGGCTGTCCCTCTATCCTCCACAACATCCTCGGATGTTGCACGCGCTTTTCTTTCCTCCTGGGTCGCCCGTTTCGGCACTCCGTCAGATATCACCTCAGACAGGGGCCCCCAGTTCGTGTCAGAGCTCTGATCGGCACTTGCGCGATCCTTGGGTGTGCAGCTACACCGCACTACCGCGTATCACCCTCAGGCTAACGGGTTGTGTGAACGTTTTCACCGGTCGCTCAAGGCAGCGCTGCGCTCTCGGATGGTAACTGGGTGGATCGTTTACCTTGGGTTATGCTCGGGTTGCGTTCGGCTCCTAAGGAGGACCTCGACGCGTCACCCGCTGAGCTGGTGCTCGGTCAGCCACTCCGCGTCTCTGGGGAATTTTTGCCTGGGAGTTCCGCTCCTCGACCCTGTCCGGCCGTTTATCCTTTTTTGTCCGACAGCACTCGGGTTCCAGGCCCCGTTCACCACTGTTTTCCACGGTCGTTCGTGCCTGCGGAGCTCATGTCGGCTCGTTTTGTTTTTGTACGGCATGATGCTCACCGCTCACCCCTCCAACCCCCATACGATAGCCCATTTCGGGTTCTTGAGACGGGTCCTAACGGTTTTGTGCTAGATATGGGTGGGCGTAGGGAGCGTGTCACGCTTGATAGGCTTAAACCGGCGCACAGGGTGGCAGGCGAAGTTGTGTTTCCGGCCCAGGTTCCCCGTCGGGGTCGTCCTTCTTCCAGGACCCCGGCAGTGTCTTCACGGGTTCAGCGTTCTGCTTCTCAGCCGGCTTTGGACTGTGTTTCACCTACTGTTTCGGCTGAGGGACGGCGCAGCCGTTATGGCAGGCTGCTTAAGCCTCCAGTGAGACACTAAGTTTCTTTCCAGGAGTCCCTTCTGGGTGTTCGGGGGGGGGGGGGGCTGTGTGGCGGACACTAGGGGCTATGCCTCTCACCCAGCAGGACTGTGAGCTGGGGGCGTGGTTTACGTTCCCGGGCTCGCCGGGGCAGAGTTGTTCCTGCTTTTGTTGGTTTTTGGAGTTGAGGAATAAACATCAAACTCGCCTTGGTCTCATGTGTTTTTCCTCATTCCTGCCACAAATAACTAATTATTTGTTTTAATTTAATTACATT
Source organism: Lampris incognitus (assembly GCF_029633865.1). Classification (NCBI taxonomy): domain Eukaryota; kingdom Metazoa; phylum Chordata; class Actinopteri; order Lampriformes; family Lampridae; genus Lampris; species Lampris incognitus. The sequence continues at coordinate 27,726,347 of NC_079217.1, read as the reverse complement.
TATAATTTAATTTAATTATAAATAAAGTGATCCGTGTGTTTACTTGACACAAAGTATAACTTTTTGACATGCGCAAAGTGGCTCCGCCCACTGTGACGCGTCTAATCTGCCAGAAATATAACAGAAGAAGAAGCGGTTCCACTTGTTAATACAATTCTCACGATGGGCCCATACCGTGTCCTGGGAACAATATTTGAATTTCTGCTGTTCTTTCTAATTAAGCAGCTATCATGAGCAGTGAATGGGGGCAAAAGTCGGCTGAATAATGTCACACAATTTTCCACGGGGCGGTACAGAAAGCAGAACAAGGCTTATTATACATACAGAGATATCACCCTATAATCATTTGAACAAAGGTGTGTATTTTGAAAAATAAAGGTGGACAATCAGGACTGAAATAAGGCTGCGGACCTCGCATATTGGAAAGGAGAAATGAAGGACAGTTTAATTCACAAAACTATCAATGAAATCAATAAAAAGGAATATTTGGCATGGTCTGTCACTTTTATAGTACAGGAACAAACTCGTTACGTCACCAAATGTTACCCCAAAGTGGGGCAAACATGCAAAGAATGTAGTTTTTAGGCACTAATATTTTCCTATTGAATGGATTATCAAAGGTTTACCCTATCCTCTCAACCCAAATTGGGACACGTCTTTTCCAACTGAGGTGGTTACATGAGGCATTTTTATCCTGAGTGGGCTACTATTCCAATTATTAGATTATTATATCCGATTATTAGGATCCATGTAAATGCAGCCTATGTGATGTAGGCGATACATATGGGGGTCCAGCGTGCTAAACTGATAAAATGTCAGTCTTAGGGATGAGCGGTAGCAATAGCAAAGTATCGATATGCCAGTCCTGAGGGTCAGGTTTTGATAATCAACCCTCATATTAAAAAAAATAGATACCAGGTACTGTTCTTAACTAGTGATTTGAATGTGTGTGTGTGTGTGTGTGTGTGTGTGTGTGTGTGTGTGTGTGTGTGTGTGTGTGTGTGTATATATATATATATATATACTTAGCCCAAAAAGTAATGTAATTTGTGTTTGGTAGATTATTTCTTTGTTGTAACAATGCTTCTTGGCAATACATCTTATACCGTTGGCAAGCCTGTCTATTTCCCTTTGAAATGGTGCCACATTTGTAAGGAACATGCATTTGTGGGATGCGCAGCAGAGCTGAGTATGTGGGTTGAGCCCATGAAAAATTTGCCAAATCTTCTCTGCGAATGCCAAACAGCTTATTTTGCTGTTGCTGTTGACTCTTGTTTTGAGCTTCTGGTACCCCAGGCGCTGACAATCAGGTGCTTGATATAAGATTTATTGCCAAGAAGCATTGTTACAACAAAGAAATAATCTACCAAACACACATTTCCTTACTTTTTGTGCTATCCATCCATCCATTATCCTAGCCACTTATCCTGATCTCATGGCCGTGGGGATGCTGGAGCCTATCCCAACATATTACTTTATTCTTTTAGTTTATGTTTTTTTTTGTTTTTTTTATTGTTTAGGATAAGGACTACTTTTCCTTCCGCCTTCTCGTGACGTTTCCCAAAGGCAGTGGCACAGCATCCAAACTTTCAGTTTATGTGAAGAATAACTCCTGAAAACGATAGGCTACTCATACATTTTGTTGTTGTTGTTGTTGTTTTAAAAATTAAAACAAAATAGAAACATCTGATCTTTGGTTATTTATTTCATGCTGATGCCAAGGCTTTCAGATATAACTTTTTGGTGTCTGCATTTACCAATTTTCACTTTAGAAACCAAAAATATTTCCTGCTTTTACACAAGAAGACTTTTTAAAGTATCGGTATCGGGATACTAGCCTTAGTATTACTTGGTATCAGGTTGAAAAGAAAATAGTGGTATGGGCCATTCCTTGTCAGCCTCTGTCACCACCATCGCTGACCTGTTGCTCTCCACCTCTCTTATTTCACCATTTCCAAAATGTGAGTAGGTGTAGACGAGCTAGAAATGAGTTACTGTTTGATGTTGGCCCACAGGTCAGCACTGCAGGTAGCTTTAGTTCTGAGTCAACCAAGTAGGATTTGGCTGCAAGTGTGGTTGTTATTTTGTGTACATTTAGAGAGAAGGATTATTCATGGTACATCAAGCGCCTCGCCCTTCAAAAGACGAGCAAAGGCCAACACGTTTTGTTATTGGCCTGGATTCAGTTTTGTCACAGTCGTTATATGCAAATCTTAACATATTTGTTGTGACTGCCAATGTTAAACACGTAGTAAAGCCATTCTTTTTATGTTTTTTGAGCTGAAAATTTGTTGGCGTAGGTCTCATAGAAGTGATTGCCCTTGTGATAAAATTAACAAAAAATGAAACACATCACACGACAGTATGATTGCTGCCCCCGGAAGTAAGGAAAAAGGTTTTCCCCCTCAACGCTGCTGTGTGATATGTTGGGAGGGGGGGGGGTTTATCATGAGGGCAATTATTTTTACCAATCTGTGCCCTTACCAAAATGTTTTCAACTCAAAAAATGTTAAAAAAAAAAAAGGAACAAAAAAGGTTATTGCCCCTTAATACTGACTGACTGGTAAACCTTGAATTACATTTTGGATCAGAGTCAACAAAGTTATTTTGTTTACTTACTATTGGAGAAGAGGATTATTGATGACATGTATTTCATAATCTCTTTTTGTGTTTTGCTTTAAGCTGTTGGTATGACTCACGGATAGGGTTTGCCCAGAAGGACGAGTAGGACAGGAAGGTCACTGTTGAAAACTCTTTGATTTAAGTCTTTTACTCCCACATTGTCAAGAAGCCATGCATCTCATTATGACTACTCTGTCTATCAGAGAAGGACTGACTGACATTACCTTTTCTCACCAATATTAAAATATGTTAAGGCACATTGGGTGTTTGGGTTTGTTCTGCCTGGGTATGGCCAAAAAGTTAAAGCAACAACAAAAACCAATTCATCAGTTGGAGGACACTGCCTGTACGGTGCAGCGTAACAACAGATGAGGATATCAGAGGTAAAACTGTCCACAGGATTTGGACATTTGATAGTATCTCCATCTGTGGGGAAAGGCAGCTCCCAGTTGTAATGTTCACATGTGCCGCCTCCTTTGGTGGTACATTTAATCATCTGAAGACTCGGCACGAAGCCACCCAAGAAAACCAAGTGAGAAAAGGCATATTTAAATAACTGAGAATGATTTTGGTGTGGTTCAATGAATCAGCTTTAATTTAATTATTATTAAGTTAATTGGAGGCCACACATGAGTCCTCCTCCAACCGCATGACTAAAACCAAACAGGGATGAATGCCTCGGGAGTCGATTCACAGCAAATAGGACAGGAAGGAAGGGAGTGTGGTTATTTCTTTATTTATAATATCATTTTCTTCCCTAATTGCAATGGTGATTGAGCAATTTAAAATTCAGTTCAGATATGACTATTAATTTCCAAAAGGATTTGTCAAGAGATGACAAGGTCATGGGTGGATTCGAAAGACAACATTGGGACAGCAAGATAATCAGACAGATGATTTAGTGGAAAAAATTGTTTAAGTCAGTACGCATTGAGGGGATTGATCTTTACATTTGTTGCATACAATACTGGAAACTTAATAGTTGGGTTGGATTTAAAACTACTCTGAGCCGATGATCAACATGGTTGGGTTAATTAAATCACCGGCTGAAACTTATTGTTTTAAAAGACTGATAGAGTGACAGCTAAGCTGTGTTTTGAGAAAATACCCAAAAAATCTACATAGATACACAATTTGAGTACACAATTAAAAAAAAAAGGGGGACCACAAGAGCATCTTATAGGATGGGTTAAATGCAGATGACACATTCATTGTAAGAATAAATTGTAATAAAAGAGCATCTTATAGGATGGGTTAAATGGAGATGACACATTCATTGTAAGAATACGTTGTAACAATACAATGACAAAATAATGTGGCTTTCTTTCTTTTCTTTCTTATAGATGGTAGGTACTACTTTTAATGAAGAAAATTTACCCTGGCCATGGATTACTAGTAAGCCCTATTCCTCTAAATACCAACCGTGCCAAGTGGATTTTATAGTTTGGGCTTTGTTGTTGTTGTTGCTATGGTTAATTGCCAAGAATAAAGAGAAATGAAATATTCAAAATTCAACAAAAAAGATAAATATGAATAAAGTAAACGATTACGTATCTGCTTTTTGGAAAAAAACAAACAAACATGCAAGTTCATTAATTCTTCACTATTTTTCCATGAAATAACATTTTCTAGCAGTTTCATTGAAGGCACTGTTTTGATAACATTATGAGTTGCTGTGTAGGGAGTCGGTGTGTTTTATGTTTTGTATCTGTGCCACAAGTTGAGACAAGATCATTCATTTGCAGTTACCGACTCAGAGGGCTTTATATGCACACTGGCAGAAACAGGAAAGTATAGTAAATGACAGTGGATACCACCCTCGATCCTTGCACTTTCAAATCAGATGAGGAAAATTTCCACAGAGAAAAAAACTTTCTGTGGAAGATTTCTACGAAACCTCAAGAACAGCATCGGGGGGGGGGAAATCCCTCAAAATATGCATACAATAAGTGCTGAGAGGTTAAACTAGGCATTGTGGCTAATTTTGCAATAAAACGTCTAATAACATCAAATGACTACACTAAGTGATGACAAATCTATACAATGACAATCTATATTTCCTCCTGCACAAGTGATATTTACTACTAAGTTTTCTCGGGATTTCTTCTTGTCAGAGAAGAAACACATGCTTGCCAATTCTTTCCTCAGCTGTAATTATCGTAATGGCTCTGCCGTCTATGGCAGCTGAGGTTAATGTCATCTCACTAGTATTGATATGCAAAAGATTACTTAAAGAGCAGATGGACAAAGTTTACAAAGGGTAGCAGGCACTTCAAAAGTAATGGTTTCTTTCAGTTTCTGTTAAATTACTAAGGAAATGCAATATATAAAGGAAAAGGAAAAATAAAGTTCTGGAAAAAAATAATAGAATTAATACCCTATGTCAACACATGGAGAGCAAATATGTTGTTTATATTGCGTAGGACACCAACATCTTATTAGAAAAACTGATGAGTCAACTCACCCTATCCTTGAAGTCAATGTACCAATGCTGTGCTCTCTCTTCTGAGGTTTTGTGTTGTCACTCATGCTCTCTGGCTTGGTCCTGTGACCGGGTATAGAAGTGGTTGATGGGTTGATGGGTTGGTTTCAAATTTTGTCATCACAGAATATCAAGATCATCTTGTTTCTGTGTGTGTGTGTGTGTGTGTGTGTGTGTGTGTGTGTGTGTGTGTGTGTGTGTGTGTGTGTGTGTGTGTGTGTGTGTGTCTGTGGCACTCGGCCAGACCAGCACAGCACTAAGAGATTCAGAAGAAAATACCTGCCAGAACAGGTTCCAAAAAACCTACTGCTAGACCCATTTGCAGCTGGGAGCGCCCCCCCCCCCCCCCTTAGTATTTCTTTGCTTGATTGAATAGTTATTTGTCTAAAACAGATATAAGATACACCACAACCACTAGCAGAGGGTTGACACTTTGTCCTGGTTTCAGCACCTGCCCTTGGCAAAAGGCTCTATAAGCTGTGATCTAGCTCTTCTTACATATTCTGGGTAAACACATGACCCATGAGGTGTCAGATACTGTGAAATAGTTTTTTAGTGTTAGTATTGCACTTGAACAAACATGCAAGCATGCATGTACTCACACAAGCACGTATACACACACACACACACACACACACACACACACACACACACACACACACACACACACACACACACACACACACACACACACAGTGTTAAACACACACTGTGTAACAATAAAAGCAATGTCTTGATGCATGCTCTCATGCTCAGAGTAAAAGCAACGTTTTCACTGTCTACAAAACACCCCTTTGCATGCCAATTGTGAGTGTTTCTATGCTTATTTTCTCTCCCCTTGAAAACCGCAGCAAATTGATTCTCAGACAACTAATATGAATGCAATAGCATTACACAGACCTATAAAAAACTGCAACTCCAGTTGTAGTAGCAATCAAAATCAGTTCAGCATTAAACAACTGTGTCAAAAACAGACATACCGAATTTTGGGGGGTCAGTCAGGTCTTGCTGGACATGAAGTCAAAGAAATCTCAGGGGAGCCAACAACGTCAAGCAGCTGCGTGGATTTAGTTAGATGTTATTTTGGAAACTTTATCAAATGTCTTCTTTTTTTTTTTAACTAGGTAGATAGAGCACATGGATTGAAAAAAACAAAAACAAAACCCCAGCTCATGTGAGCAGGTGAGTTCCTTTCCAAAGCTTTTATAGTAACAGCTGAAGACAGGTGAAAGAATGTAACCTAAAGAAAAAACATCAGAAAAAGAGGGATAAAGAAAAAAGAAAAAGCTGAAGAGAGAGAGAGGGGGGAGCAGTGAAAAAGAGAGAAGGAGACAGTGATAGAGAAAGAGATAGGCGGCAAAGGAGGGAATAAGGAGAGACAAAGGGGGAGAGACGGAGCAGGAGTGAAAGTATGTCAATACAGGTAGATTCCTATCCTTATCCTCCCAGTGAACCAGGAAAATGGCAGCACCCTCAGCTATACAGTTAACAAAACTTGTCCTCAGTTAAAAGGCAAGACAGAATGACAGATGGACGAGGGGGATGAATTACAGATTGAATAAAACTCTTACGTTACAGTGTAAGGCCTCTAAAGAAGCTGCTGCTGGAGGCTCTTTCTGCCAGAGCCTGAGCTCTATAGGAGGCTGTAATGTGGAAAGGGAGTCCAGGAGGCACTCAAGCAGACAGAAAACCCTATTGTCTTTAGTGACATGAACAGCGCTGTGGCTGAGGCACTTTCTTAATTTGCAAAATTATTCGATGCACAACAAGATGTTTCTCACACACTCTTAAATTACCAGAGCTGACCAAATGTTTGTGACGCAATTTGATGGATAGGAAGAAGTGAATGGAATACTCCTAAATCTTTTATTTTTGGATTTTACCCCCTTTTTCTCCCCAATTGTCAATTGTATTTGGCCAATTACCCCACGCTTCCGAGCCATCCCAATCGCTGTGCCACCCCCTCTGCCAATCCAGGGAGGGCTGCAGACTACCACATGCCTCCTCCGATACATGTGGAGTTGCCAGCCACTTCTTTTCAGTGAAGAGTTTCGCCAGAGGGACATAGCGCATGGGAGGATAGGGCTATTCCCCCCATCCCCCCCCCCCACCGAACAGGTGCCCTGACTGACCAGAGGAGACGCTAATGCAGCGACCAGGACACATACCCACATCCGGCTTCCCATCCACAGACACAGCCGATTGTGTCTGAAGGGACACCCGACCAAGACAGAGGTAACATGGGGATTCGATCTGCTGATCCCTGTGGGAATACTCCTATTCTGCCACACCCTGCATAAACTTGCAGATAGACAACTCCTCCTCCAATCACCACGCTGAAGAAGGTGCTTAGTTCCACTCCACAGTAGGGTAAAACTACAAGAGACACAATGCAGCAAACATACATTACATTACAGTCTTTAGCTGACGCTTTTATCCAAAGCGACTTACAATAAGTGCATTTAACGTAGGAAATCAGGAGAACTACTAGTCATCAGAGGTCATAAGTGCATCTTCTCTCTAAACAAGCATCTAAGAGCAAAACCAGTGCAAAAGTAAAAGTGCAAGAAAGAGATTTTTTTTTTAAATGAGTGAATTCAATAAGTGCTAAGAGCAAGTAACAGGGTAGTAGTTCTTGAAGAGGTGAGTTTTCAACTTGCGCCGAAAGATGGGCAGCGACTCCGCTGCCCTGACATCAGTGGGGAGTTCATTCCACCACTGTGGGGCCAGCACAGAAAAGAGCCGTGACTGGGTCGATCGGCAGCAGAGCCCTCTGAGCGACGGGGCAACCAGGCGTCCCGAGGCAGCAGAGCGAAGTGGTCATGTAGGGGTGTAGGGATTGACCATGGCCTGGAGATAGGAAGGAGCTGTTCCTTTCACTATCCTGTAGGCTAGCACCAGAGTCTTAAACTGGATGCGTGCAGCTACTGGGAGCCAGTGTAGGGACATGAGAAGGGGAGTTGTGTGGGAGAACTTAGGGCAGTTGAACACCAGACGAGCTGCAGCTGTCTGAACAACCTCCAGAGGTCTGATGGCTGACGCCAAGGTGCCAGAAAGGGGCACCAGCAAGTTCAGTACATCAATAAAAATGACTATGAAATGATACATGAGTTTCAAGTGTGTTGCTGCTATGCAATTTCTAGCATACACCTTATTATTGACCAACTAAGGTGACTATTTTGGCTAAACTGATGACAACGGATTATCACATCCAACTAATTCGCTGGCATTAGCATTCGCTAATAACAGCATATGTACTATGAACCTGTACAATAAAATACAAAATATTTACAACAAGCCAAACTAATATGACTAACAAATGTGACTGAGACTTATGTCAAGAATACTAAAATACCGACAGTGCATCCAAAAGCATGAAATGTATGTAGTGAATAGCGATATCTTGGAACAAAACGTCTCGAGGCTTTTACCAAGTTTTCCGTTGACTAATGCACTTCCTGTACTGTCGATGTGGTGCTGTGGTGATGTAGTGACATCATCAGTTAACAAAAGACTTAAAGAAGAGATGGTACACATTAACTAATACTGACAGCACACTCCCCACCTGGTATCCTTGGATACCACTACCTTTGCCTATAACAACACAAACAAAGAAAAGCTGACCTATCATTACTCTGCAGGTAGGAGTGTCACTACTTGAGTTATAGGTCTTAGGAAAAACTTCATCCCTTCTTTATCCACAACCCTAATTTCCACCTTACGGGTTTTTCCCATCACCACTCAGGAATACTTAACTGATGCGCCCTAATGGCCAGTAATTCCTTTTGGACTGAGAGTCTTCCATAAGCACTACAGTCCCTTCTGCGATGTTCTCTGTGTCAGCCTACCACTTTCTCCTGGGTTGAAGGGTAGACAGGAATTGTTTCTGCCACCTGTCCCAAAAGATTCTTGCTAAGCTCTGCAACTGTTCCCATGGGCACCTGTAGAGGTTAGTACCATCAAACTCGCCTGGAGGAACATGACATGGACCAGACTTCTGTGTAAGTAGAGTCGTGGGCGTCAGAATGGAAGGGTCTTTTGGATCTGTGCAGACAGGTATCAGAGGCCTGGAATTCACAATGGCAGTCACCTCGGCCATTAATGTGGTAAGCACTTCTTGAGTAACTTTTGAGGGTCCCCTTTGAAGCATCATAGAGTCAGAATTTTCTGGGTAATGCCAGTCATCCTCTCCCACGCACCCCCCTATATGTGAGGCATGGGGTGGGTTAAAGATCCATGAAAATCCTTGTTCTGCGAGAAACTTCAACACTCTGTTCTTGTCCGAGTCGGAGTCAGAGTGGATGTTCAACTCTCCACATGCACCTACAAAATGTATTCCTCGATTGGAGTGTATCTGCCTCACTGGACCACGAATGGCGATAAAGTGTCTCATGGCGTTTATGAGGCAAGATGTGTCCATACTCTCTATGATCTCAATGTGGATTGCTCTAATGCTTAGGCAGGTGAATAGCACTGCCCATCTCTTATCATTGGCATGGTCTGCCCTGGTGCGGCAGGTAGAGATGGTTCAGGGCCCAAACACATCAAGTCCCACATATGTAAATTGAGGTTCAATGCTGACTCTGTCCATGGGTAAATCTGCCATATTCTGCACTTCACATATGCCACGGAGCCTTCGGCATGTAACACATCTGAAGATGAGGGAGCATACAGATCTTTTAGCTCCCGCAATCCAGTAACCTGCCATGCATACAGCACCTTCAGTTAAATGCCGCCCCTGATATTTAGACTGCTCATGATAATGTCTCACATTGAGCACTGTAAGATGATGTCGTCCAGGGATTATGGTGGGATTCTTCTCATTATGTCCAAAGTTTGCTCGAGAACTGCATCCTCCAACTGTCAGCAGGCCATCCTCTCCTATGGCAGGATTCAGGGCAAGGAAGGCTCTCACCATTTCTAATGCACTGAATTTCTTTTGCATAAGCCTCTGCCTGTACAGCTTTGATGACGACATTCTTTGCTCATGCGAGCTCATCCACAGCACAGGTTGTAGCACAGTGATGCCAACCTTTACAATCTCTCGACTCTTTGGGTGGATCTCTTTTGAAAGAGCAAGCAATATGTATCAGACATTCAACAATCCGAAGTAGTGACTTCCAGGAGAAAAAGCACTCAAAGCATCCTGCGCCAAGATGGTGTTCTTTGGCAGTAGTGCTGAGTGCCGTTACTTCGGGACGCACATCTACATCTTCATCGGGGCTCACCAGGTCAAACATGTCTGCACTGCAAGGTGTCTGGTCTGGCTGAGTCAAGAACGCTGGGCCTGTAAGCCATGTAGTGTCCTTAAGGAAAGCTGTGGGGATAGATCATGTCACTAAGTTGGCTGGATTCTGGTTGCTTGGCACATAACGCCACTGTTGTGGCTGAGTGCTTCTCCTAATTCTCTGCACTCTGTTGTTCACAAACACGTAGAATCTACGTTTTTCATTGTTGATGTAACCAAGGACAATTTTGCTGTCAGTAAAAAAGGTCACCTTGTCAAATTCAATGTCCATCTCTGATCTTATGAGCTCAGCCACATCCACAGCTGACCTGGCAGCACAGAGTTCGAGGCGGGGGATGGTTACGTCTGGACATGGGGCAAGCTTGGCTTTCTCAAGGATAAAACCTGTCTGATGGTTCCCATGCGAGTCCGAGATCTTCAGGTATGCCACTGCACCTATCGCTAAGACAGACACATCTGAGAAGATGCAGGGCTCTCTGTTATTGAGTAGATGCTGTCTCTGAGGCTTGAAGGGGAGGGGGGCTACCCAACTGTTTCCTTTATCTTTGTAGAAGCCTTGTTTCATGATATGGAGGAAGGTCAGGTCTTCGGTGGAAGGGGCTATCTTTTCATCCTCTTCTGTTCTCTTGAAGACGTCATCTCCCGTATGAAAGCTGCGCTTGTCTCGTGTCAGTTTCTTAGCTGAGACGTTAGTGTGCATTCCTCGGGCCTTCACTTTACAGACACTCTCCTTCACATGAAAAGTGTTAGGGCATGGTTTAAAGAGTGACTGTCTACCATTTTCCAGAGTGTTGGTAAAGAAGATGTTGACGTTAAGTGGCTTCTGGACTCAGCCTAAACAAGCATTACTGACTAGGACCCACCCAAGGTCTAGTTTTTGGGCATATGGTGAGTCATGTGGTCTATTTATCTGTCCTCTTGCCTTATGTATTCTGATGATTTCTCTGCCAAGTAGCATCATGATTGGAGTATTATGGTCGAGCTCTAGGATCTGGCCTGCTATAGGCTGTAAGTGTGGGTGATAAAGAGCAACTTGTGGTGTAGGGATCTCCAAGCAGTTATTTGGGGTGTTGTTATGCCACTGAGGATGCACAAGCCAGTGCATCCTTAGTGCCGGTCCCAAGCCCGGACAAATGGGGAGGGTTGCGTCAGGAAGGGCATCCGGCGTAAAATCTCTGCCAAATCAAATATGCGGATCATACATAAGACTTACATACCGGATCGGTCGAGGCCCGGGTTACCAACGACCGCCACCGGTACTGTTAACCAGCAGGGTGTCGATGGAAACTATGCTACTGTTGGGCGAAGGAGAAGGAGAGGGGGAAAGCATGTCCAGAGGCAGCTAGAGAGGAGGAAGGGTAGGCATGTGGAGGTGAGAGTTGGAACTTTGAATGTTGGCACTATGACTGGTAAAGGGGGAGAGCTGGCTGACATGATGGAAAGAAGAAAGGTAGGCATACTGTGTGTGCAAGAGACCAGGTGGAAGGGGAGTAAGGCCAGGAGTATCGGAGGTGGCTTCAAACTCTTCTACCATGGTGTGAATGGGAGAAGTAATGGGGTAGGGGTAATTCTGAAGGAAGAGTATGTCAAGAGCGTGCTGGAGGTGAAGAGTGTGTCAGACAGAGTGATGAGTATGAAGCTGGAAATTGAAGGTTTATTGCTGAATGTTATCAGCGCATATGCCCCGCAAGTTGGGTGTGAGATGGATGAAAAAGAAGAATTCTGGAGTGAGTTGGACGACATGGTGGAGAGGGTACCCAAGGAGGAGAGAGTGGTGATTGGAGCGGACTTCAATGGACATGTTGGTGAAGGGAACAGAGGTGATGAGGAGGTGATGGGAAGGTATGGAGTCAAGAAGAGAAATGTGGAAGGACAGATGGTGGTCGATTTTGCGAAAAGGATGGAAATGGCTGTGGTGAATACATATTTCAAGAAGAGGGAGGAACACAGGGTGACATACAAGAGTGGAAGAAAGTGCACACAGGTGGACTATATCTTATGTAGAAGGCGCCATCTAAAAGGGATTGGAGACAGAGGTGGAGACAGGGGAGAACGTAGCTAGGCAGCATCGGATGGTGGTCTGTAGGATGACTTTGGAGACCAAGAAGAGGAAGCAAGTGAAGACACAGCCGAAGATCAAATGGTGGAAGTTGAAGAAGGAAGACTGTTGTGTGGAGTTCAGGGAGTTAAGACAGGCACTGGGTGGTAGTGAAGAGTTGCCAGATGGCTGGAGAACCACTGCAGAAATAGTGAGGGAGACAGCTAGGAAGGTACTTGGTGTGTCATCAGGACAGACGAAGGAAGACAAGGAGACTTGGTGGTGGAATGAGGAAGTACAGCAAATTATACAGAGGAAAAGGTTGGCAAAGAAGAAGTGGGATAGTAAGAGAGATGAAGAAAGTAGACAGGAGTACAAGGAGATGCAGCGTAAAGCAAAGAGAGAGGTGGCAAAGGCAAAGGAAAAGGTGTATGGTGAATTGTATGACAGATTCGACACTAAGAAAGGAGAAAAGGACTTGTACCGATTGGCTAGACAGAGGGACCAAGCTGCAAAGGATGTGCAGCAAGTTAGAGCAATCAAGGATAGAGATGGAAATGTGCTGACAAGCGAGGAGAGTGTGCTAAGAAGGTGGAAGGAATACTTTGAGGGGCTGATGAATGAAGAAAATGAGAGAGAGAGAAGGTTGGATGATGTAGGGATAGTGAATCAGGAAGTTCAGCGGATTAGCAAGGAGGAAGTGAGGGCAGCTATGAAGAGGATGAAGAGTGGAAAGGCAGTTGGTCCTGATGACATACCTGTGGAGGCATGGAGATGTTTAGGAGAGATGGCAGTGGAGTTTTTAACTAGATTGTTTAACACAATCCTGGAAAGTGAGAGGATGCCTGAGGAGTGGAGAAGAAGCATACTGGTACCGATTTTCAAGAACAAGGGCGATGTGCAGAACTGTAACAACTACAGCGGTATAAAGTTGATCAGCCACAGCATGAAGATTTGGGAAAGAGTAATAGAAGCTAGGTTAAGAAGAGAGGTGATGATCAGCGAGCAGCAGTATGGGTTCATGCCACGAAAGAGCACCACAGATGCGATGTTTGCTTTGAGAATGTTGATTGAGAAGTATAGAGAAGGCCAGAAAGAGTTGCATTGTGTCTTTGTAGATTTAGAGAAAGCTTATGACAGAGTGCCGAGAGAGGAGGTGTGGTATTGTATGAGGAAGTCAGGAGTTGCAGAGAAGTATGTAGGAGTGGTGCAGGATACGTATGAGGGAAGTGTGACAATGGTGAGGTGTGCGGTTGGAATGACAGATGGGTTCAAGGTGGAGGTGGGATTACATCAAGGATCGGCTCTGAGCCCTTTCTTGTTTGCAATGGTGATGGACAGGTTGACGGACGAGATCAGGCAGGAGTCTCCATGGACGATGATGTTCGCGGATGACATTGTGATCTGTAGCGAGAGTAGGGTGCAGGTTGAGGAGAGCCTGGAGAGGTGGAGGTATGCACTGGAGAGAAGAGGAATGAAAGTCAGTAGGAGCAAGACGGAATACCTATGCGTGAATGAGAGAGAGGACAGTGGAATGGTCAGGATGCAAGGAGTGGAGGTGACAAAGGCATTTGAGTTTAAATACTTGGGGTCAACTGTCCAAAGTAATGGGGAGTGCAGTAGAGAGGTGAAAAAGAGAGTGCAGGCAGGTTGGAGTGGGTGGAGAAGTGTGTCAGCAGTGATTTGCGACAGAAGGGTACCAGCAAGAGTTAAAGGGAAAGTTTACAAGATGGTTGTGAGACCAGCTATGTTATATGGTTTGGAGACAGTGGCACTGACGAAAAGACAGGAGGCGGAGCTGGAGGTGGCAGAGTTGAAGATGCTAAGATTTTCACTGGGAGTAACGAAGAAGGACAGGATTAGGAGCGATTATATTAGAGGGACCGCTCAGGTTGGACGGTTTGGAGACAAAGCAAGAAAGGCAAGATTGAGATGGCTTGGACATGTGTGGAGGAGAGATGCTGAGTATATTGGGAGAAGGATGCTAAATATGGAGCTGCCAGGGAAAAGGAAAAGAGGAAGGCCAAAGAGGTTTATGGATGTGGTGAGGGAAGACATGCAGGTGGCTGGTGTGACAGAGGAAGACGCAGAAGACAGGAAGAAATGGAAACGGATGATCCGCTGTGGCGACCCCTAACGGGAGCAGCCGAAAGTAGTAGTAGTAGTTATGCTCTATAAAGGTCAGAAGAGAAAGTGACATGTCCATCTGTGGAACTTAGTTGAAAGCCATGCGCTCGTCTCCCACTTGTCTCTGCCACATCTGCACAGGTTTTTAGATGGTAAGGAGAACTGTGGCTGTCCAACTTGAAAACATCAAATAATTCTGGTCTCACCAACGAACGATTACTCTGGTCATCAATGACAGCACACACTTTGATTGCCTTATCCTGCTGACCAGTCGGAAACACTTTGACGAGGCAGATCTTTGAACAGGATTTACCACTCAGATTAGCTGCACAGACTTCAGTGCAATTGGCTGACACATCTTCTTTGGAAATATCACTCCTCTCCCCGCCATGATCTTCATTAGGGGTGAGGGTGTTGACAGACTCGGGTGCAGGCCCTGGGTGTACAGCAGAGTGATGCCTCTCACTGCTGCACTCATTACACTTTACAGACCTTTCGCAATTCTTTGCTAGGTGTGTGGCTGATGCTATGCATTTAAAGCAAATGCCATTCTGCTTTAGAAAGGCTTTCCTGTCTTCCAGAGACTTTTCCCTGAACCCTCTGCATTTGTGTAAAGTGCGTGGCTTCTTATGAATTGGACACAGCTTTGCTGGATCAATGTTAGCCTTTTGCATGTCTTCGTCTGCTGTTTTATTCAGAGAGATGTCTGTCTTGTGGACTGAGACAGATGTTCTGTTCGAGTTTCTAAGGTGTTCTGGTTTTGTGTGGTCTGCATGAACAGAGAGAAAGACACTAGGGTCATTGCGCATCTTTGCTTGATCTGATATGAAATCAACAAGGACAGAAAATGGAGGAAAGGACACCCCATGCTGCTTTTTGAACATGTAACCTAGCATCATTCATCTCTCTTGTAGATTAAAGGGCAGTTTTTGAACTATGCTGGTTATGCCCCGTGCTGTATCTTAACAGGCAAGATCAGAAAGCACTCCCTCTGATTGTGCTGCTTGAAGCTCCATCAACAGGTCTCCCAGTTCTCTCAGTTTCTTCCAGTCTTTGTTTGAAATCTTTGGGAAGCTGTCAACTCTTTTGAGTAATGCACTCTCAATGACCTCAGGTGCCCCAAAGCATTCATCAAGTTGCTGCCAAATCATCTGAAGTCCCTTTTCGGGGTTACAGACATGTATGGCTCTTATCCTTTTTGCTTGTTCTCTTAACTCTGCACCTAACCACTTAACTAGGAGATCCATCTCTTCTTTAACTGAGAGGTGAAGGCCTATTGCGGTGTTCAAGAATGAAACTTTCCAGGCCCTATCATTTTCTGGGCAATCATCAAACTGCAGTAGGTCTGTGGCGATAACTACGTGCCATGAACCTAACAAGATCAGGCATATTCTGATTGTCTCCATAGTGAGCCTGTGGGGTGCTAACAGGAAACTGGGCATGTGTTTTTGGTGAAGGTGGGTGTGGCTTGACCTGTGGGTAAGTCTGAGATTGTGGCACTGGGGTTAGGGCTGGTGGCTGCGCCACACTATGGTGGAGAGTATCTGCGGGTAAGTAACTATGATTCTCAGGTGGCCTGACATGACCAAAATAAGCTTTGTGCTTCTGCTCTCTAAAGCCTGAATGCTCTGTGGTTTGTGATGGCATTTGGATCAGAGTAGGTAGCTTGTCTCCCCACGCTGATTGCGTGTCCACTAGGGAAATGTGTTTCAACGTCATAGGTGGCCCTTGTAGATGGCCTACTATGGGGAAAGCTACTGTCTGTGTCTAGGCCATACATTTGGGATGGCACTGGTGGTGGCCTTGGCTCTTCGATGTCATGACTGGGCTTGCCTGAGTGTCAGTCCGTAGTCTGGTCTGCTTTTGAACATAGTCAATGGTTCGCTGAGTAGAATCATGAGCAGTCGCTGAGCAGAATCATGAGCACATCACTTTTCAACTCAAAGTCCAATTCTTTGTTGCACACGAGGGCTGCCACCATTGCTTCGGCCTTTGCAACTGCTGCTGCTGCTGTTTTTTCAGCATTTAGGACTCAACTTTTGCATCTAAGCATACTTTCTCTGCATCCAAGTGTGTTTTTTGCATTTTAATCTGCATTGCCTTTTCTGCATATTTTACTTTAGCTTTGTCCTCTTCAAAGGCTATGGCAACCGCTGAGCTAGCAGAGGAGCCGTGAGAGCATTTAGATGTTGCTGACCCGCCAGACCAGGTAAAAAAGCTGTTTGGGGATCATGACTTCTGTTCCTCCATAATGTCGTGGAAGCCTGATTGTTAAGTTGGTGTTCTGTTGTAAGCCTGTTTCCCTGTTCTGTTGTGATGAGACTGACCTGCTCTGCTGTATCTCAGCCAGTTAGGAAGCTGTCTTTTTACTATTCTGCCACCCCTATACGCCCTGCATAAGCTTGCAGATAGAAAACTCCTCCTCCAATTACCATGCTGAAGAGGGTGCTTAGTTCCACTCTGTTTAATGGTTGATTGGAAGTAGGGTAAAACTACAAGAGACAACGCAACAAACATACAAAGTTCATCAATAAAAATGACTATGAAATGATCCATGAGTTTCAAGTGTGTTGCTGCTATGCAATTTCTAGCATACACCTTATTATTGACCAACTAAGGTGAGTATTTTGGCTAAACTGGTGACAACGGATTATCACATCCAAAGAACAGCACATGTAAGATGAACTCATACAATAAAAAACGAAATATTTACAGTGCATTCAAAAGCATGAAATGTATGTAGCGAATAGCGATATCGTGAAAAAAACGTCTTGAGGCTTTTACCAAGTTTTCTGTTGACTACTGCACTTCTTTTTTTTTTTTTTTTTTTTTTTTTTGGTCCATTAAAATGAGTTTATTGCCCTTTGTTAACATGCTATAGGTATAACACATAATTACATTTGATAACACATAAAAGACACAGAGATGTATGCAACGTTAGCAAGCTAAAACCAAATGTCAGTGAAGATCCACGTCAGTCCTCAGACATGGATCAGGCCTACTTGAGGTGTGCAGTGTGACAGTATACTCCTTCCATTGTAAACCAGTACAGAGGTCAGTTAACCAGTCAGTCGTCACTGGAGTCAGACATACAGTACAGTATTACAAACACCACCTCAGTTTATAATGAGCAAATAACTATTTGCCACTTCATCTCAACGCTTCCACACACGCGCACACACACACACACACACACACACACACACACACACACACACACACACACACACATGCAGATTATAAATCCTATATTCAAATGTCTTCAGAAAAGGCTAATTTTGTTGTCGACAGTCATAGAGGATGTAATGAAACCGTTAAGTCTTCAGTATTGCAGAGTCTACCGCAAAAACTCCTTTGGTGACCTTCATTTGACTGCGGGGACCCCGGCATCTTCCTGCCGCATGACTGAACCCCGATCACACCGGCCTGACCCTGACACTATAAAATATCCAAAGCAGCAAATCTACATTTTAAGAAATGATACAGTTCTATTCTCGGCTGTCTGGAACGAAGGAACCTGCTTTCAGGAGAAGATCGAGAAGCAGAAAAATAAAACTCAGCCATGTAGTCAACACAAGCTATATGTGAATATTCCTCCTCTGTGTTTTAGAAACACAGAACAACATGGACTGTGATCTGGAAAGTTATTCCACAGATAAAAACATATTGCTGGCAGTTGTCAATCTATTAGGCAGCAAAAATGGATCATCTGGACCAGGATGGAGCTCGCTGGAGATCCATTACAACACTGTCCACATCACAACAGAATGAAAGAAATAAACTGATGTAATATAGTGATGTATGTGTGTGTATGTTATTTTTTGTTGACCAAATTACAAGATGAAAATTCATCATGTGGGATACCAAAGAAGTCCATTACTGGTTGAAACTGAGGGTTGTTCGGACTCGTTTGGTTTGCTGAAGAAGTTGTTTAGGTGCCTGTCAAAAGACCAGAAAAATCCACTTCTCCTCCTGAAGATGCTTCTGTCATTGCAGCTCACATCAAACCCTTCTCTTCAGACAATGCCAATACGGATTTAAATTTGTATGAAATAAAAGCCTTTGTATGAAACAGGGCCTGGTGGTCCGGAGTCTTTAAATCCTTGAATCTGGTCTAAACCAGTTCAATGTGGCGTGAGGATGGCGGGACACAAATAGACACAGTCCAACACTTAGTTGCTATAAATGGGTTTTAAATGAAAGCGGCAGGCAGCATAACTGATGGTGAAGGGAGGCCGCTTAGCATGTTTCAGCTGTAATGACACTTCCTGCTTTACTGACACCAAGGAACACACACCCTGTCTGTCTGAGTTTTATAAAATCATCACATGACTGTTGGCCATGTATCAAAATGGCTGGGAGAGAAAAAGTAATAAAAGAACAAACCACAGCCAAGCTTAATCCTCATTTAGCTAGTGTCTGGTTCTGACATCTCACCATAGCGGTACTAAACCCCTTATGATGAAGCTGATGAGGAACTCCATTGAGAATGGCATCGACACTTACTTTGTGACACACCGTCATCTTCATCAACCTCCTGCCTGGTATCAACCTCCTGCCTGGTATAGCCATGGTATTTTGGCTTACATGATTGACTACTACACTTTTTTTTTATTGACAAGAATACAAACGATACAGGAACATTGTACATATATATCATCAGACCAATCAACTATAACATCACCTTCTTAAAATAATAGCCTAAGTCATATTTTCAAGTTTTTCAAAAAACAGAATAAACTGGCTAATTTTGTTTCAGTTTCAGTTTATTCTATGTCAAGTTGGTACCGCTCCACCTCTCGCACCAGCACACGCTCCTTACCTGCCCGAATAGACTGACAAATTTGTTTCAGTTTCAGTTTATTCTGTTTTTTGAAAAACTTGAAAATATGACTTAGGCCATTATTTTAAGGCGATAAACATAACCATAATTTATCTTTTCCTTGGATATCATTTTTTAGCCACTTGACCTTGAAAGTAGCATTGGATGTTCCAAAATCTGAGACATTAAGTCCCCCTTCACAATATGGGTTACATATCACCTTCTTTTTTTAAAATAATGGGGTCTATTCCTCCAAACAAACTTAAAGATCATAGTATCAATTTGTTTGATTAATTTCTGCAGGATATCCATGACCATGGCAGTATATACCAATCTTGATAACCCTTCACTTTTAGTTAATAATACACGTCCTTCTAATGAAAGATCTCTTAATAACCAAATATCAAATTTGTTTTTAATCTTTTCAATCAATGGCTTAAAATTCAATTCCACCCTTTCATTTTTATTTTTGCATATTTTAACACCCAAGTATGATATGACATCTTTCATGGGAATACCACATATTTCAAACAAATCATTCGGCCTGTCCTTCAGAGCAAAAATATCAATTTTTTTAATATTTAAAGTTAGACCTGATACCAAGGAGAAAGCACCAAGACATTCAATCGCTTTTTTAACATCTTTTTCACCCTGTAAAAAAATTGTTGTATCATCTGCTAATTGACAGCATTTTAATTATTTTCCAGCTATTTGGATACCTTTGAAATGGTTTTTGTTGATGTGAGGAGCCATTGTTTGCATGACTAACAGAAATAAGAAGGGAGCAGCTGGACCCCTTGTTTAATCCCTCTGCCAATATTAAATCTAGAAGTGGCACCAAATGGTAATTTAACTGAGCTATTACATCCTTCGTATAATGTCTGCACTGCATGTTTAAAATAACTGCCGAAGCCAAAGAAATCTAAAGTACTGAGTAAGAAACTGTGCTCTATGGTGTCAAATGCCTAGTACACACACAAAATATAGCTATTGTCATCAATGAACTCATTGTAATCAATCAAATCTAAAATTAGGCGAATATTATTACTTATGTGTCTTCCACTCATAAATACAGATTGACAGTCATCAATAATTGTATTGAGACATAACTTAAGCCTTTGAGCAAATATAAGAGCAAACAGTTTAGCATCATTGTTGATTAAGGTTATAGGCCTCCAATTTTCCATTATCAATGGATCTTTGTCTGGCTTGGGTATTAAGGAAATAAGCCCTTGAGACAAAGTAGAGGGTAGCTTCCCAGCCTCAATTCCTTCCTTAAATACACATAAAACAAATTCAGAAATGTCGTATTGAAGCACTTTATGAAATTCACCCATTACTGCATGTGTCAATAATGTTGTGTATAAGTCACAACAGTGTGACTGTAGTCTAGGACACTGCAGCTTTAAGTTTTACGACAGCCGGTTTACAGCAGTCAGTTTACGGCAGTAACACAAGACGTGGTTGATACTATACTGTACGTGTATATAACGTTTACTGTGGCAGCAATAAACACAGTTTGATTCAAAGTCGTGGTCCGAGTTTTGCTGGACATTGTCACAGCCTCTCGCCCTTGACATCAAAGCGATCGCCCTTGACACCTGCTACACCAGCTGACACCTGCTACGCCAGCTGACACCTGCTACACCAGCTGACACCTGCTGACCCCCCCTTCACCCCGGCAATCGCCCTCACCCTTAAAAGGCCTCCACTATGGACCAGTCTTCGCTGGAATGTCGCCATTCATGGACTTCTGCCTGCCTGTCTACCTGCCACTGAGCCAACTCCTGCTCTACCCCTGAGATCGGCTACTTCAATAAAGACTTGATTCTTCCCTTACCTGGTTGTCCCGTCTGCTTTTGGGTTCTTTCCTGATACGTGACAGTACGTTCCAGCCACTATGAACCCAGCAGACCATTCCACCACAGACCTGGCCACGGTCTGCCAGGCTGTAGCCAATCAGGAATCGGTCCTCGGCCAGCACAGCCAGGTGCTACAGGGGATGGCTGACGCCCTCCGTGGGCTAAGCTCAAAGATCTCCGGAATCCAGACCCAACTTAGTGCCTCCGCTAGCCCGGGATCCGCCCCTCCAGCTCCGCCACCCCCAGCGCCATCAACTTCGGCTAGGGAACCATGGGTTGCCCCGCCCGATAAGTATGATGGAGATTTTGGACTTTGTCGCCCTTTTTTGATGCAGTGTGAGATTGTGTTTAACCAGCAGCCCCAGTCATATTCCACGGATGGAGCCAAAGTCGCTTACATCATGGGTCTTCTCCGGGGAAGCGCCCTGGATTGGGCTACAGCGGTGTGGGAGATGTGGGCCTCCACTTCCTCATCCTACGCTGAGTTCACCACTGCTTTTCGCCAGGTTTTTGATCATCCCGTGCGGGGAAAGGATGCGTCAAAAAGACTGATCTCTCTCCGCCAGGGTTCCCGCAGCGTCGCTGACTACTCAGTTGAGTTCCGTACGCTATCAGCGGAGAGCGGATGGAACAACGAGTCCCTCCAGGCCGGCTTTTCCAAAGGGCTAAGCGAATCCATAAAGGACGAATTGGTTTCCTACCCCGAGCCTGGAGGGTTGGAGGAATTGGTTACCCTGGCCATTCGTGTGGACAACCGTCTCCGGGAGCGGAGGCGAGAGAGGACGCGCCGCCTTCCTGGTCACAACAACTTACCACGGGCCACACCTCCAAACTCTGGGGGCCGAGCTCGCTCGACTGAGGTTGCCGTCCTCCGAGAAAGCCCGAGGCGTGACTCTTCCCTATTTTTCGGAGCCGATGCAACTCGGCCGCTTCCGGCTCAACCCGGAGGAGCGTCAACGCCGCATCACCGAGAACAGCTGCTTGTATTGTGGTCAGCCTGGTCACTTTCTCGCCTCCTGCCCTCCCCGTTCCGTCAAACTAGCAGGCTCACGAGGGAGGGGGAGGATCCTCGTGAGCCCAACTGTCTGCCCTCTGTCTCCTCGTCCACGTACCCAGTTGCAAGTTACCATCAGTTTTAAAGGTCAGTCCACTAAACTTTTGGCTTTAATTGACTCTGGAGCTGACGAAAGCTTTTTGGATGCAAGTGTTGTCAAGCAGCTAGGTCTTGCCACTGTGAGTCTGGACCAACCCCTTGAAGCTAATGCCCTGGATGGACGTCTCCTGGCCCGGATAACCTCTAAGACCGAGCCTGTGCGCCTCCTGTTGTCGGGAAACCATCAAGAGGAGTTAAGTTTTTTCGTTATCAATTCTCCCTTTGTTCCCATTATACTTGGTCATCCCTGGCTGGTTAAGCATAGTCCCCATATTGATTGGTCATCGGCCAGAACTTCAAGTTGGAGTCCCGTCTGTCATGCCATATGCCTCCAGTCTGCTCTGCCTCAGTCTGTCCCCTGTCAGGTGTCAAGCTCTGAGACCTCTGACGTGTCACTGGTGCCTCCAGAGTACCATAACCTCCAAGCCGTGTTCAACAAGCAGCAAGCTCTCTCCCTGCCTCCTCATCGCCCCTATGATTGTGCTATTGACCTGCTGCCGGGCGCTCCCCTCCCCAGCAGCCGCCTATATAGCCTCTCCAAGCCTGAGCGGGAGTCCATGGAGAGGTACATCAAGGACTCCTTGGCTGCTGGTCTTATTCGCCCGTCATCATCACCCCTTGGTGCGGGGTTCTTTTTTGTGGCCAAGAAGGACAAGACCCTCCAGCCGTGTATTGACTATAGAGGCCTCAATAACATCGCAGTCAAGAATAAGTACCCTCTGCCCCTCATGACTTCCGCTTTTGATTCTCTCCAGGGAGCCACAGTGTTCACTAAACTAGACTTCCGCAATGCTTACCACCTGGTCCGGGTTCGAGACAGCGATGAATGGAAGACTGCCTTCAACACCCCCCTGGGGCATTTTGAATATCTGGCGATGCTGTTTGGTCTCACTAATGCCCCCGCTGTCTTCCAGAGTCTGGTCAATGACGTCCTACGTGACATGTTGGATCGTTTCATTTTTGTTTACCTGGATGATATCCTGATTTTTTCCAGAGACCTGTCAGAGCATGTCATGCACGTCCGCCAAGTCCTTCAACGGCTTCTGGAGAACCGCCTTTTCGTAAAAGCAGAGAAGTGCGAATTCCATGCCCCTTCAGTCACCTTCCTGGGCTACATCGTGGCCGATGGGCAGGTGAGAATGGACCCCGCCAAGGTCAGAGCGGTTCTTGAGTGGCCAAGCCCGACCAGCCGTAAGCAGCTTCAGAGGTTCCTCGGGTTTGCCAACTTCTACAGACGGTTCATCCGCAACTACAGCCGCGTTGCGGCCCACCTAACCATTCTTACCTCCACCTCCAGACCGTTCATGTGGACCCCTGTAGCAGAGGCAGCTTTCCAAGCCCTCAAGCACCACTTCACCACAACTCCTATCCTCATCCAGCCAGACCCAACCAAGCAGTTCGTTGTAGAAGTGGACGCCTCTGAGATTGGGGTGGGGGCGGTCCTTTCTCAGCACTCCAGTGAGGATGGCAGGACACACCCCTGTGCCTTCCTGTCTCGCCGTCTCTCCCCAGCTGAAAGAAACTATGATGTGGGGAATCGTGAGCTCCTGGCGGTGAAATTGGCACTGGAGGAATGGCAACATTTTCTGGAGGGGTCTGAGCTTCCTTTTATAGTGTGGACTGACCATAAGAACCTGGAATACATCCAGTCAGCAAAGCGACTCAGCGCGCGCCAAGCCAGGTGGGCGCTCTTTTTTGGTCGTTTTAATTTTTCTTTGACGTACAGACCTTGCTCCAGGAATGCCAAGCCCGATGCTCTGTCTCGTGTGCATGGGGAGGAGTCTGAGCCCAAGCTCCAACCTGACACCATTGTTCCCTCTACCTGTGTGGTTGCGGCTGTGGCTGTCACCTGGAACATTGAAAGGGAGGTCATGGCAGCACAACAGACTCAGAGAGAAACTGCTCATGTCCCCTGATGATTTGACTCTGTCGAAGGCAGTGGAAATAGCATTCCAGGTGGAGTCTGCCGCTGGATTAGCATCTCAATTAGCATGTTCCCCACTATCCATGCTGGCAACACAGACTGTACAGCCCGCCTCGACTCCACCCGAACCCGAGGTGAGCAACGCAGAGGTGAATTTTGCTGGGCGCCAGAGAGCGCCAACACGCACGGCATGTAGTAATTGCGGCTCTTCAAATCACCCCACCCGTAGCCCTACCTGCCCGGCCAAAAGACAGACATGTTCACGTTGCGGCAAGTTAAACCACTTTGCGAGGGTTTGTCGTTCCAACCCTGCTGCTTCCCCTCAAACGCAAAGTGTTTCCCGCCCACCGGCGCCAATGACCATCCATTCAGTAAGCTCCCAGGCCCAGCCCTTCAAGTGGTGCACTGTGGAATTGGACGGGGTGTGTTTGCCGCTCCTGCTAGACACAGGGGCTTCAAAGTCGTTACTGAAAGTGTCCACAGTCCGACGGTTTTTTCCCCTGCGGCACATCAGGACTGATGCGGAGGACCTGTACGGCTATGCCAATTCCAAGATTGGTATGGTGGGTACCATAGACTTTTCAATTCGGTATGGGACCAAAGCCCTCACCTCATTCACTTTCCAGGTGTCCCATCATGGAGCTAACCTTATGGGTCTGGATTTGTTCTGTGACTTAGGGTTCTCTCTCATGGACAATGCTGGCTGTACCATCCTGGCTGTGGGCCTGTCATGGCAGCAGCGCTGGCCTTCTCTGTTCAGCGGCCTGGGCTGCCTAACTGCTTTTAACCACCAGCCCCTCCTGAATCCTGAGGTGCGCGCAGTCATCCAGCCTCTGTGCCGCCTACCTCTTGCCCTGCGTGATGACGTAACTGCTGAACTGGAGAAGCTGCTAGACGCAGGCATAATCGAGCGCGTGGACGCATCGCCCTGGATCTCCAACCTGGTGGTGGCAAAGAAAAAGTCAGGCTGCGTCCATGCATCGATCTCAGGTCAGTGAACAAGGCGGTGATTCCGGATAAGTACCCACTACCGACAGTAGAGGAGTTGACGGCCAAATTTCACGGCTCCTCCTTGTTCTCAAAACTCGGGCTCCACCAGGCTATCTGAAAGGCTATGTTACGGACTTCTGACGTTTAGGTTAGTTAGAGCGTGGCCTGTCACGTGGCAGAATAATCCACATGGCTATGCTGGTAACCTAGTTGTGATACAGTTCATTCATGTTCACTGTTCTGGTGATTTCTGTAGAGGGGGGGAGAAAACGTTGTGTATAAGTCACAACAGTGTGACTGTAGTCTAGGACACTACAGCTTTAAGTTTTACGACAGCCGGTTTACGGCAGTCGGTTTACGGCAGTAACACAAGATGTGGTTGATACTATACTGTACGTGTATATAACGTTTACTGTGGCAGCAATAAACACAGTTTGATTCAAAGTCGTGGTCCGAGTTTTGCTGGACACAACAAATAACAAGGCCCGTGGGCCAAACACGGCCCTCCGCAATATTTCATCCGGCCCTCCTGTCAATCCTGGTCATCAACTAAATGTGGCCCGAGAGCTTGTGTCTGTGACAATGCAACGCTGAAACACAAGAGGGCGCTGCCGCACGTCGCTTTTTCCCCATAGTAACCGAAATGCTGAGTAGCATGTTCCTGCAGTAGCATCGCCTACGTCACCCGAGTAACGTTACCTGAACGTATGCTTTGCAAAGAAGATCGAAAGCTAGCTAGCATAAACAAAACGATGGCAAAAAAACGAAAAGTAGACAAAGAGTATCGACAGTTTCAAGAGAGGTGGGAAGCTGAATACCTGTTTTGTGAATTAAAACAAAAGCCAGTGTGTCTCGTATGTCAAGAGTCTCTGGCAGTGTTTAAAGAGTACAACATCCGCAGACACTTCGAAACAAAGCATGGCGAGCAATATGCTAACATGGACATGGAGCAACGGCTGCAGAAAGCCAAAGACTTGAAATGCAACCTTCAACATCAGCAAAGCACGTTCACTCGCATCAGTAGTGAAAGCGAGGGTGCTACCAAGGCAAGTTTTATTATTGCAGAGGAAATCGCAAAGGCTAGCAAGCCGTTTAGCGAGGGAGCGTTTATTAAAGACTGCCTTGAAAAAGTGTGCAACGTTGTGTGCCCTGACAAGAAGCAGGCATTTTCAAACATCAGCCTGTCCCGAAATACCATGGCGATATAGAGAGCCAGCTAAAAACAAAAGCCAAGTACTTTGTTTCATACTCATACTAGATAAGAGTACAGACAGGACGGACACCCAGCTGTCCATATTCATTCGAGGGGTTGATACTCCAATAGCCTTACGGTCTCACCATCCCACTTCTGACAGCAATGTAGCGAATTGGGGGGCAGTTCGGGAGGTCATCGCCACAGCCGGGACGCGAACCCGTGTCTCCCACTCCGCAAGCGACAACGTTAACCAGTCGACTGAAGGGTCCGACCCGTTAGTCAAGGACCAACGTGTCTACTTATCCATGCACGTTACAATACAATAATCCTAAAAAACTGTCTGTGCTATATAAATAGCATATGGGTTGTAACCATAACAAGAATCACTGTAATGAATGTCATGGCCCCCGATTTTATTCATAACCCTCAGAGTGGCCCTTAGTAAGTTTGGATTTGACACCCCTGCATGATTAGGCCATCATTCCCTGGGGATTTATTACTTTTTAATTTAGAAATATTGTCTTTTATTTCTTCTGAAGTTATATTCTGGTCACACATTTTTTGAATCCTCATCTATAGCCTTTGCCCTCTCCCTTATGGAGGAGAAAAAAGATGCATCACAAAAATAATTCCTCTTTGTGTACAATTTTTCATAAAATGTTTTAACAAAACAAGAGATAGCTTTTGGATTTTCGGAAATGTGGCCGTTAATATTGAGTTTGATCAGGGAGGAAAGTTCTGCATTGCGTTTTTCCAAATTGAGGAGTTTGACCAGCCACTAGACTGCCACAAAACTAAAAAAAAAAAAAAAGGCTGTCCTCCGAGTCCTCTTCTCAGCATCCAACAGTTCATCCGAACACGTGCAGTCCCAGTGTTGAGAACTAACGAGCCACTACGACCAGGGAGCTAGCTAGCTTCACTGACAAATAGACTAACATTAGTACTATAGGCTTATCCAGTGCGGTACTAAGCTAGTGCTGGAGAGAGTCCAATCACTAAACACTAATGTCTACTATTGTCTGTCTAGAATCCTCTTCGTGCCTCATGCACACTAGAACAATGGCAAATGTTCTTCTGAAACTCACGGCACCGACGAAACACTGACTTCCACGTCCTCAGTCCATGACCATTTCAAACACTCCACTGCTAGTCGGGGGAATTCATGCTAGCTGGTGGTCACTCGCAGCCTCCAAGCAGGATACCTTCTCCGACGCACCCCAGGAAACACGAATTCGTTCCAAAGGATTCTTGTAGAGGGTAATACATTCACTCCACGTACAGTACGTGTCTGTCTCTCTCTCTAGATTTCCTATTTTTTTCTATCAGAAAAACATTTTGCTCACACACAGCCGCAACGCTCTCGCACACCACCTCTCTTCTTTTTTCTTTTTTTTTCCTCCCCTGGCGTGTTAGAGAGCCTCACTCTGATTGGCTGCAATGGAGGGGGCTTGCCTGATACTAATCCAATCATATACCACTATAATCAAAATAGCTGTATACCCTATATTTAGTCAAGCGGTTAGCGATGTCTCCCACGGTGCGGGAGATACGGGTTCGCGTCCCGGCTGCGGCGGTTCCTGTGTTTGCCCCCCGAATTCGCTACAATAATGTCTTGCACTTCAGCAAGGGTTGGTTCAGGCTTCCCTTTTTTTCTGCACGGGAGAGCTGGGACGGAGTCAGGAAACGAAAAGTCAGAAAACGGCACACATTCACGGCGAATGTGGCGTGCATAAGAGTGCGTATCTACAGAGGTGACTTCCATCTCGATCGAGTCTTGTGTTTTATTTTGTTTTTTCTATCCATTCCCTTGTCGCGTCCCCTTTTCTCAGACATTGTCGTATTTTCAGTTGCACGAGCGAAGACAGTTAATCACAGAGCTAGCTAGCTAGCACGCCAGTTAATTCGAGGGCTAACGTTAGCTGAGAGTTCAGTCGGCTAAAGACTCAAGTTGAAAAGGTATAAGATGTTAGCTCCTGTGTTTTCTACTTCAATACAACCTCAACACAACGTCATATCTTATATGTGGTCCGATACTAATCCAAAGATTGTTAACAGGATTGAATATCAAATAAACTTGTTTAGCCACGAGTGAATGCTACTGGAGTGGTCGTCATACTTTGTCTCATTGGCGGACAATATGGGCGGATCAGAGCGGACTATTTTGACGCCTATTTCGCAGGGGCTTTTGGGAATATGCTGCTACTCTCCGTGTCTTCGCTAGTTTAGCCTTTCTTCAGTCGAGCACAGACAGGCAAGAGGGACAGTGATGAATACATGTTGCTGAATGTATATCGATACGCTTCATTGGAGACTATTTGTCTGTAAGTAACGTATGTGAACAATTATCAAACACATTTTCTTAAGGAATGTCTTGTTAGAAACTTTTTTATCGTTTTGGTAAACATGCGCTCTGCTAGTTAGCAGTTACCGCAGTAGTTAGCTCTGTTCACTAATTATTTTTTTGTAGTTGTGGTAGTTGAGCTGTGTTTCTATACAGTACATTGCTGCTTTATATTCTGGTAGGAGTTGTGCGTTTATGTATTTATGTGTATAATACTTACTGTCAATATGACTATGTTGATGTTTGTATACTGATTTATTTTCTTATTGCTGGAATGTTTCAGTTTTTAAAAAAACGAAAGAAAAAAACAAGAGGAAACAAGACTTAAATAAAATACAAGAATAGTCAAGCCTTGTGTGTTTATTGGAGGACTTTTGGATGTAAACTGGCTGTGAAGCGTTGCACAAGAGTACGTGCTGCGAGGGCAGTACAGAAAGACTTCCACATAATATAATTTATCATTGTATAATCTGTTGTAGTTATGTTTTTGTTAAATTTTGTTTTTTGAAGGAACATTGATCAATGAGAACAAGGCATGCTGTGCATTATATGATCTGAAATGAAAGAAAATTCAATTTCAGATTCTGTGTCCTCAGAAATAATGATTTATGAGTATATTTTGAAAACTTAAGAGGAATGTGTTCACTGTCCCTAAGGCACCAAGATTTATCACTGAATAAATTCCTTTTATGGCTCTGCCTTTCTCAGTGATATTCCACGATATAAACTGCAGCTGTCTCACAACAAGACAGTATATACTGTGCCGTATCGACATTAAGCTACTAGTTTCAGTCCCTTCATTAAAAGTCTAGGTCAGAAGAAGCTCAGCAAAGTCATATTTGGAGAAAAAAAACTCCTTTTAAAGGAACAAGGAGAATCAATTTACAGGGTACTGGTACCTCAACTAGTGAGCCAAGTAATTAACAAGTTGTCCTAAGCCTTTTGAGCTGAAAATGCATTCACAACTGCAACTAACGAAGTATGTGTGAAATTCTAATCAATCACTGCAAACAAGAAACACAATAAATGGTAATGCAAAACACTAAGAGTCATACAAATTTAGGCTTACCTCCGATTAGGGGCATGTATAAGATGTCTGAGCTATATCCACAAGTGTGTTAAAACTAATGTATAATACAACAACAGTGAGCATTCCCTTGTCCTTAGGATGACAGCATGTCACAGTACCTGCCAGGCAAATGGTCAAAGGAAAATTGTTTGATTTCATCACTGTTTACTCCTCTGACCCCACAGCAATTGCTTAATGAAAAACTATAATTTCTTGATTTTAAAATCCCTCCTATTCTCACACATTACCAGGGTACATGGGTCCCTGTCAAGGATATCTATGGACTGATTTTCATTGTTTTAGTATAGTTTATTTCCTTTTAATTAGATCATTTTGTATTTTTCATCCATCTACGGTTTTGAAAGGATTTGCCTTCTGTCAACCTTGGCTCCGTCTAAACCAGCTGGAGACCCAGTGGTTGTAATCTTATGGATAGCAGTGGTATTTGAGTCCGTCGTCATGTTTAGCAGTCTCCACAAGAGGTGAGCAGTGAGAAGACATCAATGAACCAAAAACTGACACAATTTTATTTTCATAAAAGTTGGAGCAAATTTTATAACCTGTGATTTAGTTTCTTTTTTGGAGGAAGCAGGATAATCAAGAAGAAAAAAAATGGTCACCTGGATTACATCAAGTACATTCACTGTTTTCATAATACAGGATGGTATACAATAGGCTGTATATTCAATTTTATAAACTTTGTTCAAATTAATACATTTTGTTTTATGACATATCAAAAAGGATAGATAATATTGAGATTGATATGATATAATCATATCAATATAATCATATATATAATCATAACGATATGATATAATCATATAAAGTTTTAAACAAATAAAAAAGAATGCAAAATTAAAGTTTACTCTTCATTAGGATGTTGTAACACTTAAAATTAATTTAAAAAGATATATTCTTTGAGCTAATGCAGTGAGAAGTGAATGTAGCAAAGTTTTACCAAATAATGTTTTTCACTCCAATCAAGATGTCATCACCTTGCGTAAACGGTTTTAATATCATAGATGAACCCTTCTAGCTTCCTTGTATTTGCACACACAGTATTTATCCTCTCCTGTCTCTTCACTGAGACTAACCAGATTTTCTGATCTTAATAGGTTTAAGTTGTGACCAGCTTGGCAAACAGTGTCATTTCAAATTCAAATCAGTTTAGGTATCAACTAAGCATATGCTGGAGTATCCTGACAGAGAGTATGACAGATTGTCTGGCAGTGTGCTTACTTTGAAAGCTAGGATGCTCAGGAGCCTGCATATCAGAGGAAAGTCTCCGGTTGATAAGCAATTGTGTTGTCTGGAATGTACACAGGAATTTTCAATTAAAAAAAAAACAGAATAAATAAGTGTGCAAACAGTTCCGTCTTGCTTCTTTCGTCCTCATCATGCTTATGGAGTGGCGGTGACATTGGCCCAAACAGGAAAAGTGTTAAGCTGGAACATGCTTACACCCCAAGTGTTGAGGGCAAGGTTTATTGTTAGGACCCCAACAATGTTGAGCATGAATCCAGCCTTGGCCTGAAATTTGTTAAAAAAAAACAAAAAACAAAACATGCATTTAGTTTTGTGGCAAAACATTATATTCAAGAAATTGTGTCTAAGGCAGAGAATGGCATACATTGTTTAACATTTCCTATATGACATCTAATCTATCCATCCATCCATTATCCAAACTGCTTATCCTGCTCTCAGGGTCGCGGGGATGCTGGAGCCTATCCCAGCAGTCATTGGGCGGCAGGCAGGGAGACACCCTGGACAAGCCACCAGGCCATCACAGGGCTATTTCATTCATATCAAATTTTATATATATATATATATATATATATATATATATAAATCCAGTGAGTCAAGCAAATTCTTTGAGACAGTACTCACTGGATTATTTTGCTCATTTGTTGAGCACTTTCCCTGCCGTTGAGTGTTTCTTTTAACAAAGTCATATATATATATATATATATATATATATATATATATATATATATATATATATATATAGTAATTATAAGTTGATATGAAATAGCCCTATTTATATGCAATATATAATAGATATTATATATAATTAATATATATAATATATAATAAAATAATATATTTCCATTATCCAAACCGCTTATCCTGCTCTCAGGGTCGCGGGGATGCTGGAACCTATCCCAGCAGTCATTGGGCGGCAGGTGACAGGCCATCACACAGGGCCGACATGTTATTAATATATACTAATATATTATAATATATGACATGTAATGTTGAAATGATACCTCATTAACTCAGTTTCCATGATATTTCAAAATCTTATGTTTATGTAAACAGAGATATTAATAATTGGGATTTGGGAGGCATATAAGTGGCTTATATCAAATAAGACCTTACCTCAGACATGAACTTTTTCCCAAAATCCCTTTATGCGTCTAAGTGCACCTACTAAAGTGTTCCTACTTTTTCTGTACACATACATAATGGGGAACTAAAAGGTCTTACCATGTCTATGACTTTAAGTGTGCCATAGGAGAAGGCAATGGCATTGGGTGGGGTGGCCACGGGTAGCATGAAGGCCAGGGAGGCACAGATGGTACAAGGCAACATGACATACAGCGGATGTAATTTGATGGCAGTGGCCTAGGAGTGAATTAGTTTACACTGGTGTTAATAAAGCTTAAAAAGCTCCAGCAGATTTCAAAGTAGTTTTCTTACTGTTGGCTTTTTAAGAGATGCAAGTCATAAATGGAAGTTTAAAGGATCAAACAAACAAAAAAATGGTCTCGATACACACAACCTTTCAGCATTCCTCTGGGACAGTAAAGTCAAATAGTTAATGTTGCAAAATAAATACTGTTTGCCACCATTGCAAAGCAATGAGCGTTATGATTTTAATGTCTGTTGAAAGTGGAGTTAGGCAATATTCAAATGCTGACAGCTAACATGGCTAAACATACAGAACAATGTAGATTTTTGGGTCATTAATTGAAATTTAGGAAAATATTCTAATCCAATCAAAATCCATAAGGAGACAGAGACTGCATAGCCCACCAGGTCCTACCTATCTGTGTTTATCTTTGGATTTGAGTCTAAACTCACAAATTTTATGTCACAAATTTCAATAAAACATGCATTTATGGCATAATTTAACAGGTTTAAATGTCCTTGCTCCTGTATGTGTGTGTGTGTGTGTGTGAGAGAGAGAGGGGGGGGAGACTGAGCAAGAGTCTGTATGTGTCTGTACACATCTTGTTCTGAGGAACTTACCATGGAGGCCAGTATTGGCAGGAAGAGTGTTGTAGTGGCAGTGTTGCTTGAACATTCAGTGAACATCGCCACCAGCAGACACAGTAGAATGGCAATGGCAAAAGGAGGGATGCTCTGCAAGGGTGTTAAACTTTCTCCCAACCACAGAGAAAGTCCTGAAACCTTCATCCAGACCAAAAAATAAAATAAAAAGTCAGCATTAATGCCATGTGCAGGTGCAATACATATAAAACAGTAGCATAAGCAGGCACTTTCCAAGGTGCATAACAAAAATTATTCAAACTGCAAGGACTTTTTAAAAATATGTTTACCCTTTTCTCCATCATTATTGTAATTACATTTTCCTTAACGCTTCCCATTTACCATTTTGTTTGGTCTCTTGCAAAGTGCATTATGTCCTCATTTTCTGAAAACTGTATAGTATATAGCGATCAACTCTAATACCTCACTTCCTCGAGCCAATGCAAAACCTCCACCCAGGAGCAGGATGACACCCCACGGCATCTTTTGGTGGACTAACTCCCAATTTAGCAGAGTTGAAGGAGCTGTGGGGGACTCACCTATCAAACCAAGGGACAAACACAAAGCCGTTTAATTATGCTGTGGGTTTAGGTTATCATAAATTATGGTATCTTATCCTCAACCATGGAGAAACCCTGCCTTTTATGGTCGACAGATAAGATATAATGACAATAAAGTTAACGTGTAAAGATGAAAGGAAATCTGTTAGAAGTCATGCTTGAACATTCTTGTGATGAAAAGGATTCACACTTTAATATTTAACTTTCTCAAGTTTTAAAAATGTTTGGTTCATGCCAAGAGATCTGTTCACATCTTGACCTTGTATTTTCCACAACACTGATTTCACAAAGTGTGGCAGCCAAAAGTCTTGGTGTTACGTTTGATCCCAGCCTTTCCTTTGATAAGCACAGTAAAGAAATCACCAAGATGGCCTTTTTTCACCTGCATAACATAGCTGGAATTCAGTCTTTCCTGTCCATGGCTGATGCAGAGACTCTAATACATGCATTTTTTTTTCATCCAGACTTGATTATTGTGATGTTCTGTTTTCAGGTCTGACACATGCTAGCACTAAAAGTCTTCAGATGGTTCAGAATGCAGCAGCTAGAATCCTAACTACAACTAGAAAATTTTACCATATTACACCAATTCTTTTTTTAATCATTATTATTTTCCCTCCTTTTTCTCCCCAATTGTATCCGGCCAATTACCCCACTCTTCTGAGCCGTCCCGGTCACTGCTCCACCCCCTCTGCCGATCCGGGGAGGGCTGCAGACTACCACATGCGTCCTTCGATACAGGTGTAGTTGCCAGCCGCTTCTTTTCACCTGACAGTGAGGAGTTTCACCAGGGGGACGTAGCGCGTGGGAGGATCACGCTATTCACCCCAGTTCCCCCTCCCCCCTGAACAGGTGCCCCGACCGAACAGAGGAGGTGCTAATGCAGCAACCAGGAAACATAATAATAACAATAATAATAATAAATTAAACTTATATAGCGCTTTTCTAACACTCAAAGTCGCTTTACAATAAACGTGGTGATACAAGACAAAAGATAAACATAACAGACATACAGGGGTGGATGGGAAGGGGGGGGCTACGAGAGGGAGAAGCGGCAACCACACACGACACCAGCAGTACTCTCCAACTTAGACAGATACAAAAGTTGAAGGAAAACAAGCATCATAAATCACAGATGAAAGCAAGTCTGAAGAGGTGAGTCCTGATACTTACCTACATCTGGCTTCCCACCCTCAAACACGGCCAATCGTGTCTGTAGGGACGCCCAACCAAGCCAGAGGTAACATGGGGATTCAAACTAGCGATCCCCGTGTTGGTAGGCAACAAAATAGACCACTACACTACCTGGATGCCCTTTATACCAATTCTTGCCTCCCTTCAGCTGGTGGCAGGGCCTTTTCCTATCAGGCCCCATTCTTGTGGAATAACCTGCCTGCTGCCATCAGACAATCAGAGTCTGTTACGTCCGTTAAATCCAAACTTAAATTTAATCTTTTTGCCTTTGCCTACAATTAGTTGCCTGTAAGTTGAGTGCTTCACAACCTGTACTGCATGGCGTGTCGGTTTCTGTCTCTGCCGACGAGATTATAGCATATTGATTGACTATTGCAAACTGTTATCTTCTCTCATGTCTTTTCTCTTTCTCTAAATGATGTCTTGTCCTTTCTCTTCTTCTGTGTGTGAATGGTGTCATGTAAGAGTCCTTTCTGTGCACATGCAGTCTGTCCTCCTCCCAGGTCTCCATGGTGATGGTGGTTGCCCCCTGGACACTACTTGGCATCCTCCTCATCACATTTTCTTTTTATATATCTTACAAATCCATATAATTTTGTTATCCTGTTTACGTGTTACATACTTCTCTCACTAAGATGTGTGACTAATTTGATGCTGATTGTGTGGCTTGGGTCCTGGGCTGTTCCGGTGGCGTCTGGACACTGCTTGGCATCCTCCTCATCATATTCTTCATAAATTTTATAATTCCATTATAATTCCTTTCTCCTCTTTCAGTGTTGTATTGTGTAAATTGTGTAAACACAACATCCATTGTACGTTGTCCATCTTGGGAGAGAGATCCCTCCTCTGTTGCTCTCCCTGAGGTTTCTTCTTATTTTTTCTACCTGTT
Organism: Lampris incognitus; assembly: GCF_029633865.1. NCBI lineage: Eukaryota > Metazoa > Chordata > Actinopteri > Lampriformes > Lampridae > Lampris > Lampris incognitus. Next base: position 27,690,558 of record NC_079217.1, on the reverse strand, counting down.
AAAGGGTTTTTTTTTTAGGGTGTTGTTCCTTATCCAGGTCTAAGGACAGGATGTTTCGTTACTGTAAAGCCCCTTGAGGCAAATTTGTAATTTGTGATATTGGGCTATACAAATAAAATTGACTTGACTTATTTTAAAATGTTCCCTGTTCGAAAAGAAAAACTGGGCATGAACTCAACATGGCACCTCAAAGTCTGGGCCAACCTTTTTTAGCAGAGTGTGTTTAATCATTCTGTCATCCCTCTGTGTACAAAACATATTCCTTTGCCACTGCTGGAGGGGATAGCAGTGACCTTGTTGATTATCAGCAGGAATGGGCCATGCTCAACTTAAGTTACCAAGAAAGAAAAAAGCATTTTTTTTTGTATTGTTTCCCAGAGTCATTTGTCCAAATGACAAAAAAGATTGTTTTGTTGTGCAGGCTTGATCTTGGAGCTGCAAAGCTGACAATCATTTCTCTACACCTCAGATTTTAAGCCTCTGAAAGGATGTAGGAGGGTTTTTCTGCAATCTCCTGGGTTGTGTGTCACATGACAGTAATTATTCTTGTCTGCATTTGTTCTCGCTCAGTGACAGAAAAGACAGATATGACTACACAATAAAGTTGTACTGATATTCTTCTGTCATTAGAGAAGAGAGTACAAAGGGGTCTGAGTCCTTGCCTTTACACCTCTGTCATTGTAATCTATATAGTTTCCTTATTGTTTTTTTTTTTTTTGCGTCATCATTTCTGCAGGGTAAACATGCCTTCTACACATGGCTCTAGTACTGTACATATGCGGTTTTTCCCAGGCAACACTGCCTATTCACCCATCTGAATGGTGGACTCACAAATATCAAAAGCATAATAGTTAGCTTACCATCCTCGGATGTCCCTCTGGACCAGGGCAGTTTAGATGGGATGCAGAAGAACAGTGCAGACATCGCCACAGCTACAGTGCCGTCAGTGACATACCTATTAATAGATAGATAGGAGATTAAATATTCCTGTTTTTAACATTGACTTCATCTCATCAAACTAGTATTTTTTAAAAAAGTCTAGCATGCTAATGAGAATAAAATGTTCCTGAGTCGACTCATAGATAGTTTGGAGATTACACACTTTAGTCACAGGGGTGTAAGCAACTCAGTGAACTGACATTAATCCAGCATTTGAGGTTACAAAGGCTACCAATATTTAAGACAAATTAAACTTTCATGAAAAAGGATTCTGACCCTTTATTAATTCTATTTACAATCCATATTCATTTATGTGATGAGGTCATATGATTTTGCATGATGTAGTTGATGGTTACTGAGTAAAACTTTTAGAATCAGTATTGATAAATAATAATAATAATAATAATACAAACCCCAATTCCAATGAAGTTGGGACATTGTGTAAAACGTGAATAAAAACAGAATACAATGATTTGCAAATCCTTTTCGACCTATATTAAATCGAATACACTACAATGACAAGATATTTAATGTTCAAACTGATAAACTTGATTGTTTTTTGCAAATATTCACTCATTTTGAATTTGATGCCTGCAACACGTTCCAAAGAAGCTGGGACAGGGGCAACAAAAGACTGGGAAAGTTGAGGAATGCTCAAAAAACACCTGTTTGGAACATTCCACAGGTGAACAGGTTAATTGGAAACAGGGGAGTGTCATGATTGGGTATAGAAGGAGCATCCCCAAAAGGCTCAGTCATTCACAAGCAAGGATGGGGCGAGGTTCACCTCTTTGTGAACAACTGCGTGAGCAAATAGTCCAACAGTTTAAGAACAACGTTTCTCAACATACAATTGCAAGGAACTTAGGGATTTCATCATCTACAGTCCATAATATCATCAAAAGATTCAGAGAATCCAGAGAAATCTCTGCACATAAGCAGCAAGGCCGAAAACCAACATTGAATGCCCGTGACCTTCGATCCCTCAGGTGGCACTGCATTAAAAACCGACATCATCTGTAAAGGATACCACCACGTGGGCTCAGGAACACTTGGGAAAACCATTGTCAGTTAACACAGTTCGTCGCTACATCTACAAGTGCAAGTTAAAACTCTACCATGCAAAGCGAAAGCCATATATCAACAACACCCAGAAACGCCGCCGGCTTCTCTGGGCCAAAGCTCATCTGAGATGGACTGACGCAAAGTGGAAAAGTGTGCTGTGGTCTGACAAGTCCACATTTCAAATTGTTTTTGGAAATCATGGACGTCGTGACCTCCGGGCTAAAGAGGGAAAGGACCATCTGGATTGTTATCAGTGCAAAGTTCAAAAGCCAGCATCTGTGATGGTATGGGGGTGTGTTAGTGCCCATGGCATCATGGGTAACCTGCACATCTGTGAAGGCACCATTAATGCTGAAAGGTACATACAGGTTCTGGAGCAACATATGCTGCCATCCAAGCTACGTCTTTTTCAGGGACGTCCCTGCTTATTTCAGCAAGACAATGCCAAGCCACATTCTGCACGTGTTACAACAGCGTGGCTTCGTAGTAAAAGAGTGCAGGTACTAGACTGGCCTGCCTGCAGTCCAGACCTGTCCCCCATTGACAATGTGTGGCGCATTATGAAGCGCAAAATATGACAACGGAGACCCCAGACTGTTGAGCAGCTGAAGTCGTACATCAAGCAAAGCTTCAACAATTAGTGTCCTCAGTTCCCAAATGCTTATTGAGTGTTGTTAAAAGGAAAGGTGATGTAACACAGTGGTAAACATGCCCCTGTCCCAGCTTTTTTGGAACTTGTTGCAGGCATCAAATTCAAAATGAGTGAATATTTGCAAAAAAAACCAATAAAGTTATCAGTTTGAACATTAAATATCTTGTCTTTGTAGTGTATTCAATTGAATATAGGTCGAAAAGGATTTGCAAATCATTGTATTCTGTTTTTATTTACGTTTTACACACCGTCTCAACTTCATTGGAATTGGGGTTTGTAATACCTTCAAATAATACCTTTTCATTGTAATGCCTTCTTATCTTATATGTTTTTATCTTGTGTTTTTATCTTGTCTGATATGTTTTTAAATATGTAACACCTTATCTTATGTGTTTTTGTCATGTATTTTTGCCTTTTTTTCTTTCTTTTTTTTTGCTGTTTATCTTGAGACACATTGAGTCTACACCTGTCGTATGAAATGTGCTATATAAATAAACTTGATGTGATGGTATCATTGTGGGGTATCTCAGGTGAAACTTGAACATGCATGCGTACATTCAGGTACAATTAGAAAATGTTGAAAGCAAGGGAGGAAGGAAAAATTACAATAAATAATGGTTTAAGTTTTGGACTTTTCCCCTCGCAGAGTTATTACATGGCTTCAGAAGACATGGGTTGTGCCATTTGGAGAACTTCTATGGTCTTTTTTTTTGCCATTTCTGGATCTCTAATGAACTGGCCACCATTCACTGTAATTGTTTGGATTAAAGCTGCTCTGGCATTTATTTTTATAACTCCTTCAGTGTGGTATCGAAACAGAACACCAGCTGGGTTTCTACAGGCATGAGAGTGAGTGGATAATGACAGATTTTACTTTTGGGTGAACTATCCCTTTAACTCAATTTTTTTCAGTCCTGAAAATCCTTGTTCTTGCTTAATTTACTGAAAACTGTGGCTGTGGGCAATAACTGCAGTGGGTCTAGTGCAACCTAAATTTCAAAGAGCTACATGAAATGAAGCAGAGTCACAAGTACTATTACATCAGCACCGTCCCCACTGCCAAGCAAATATGGCTGCACCTAGGTTTTAACCATGGTCTCTCTGAGTAAAGGACTTTCACAAGCTTGCTCTGCCATATTTCTTCTTCTGCTGCTATACTGAAGACATTAAACACTATGCACAAGGACATTTTTCCCAGGAAGTTTTTACACAAAATTAACTATCGAAATAAGCAACTACAACAGTATTCATGATTTGGATATTTGTGGAATAATGATTATCTTTCTTTCTATAAATATGCCAATAATGGAAAATATCAAAAGGAATATTTGTTTGCATGTAGCATTGTAACCCAGCATTGCTCTCCATGTCTATATCTCATCTCCACTGTCAGTTTTGCATACCACTTAGGTCTGTTTTTGTCACATCTGCCTCTGCTGCCTCGCCTTCCACTTCCCGCTTTTGTGTCAGAGCAGAGCCCTACCAGCTGTATCCACTCCTGCAATCAATACAGCGCCTGCAAGTACTCAGCCCATCCACATTGCCAGATCTATTGCCTGCTAAGTCAGTCTACACTGTGAGCCCTTCTCATTGCTATATTTACTTGTTACCTGCACCTGACTCTGTTCTCCTTTCCCTCCAGTCCTGCCTGCTCTGCTCCGGCCGGTCTCCAGCCTTTTGTCTTGTCTTCTCGGCTCCCTTGTCTCCAGTTTTCATCTCATCTACCCTGCTTCTCAGCCCTGTACTCGGGCCCAGCTCTGCTACAGCTTTTCCCCTTTTGTTTTGCATGGACAGCCACCAGCCTGGCTCCCTACATATCCAGACATCCACTTTTCTCTTCTTCTCCCTGGCTCAACAGCCTTGCAATAAATATTCACCTTGGTTCACACTGGTTGTTCCTAATTACAGTGCCCGTTGTCTCCTTCATGTTTTCTGGTCCTAAACTTCACCCATTCAATAAAACTAATTAAACATGAGTGATGGTAAATTATGTAAAGAATATTTAAAAAATACTATACTCACGGTTTATTCTTGTTAAAAAGTACAGTGGCCCAGCCAGGCATAAACCCTGGCTCCCTGGTAAACCACAGAATAACCAGCAAGGTGAAGACCGCCAGCACACAGCTCTCAGCAAAGCTTATGCTGCCCAGCTTTTTGAACTCGTTTCTCATCACCTGGTATGCTTCCTTGTCCCCACTATTGTTTTTGCCACATCCAAATGACTTTTTCAAGCTTGAATAATAAAAGGAAATCAAGATGTATGAGTCAGGTTGTAAACAATATCAAACTTATGAACAGGTTATGGACAAACTTATGGACATGAGATAAGATAACATGACTGGAGTCTATAAAACTTACTTGAAGCCCAAGTAAATGAACTGTAGCCACAACCAACACAGGGCTAGCATTAGCATCATATTGGGAAATGCGAAGCCAAACCAGCTAGCAAAGTTAATTATGTCTCCGTTGCCTGGAAAGAGCCTGTAAGTAAAAAGTAAAGTAATAGCATAATGAATGAAATTAATTATAGAAGGATTTTCAATATGTTTAGCATCATGTTATATTTTAAGTCTGCTGTTCTCAAATAACAATTTTGCAGCGGCACTCAGCAGTGCCAAAATTTTTGTCCAAAGACAAACTAAACAAGTAAATTTATTATTTTTGTTGTTAAAAAGTAAGCTTATGGGTAATTGGCCAAGTACAGTTGGGAAGAAATAGGGGGGGGGTGGCCAAAACAAAAAACAAGTAAGCTAACCAAGACTAGAATGGTAAAAAATAGGTAATGCGCAATACAGTGGTACTGTATTAAGCTGACTCCGCATGAATTTGAAATGGAGGCAAGGATTAACTGCAACACCAATCATAAATACATAATCATAACAATGAATGAAGTCCTGCCCTGGTCATACTTGAAAAAGGTGACAGGACATTCGAGAGCAGGCTCTAAGTAGTGTGAGTTTGTGTGTATATGTGTGTTCATATGTCTGTTAATGTGTGTGCATGGGCACAGATCATACTCGTCAATTTGGCCTTTCAGGATGACATTTGGGGTGGTTCCTGTTAGAGTGGCCGTTCCTCCGATGCTGGCAGAATAACACACACTCAGACACATGCCCTTCGACAGGTTCAAATACTTCTGTTCCCTATTTATTCTCCTTTGCTCTGCCTCTGCGCTCTCTTCACAAGCTTCTACAGGGACAAAAACAACGATCAGCGAAATCGAGATTTAAATGCATCATTGTACCAATGAACAGACACTCATTTTGTTCAGCTGAATACTGTGATATGAACTTGAACTTGATCATCCACACAGCTGTTTGCACACGTTTTACATTTTCAAGTAGGCTTTTCGGTATTTTAAAAGGGCTTGTTTTTTTGCCTTCAAAATGGGGATGGGGACAGGGGAAATTTTAGTTTAAAAACCTTATAAATGAAGCTTGTATCAAATATGCCTCTGCATTTTCTCATTGAGTACACGCGACTCAGCAATTAGTAGGAATCCAAATATATTGTGCACCATTTATACTATGTTAACTTCAGAGGTCAGGATTTCTCCATAAAATCATGTAACAAATGAGGTGCTTGCACTGCATAAACTTATTCAAAGAGTAAACAAGATAAATAGCCTCAACTTATCTGAGTTCCTCCCCATTATCCTTGTCTCGATGAGATGAATGATTGACCGGGTGTCTCTTTCTCAAGGGGGCCACAGTTTTATCCTTCAGTATCTGTGACCTTTCCAGCAGCAGTATAGAAAACAACCCTATGTAAACACTTATCTGTGCTGAATACAGGCACCGACTGACTGTCTGAAAATACAGTGTATTCAAATGGTGCAAAACATGTATTGCACCAGGCATTACGTTCACGTTGCTGTCACACTGCTGATTTGGTTATTCCTCATTATATGCTGGACACAATAGCATGACGGTATCACCTGAAAGAGAGTCATGAAACCGACCCAGACTGGGACCATTGTCTTTGAATTGGATTTCCATCACTTCCTTTGTATCCTTCCTGCGATCATCTAAATTTGTAAATGAAAGAAACCATTGCAAAAAAATAAAATAAGAAAAACTCTGCACAGTAAGCAAGAACTAAAAAGTGGCCAGATGGTCACTAAAAAGTGATCTCAGCCAAAACAAATTCTACTAAAGATTTTCGGAGAAAAATACAAGACAGTTTTTTATTAATAATTTTTTTTTTTTTTTTTTAGGATTTCCCCCCTTTTCTTCCCCAATTGTACCCGGCCATTTACCCCACTACTCCACCCCCTCTGCTGAGCCGGGGAGGGCTGCAGACTACCACATGCCTCCTCCGATACATTTGGAGTCACCAGCCGCTTCTTTTCACCTGACAGTGAGGAGTTTCACCAGGGAGACATAGTGCGTGGGAGGGTCACGCTATTCCCCCCTGTCTCCGCCCCCCCTGAACAGATGCCCCGACCAACCAGAGGAGGTGCTAGTGGAGCGACCAGGACACATACCCACATCCGGCTTCCCACCCGCAGACACGGGCAATTGTGTCTGTACAGACGGACGCCCGACCAAGCCGGAGGTAACACAGAGATTCGAACCGGCAAGCCACATGTTGGTAGGCAACGGAATAGACTGCTACGCTGCCCAGACCCCGACATTTAATTTTCTAACAGGACAGACACACCCATATCAATGCCGCTGTCTTGAGGTTTAGTTGGTTTTTCATCAACCTCCTGATTGACACCCATCTCGAAGGCCAGATTTTCCTGACCAGCTTTTGTGTCACACTGGCCCAACTCCCTCTCCTCAGCTTTGGCCTCTGTGTCAGACAGCTGTTGGAGCACAGCATTGGCAATGGGTAGCATCATGGCTGTAGAGGCTGAGTTACTGATCCACATAGACAGGAAAGCCGTGGTGACCATGAAACCCATCATTAGGCTGGAGAGGAGGGAAAACGAGGGTTAAAGTTACAATAGGACATCTGGAAAAAAGATAGAGGAAGTTAAAGTGACAGGTTAGATCCGGGGAGAACAAAGTTTTTTTTTTTTTTTTGATAATACAGTATCTTACAGAGCTGGCTTCACCCCTACAAGAAGTAAAACTCGGAGTGCAATTCTCTTGTGTAAACTCCAGTGCTCCACAGCAATAGCCACCAGCAAACCACCGATGAACAACATGTTGGAGTCTTTCAGGTACTGGATACAAACCTGATTAATGAAAACAATACAGAGAGAATGCAGAAATTTGTGTCTTGTCATGAACAGTCTCCTTCTGACATAAATTACAATCTGGCAAGATATGCAAATATTTGACCTCTCAGGAGAGAAAAAAGACCCTGTCTGCTGAGATATGAAAATAAAATGAAAATTAAATATACTAGATTTTGCTTAACTTTTTACAAATGAATCTAACACAACTCAGTCTAAACAACGGTTAATGGTTAGCATTAAAATACATGAATAAGTGGTTTACTATACAGTCAGATTCATATAGGCTACTTTTGTTGGGAAGGATGGATGAAATATATGTACCTCGCTTGATTGCATGATGCCCATCATAGGGAATAAAATGACAGGGAGAAGTGCCGTCACAGGCAGAGGTAAACACTCTGTGCACCAGTAGATTGTCATGAGGATGATCACATAGCCGCATTTGGCTTCCTGTGTTGTGCAGACAAGGACAGTGCACAAGGCAAGATTCTGTATAGGCTGACATTATGGATGTTCTGATGCACTTGATTGCATGCAATGACAATTTAGTTGCACTGAGGCAGGGAAACTAAACAAACCCCGGCAAATATATTCTGTATGGATTGATTGATACGAAGTAAGGCTAGCGTACATGGATACGCGCGCGCACACACATAAGCATACTGTACAGAGAGGAAACATAAAATCAAGAACAGAGCACTCACAAAGCACATAGTTCTCATCACCATTCAAATTCACTGAATTATGGAGACTTTCATCCGGAAAGGCAGAGATTGTGGTCTTTCAATTAACTGGAATGCAGTCATTGCCTGGATATGCCCCATTTTTTTTTTAATTTAGAGTAGTCAAAGATTATATGGTTCAGAGGGTCAGTAGTAGGGCTCCCTACTTGACAAGTGGAGCTGATGGACAATTGCTGTCCAATAATTTGTTCTATGTTTTGGATTCCCTGTTCTTGTAACTACCTACACTCACTGGCCACTTTATTAGGTACACCTTGCTAGTACCGGGTTGGACCCCCTTTTGCCTTCAGAACTGCCTTAATCCTTCGTGGCACAGATTCCACAAGGTACTGGAAAAATTCCTCAGAGAGTTTGGTCCATATTGACATGATAGCATCACGCAGTTGCTGCAGATTTGTCGGCTGCACATCCATGATGCGAGTCTCCCGGTCCACCACATCCCAAAGGTGCTCTACTGGATTGAGATCTGGTGACTGTGGAGGCCATTTGAGTACAGTGAACTCATTGTCATGTTCAAGAAACCAGTCTGAGATGATTCGAGCTTTATGACATGGCGCGTTATCCTGCTGGAAGTAGCCATCAGAAGATGGGAACACTGTGGTCATAAAGGGATGGACATGGTCAGCAACAATACTCAGGTAGGCTGTGGCGTTGACACGATGCTCAATTGGTACTAAGGGGCCCAAAGTGTGCCAAGAAAATATCCCCCACACCATTACACCACCACCACCAGCCTGAACCGTTGATACAAGGCAGGATGGATCCATGCTTTCATGTTGTTGACGCCAAATTCTGACCCTACCATCCGAATGTCACAGCAGAAATCGAGACTCATCAGACCAGGCAACGTTTTTCCAATCTTCTATTGTCCAATTTTGGTGAGCCTGTGCGAATTGTAGCCTCAGTTTCCTGTTCTTAGCTGACAGGAGTGGCACCCGGTGTGGTCTTCTGCTGCTCTAGCCCATATGCCTCAAGGTTCGACGTGTTGTGCGTTCAGAGATGCTCTTCTGCATACCTCGGTTGTAATGAGTGGTTATTTGAGTTACTGTTGCCTTTCTATCAGCTCGAACCAGTCTGGCTATTCTCCTCCGACCTCTGGCATCAACAAGGCATTTTCGCCCACAGAACTGCCGCTCACCGGAAATTTTCTCTTTTTCGGACCATTCTCTGTAAACCCTAGAGATGGTTGTGCACGAAAATCCCAGTAGATCAGCAGTTTCTGAAATACTCAGACCAGCCCATCTGGCACCAACAACCATGCCACGTTCAAGGTCACTTAAATCACCTTTCTTCCCCATTCTGATGTTCGGTTTGAACTGCAGCAGATCGTCTTGACCATGTCTACATGCCTAAATGCATTGAGTTGCTGCCATGTGATTGGCTGATTAGAAATTTGCATTAATGAGCAGTTGGACAGGTGTGCCTAATAAAGTGGCCGGTGAGTGTATATCTCTATCTGCTCTCCCCGTCTCTGTATGTGTGTCTCTCTCTCTGTCTCTCTCTGTCTCTCTCTGTCTCTCTGTCTCTCTCTCACTGTCTATCTCTTATGCTCTCCATTCATCTCCATTGGATTTTAAGAGAAGATTACATCAATTTCAAATCAATTTAAATCAAATCAATTTTATTTGTATTGCCCAATATCACAAATTACACATGTGCCTCAGTCAGATGACTACTATATAGCTGGCACAGGTGCTGAATAAATTGCTCTTACATAGATTACTAATATACATCAGGGGGAGGAAAATTTGTGGTGTCAATGTCAACTGATGAAGACTACAATTGAGAAAAGAAGCGGTTTTGTTCTCAAATCGTTTTGTTTCTGTTCATTTGAAATTGCTTCACAGAGTAGACTGCTTGAAATATGCAGTAGCCATGATTTGAAGTGTTGAAGATGGCTTTTCCCTCATCCATTCTGGGCCTGGTGTAATAATAATAATAATAAATAAATGTTATATAACGCTGTTCTAACACTCCAAGTCGCTTTACAATAAACGGCGGTGAAACAAGACAACATATAAACATAACAGACATACAGGGGTGGATGGGAAGAGGGGGGCTACGAGATACGAGAGGGGGAAGCGGCAGCCACACACAATGCCAGCAGTACTCTGGCTTAAACAGATACAAAAGGGCAAGAAAAACAAAACAACAGCACTGTAGATGTTGATTTTCTGTAGGGGTTTACTGCCGTAGCCTAGTCCTCTTCTGAGGTATCCACTAGGCAGTGGCAATATTTAACCCATAGCTGGGGGCTGGTTCATGGGCATCAGGGAATATCCACACAGGGCCTGCGTACCGTACGTCTAGGTGCCAGACCTCTTCCGAGTCTCTTGTAGTTCAGCCAGGGTCCAAGGTGTACCCAGTTACCGTGTGTCACCACGAGGAGGCACTACATAGGGCTCGCTGTTGGAGAGGCTATGTACTGGCAGGGAGAGACTTACATGCTCGGCTCTCCTGTTCGCATTTCTGCTAGCCAGCGATGATGGCTGAGAGTGAGATGTGACAGGCCCAGAACACTACACCAACACACTGTAATGTAGAGGTCCTGGAAGATGAGCCATTCAAAGCTGTTTGGTGGCTGACACTAACCAGATCCTTATGGATAATGTGACGTTGGACTCAGTGATGCTCTTGTACAATTAGTGCACAACTGTTGGCAGAAGGTTGAATTTCATCAGCCATGGCAAAACGTATGCTGCTGAGCCTTTTTTAATGAAAGGATTACTGTTGCCCTACCAGTAGGAGTCCTGGGAATTTGTGGTTCCCAGTAATTTACTCTGCTCTGGGCTGGGTGAGTAATAATGCTGTCTTTTCCTGAAATCCATAATCAATATCAGAGTCTACAGAACTGCAGGAAGCTGCAGGAAGCTGCAGGAAGACATCAGATGCTCAACTCCGTGTCTGTCACCATCATGTGAGTCCATTCAGCGCTGTGTCATCTGCAAACTTGAGCAGCGTTACAGAAAGGCTTTCTTGGATGTGATGTCATTGGTGTTGGAGCAACACAGCAGAGGAGAAAGAAAATGGATTCCAACACAGAAGAGTACTTGTCTTAGGGTCAGGGTGTCCATTGCATCCCTGCCCCACGATGCATGGCATTGTCTGTCTGTCAAGAAGTAAGTCATCCACCTGCAGTTTGGCCAGTGGTCCGTAAGAGCTTGTATGATGGTGTTAAACATAGAGGTGTTGTCTGCACTGCTCTTTAACATGTTGTTGCTTTAACCAGCTGTTGACTAATAAAGTGAGAGCCTAAGCAAACTGCGTCATATACAAGCCTATTAGCCCTTTATAAGCATTGTGGGAATCACTACATTCTCTCCCCTCCTTTATCAACCCAACCTTGACTTATCTCTACCCTGGTCTTCAGTGACCCTCCTAATTCAGTCCTAACAGTGGAGTTACTCTATATCATCCTTCATAACCTGAGAATTTGTGTCCTTGTAGAGTAATTATTGGACGTTTCCAGAAGCGAAACACATTTCCTCCTTCCTCCTGCTTTCAACTCTTGGCATTATGGTATTATCATATTTATAGATTTCCCTTCAGCTTTTAACACAATCCAGCCACATCTGTTTGCAGAAAAGCTAATTCATCTTTTCAGAGTGGATCTTAATCTAGTTGACTGGATACTGGACTTCTTGACTGATAGGTCCCAGTGAGTGAGGGTTAATTGCTCTTTTTCCAATCAGCTGTACTCTTCAACTGGTTCCCCTCAGGGCTGTTATTTCTCCCCGTTACTCTACATCTTGTACACTAATGACTGTCGCAGCAACCATACCAACAGACACATATTCAAATTTGTGGATGATTCGGTGATTGTACGTCTTCTTGAAGGGGAGGAGGAACAACGTGGACCTGTGGTCGATGATTTTGTATCTTGGTGTAATGAGTCCTTTCTCCGCTTAAACGTGTCTAAAACTAAAGATATGATAATCAGTTCTAAAAAGACTCCTCCTAGTCCTGTACCAATCAGCATTAAAGGTGCTGACATTGAGCTTGTGGACAGCTACAAATATCTGGGGGTTGTTCTCAACAAAAAAATTGTGCTTTGAAACTCATGTTGCCTCCACATCAAAGAAGGTCCAGCAAAGACTGTTTCCCTGAGGAAAATGTGGACATTTAATGTCTCCTCCCAGGTGATGACACTCTTTTATAGATGTTTTATTGAAACAGTTTTAACGTACTGTATTGTGGCTTGGTTTGGTAACGTGACTGGCCAATAAAAAAACGGCTCGAAAGACTCATCAAATGGGCTAGTAAGATTTCAGGGAGAAGCCAAGCCCAGCTTACCGACCTTTATAATAGGAGGGTGCTCAGAAAGGGAACTTCCCTTCTGGAGTGCCAAAGTCACCCCCTTCGGCCAGAGTTTGAGCTGTTACCTTCAGGTCATCGGTTGAGGATGCCCTGTATTAGGGCTAAGGGATACAGGGCTTCCTTTGTCCCCTCTGCCACCCAATTGTTAAATAGTAGATAGTATGCATCTGATTTTAGATTTTATATTTGATATTTGAACTACTTTGGTTCTGCAGCTATGCCCTGTTGTCAATTTCGCCTTGATGTTTGTATGTTTTGTCTTTGTGTCAGAGTTTTTATACTGGCTGCAAACTAATTTCCCTGCAAGGGTCAATAAAGATACTTTGACTTTGATCATGTAAATGTCAGTCATAAAGAACAAAACAGACTGCTTATCAGTGCTGTAGTAAAATTATTTCACATCATTTAGAATAAAAGCATCAAATCATATCACATTTCTATGGCTGAGCAATCTAAAACTTCACGCTTGACTTCGTGCCATGGTATATTTATTGGATTTATAGTTTACAAATGCTGATGTATTTTTTTAGCAGAGAGCAAACATTTGATAAGAAAAATACCATTTCCAGAACTTGGTTGCCTACTCTAAGCTACATTAACAGTTTAATGCTGATATTTAGCTGATGAGAATTCCCAATAAAAACACATCAGCCAAGTTGCACAATTGCATTTTAAGCCCCTAGTCAAGCCCGATGAAACATACTGGTATGGTAATGTGCCTGTGAAATCAGAGTGCAGGATAGACAGGACACAATGGAAATCTACTGTCTAGATTATAATGTCCCTTTAACATCAGCTGCATGCCCTGAAGTCACATGGTAGTACCAGTAGCTGTTAAGATGGTCAATGAAGTACTATGAAACTGAACAAATGCATGACTTGTTTAGCCTCTTTTTCATTGAGTCAGTCTGTTTTTAACTCTGCATTAGACAATGAGCAATTTTATTTCATGAACAATCAGATAGCCTTGTGTTTGAAATGAAAGAAAACATTTAATTTAAATATTATTTTTTATGCCACAACTAATTTGTGTTTTGAGTCAAGGTTACAAACTCTAAATAATCAAGATGTATCAGCAGAACTTTATCAGCAAAAAAAAACACTTTCAAGGACCCCACATATCTCCAATCTATCTCCCAAAATCTGAATTACAAGTAATTTAAGAGGTTTTATGGAGTCATCACAGGCAACAGATGCAGATCCTTAATTCCTGCTTTTTGTTCTCAACAATATCAAATAATTACTGAGGCTGACTGCAGAAAACTGCAGCAAAATACCATTCGACTTCCTTTGATATCTGAGGCATTTACCCAAATAGACCTCAAAGAGGTATGTATGCTCAAACACACACACACACACACACACACACACACACACACACACACACACACACACACACACACACACACACACACACACACACACACACACACAGATGCATACATGTTCTTACCGGTCTGGGGATGACCAGAGGCAATGGCAGAATCAGCAGAGGTGTGAGGAATATCAGCAGGTAATTCCGATACCTCCACAGCCACTGAAGAAAGCCAGCCATGTTCCAGCTGTGCTTTGGATATACAGAGTCTTGGGAGTGAAGAAGAACAGAGATGAAAAAAATAAAAATTGAAACAAGGGGGGAAATTTTACGAGATTAGCGACACCACTGTACCATTTGAAATAGAGCGTAGTAGGTAAAGCCACAGTTTATATATATATTGCCCATAGTCAGGTTTAAACATTAACTTTTGAGTTAGGCGGGCTATATTCAAAAGGTGTTTTACAGTCAAGTGTTTGGAAAGTGATAGGAAAAACTTGTCTTCAAAGTCTGTCTGATTGTCAGATCAGTGATATCCCTGCTAAATATCAGGTTTGCCAATAACACATTCAAAAAGAGGTCTTATCATTCATGACAATGCCAAATTTGAAATAATTTTAACACCAGGTTTTATCAAATAGCCATATGAATATCTGTTCATGTAATAGATATATCTATATTTCTGTCTTAACGTGCACTGCACAGTATATGTCATATCAATCACAATACTGTTAACACTAGACACACACACACACACACACACACACACACACACACACACACACACACACACACACACACACACACACACACACACACACACACACACACACACACACACACACACACACACACACTTCTGGTCCATAAAGTTGTAGATGGTCCATTTGCATTTGGTGATATATGGCGTCCATATTCATCTAAGAATAAATCACATTTTCCTTCCTTTGTAAATTGGTTGACTCTAGAGGCCTTTAGAAGTGAGCAGTAACCTTACAGGGAGGGCCAAGACAACCACATGGAAGGAATCACAGAAAGCAGAAAGGCTTTTCCTTTGCGACAGTCCACCTGCTCAGTCGGTTTTGTTTCTCTGTTTGTCGATATGTTGCTTTCCTTGGAGGCCCGTAGGAGGAAGAGGGATTAGAAGGGTGGTCAGTTCCTTACGGCCCACTACCGGGAAGCCTGGACCCATGCAGGCTTACTCAAGACGGCCACTAAGGCAGTTTCCATCTGTTCTGTTGAACATCTGTTGTGTTGCTGTAGAGCCCCTTGAGAGAAATTTGTAATTTGTGATATTGGGCTATACTAATAAGATTGACTTGACTTGACTTGACTTGTTCTTTCACCAGACTCTTGCCAGCATTATTTGTGGTTGTGGTTGTTTCATAATCTGTGTACTATACCCTCCCCATACAGTTCACCTATCCACACACTACACACACATCAGAAATCACTGAGTTCATAACCCAGCTGTATTTTTGCATTGTAATTGTTTGTTTTGATAGATTAGCATACCCTCCTTTGATTTATCATATTTTTGTGCCTGTTTATGAGATATTCCAATGTTCACTTAACCCTACATCCCATTAAAGTTGGCATTGAGCAGATGTGAGGCAATAAAAGGATTTTTACAGCGAATGCAGACTCGCCACATTTAAATAGCTGGGCGAATGGAAATTATTTCACAGCACTTTGTGGACAATATTGTTGTTTTTAGATTCAAAATATGCTGATGTGAAATGGGCAAATTTTCGAAATGCTTTAAAAGGATAATAATCTCTCTTGCATGGGCATTTTTTCTAAATGGCGAACACGTCTCACTGAGGTCTTTACCACTTGTAAAATGGCTGCTGCAGATCCTGAGAATGTAGCTTGCAACGGTAATGAAACATCACACAATGAGAAAGTGGTTGTGAAATGTGTAACTTTCACTTTGCTTTTGATTTTGAATCTCAACATTCTTTTAAATGTAACTTTGTATTTTCCCTTACAGTGTTTATGAATCCAAAGATGCTTTGAGCAAATGGGAAAATGTGATACTACCTTTATGTCTTCATGCATGCTCAATAATCCAGGTAAGAAAATCAAAGAAGGTTGAAGCAGTTCATCCGGACATCTAAGTGACATCTTGTCACTTAGATGAGTGATGAAAGGTACCTTACAAAATGCTTGTCAATGTTCGTTACCGGCAACTGCCGTTTGAATGTCTCTAATATTATAGAAATATTTGTTTGATAAATCTCAGCTGAGTCCAACTCTGTCATTTCTAAACATTTTTTGTTTATCGTCTCTTATGTTAGGGATTGGAGATTGAAATATTTTTGATTCCTCTCCAGCAGAAGAATAAAGACGACCTAACATAGTATGTTATGTCGGGTATTCTGGTTGAATGTCCACCAAGTGGTCCATGCCTAATAAATACTAAGCCAATCAAAAAATGTAGCTACCTCTCCAACGGTCCATCAACATCACAATTCTGAACAGGCATCGTCTATCATATTCAGTTTCATCAGGAAGACACTTGGAGAGTTAGGGGTTTAAGAAGCAAATTACGAGGCGTCTGGGTGGCGTGGTGGTCTGTTCCCCTGTCTACTAACACGGGGATCATCTATTCGAATCCCCATGTTACCTCCGGTTTGGTTGGGCGTCCCTACAGACAAAGTTGGCCGTGTCTGCTGGTGCGAAGCCGGCTGTGGGTGTGTGTCCTGGTCGCTGCATTAGTGCCTCCTCTGGTTGGTCGGGCGCCTGTCCGGAGGGGAGGGGAGGGGGGGAATTCACTGTCAGCTGAAAATAACTCCTCACTGTCAGGTGAAAAGAAGCAGCTGGCGACTCCACATGTATCAGAAGAGGCAAATGGTAGTCTGCAGCCCTCCCTGGATCGGCAGGGGGGGTGGAGCAGTGACCAGGATGCCTCGGAAGATTGGGGTAATTGAACGGGTACAATGAGGAGGGAACATTTTTTTAAAAAGAAGAAGGAGGAGGAAATTACGGACTTGATGGATTTGACCTGAGTAAAGTTTTGATTTTTGGAGACCTGGGTAAAGCCTCTTGAATGAAGGGGGGGGGGGGTTGAATATCAATCAGTTTTACTCTGCAATTCACCACCTACCAATGAAGTACATAATTTTCCAGCGAATGAAAAAGGGACCATCAATCGGAGCGTGGGGGTGCTGGACGATGTATGTATCTGATATCGCTGTGTTAGTGTTGTTCCCACGACATCATTATTATAATGTTGCTCCAGGACCACACTTACAACGGACCAATCACGTTGTGCTATTGTGCGAGGAAAAAGACTGATGTGGGATTAAGTTGTGGGTTAACGTAGGTTAGCTATCGGTTGGGTTAAGGCTAGCTATCGGTTAAGGTTAGCTATCGGTTAAGGTTAGGGTTAAGTTGAAGTATTTGTGTTTTTGTGATCTTTTTCCCCACTGTTACAAAGGCACGACATCACAACAATGTGACTGGTCCATTGCAATTATGGCCCTGGAGCAACGGTATAATTACGATGCCATGGCGATATCAGATCTTGCGGTGCTGAAGGGCGTCCACAATAAAAGTTAGAGGTGCTGACACAGGTGCTTTTAAAGCAGTCTAAAGGGCAAAACAGCTATTTTTCTGCATGCTAAAACAGTTTCAAAAGACAATGCATTGTTATGTTTACATTTCAGAATATTTTGTTTTTCAGAAACATCAGACCGACTGTTGCTTAGAAGCAGTAAGCAATGCTCGAGTGTAAAATAATTGTTGGTCTGCAGCCATCAGCCAGTAAAGGTTTTTGAAGCAGTGCTGACATCACTGAAGTCTTGAATGATCTTCCCGTTAAAGAGATGTTATCTTTCTATACACTTTCAGGCAAATTGGTGGGCAACATTTCCAACACAAGACGCCTAAAAGAAGAGACACGAAGAAAATGGGATACAGATGAGAAGTGTTGGTTTTACTCTTCTCGGGTATCAGTATGGCGTTATAATCTCTGTCTATATAACCTCTGGGTTTATATTCTGGCAAAGCACAATAGGGCGGCCGAATCATTATTAAGGCCCTTTACATAACTGTGAGTCTGTGTGTCTGAGTGCACACGGCTCTATACACGTGCCTGTGTCCCACCATTAGATAGTGAACAATAGGAGTCTTCCATGTCCAGGCTGAGTGGGTTAGCTTTTATTGCTCAAGACAACCTTGAGAGGGCTTGAAATGACTCTCAAGCACAAAGTCCCTCACAAGTCAGCAAAAAAAAGTTCCTCAAAGTTGTAAGATAATGGTCAAACATGCGATTTATAAAATATGTACATTTTGGGTTATTTCACCCAATGTCCTTCAACAACATTATGGATGTACAGTCATCTTTTACTTACTGAATCTAAGCGGAACTGTTTTACTCCTGTTTCACAGATATTACAAATGCATAAAAAACAATTCACAGGCCCAAAATCAACAATAAATCAAACTGTAATGTAGGCATTCATCAGGGAAAAAAATCCCCTAATTTATGATAAAACATATTGCCCAACATGAACAATACAATGACTTCATCTTAACACACGACAATCAAAACAAGAGTTATAACCTGCCCCTCT
Organism: Lampris incognitus; assembly: GCF_029633865.1. Lineage (NCBI taxonomy): Eukaryota > Metazoa > Chordata > Actinopteri > Lampriformes > Lampridae > Lampris > Lampris incognitus. Next base: position 27,671,759 of record NC_079217.1, on the reverse strand, counting down.
TTTTTCTTTTTTCAATGTTTTTCCAAGGCCAAACACATTATTCCCCCTAGTTCTTAAAATGATCATGGAGGATTCAGATGTTAATCTTGAAGATGCTCATCTCTGAACTCTACTGAAGGGATGGAACATCATTTCTTTTTTCCAAAAGATATTCCCTCATTTGGTGTTTTGATGAGAGCGCTGTCTAACACGTCGCTCCAAAATCTCCCATAGGTGTTCAATTGGGTTGAGATCTGGTGACTGTGAAGGCCATAGCATATGATTTATATCATTTTCATACTCATCAAACCATTCAGTGACCCCTTGTGCCCTGTGGATGGGGGCTTTGTCATCCTGGAAGAGACCACTCCCAACAGGATAGAAATGTTGCATCATAGGATTAAGGTGATGAATCACTCAGAATAACTTTGTATTGATTTGCAGGGACCTTTCGCTCTAAGGGGACAAGTGGACACAAACCATGCCAGGAAAACATCCCCACTACATAACAGAGCCCCCGGACCCCCTTAATGAAGGGGGTCCGGGGGCTCGGGGGATCTGTTATATAAAAAGAAGAGAAAGAAAGCCATTTTATTTTGTCATTGCACAGTTGTTCAGTTACAATGAATGTGTTCTCTGCATTTAACCAATCCTATTGTATAGTAGCAGTGGGCAGCTGCAGCGCCCGAGAACCAACTCCAGTTCTTCTTTCAATTGCCTTGCTCAGGGGCACAGACAGGAGTATTAACCCTGTCTTTTTGATGGTGGGAGGAAGGCGGGGCACTCGCAGGAAACCCATGCAGACATGGGGAGAACGCAAACTCCACACAGAAAGGACCTGGGACGGTCTGGGGTTTGAAACCAAGAAAAAGAAAAAAAAGCATATATATATATATATATATATATATATATATATACATATATAACTTTGTTAAAAGAAACACTCAATGGTAGGGAAAGTGCTCAACAAATAAGGAGCAAAATAATCCAGTGAGTCACGTAAATTCTTTATGAGACAGTACAAGCCTGTTTCATGCCATAAGCAATCATCAGCTGTCAAATTGCCAAATCAGATTGACAGCTGATAATTGTTAATGGCATGAAACAGGCTCTTTGTTGAAACACATTAGCAGCTGATGAGTGCGAGACGCACGAAACAGGCCTGTACTGCTATGCATTAAAACTTTTTACCCACATCTATATTGATATTCTGCTCCTCATTAGTTGAGCACTTATAACACTATTGACCCCGGGGGGGGGGGGGGTCTGAAACCGTCAATGGTGTTGATAGTAGTGCTCAACAAATGAGGAGCAGAATATCAATATAGATGTAGGATTACATTACAGATTTATGTTACATTATATACATTAAATATTATATGATATATATTATATTACATTAGCATCTGATGAGTGCGTGACGCATGAAACAAGCTTGTACTGCTATGTATTGTGTATTAAATGTTTTTTCCTACATCTATATATATATATACACATATGTGTGTGTGTGTGTATTCTTTGTTTTACAAACATATATATATATATATATATATACATACATACATACATACATACATACATACATACATACATACATACATACATACATACATACATACATATATTTGTAATTACATTGGTGGCACGGTGGTGCAGTGGTTAGCGTGGCCGTCTCACAGCTAGCAGGTCCTGGGTCCGAGCCCCGGAGTAGTCCAACCTTGGGGGTCGTCCCAGTTTGTCCTCTGCGTGGAGTTTGCATGTTCTTCTCCCCCTGTCTGCGTAGGTTTCCTTCGGGTGCTCCGGTTTCCTCCCACAGTCCAAAGACATGTAGGTCAGGTGAATCGGCCATACCAGATGTCCCCTAGCTGTGTGTGTGTGAAGGCCTGGTGGTGGCGGCCTGTCCAGGGTGTCTCCCCGCCTACAGCCCAATGACTGCTGGGATAGGCTCCAGCGACCCTGAGTGCAGGATAAGTGGTTCTGATAAAGGATGGATGGATGCGATTACATTTCTGCTATGATTAGCAGAAAAAAATATCTCAGAAAGTTGAATCATTTCATCTGGACACAACGTTTAGTTCTCCCACTAAACGTTGTGTCCAGATGAACTGATTCAACTTCCTGAGATTTCTACATCTGGATTACTGAGCATGCATCAAGGGCAGCAAATATAAATGGGTAGAGCCCTAATGCGCCAAGAGGCATCAGTGTTCAGACAATGGAAATGTATGTGTGCCAAATTTCATGACTCTTGCTACGATGGCGAGAAAAAGTTGTGGTTGTTTTAAATTTGGGGCTCTCTTGGCCTGCAGGGGTGCCATGTTTCGTAAACGCTTGGCGCGTCGCAGAGTCGCACAGTTTGTCAACAGGGAGCGTCATTCTGCACTTACAGATCAATCTGAATGGGGGGGGGGGGAGTTCCTCCAGTCCTCCTGTTCATTAAAGGGTCAGAATAACTATTACGTTGTAAAATATAAGTTTATTCTGTGCGGACTTCACATCGAAAAAATGTGTAACAGATTTATGGCAGACATATTAACCCCAAAACCCCAAGTTGGACATTTAGATTGCACACTGTACAAGGCGTGAAAAATAAATTATTAAATGAAGAATCAATGACTAGACAGAAGAAGCATCCTTGTGAAATGTGTAAAGGCTGATATAAAATACTTGTGCGACGAACCACACACCATTGCAGTATTTATCAAAACAGGTAAAAGTTAAGGTAATAGGCTAGATAGTAAACAATCAAATCGGCTGTATGCGTCGTGTGGTTGTGCTGCTGTCATGTGTAGCTAGTTTTTTAAAGGTGCAGTTCGCGTCTTCGCCAAACGGGGCTTTGAGACTCACAAACTGGTTTAGTGTAGGGCAAAAGTGAAAATAGCCTCGGTTAGCAGAAGTCACATTACGGTAAAAACACAAGGTTGATATACATATATATTTCAGCGGACACGGTGCGGCAAAATGGGAGCGTCAACACGATATGTGGATGATTACATTTGCGTTAAACTGAAGTAAACCCAAAGTGATAACTATTAACAAAGTTAACGCTTCAATCTGTCAGCCGTCCTGCGGTTAATGTTTTAGCTTGACATGGACGAACCGGACACTACAGCCATCCTCCCCGAGGAAGAAGAAATGTCGACCGACGCCTCGTCTGGCCGCAAAGCGGAGTCTGGCGACAGAAACCCCGGCCGGCCGCCGTTCGCCTGCCCTCGGTTTGTGTCGGTGGAGCCCGTGTTGTTCCTCTCCATGTTCTCCCTGGTTCTGCAAGTGCCCCTGTGCACACAATACCTATGGGACCGCATCGGGGAGGACATCGGGTACAACGGGACCAAGCAGGGCGGCGGATGCGGCAACACCTCGGCCGACGTCGACCCTCTTCAAAAAGTAAAGTACAAAGCTGAGAAAATATACTTTTTTGTTTGAGGGCGCGCGGGGGGGGTGCTTTTTGTAAGAAAAAAAACAATAACATACGTGTAAGGACGAACAAATGTCCTGTTAACAGAGTCGTTTATTTGAAGAAAAATAAATCAAGGACACTGGCATAGGTATAGATGCGAAGCACAACTGTCGAGTGACTTAGTTGTGAACAGACGGATTTTTGAGCTATTTTACAAAGGACATTGACTTTGTAAAATAGATGCCTTTGCACCAGTGCTAAACTGCGACTGTGTGATTTGTGATATTGGGCTATACAAATAAAATTGACTTGACTTGGCTTGGCCGTCGAAACTTGTGACCGTATGTGTTGTTTGGCTGTGTATCGTGTAAGCAGTGTATGTATAAGTAAGTAAGTAAAGCACGGAGCACAGTAGTAATGATCAAGCGTTTCTTGTTCCCTTCATCTCTTCTGACTTACGTTACAGGCAACCGGTGACTCATAACGTTGGTGTCACTTACTGGCGTATGCATAGAACACAACATAGTCCCCTTTACGCAAAGATATGCCATTAACAGAACCTAGCATAGCTAACGATAGAGTTAATAATTAAGAATAAGAGCATAACCTTAAGCACTCGAAAGTATCATTAGCATTCAATACCATGAAGTGTTATCGCTAGGAATTAGAATAGTAATAAAAAGAATCATACCGTTAACATTCTAAAATATCATTGGTAACTGTTAGGAATAGAATAAGAAAAATTGAGCATCATATCGTTTAACACTCTAAGCATCAATAGAAACTCTCAATGTCCAAGCAACAATGAACATTTTCAAAAGGTTACATTAAGCAACACAAATATGGTTGTAAAAAGTTATGTATAAAAAGGTATGAGAATGTATAAATGTATAAAAGGTATATGAACGCGTATATGAATGGTGTGTGTAAACTAGTGTAAGCGTAACTGAATGTGTGCTTAAGTCACATAGTCTTGAATCCAAGTAGGCGGTCGTCTGACACCAGCAGGGGTCGTGCGAGTGTTCATGGCTTCAGTGTTGTCCTGTTCAGGAACGGAGAAGTAGTGACTCGGTAGATCCCGCGATGAGCTCGTGCATGTGTCAGGCAAAGCAAGTGCATGACCTTTAGCTAGATTGGATGCATGCCATTTCTTACCGTCAGCCAATAGATAAGTGCATCGGCCAATTTTCATTCTAAACTACAACGGCTGAGTGTATTGTAGCGAATTCTGGGGGGGGGGGGCAACCGCAGCAGCCAAGACGCGAACCCGCATCTCTCGTACCGCGGGAGACATCGCTAACCGCTCGACTAAAGGCTCCGACGCGTTGGCCAAGTGTTACCGAACCTATTCATCCGTGATCGTTACATTGCCCCCTTCCTTGTGGAAGGGCGTCCCCGGCCGGACCGTCACACCCGGGGCGCGAACTCGTGTATTTCGCACCGCGGGCGATAACATTAGCTGGTCGACTAAAGGGTCCGACCCGTTAGCCAAGGGCTAACGCGTCTACTTATCCATGTACGTTACACTACCCGCCTCCTTCTGACACAAATGTAGCGAATTCGGCGGGCAACCACAGGAACCGCCGCAGCCGGGACGCGGGCGACATCGCTACACTGTCGCGAGCCTAGCTCGGTATCCCTTGGCTAATGGGTCGGAGCCTTTAGTCGAGCGGTTAGCGATGCTATGGGTTCGTGTCCCGGCTGCGGCGGTTCCTGTGGTTGCTTCACCGAATTCACTACAGTATTGTGGGTGCGCCTTAGTAACGTGTAGGCTTTCTTATGCGCACTCTGCCCCCCTCTTTGAAAACAGGCAATCGTGCTCCACGTCTGGAGTCAGCCCAGGACAAAGTCGCAGGTAGACATCCAAGCACAGTGATAGGAGCATGGGAGTAGGTAACTAACTTTACTGTAGGAGGCTGCAGGTGTTCTCCTTTGAAGTATTTTTCGCAGCGATGTTTCGGCAGAATAAAGACGGAGGAGCGCGAATCCACCGTCAGTTCCACAGGCACGGTAGCAGTCGTAGCCTTAATGTTAACCGTGCAACGGATTTTGACAGATGCTGTATGTTCATGCAAGTAGAGAATTTGAACTTCAGGCAAGTCACGTTCGTGCACAGAGCGTGTTCGCGAAGACCGACACACTCGCGCAAAATGCCCAGTCTTGTTGCAATGCTTATGTAAACTACTAATAAGACACGTTAGTCCCTAGCCAACGGGTCTGACCCTTTAGTCGAGCGGTTAGTGATGTCGCCTTGTGGTGCAGTACACCCGTATCGAATCCCGTACTGGGCAAGAAAATAACCGGTTACCCTTATATTGAGCGGAGGCAGCGGGGCAAGATGGATCGTTTGCAAGATGTCGATCAGATCCACAACGTTCGCAGGTCCGGTTGGATGTAGGGTGAGACAACGCAGGACGAGAAGGAGCAGGACGAGAAGGCGCAGCCAGCGATGCAGACGGAGGCTTCGGTGGTTTGCGATGGCGGCACGCCGCTATGTGCAGACACAGCTTGCGTTGAGCGCTCACCAGCAGTGAGCTTAGCTTGCTCAGCAACGGCTTCCATCTGTGTTGCAACTGTAATGGTTCTTTGCAACGTTAAGTCTGGTTCTATGAGCAGTCCCTCTCGTAGGCGATGGTTTAAAACGTTTTCCACCAACTGATCTCGGAGCATTTCATGCGAGTTTACGAACTCACACGTGCTGCAGCGTGAGCACAAACTCATTGGGAGCTTGAGCGCGCTTTCTGAAGGCATGACGCTCAGCCACTGTTCCGACATGGAGTAAAATGTGCTTCTGAAGCCTTTACAGCAGCTTCCTTGGTCCGGCAGTGTATAGAAGAGTCTCTGGCCCTCAGTCCCCAGGCAGTGTAGAAGTAATGCTCGTTTCCGAGTATCCGGCCTGTCGTCTGTGTTCGTTGCAACCACTTGCAGATAGTTGCGGAACATTTTCAACCACGTGTTGAATGGCAGCGGAGGCTCACCAGGGCAAGACAAAAAAGGTGTAGAAAAAGGTGTAACTGCAGCCATCTTCAGTAGACTGGGTACAGAACTCGTCGCCAATTTGTTATGTTTGGATGTGTGTTGTGTAAGCAGTGTATGTATAGTGTAAATAAGTAAGGAAAGCACGGAGCACAGTAGTAATGATCAATCGGTCTTATTCTCTCTTCTCGTCTGATTTACGTTATACGCAACAGGGAAATCATAACATTGGCGCTACCTACTGGCGTATGCATAGAACACAACAGTATGGTTGTCGCGAGCACCCTGGGTATTTCCCCAATTTTAAGCGTGGAATGAAAATTGACTTTTTTTGTTGTTGACCTAGTTAGCTCATTTCCCCATTCATATTATGCGTCTATTCAAGAACTTACGGAGAAACAAAAGATCACAAAAACTCCGTTTTTATTTCATGCCATAATCCAATTACCTTATTCCTAAACTAAGTTTTGTGATTGCGTTATCACGCCCGAGCAACTTTCCAGCCAATGATATCGTAAAATATGTTGTGCTATCCAATCAAATCCCGAAGGATCAAGTCACATTTTGTATCCTGTAAACATTTTGACTAACATATCTGTAATTGTGAATCCAGTCACCGTAATAGTAATAGTAATTATTAAAACGGCCTGCCATACTCTGACTCTGCCATCTCACCTCGTCTTTATTGATGGTCAGATATTATGAAGGTAACAGGTTTTGTTCTACACAGCGGTTCAACTCAGCCAAAGTTAGCTCCTCGGAATCATGTTTTTTGGTTAACCATCAGAAATGCTTAAAAAAAATTCTCGAAACATTGATTTGTCTGAGCACATTACAAAGGTGATAGAGCACCTCTTATTTGCATCTCTATGGATGGAATTTCTGTGAAATCTTACTTATAGAGAACAGTGGTGGTTAGGGTGACCAGACGTCCCGAAAAATTCAGAACAGTCCAAAATTACGAGCAGTTGTCCCAAATATGCCAAATATGCCTGCGGCCCTCTGCAATCCAGTCTTACTACGAGGTAGCTTAAGTGAATTTTGTTGTGTCTTCTTGAGTATTACTCCAACTTAAACTACGAGTTCCAACAGAGCCGGCCCAAGGCTTTATAGGGCCCTAAGCCGAATTTGATTTGCCCCCCCCCCACGCTAAACCCACCTCCCACCACCGACAATATTATGTCCATGCTTGATCGTTACCATACCATTGTCAAACTTACTACTGTGCTGGAAAGTCTTAAAATAAAGCACTAGCCATCTAGCTAGCTAACTATGCTAGTTGATGTGACCATACCTTGGCCCGTTTGAGGCGTCTATTTAACTAACATTATTGTTAGTGAATGTTCATGATAACATACTATAATTGGTTGTGGAAACATACCTTTATCCTGCTGTTTTTTGCCCTCCTCTGCTTTCCCCCTTTTTCGCTTCTCTGCGCCAGACGGATAAACCCTTTTAGGTGACATACTGTACTTGCTTACAGTTATAATGCGCATGAACCTGACCCCAACTCTGACATAGGCAGCGGAAATTATTAAACCATTAGCATTAATTTGTCAGTCTGTTAACAACATGATATCAAAATATTTAGTTTTTGTTTTCTGGTGATTACTACTGATATGATATATCACACACACAAAAATATATATATTTATCAACCTGTTGTGTTTGACATTTCAAGTGCTCTTGGGGGCCTCCTGCTGGCGTGGGGGCCCTAAGCGACCGCTTAGTTCGCTTATGCCTTGGGCCGGCTCTGAGTTCCAACATTAATTAGATGGAGGCAGACTTCTCAGTGCAGAGGTGGCTGATTTATTTTTACCCCTTGCCCTCTAGGAACTCTTACATATATTGTGGTATATTTGACAACAAGTTTCAGTAAGAGGCCATAAATCACAATATATGACAAATTTAACTTAGACATTGTGTCAACAGCATTGTTATAGCCACAAAGTAAAACACATGCATGCTCGTTTTCCCTTTTTTGTTTTCTAGGGATGAAGATAGTGGAAGTTGCAATCGTGAGGACAGGAAAAGTGAGGCTCCAGGCAGCATCACGCAGACAGATGTGACAGGCACAGCACTGATAAAAATGAATAAAATAAAATGAATTTTATATAGCGGATAATGATTTACACACTGTTACATACAAAACAGTCACTGTGTTTCTTTTTCCTAATGACAGACATTTGACTTGCTATTCATTAACAAAAATAATGAATTTTCGTGTTGAGTCTTCACTTTCACGGGTTTTACTGTTAATCTTTGTTGACATTGAATGTAGAGTACTGGAGGCCACACCCACTGTGGCTATGTGACCATGCCTACCACCAACTCCCCTGTCCCATACTTCACCCATTCTAATCTGGTCACCCTAGTGGTGGGGGTGCATAACAATATATTTTGCCAATGTTCTTACCGATGAGGAGTCCCTCCATCCACCCATTATCCAAACCGCTTATCCTGCTCTCAGGGTCGTGGGGATGCTGGAGCCTTGCTGTGAGGCGACCGCGCTAACTGCTGCGCCACCATGTCGCGCCACCATGCCACCCCAGTGAGGATTATGGCTTTTTTTTCTTTTTTTTTTAAAGCACAAAATCTTTATACACTCACAAACATTTTTGGAAGCATCGCAACACCCAAATATGCACAATGGCACGGCTTAAGAGGGCAACCTTTCTGACGTCATGTTGTCAGGCAGTCTACTGTGAATCAACTGTAGGACTCAAATGTAAAATATTCCTTGCAGCAATGCTTTGGGGAGGTGTTTGGGGGCTTTAAATTTTTTACACATTAATCCCTAAATCCTTTATCTTTCAGGAGGTAGAAACATCAACAGCCCACTGGAACTTATACATCAATCTGGGGGGCTTTGCTGTGGGGTTGTTGACGGTGACATTCCTGGGTTCGTGGAGTGACGTTGCTGGCCGTAGACCAGTCCTCATCATCCCCTGCCTGGGCTTAGCCATTCAGGCAGCGGTTTACCTGCTGGTGATGTACTTAAAGCTGCCTGTGGCATACTTCCTAATAGGCCGGGTGCTTAGTGGCCTCTCAGGAGACTTCAACACCGTATTGGCAGGATGCTTTGCATATGTGGCTGATACAAGTGACAGAAGTTCCCGTACCTTCAAAGTGGCAGTACTGGAGGCTTGTCTGGGTCTTGCAGGCATGCTGGCTAGCATTATTGGAGGGCAGTGGCGGCGGGCACAAGGGTATCAAATGGTTTTTGTCCTTACTTAATGCGTCTAGAAATATCACATACACCTGTTTCCCAAAATAATGAACAACATACTTCAGTATAGAACAACAATTTCAATTTAATGATCTTACAATTTTTGCTTTTATTGTTGTTCACTACTATAACTGTTAATTAATTTGTTTCTTGTGTTCATTGTGTAGGTACATAAACCCTTTCTGGCTGGTACTGGCAACCAATGTGGCTGCAGCTCTTTATGCCTACCTGTTTGTCGTTGAGTCTGTACCTTCAGACCCCAGCGCCAAGCTCCTCACCACTCGTCACCATAAGGCTGTCTTCCGCCTCTACTCAACAGGAGGGGAAACCAGTGAGGGTGGTAAAATATTTCAGAGGTACAAGCTGTGGCTGTACACATTATGCTTCTTTTTGGTGGTGACAGTACATTTGGGCAGCAGGGAGCTGTTTGTGTTGTATGAGCTTAGCACACCATTGTGCTGGGGACCAGCTCTGATCGGCTACGGCTCAGCAGCCCAACACCTGACTTACCTGACCAGCCTGCTGGGACTGAAGGTCATGCAGCGCTGCTTAGCGGACTCCTGGGTGGCCCTTGTGGGCTTGGCCTCCAACATAGCTGGTCTGGCAGTTATCTCTGTGGCTACTACCACCGAGCTTATGTTCACAGGTGAGAGTCTCCTTAATGTATAACTAACAGGGTGAGCCCACGGGTAACAAAAATGCAATTTTAAAAACATTATGGCTGGTCTAAAAGGTTGGTTATCTGCTGAAAAAGTTTCATATGTTGGGGTTAGTAGCTTGTTAATGTGCTCTAGGAGCTCACAAATATCTATAAGACCAATCAGACTGCTCTGCTGGAATCATCCATTGCATAAAAGTTACAAACCACAGGTCAACCATGTAAACCTGTTGTCATCATGGTGAGCATTTTAGTTTAATTGTTGCCTTTTCTCATCTCCTTTATTCAGCCTTTTCAGTTGAATCATAAGTGTTTGTGCATGTAAACTTGTCACAACTGAGGGTCCAGACACACCAAACCGACCAGCGGCAATGAAGGCCAACTGTTGCATTGCATCGTGTCGCCTGCCGTCTAGGCCAAAAAGTAGCATTTGAACACACCGCAAAGACTACAGCCGATGGCCCTGATTCACTAGTTTAGCACTGATTCGCTAAACTGAACAGCCAATCAGAGTGATCTCTCTCACCGACAGGCTCCGCCGATTCAACATGCTGAATCAGCTGAAAAGCTGCTGGCAGGGGTCCAACTAGTGCCAACGGTGTGGGACACACCGCAAAAACTAGGGTCACAGGTGCTCACAGACGGCCCGACATTGGCCGACGGTGTCAGGACCCTTAGGGTGACAGCACATTATCTGGCCTCCACTGTTATTATGGGTATAGTTTAGCACAGGACATACTGAATAAACCTCATGTGTAACAACACTAGGGCCAACCTTTGACAAACCTCTCTCCACTAACTGCTGATGACAGTTAATCTTTCTTCACTGAAGCCACACAAAGTAGGACAAAGGTCACATATTTTATTGAGGATTAATACTGGAGGATGAGAAATCCTTTTGAATGTATTCACAATTTAAAAAAGAAAAAGAGTAATTCAGAATTTCATGAACTAGGATTTGGGATTCAAGATCTATTTGACTACTCACTAATCTTTTATTAATTTTTGAATACTTTAACTACTTATTAATATTTTACAAGTATGGTAGACCATGCTTGGAGTATTCAGATTTGAGATATTTCCTAATCAACTAATACCATGTTACATGTTTACATCGTCCAATCGGCAAAATACCATCATCATCATCCTCTAGGTTTCTGAAATACTTTTCTCTTTTTTTATTAATCCCTGGCAATAATTAACGTCAGACACAAATATTTTACCCTGCAACATAGAAAGGATGTCTGAGATTGTGTAGCTCTATACAGGATGTTAACACAGAAACTATCACTGTAGATTTAACACATCAGTTTCAAAACAGAGGGTTAACCCCCATTACTAATGGTTTCTTGTTGAAAGCCACTATAACAAGTGGTTTTCATGTTGTACAGTCAAACTGTTGTAACTAACATGATTAATAGCCAAAGGCCAAATGCCATTAAATGTGTGAAATTCCATGATTGTATTGTACTTACAAACTTCCAAAATCATCGATCACAATGTCACGCTAGTCTTAAAAAAGTTTTGGTGGCAAAAATAATACACATTAAAATGCATTTTTAAGGACATCATATAACCTTGTTGACATGGCAATGACACTTTTTTATATTTTAATTCATTCATTCATTAGAAATGATCCCATTTAGTAACAAATAATTACGGTATAAGAATCACAAATAATATAAGTACTGTGAAGACGTTCATATAATTCATTTTAAATCAACAACAAGCCAAATGTTCCTGTAGAGGGTTTCCTTAAACATAATCTTGTCAAATAGGCTTCATGTCAGGCCTAGTGAGTGTCTATGATAGGGTTGGAGATGTGAAAAAATGTGAGAGCCTCTTATCTGTCCCTTGAGCAATGTTGCAAAATTAAGACTTAAGAAATCATATACACATCACATTTTAAATAAACTGTCCATACACCTGTGATACCTAGGTTTGCAGTTATAGCTGAACACGGCACAGTATGTCTCCGTGAAAACGAGTAAATGCTTTGTCTTTAGGATATGGGCTGTCTTTCCTCTTCATGACTGCGACCCCGGTGATCAGGTCGAATCTGTCTAAGCTGGTGGGGCCATCAGAACAAGGTTAGTCATTGGTGAAAAACACACCAATTTTTGGTGGTCATGAAACGTTAAATGCCCTGTGATGGCCTGGCGGCCTGTCCGGGGTGTCTCCCCGCCTGCTGCCCAATGACTGCTGGGATAGGCTCCAGCATCCCCGCGACCCTGAGAGCAGGATAAGCAGTTTGGATAATGGATGGATGGATGAAACGTTAAATTTATATTATTGAAATGTTTTTTAAAAGAGATTAATTTGCAAAGGTGCAAGTCAAGTGGCATTTTTGATCAACTTTGTGAAAGGGTATCTCAGCTTGTCCCATGCATGCTGGTATAATGAATATGTTTAAATGAGCTTAATTTGCTGCATATTCTGCCGTTGCTGTGAGGAGGTGCTAGTGATCTGCTGGGTATTAATACATGATGGTGTTTCCTGATCTTTGCCCCAGGTGCCCTGTTTGCCACTGTTTCCTGTGTCGAGGGGTTGTGTTCTCTGGTAGCAAGTGGTCTCTTCAACTCCCTTTATCCAGCCACATTGCATTTCATGAAAGGTTTCCCCTTCCTTTTTGCTGCCATCCTCCTCCTTATCCCTGCTGGGATTATTGGGTGAGTCTGTCTTTGCCTCATCACTGCTCCATTGCATTTTAGGGGAAGTATTGCATGGCACAGCATAAGGATGAACTTGACTGATAGAGTTAGGTATACCCTACACAAATCTTATTAAAAGAATAGTTACCACTTACACTGTTTCATGTCGAAATATTCTGGGGTAGAAAAAAGGCACCCGTCAGTAAGACGACAATTACTTAGTGAATTCTGCACGCCTCTACTCGCTCTTTGCTATCACCCCCGGGGTTTTAATAAAATCTGTGTGTTTAAGGGGAGGCCTCGCCTTCACCAGATGTATAGTTCTGGCCTGTGATTTGATTTATTCTTGAGGATTTTTATCACAGCTGTAACAAACTTACATTTTCCCTTTTTGAGTAGCTTCTTTGTCCCAGAGACTACCGACGAAAACTTAAATAAACAAAGCATGAAATGTTTCCCATCGTGTTCATTATTTTATTATCAAAGATTTTGTTAATCAATTGACTACAATCAGCATTGACAGAAAATATAAAACATAAAACCAATATAAAAACATATATTCCACAGATTGCAGCCCAGTAATGAATTAGGAGTTAGGAAGCAGAATTTTAGCAAGTAGGACATCTGCTAAATGTAATATCATGTAGGACTGAAAAAACTAGCTAATGTAAAATAGTTATAGGCTGAGGCGGGATCCATGGGTGGTCCCCTCAATTTGGGCTTTTCAAAATCAGCAAAGCAGACGATTCATTAATCTCAAAAAACACTGTCTGTTGACCTCTAGTCTCTCAGATATGAGATTAAGACATGTCACCAACAGTAAATCTTCTTGCCAACTCATGGCCATCAAAGTCGATGTCTTCATTTTCCTAGGTGGAGCCAGTGCAGTCCTCACTATATAACGAGGGCATTTCTGATGGATTTGTGACTTTAGTAATATCAGGTGGCTAGGATAGTCTTTTGCTGGGAAGTGCCATTAAAGAGTAACCACCATGAAACTTAAAAAAAAAATGTATACCAGATAAGTGGATATTTTTTTTTCATCATCTGTCTAGGATCCTGGAATGTCAAGACCGTAGGACAGACAACAGGGAATCGACAACATCCTGACAAGTACCATTGCATATCTAATGGATTTTACACCGGTGTCTGCCTAAATTTAAAAGCATCACCTATCACAGACACAAAGATTTGTTGTATCTGTGTCTGTTATGCAAAGGCGTTTTTTTGCCTTTTGAACAAGTGCAATAATGCGACATCTGACTATGATGTTAAATAGCTTGTGCAGAGATGGGGTTCTTCCTCCAGTCACACCAAAGGGAGTGAGATCGAAGGACCAAGAACCAGCCTTACGAGTGACATCATGAAGACCATTCTACATCTCAGATGGGTTCTTTGAATCTTTGTTGATAAAAGTCATAGATAAACATTTTAATGACAATAATACACACTTCTGAACTATTTTCCTGAAGGTGCATTGTGTTTGAAAAGTTTTATGCAAACAATTTCGTTATTCACAGTGCATTGCAGTATAATATTTGCAGTTTTACTGGCAGGATTTAGATACTATAGATAGATACTAACATAGAATAGATAATAATATAATATTTTAAGATTAATTATATATAGTTAATTATATATTAATATTATTATATTATAAATTAATAATTACTAATGAAGCAATCATATATTAATTATGTAATTATATATTAATGTCATATGTATAATTATAATATTAATCATACTATATATAATGAATTAATTATATATAATACAATAATAATGGATTACTTGAACATCGGCAATTTCATTCAGTGGTTAAAATTAAATCTCTGTCATCTGGGACCTTTGAAAATCCCTGCTGCTACTAAAAAAGCTTGCTCAGCAAATACAAAAGTCAAACAGTCATAATACACTGGAAACTGATAATTTAGCCTCTGTCAGACATGTCTAGGCCCAACCATCAGTATGCCTCAGCAGAGCGAGAGCCAAGTTCTTTTAGCCGCAGTCAGGGATTACTGAGTTACACAGAGATCGATGTGTCCAAGTTCCCTGAAGAGTCGCCCAGTCCTCCACAAACACACAATTCTGGATAGCCCCAGAGCACCCTGGGGGTCCAGGGAGGAGCACAAGCTGCCATTACTGCTTTAAAGGCTCAAAACAAGAGGGTTTCGGAGGTTAAGTGGAGTTTAAATACAGCTGCATTGAACTGATCGATATAAGAAATACGTCTGAGGAAATTATTTTGGGATGTCTCCTTTCATCAGTCCCCGTTTGCATTGAATCACATTGCTCAAGTAATACTGCAGTGTCACCGTCTGATAGGTTTTACAGTATTATGTGAAATGGACTGTTCTTTGTCATAAAAAAGGGATGATAGTGTTTGTAGGGAAATGTCTGTTCTTCAGATAGAACATTTACTGGGGGAAAAAAATCATGTGCTTTTGGTGTGTCTTATTAAACACCATACTTGCACTCAAATGAAATCAGAAAGGAGGTTCACGCTTTCTAATTTTTGTACACCACATTTATTTATTTCTAATGAAGGGATCAAAATATGTATACCTGCAATACTGAGGAATACCTACTAAATAACAAAAAAGAAGTGCAACCTAATGTAGGCATTTATACAGTACTTAATGATAAAACATTTCTATGAGGTAACCATTACAGACAATTAAGGCAAGATCAAATAAATCCCCTGGTATTATAACAGTGAGAGAAATAACAGATGAGAGGATGACTAACTAGAGAGCTGACATTTTCAGCTTGCATGTATCTTATGTATATATACCGCTGCAGAACAAGCAAGTCATTTGAGCTATAGTAACTTAAATCATCAGTCCACAAACACTGGAAACTCATCGGGTAACTACATATTTATTGGGAATTAAGTAGCATGACATTTTTGCTAGTTTCAACATCCACAGTTGTGGAACTGCACATTATGCCTGCGGGTGTTTTGTCACTGTATTTTTTACAAGCCACCATGTGAAAGCATTGCTGGGTTTGCTTTTACCAAGCTACTTCAATCTAATACAGCAGTAGGAAATAAGGACACAATTTCTGTTGCCGTGAAGCCAAGCAATTACTCAAAATGTTGGCTTTACTGTTGAGTAGAGAGCCACTGTCAACATTGTTTGGCAGTGATTTCCCTCAACAAGGGAAGTATTACATAATATCATAATAGCATGTTACGAGACACTCTGAGATGCAATCTTGATTAAGGTGATAACAGCTGTGGCTTCAAAATGTATACTGAGTATTTAGTGATATAATTTTGGAACGGATTCCTTTATCGCCGTTCATATCAATAATGAACTTTTGATACTGCATAGGTATTTTCCATTGCCAGAGGCACACTTATGTTCTTCTGTCTCGAAATCTCTTAGGTTAGATGTCAGAACAGGCTTACAGGTGAACATAGTCGTGAGGTTAGATGTGAGAACAGGCTTACAGGTGAAGATAGTCGTGCTGTACATTATATCATTCCTGTCCTGGAAAAGACTCACTGCTTCTGGACTCACTGACAAATTTGCGCACCAAGCAGCAACAATCTGCTCTCAATCTCTGTGCTTTGAGACTGCTATGCAAGATTCCCGCTGATCCATCCATCATCTATTCCCATTTAATCCAATACATCGTTGCAGGAGACTGGAGTCTATCCCAGCAGGCACTGGGAGGAAAGCAGGGAGACACCCTGGACAGGTTACCAGTCCATCACAGGGCCCAAGCACACTGTCACTCACACAACATTCACACCTATGGGCAATTTAGAGACTCCAATTCACCCAACATGCATGTTCTTGGACATTGGAAAGCCACACAAATGCAGGGAGAACAAACTCCACACAGATGGGCTGAAATCAAACTCAGGGACATCTTGCCTTAAGGCAACAGGGCTAACCAGTGAGTGCACGTAATGCAAGATTTCTATTAATCATTTTGCTTCGAGGGCCAATAATGGCTTGATTATTCTGTTTTCCTGAGAAAAAAAACCTAGGGCATTCACCTGATAACACATTACTGCCATTAAACTTTTTTATTATATGCAATATTAAATTACATTGCACTATTTTGGCTAATGTTTGATATTATTATTGATATTACTATAGCTCTTACTGTTAGTATCCTTATCCTTATGATGTGTGTATTATATTTGTCTTCACATGCATTGGGGCATGGTAAGGAAAGGTGTTGACCAGTGAGTTTAGGCCATGGTCTATTTGGCATCATTGGAAGCAGTTAAAAAGCTGAGGTCAAATTTTGTCTATTTCTCTTCATGCTCTTTCCCTTTGGAGCTCGCTTGGCAGTCTGGTTGATGTTTTCCGGGATTGCCATTCAAAAAGCGAAGGATCTTTTCAATAGTGGCCTCCTGATATTCATGGGACCACCTGTAATAAGAGAGGACAGCAGCGGTATTTAGGGATGTGCATCACAAGCAAAGCAGTGGTCTGCCGAGGAAGATTTGAAAGATCTTTTCATCTCCTCGACCCTATTACATATTATATTTAAGATGCATAATTTGAGTGAAGCACACACACAAATGGCTTCAGAACATTACTAACATTAATAGATGGCATTGGTTAAGTAATATTACACTCGAGGGTGTGCTTTACCGTCATTATTGGCTTGACAGTGATGTGGTCAGGACCGAGGCGCTTGCACCGAGTTCCATAAGCATCAATCACATCAATCAAAATTAACAACAAAATGCTCCATTTTGTGGCAGTATTATAAGCTACTGGTTTTTGCTCCAACTCTACTCCTATAGTGGCAGGTACAATGTTGCCATGGAACTATCTATAGTTTGAATCAGTGGTGGAGTAATATCTATAGCGATGAGGCATTTTTCATTAGAGCACGGCTTGGTGTGTTGTCATGGTAATTTGATCATGTTCTAAATGTCTAGTTGACCAATCAGATTGTTTGGCCGCAACTACCTGTTGTATAATTGGAAATGAGTAAGATGACTTCCTCAAATACACTCTATAGCTGCGTCAAAATAAAATAGAAGTTCCACATCATCTCTGCTGTGAAGTATGCTGCATAACCGCCTCTCAAATGAAACTCACAGCATTGTGGTGGGTGGATTGCGCAAAAATTAAGAATATATTGAAACTAACATCAAGGTATGCCATTCCATGCCAAACAAGAGATGTGTTTGAAAAAGACAGTTTGTAAATTTTAACTCATTTGGGTGAGGTTATCGGGAACTCACTTTATACCATTGAAGTTGAGGATAGACCTCATGTCCTCTGGTAGAGACATTGGGTCAGGCCACATGAAATTATCTGTGACAGGGACTATGTTCTTCTTACCACCCAAGGCTGTGACAATCTCCTGCAAGATTTAAGAGGATTCATTTTAACCACTGAAATACTGATATGTTATGTCCAGACATGTAAGAGCATAGGTGACTACATTTCATTAGATTTATCAGCCACTGAAGAATATTTTCATCCCCTCGGACTCAAAGATTCAGACTTGAATAAAGTATCAGGCATTTCAAAACCTTCCTACATGCTCACGAGATGAGACAGGAGTCACTAGATTGCAGAAGAAATAATAACAGCTCAATATTTTCATTTGTGTGATTATTTTAGATTAAATTCAAGTTAAGTCTGTTTATATTAACCTAAACCATGATTACAATGGTAACAGGTAAACAGATAAACAGGTACAGTAAACAACAATGGACGTCCTCCTCGTTCCTTAGACCCTTGATTCAAATAACAACCCCCAGTCTTTAATCAATTAACTGTACATCCACCATTATCCAAGCCGCTTATCCCAATTGGGGTCACGGATGCTGGAGCCTATCTCAGCAGTCATTGGGCGGCAGGCGGTAAGACAATCTGGACAGGCCACCAGTCCATCACAGGGCCTACACATTCACACCTAGGGACAATTTAGTCCGGCCAGTTCGCCTGACCTACATGTCTTTGGACTGTGGGAGGAAACCAGAGCACTCGGAGGAAACCCACGCAGACACAGAGAGAACATGCAAACTCCACACAGAGGACAACCTGGGATGACCCCCCAAGTTTGGACAACCCCGGAGTTCGAACCCAGGACCTTCTTGCTGTGAGGTGACTGTGCTAACCACTGCGCCACCGTGCCATTAATTGTACAATTAAATGATAAATAAATGTGCATATTATATATGGTGACAGCAAGAATCAAATCTGAGTCATTCCAATTAACACAGGGCTGTTGAACTGTGTCACTGATTATTTACCTGTTACAACAATGAAGAGGGAATATCTCAATGTGGCTGGGGAACTGTCGGTTAAAAGTTACAGGGGTAAATAATTGGATCTACTCAGGCCTGCACTTTCCATACCTTTATAGCTTTACATCTATAAAGAATGCTGGAAGTCTGACCTTGTGCACCCAGTCCTTCATCCCAGTGTCGCCCATGCATTTGTCCAGTGCATTGGCAGACAGGACGAGGATGAAGTTACGTGCCCGCTGTACACTCTGAATCAGTTTGTCCTCAAATTTGCCGGCCTCCAGTTTCTCCACATCTATGAAGACACTAAAGCCTCGCACCTGCAGGTGCACCTTGAGAAGGCTTGGGGAAAGTGAGATAAGAATAAGAGGATCAGAGACACTTCACAAGTTTAGAAAACATGGTATAAACTCTTTGTAAATGGGTATGCATGTGAGTGCATGCTGATGCTTTTATTTTTTTTGTGTATCATCTGAAGCCTTGTGTCACATGATGCACAATCCAATGACCAACAGTATAACTCTTATATATTTTTTTATCTTCCTTTTCACTTTTCTCCTCTTTTCCTGTGGTGTCAACCTGGTCTTATTTCTACTCTTCCTCTCTTCCTTAATTGCTTGCTCCTCTCCTTTACTTTTATCCCTCATACTCAATACTGACCTAGCCAGCTGGGAGCCAGTGGTCCTACGATAGCTGATGAACACATCGGGCCCTTTGGGCCGGGCATCTGTGAGGCAGGGCTGGATGGGCCTGTGACTGGTAGCGAGGATTTTGGCTCGGTGGACCCCATTTTCTATGAAGCAGTCGAACTGGAGCTGTTGGTCTGTCAGATTTTGAACATTATTCCGGTCTACTCCTGATTGGACAAGGCCATAGGTATACTGGCGAAAACGTGGGTCCACCTCAGCTAACCAGTCTGCCATATTGTTTGGATCGCATGTGGCGTAGTTGGCATACATCTTCAACACACGCAAATCTCTTAGAAACCTAGAGAATCAGTCAAAATGGAGATAACGTTAAACACCCAGTATTGAGTTAACTCATGCTTATAAATGTCAGTCAGTCTTATATTCAGATCCTCATCTTGAGAATGGCAAACTACCTACCTCTTTCGGGTGAGGCCAGCAGCCATGCCCAAATCAGTGTTCAGATCGTGGTCTGTGATGTTCAGCAGGAGGTCTCCATCCACCTGAAGCTCCTATTATGAGACAGACAAATAAAATAGAATTAGATAGATAGATAGATAGATAGATAGATAGATAGATAGATAGATAGATAGATAGATAGATAGATAGATAGATAGATAGATAGATAGATAGATAGATAGATAGATAGATAGATAGATAGATAGATAGATAGATAGATAGATAGATAGATAGATAGATAGATAGATAGATAGATAGATAGATAGATAGATAGATAGATAGATAGATAGGTTCTTGTCACCCACCTGGAAACGATTGCAGTAGGCACTAAAGCCAATTTGCTGAAGCCATGTCTGCACCTCACAGTTTTTCCAGTTGGGCACAGATGATAGGATACGTCTTGGCACTTCTTCGCCCATCATTCTTAGCGCCCGCTTGGCAAGGGCAATGACTGTGCCATTACTGGAGTACATGACAATTCTCTTTAAACTCTGCACTGCTCCAATCTCTTGAAAAATCTTCGGAATAGGGCAAATGACAACAGGATCATTTATACTGCAGGAGACTGGAAACAAAAAAACACTACTTATGTTACTTGAAGATTTAGATGATATGGGAAGAGGACAGTGGTGATACCTTGGTATTGCGCTGTCGGGATTTGATGCTGGCCTCAACATTAAGGTAGAAGGCAGCAATGCACTTCCCCTCCAGTCTTGTTCCATCCAGCAATGGCAGGAGCTGCTGCAGATCAGCTGCTGTCTTTCCCTGCATACTATCTGCACTGTCCAACAAACTCCGGGCAAAGTCATCTGGGTCCAGTGATGCAATGAATGGCTCCACTAGCTCCAAGGTCCCAGATTTCACTACCTCTTTCTCAATTTCCCGATTCGCTGCTAACACGGCTACAGCCAGGCATGCATGAAAACGAATGAGTTCGTCTTCTTTGGAAAAAGCCAAAGGGAACAGCCATTCGGCGGCCTGTTTCTCTATCATAAGTCGCTGGCAGCGGTGGCCTCCGTACATGGCACAGTTGGCTAAGGCCACGGCACAGTGGCGCAGCACAGTAGGGTCAGTACCTCGGCACCAGAACAGGAGAGCATCTAGGGCCCCATTGGAGATAAGCTGAGTTGACGTCTCCTCTGTGTGTTTGAACATGTGCTCCAGGATCCCAGAGACACTGCGTGCCAGCTGGGCATCTTCCTGCTCTCGGGTGAGGTTGAGAATGACCCCCAGGCCCATGCGAGCAACATAATCTCTGTCAACAGAGGTATGGAGAAAATACAGTGGAAAACATAAATACCATTGGACAGACTAAATATTGAAGAGGGTTTTTTTTTTAACTTTTTTTGAAAAACTGGTATATCCTGCTGTGTGTCCATGAAACACATTTGACATCTTTTTTTTTTTACCAAAGGTTGTTTGGTTTCACCAGATCCAGTGCTCCACACCCATCTCTAATGGAACAGACTGTTTGAGGGGTGTTATAAACATAAAGCAGCATTATTCATGAGCCAATACTTTGATTGGCTGGTAATATTGTTGGGCCCCGTCCCCTCCCCGTCTGTTGTTTTTCCAACTCAGTTTAGATCAGACTTCCGTGTGATGAAAGCTCTGGTTGGTTAACCTTAACCCTAACTCCACCCTAACCCTAACCCTTAACTAATGAGAAGCAAGCGATCTTGGACTTTAACCAATCAGAGGCACACACACGTTAGAGGCTACCCGCTCGCTCGCTCGCTCGCTCGCTCGCTCTCTCTCTCTCTCTCTCTCTCTCTCTCTCTCTCTCTCTCTCTCTCTCTCTCTCTCTCTCTCTCTCTCTCTCTCTCTCTCTCTCTCTCTCTCTCTCTCTCTCTCTCTCTCTCTCTCTCTCTCTCTCTCTCTCTCTCTCTCTCTCTCTCTCTCGGCATGGGCGGGTTTATGGAAAATTTGGGTTGACGTCACCCCGAGGGGTAATTCTGAATGGATTGCTTATTCAAATGGTGCTACTTAGTCACAAGAAGAAACATTGAAACAAAGATGGGATTTAAGTGCTATGAAAACATGAAAATGGTACTCCTTGCTGAACGCAAAATCCACCTTAAGACTAGACAAATCTCGTTTTCACACACACACACACACACACACACACACACACACACACACACACACACACACACACACACACACACACACACACACACACACACACACACACACACACACACACACACACACTTTAAATATGGTGGGATGTCTTTGGGTAATACTAGAGTCTATATCAATATAGGTTTTAATTCACACCTATTCTCTGCAACCAGTATCTGCTCCAGCAGCTTCGCAGATTCGTAGGTGATCTCCATTGCTGGCGTCTGCAGAAGATGGAGGAGGAGCTCCAGGCCTCCATCCAGTCGGATTCTGTTGCAGATCTCTTCGGCCACCTGACGGCCCACGGTGGGCAGTATCCAAGCCTCCTCCACCAGCTGAAATATCTCCGCGATCGCCCTGCGGGTTTCATCCAGATCGGAGGAGTCCTTGGAGGTTTTCAGCGTGCTGACAGCGGAGCGGAGCGCCGGCAGCGAGCTGTCCAGCGCCGCCTGGACGTCGGCGCTGATGCCCGGCGACACCGCTCTTTGCTCCGCGGGGCCGCTCCTCCGCGTCTGCAGCCTGCTGACGTACTCTGGTACCGTCAGTCTGTCCGTGCTAAACATGTTGCGACAGTATCGATACAGCCTCCACAAAAAACAAGTCAGAGAAAAAAGCATCTACTGACATCTGCCAGCTCCGCGAGGGCCAACGCGACTACACGAGGCCGATCTGGATCGATGCAATTAATTGATCACTGGCTCACAAAAAGGAATGTTTCGAAACGGAGAAAATAGTTGCCTAATGATGATAATAGTAATTGTTTACTCCGAAACTAGTGGTATGACGCGTGTTATGAAGTGCAAACACAGCTGTCCTTCTCGTCCAGCAGGCCTCTCAGTAATTCAAGTCAGAAAGACAAGTGGCAGTTTTGACTGTACTTGGCATCTCTGCGGGTCAGCCCGTCCGCTTACAGATGTCGCATAATGTGCAGGAACAGCAGTGGATGCTTGCGGTTCTTCCTTGACAGTGTTATCCTTTTGTCTTCTTCTTGACCCAAGCTTGACTCGAGGCCTCTTTAATGACACTTAGAAGATGAACTCAAACCGTGGCTTTGCGTCCCTAACAGAGTCGTCTCACCACTGCGGATCTTTGAGTAGCAAAAACCGTCCAAACGACTGCATGATAAATTGTTGTATTTTCCTGAAGAGTTGCGAGGTGAGCGGCTATAAGAGCACCGATTGTTGTCTGTCTCTCGCTTGGCTTTAATTGCGGTCATCCAGACAAAGAGGGCTTGTCTTTATTGTTGTTGAAATCTTCTGCTCACAAGCTTTCCCAACCCTACACAATGCTCTTCGTTAGTCCGTGACAAATGTAATTTAGGTGGCCCCAAAACGGCCCCTCGCCCATCTCATCCCACGGTCAGCATCTTCCAGCAGCATCATCTGGGTCTGGACCGCCCTTAGTCCCAGATAGAGCCAGATAACAACAAGGAAGCCTTCCCCAATGCAACAAAGCTGTCTGTAGACCCTGCCCTCTAGTGGACGTGCAAGGAAAAACCCCAGTCATACCTCATCCTCATCCTCATCTCCTCTCCGAGTGTGTGTGTGTGTGTGTGTGTGTGTGTGTGTGTGTGTGTGTGTGTGTGTGTGTGTGTGAAACAAAAAACAACTGATTTTACTTTTTAAACACGTTTTGTTTGTTCGTTTGTTTCTTTCAACACATAAGCACTTCTTTCATTTCGACCAAACATTAAATGTTTACTCCGTGCTAAAAAAAAACACAAAACAAAACAAAGATAAAAAACAAAACAAAACCCTAATGTTTGGCGCATTTAGTTTTATTCATATTGTCATTCCCTTCTTGCCGATACTCAGTATTGAACTCTCACGGGAATAAAGTCAGTGTCCGCCAGCTCCTTTCTCTTCTTTCTGCCAGTCAGTTTTTCCTTGTTTTGTGGGATGTGAGAGACTTCAGGAGCTTTATGAAGCTTCACAAGCCATATTCTCTCACTGGGGTGAAAAACGGAATGAAGCGGTTTCTATCTTTGGTGCTGGGTACAAGAGAAGGGATGCAGAAGATTTATAAAAGTAGGAAAAGTCGAATTGATGATGGTTCAGAGGAAGATTTACTTCTTTTGTTCATCGCAAGGGTGAAGGAGAGAGTCCGGGTGGATTCAGTTTCTTTACCCTACTGAAAAACTTAGATGCACTTATTGCGCGGTGGTGTTTCACTACAGCCATTGGCTTAGTCAATGAGGGGCAATTGGTATTTAATTCTGTTTTTGCATAATGTTTTTTAATCCTTCGGGAATATGTGACTTGAACCACTTTTTTTTTAAAAAGACCCTTTTGGATGTTTTAATGTAAGGAGTTGTTCATGTCTGATGTTGTGAAATGAATATGTCATTGTTGAAGTTTTTGTTTTATGTAAAATAGTTGTTTTTGTTTTAATTCAAATTCTCTCTCTTTCCCTCTCTCTCTCTCTCTCCCTCTCCATTTGTACATTTGTTGTGTGGGGGGAGAGACCAGGAGTGTCAACAGGGTTTAAGTAAACACAAGAAGAGGTGAATAACACAGGATCCAATGTTTCCACTGTTTAGTTGATTGGCGGCACACAGGCTGACATTAGCTTTCCACTAAGCTCACACGCAGTGAGACACCATGAGACCTGGGCCCACCCTACTGCTGGCTCTGCTCGCCGTAGCCTTGGCCGAAGATGGTAAGTACACACTTACTGGTACGTTCTGCGCTCATCTGAGGTAAAAGTGTGTAGTACAGTAATGTGGGGGGGGGGGCTGAACATTGCTAGTTTTAGGTATGTTGTGTATGAGCTGAGGGAAAACTGAGGCGTTGTTAGTTCTTAAATCTTGATCATGTGCTTAAGCTTTCTACTCAGTGGACTGTCTCTGCATTCACTGGATCATAAATAGCACTAGTGGGGGGAAAAAACCCTAGGCGCAGAGTAGAGTCCATCAGTAACAACACTTCCATGGTCTTTGTCTCTTCTCTGTCACGTCCTTCCCAGAGTCCTGTATGGGCAGATGTGAGAATGGCTTTGACTCTCAGAAGGAGTGCCAGTGTGACTCTATGTGTAAATACTACAAGAGCTGCTGCTATGACTATGAGATCATCTGTGACATGAAGAGTAAGAACCTGATCGTCCACAGTATATCTTGTGTCATCCACCCAGATATCTAGATTTTAAAAGCCATTTAATATCACGTGACTTTCCCCTCAGCACGTGGTGACACTTTTGGCCTAGCAGAAGATGACGATGATCTGTTCAGCAACACTCCCTCACCAACTGGGAGTCCTGTGGGTGCAGAGTCCAATCCTGTCAGCCGTATACACCCCATTCCCCCACGTCGCCCCTCCTCAAACCCCGCAACCCAGGTGATGCCCACCTCACAGAGAGTCCCCACCACGCCGAAGGCCCCCGTTACACACCCCAATCCCATCACACAGGCAGCCCCTTTACCAACAACTGCTCCGACTGCAAAAGCCACCACTGAGAGTGTGATCCCTACCACATCAGCCCCCGACCCGGATGGCGAAATCTGCAGCGGCAGACCTTTTAACTCCTTCATGCAGCTGAAAAATGGCTCCATCTACGCCTTCAGAGGTGAGTAGTAGGGGTAAGATGGAGAAAGAGTCTTTTACATTGTGTTGTTATTGTCCTCCATAGTGGAGGCATGTTGCCATATTCTCTTATCGAAAATTTGAGGTTTGATTTGATGCAAACCTGGGGTTCCCTGCTTGTTTTTAAAATTCCCTTTGATTCTATAATAGTCTTTCATGGGATAGTGCAAAGTTTAATTTTCACTGATTACTTATTCTGGTATTGGGGCTTAGAATATTATGTTTTCTGTCGGCCAGCAACTTATTTCCCATTAAAATCGAAACATTTCAAGAACCTTCTTTGTACTAATGGAATTATCTGCCATTCTGCCTTGTTATAACATGTTGACATGAGCCTCTACAGGAAAAAAACAAAATGCATGCATGAGAAAACTAGTGGAATTATTTCACCCAATGATTATAAATTAAAGTGTTTTTTCTTAAGAAACATAACATTTTAAAACCATTATGAGACTAAAGAATTGCTTGCAGTGTATGATTATTGGCACTTTTTTATCGCCATTTGTGTGATGATTGGTACATCTTTCTGCAGTGGGAGAATGCACCTTTGAACACTGTGTGTGTCCTAGGGGAGTATGTCTTTGAGCTGGGTCAGAAGTCAGTGATGCCTGGTTATCCAAAGTTGATAAAGGACGTGTGGGGCATCAGCGGACCTATTGACGCCGCATTTACTCGTGTCAACTGTCAGGGCAAGACCTACATCTTTAAGGTGGGGGCAGTGCCTCAGTTGTATTTACATAAAACTAAGTCTTCCTGTTGATTCACTGGAATGAATTAGACCAGGTACACTCACTTATATGCTCAGGGATGTAGTGGTAAACTAGAAAAGTGGGGAAACTATGATTTTTAGTCAGTGATCATCATAAGGCAACCAACCAACAACACGGGTAGTATTTTCAAAAAAACATTGATTTATGTATTTTCCAGTTGTGATACACTATTTTCTATACCAGTTATGGTATTTACTTTGATGCATACTATGAATGTATGTAATCAAGATTTGTTCACCCTGAAAAAGGTGGTTAAACTGCATTTAGGTGCATTTACCCTGCACTACATGGCTGTACATAGTGATGCGAATAAAACACCGAAGTGGTGCTGAATCTACATTTCTACATTTCTACAGGGGAACAAGTACTGGAGGTTTGATGATGGTGTGCTCGATGACGACTATCCGAGAGATATCAACGTGGGTTTTGACAAGATTCCTGATCATGTGAGCGCAGCATTTGCTCTCCCTGCCCCTAGCCACCATGGCAAGGAGAAGGTCTACTTCTTCAAAGGTAAAGCCAGGTGTAATGCTTACAGTCCCTTTTCATCTACGCATGTAGTAATTGATATTTATATATATATATATACAGTGCATCCGGAAAGTATTTACACCCCTTCACTTTCCCCACATTTTGTTATGTTACAGCCTTATTCCAAAATGGATTAAATTCCTTTTTTTTCCTCATCAATCTACATACAATACCCTGTAATGACAATGTGAAAAGGGTTTTGAAGAAATTTTTGCAAATTTATTAAAAATAAAAAACTGAAATATTGCATGTACATAAGTATTCACGCCCTTTACTCAGTACTTGGTTGAGGCACCCTTGGCAGCGATTACAGCCTCAAGTCTTCTTGGGTATGAAGCTACAAGCCTGGCGCAACTATATTTGGGGTATTTCTCCCATTCTTCTCTGCAGATCCTCTCGAGCTCTGTAAGGTTAGATGGGGAGCGTCGCTGCACAGCTATTTTCAGGTCTTTCCAGAGATGTTCAATGGGGTTCAAGTCTGGGCTCTGGCTGGGCCACTCAAGGACATTCACAGACTTGTCCCGAAGCCACTCCTTCGTTGTCTTGGCTGTGTACTTAGGGTCGTTGTCATGTTGAAAGGTAAACCTTCGACCCACTCTGAGGTCCTGAGCGCTCTGGAGCAGGTTTTCATCAAGGATCTCTCTGTACTTTGCTCCATTCATGACCAGTCTCCCAGTTCCTGCCGCTGAAAAACATCCCCACAGCATGATGCTGCCACCACCATGCTTCATTGTAGCGATGGTATTAGCAAGGTGATGAGAGGTACCTGGTTTCCTCCAGACATGACGTTTGGCATTCAGGCCAAAGAGTTCAATCTTGGTTTCATCAGACCAGAGAATCTTGTTTCTCATGGTCTGAGAGTCCTTTAGGTGCTTTCTGGCAAACTCCAAGTGGGCTGTCAAGTGCCTTTTACTGAGCAGAGGCTTCCGTCTGGCCACTCTACCATAAAGGCCTGATTGGTGGAGTGCTGTAGAGATGGTTGTCCTTCTGGAAGGTTCTCCCGTCTCCACAGAGGAACACTGGAGCTCTGTCATAGTGACCATCGGGTTCTTGGTCACCTCCCTGGCCAAGGCCCTTCTCCCCCAATTGCTCAGTTTGGCTGGGCAGCCAGCTCTAGGAAGAGTCCCGGTGGATCCAAACTTCTTCCATTTACGAATGATGGAGACCACTGTGCTCTTCGGGACCTTCAAAGCTGTAGAAATTTTTTAGTACCCTTCCCCAGATCTGTGCCTCGATACAATCCTGTCTCAGAGGTCCACAGACAATTCCTTTGACTTCATGGCTTGGTTTCTGCTCTGACATGCACTGTCAACAGTGGGACCTTATATAGACAGGTGTGTGCCTTTCCAAGTCATGTCCAATCAATTGAATTTACTACAGGTGGACGCCAATCAAGATGTAGAACCATCTCAAGGATGATCAATGGAAACAGGATGAACCTGACCTCAATTTTGAGTGTCATAGCAAAGGGTGTGAATACTTATGTACATGCAATATTTCAGTTTTTTATTTTTAATAAATTTGCAAAAATTTCTACAAAACCTTTTTCACTTTGTCATTATGGAGTATTGTTTGTAGATTGATGCGAAAAAAAGGAATTTAATCCATTTCGGAATAAGGCTGTGACATAACAAAGTGTGGGGAAAGTGAAGGGGTGTGAATACTCTCCGGATGCACTGTATATGACATTTTAATACTTTTTCAGTATGTTCAATTCAAGTGTGCCAGAATTTCACTGTTTTGGGCTTGTCCCCAACCCAGACTTTTTCACTTCCCCTCTATAATAAAGTAATAATATGGTTGAATTCCATAAAGCTTTACTTTGCATTTTCTCATAATAATTTAAAAAGACATATTTCAAATTCATATGGTTTATATGTGTTCAATTTGCAAATTTTTTATAGTAAAATATCGCTGTCCCTCATACATCTGTCACTACCATCGCACCGAACATGTTAGCAATAACATTTTTTCAAACAACAACAATGTGGTTGCCATGGAAATGAGAAGTACCAGAGGTGCATGAGCAGTCATGGCAGCAGACTGGTCATGTCCACAAATGTAAGTAATATGAAGATTTATATGTCCTGATATGAGAGTGTGTTTATGAGGCATCATTACCAAACAAGTTACTAATTGAGTATTTTTGTTCGGAAATAAGAAATGTAACTTTATTCACGTATATTCATTGTACATTGTATGCTAGCTAACAAGTTAGGTTAGACTTAGCCAACTTTTTCTCCAAAAAGTGAAAATTGTTATTACCATCACGTGTCATTACCGCCACATTTTGCTGTTACAACTTTGAAAAAGCATCATAATATCAAACTTGTTTTGTAGGATGATCAAAGCAATGCTAAGATATTTGTTCCAGACCACTTAATAGAGCTTTTGAAAAAGAAAAAACAGATTTTAAAGACATTTTTCAAAAATTCAAAAGCCAAAAGTGCCCCAAATTGAAGATATTCAAGTACATTCTTTATGAGACAGTACAAGCCTGTTTCATGCCATAAGCAATCATCAGCTGTTTGACAGCTGATGATTGCTGATGATTGACAGGTGATGGTTGCTTATGGCATGAAACAAGCTTGTACTGTCTCATAAAGAATTTACTTGAATCACTGGATATACATTTCTTTTTCTTTTTTTTTCTTCTCCCGAAAACCATCAATGGTGTCGATAAAAGTGCTCAAAATGAGGGGCAGAATATTAAGATAGATGTAGGAAAAAAAACTTTAAGGAATCCGAGTAGCGTAGCGGTCTATTCCACTGCCTACCAACATGAGGATTACCGGTTCGAATCCCCGTGTTGCCTCCGGCTTCATCGGGCGTCCCTACGGACTCAATTGGCCGTATCTGCGAGTGGAAAGCCGGATGTGGGTATGTGTCCTGGTCGCTGCACTAGCGCCTTCTTCTGGTTGGTCGGGGCGCCTATCCGGCGTCCCCGACCGGACCGTCACAGCGGGGACGCGAACTCAGATCTCCCGCACCACGGGCTACAACGTTAACGAGTCGACTAAAGCAGTGTTTCTCAACCGGGGGGGTCCGAGGACCCCTAGTGGTCCGTGGTGTAATTGCAAGGGGTCAGTGAAAATAAAATATCTTTAAAAAAAAGATCCTATGACATTTATAGAAATAGGATTAGTTTACTCAAATGTGACTGAGACCTTTATCTACCTAAACTATAAAGGGTAACAGGACTTTTTTCTCTAATTACATCTGTTTCACAAGTGTAATTTATTGTATTTTAATAAGAGATCTCGCTCCCGTTTGCATTGTTAAAAGTTACTGCATAAAAATTCTGTTGTTACATATATCTGAAAGTTACTGAATACATATTCTGTTTTGTTACATATATCTGAAAGTTACTGCATAAGAATTCTGTTTTGTTAACTATATCTAAGTTACAACTGAAAGCTCTTATTTTTGCCCCAAAGAGTGAATAAATGCTATAATGCAATTTAAAATGCAGTTTCTACTGTTTCTATCAAATTGCAACCCCCCTCCCGCAAGATCAGGTGGAGGGGTCCTCAGGGTAGATCAAAAATACGCAGGGGGTCCAGGACCCCAAAAAGGTTGAGAACCACTGGACTAAAGGGTCCGACCCAAGGGCCAACGTGTCTACTTATTCGTGTACGTTACACTAACCCCCTCCTTCGAGATTCGCGTCGCGACAGCCAGGACGCAAACCTGGGGCTCCCGCACCGCATGCGACTACGTTAACCAGTCGACTTAAGGGTCCAACCCGTTAGCCAACGGCCAACGTGTCTACTTATCCACGCACCTTACACTTTTTTAGGGATACGCGCGGACGCGCTTTCCCGAAGGAGGCGGGTAGTGTAACGTAGGAAAAAAAAACTTTAGGGCACCCGGGTAGCGAATTCACTACAATATATTGTAGCGAATTCGGGGGGGCAACCACAGGAACCGCCGCAGCCGGGACGCGAACCCATACCTCCCGCACCACGGGAGACATCGTTAACCGTCTGGAGCGAAAACACCTACAAAAAGTATCGATGTTTGTGCGGAGAAACGTTCCACTCGTGTCAAGTACAATGTGAAACAATCCAGTCGTAGATGTCATCTCTCAAACCCAACTCCATTCTCGTATCTCAAAATGCTAATCCGACTGTAAACATTGACAGGCGCATGGAAGAGGAGGTCTTCATGGGAAATGGAAGCGGGCAGCCAGCAGCTACACCGGAAGGCCCAAAATATTGGCCGTTGTCCCCGGAGGCAAATCGTTTGATCGCAATTTAGCCACATGGTTCTTAGATTGCTTCTCAGATGACATTGCATACCTGTCATAATGATATTTTAATTGGTAACAAACATACTGCCTGTCTCACCAACAGGGGATCAGTATTATGTGTACGAGTTCTTGCACCAGCCTTCCCATAAGGAATGCATCACCATGTCCGAGAGATCTCCTTCCACGCTTTTCAGGCGCTACACTAACATGTACAACATCAACTATGAGCAGTTTTTCCACAACCTCTTCTCTGACAGTAAGTAATACTATTCTATGTGAATGTTTGGGGCAAATTTTGCAGGGTGGTCAATTATGCACATTTCCATTTCTCATCTGATTCTCTCCTCTAGTGCCCAACCACCACAGTGGTCACCACTTTATCAACAGGGACTGGAAAGGCATCAGGTCACCAGTGGATGCTGTTCTGGCTGGCAGAATCTACGTCTCTGCCTTAACCCCTATGCAACCCCTTAACTACCGGCCTGATCAGCAACGGGGTCAACAACAAGGCCAACAGTGGGACCAGCAGTATCAGCAATATGGACAGCAATGGGACCAACAATATGGGCAGCAGTGGGACCAACAATATGGGCAGCAGTGGGACCAACAATATGGGCAGCAGAGGGGCCGCCGCAGGCAAAACCGTTCACCTTCCTGGGAGTCCATTGCTGAACGGGGCATGAGCATGGGCCGGAGCTTCGCTGAGAGAGGGATGGACATGGGGCTGAGGCTGGCAGAGAAGAGGATGGAAATGGAGGAGGGGCTTGGCCGAGGCTGGGACAGGCAAGACTGGGATCAGGACAGACGGAGAAATGGTTACCGTCGATACAATGATGACAATTACGACTCCAGGAACAATCAGCGCAGAGATGACAGGACGTACTGGGAGTTCATACACAGAAGCCAGCCCCTGCAGAGCATCTACTTCTTCAAAGGAGGTGATGCCAATATGAACAACATGTAGTAGTCATCCCAGAGGAGAAATTACTTAACCACAGACACCATAGATAATGAAATTCAAAACAGTAGAATCTCAGACAAGTACAGCTCAAAAATAGTACATAAAATATATGTTTATTTCCACTAGAGGTCAGAATATACAGCTGGGTCAGTTAGGCAACTATTATTCATACTCCACAATCTCATTAACGAGGTACAAATTAATGTTTGTAATGGACTTTTTGGGAAGAATGACTCTATGAGCTGCTTATATGATTCAGCACTATGGACAGGACGATTTCTCTTATTTAGGATATTCTATTAATTGGTACTTCCGCCAAGTGCAGTTCAATTAAAGCTGTGTTGAGCAGGCTCCTTGTGTGTACTTGTCAGTACTATCTGTCTCATCTTAATGGTAATTCTGTGACATGTTTTATCCAAGATGAAACTGTAAGCTTTGTTTTTTGTCAAGCACAAAATGGCATATTAAGTAGCAATGACTGTTCAAAACTCATAAGTTCTCTCATGAGCCTTTTTCCAAAGACACGTCTTTCGTTCAATGAGATAGTTACACCCATTTACACTTGGAAGCTTCCCAGTACAATCCCTATCCCTGTACTGCTAGCAACCGGCCAGCTTCTGAGGGGCAGTCAAAGATTAAGGGCGCTTCAATACCATTTGGCAGAGATGTCACTTTCTGACAAGTATCATTTTGTCCAAAATTGGAAACCACTCCTAAATCCATGACACCTCTGTGACTGCTGTCATAATTCTGCCAGCCAGCACAATCTTAAGCCAAATCATGAGATGTTTAGAGACTTAAACAAAGCAATCTAGTTCCCTTAGTTCTCAAAGTATCTAGAACTATCTAGATAGCACATTAAAAAGCCAAAAAAAAAGGATTTATTTGACAATAGAAGTTGTGACTCAACACTACGTGTTCCACTCCTATCTGTAAGTTTTAACCAAAAAGAGTAAATATCAGACATCATTTTTTTTGTGTGTGTTTTTCAGATAAGTACTATAGAGTGGACCTGAGGACAAAGAGTGTTGACCCTGCCATCCCCTCGTACCCCCGATCCATCGCCAAGTACTGGCTTGGCTGTTCAGACACTACTGGGGCAGAGAAGAAGTAGTTTCATCACTCAATTTTTATGTAATGTGTCATAATTAATAAGGAATATGTTCTCATGATTATGGACAATGTGAAATAGAGATAACTGATTGTTGAATTAAGTGTGCATTTCGTGGTTTGATTCATGAACGCTGGTGGTGTCTTTTGTTGAGCAGTTTATTTTTTTCCCTTTCTGGCTTTGTAAATCTGAAATTCTGTGTAAAATTTGAATCTTTTTTTTATATATTCCGAGATGTAGTAGTACCACGAGAACAAATGTCATTTTCCTAACAGTGACAAACAGCGAACTTTTTATCAAACTGAGCCCACCTGAGATCAATAGAGATCCGTCAATGGCTGTACACCATAGTTGTGGGCCTTGGTATGGTCAAAGTCCAGTTGGTTAATAGCATATGTTATGGACTTTGTCACGCTTATCAGGGTGGCCAAGTGGTCTGAGAGACTGTGCCTCAAACTGACCCGGGATCAAGACTATATAGATAAATTAACTGTCCTACTTTTTGCAAGACACTGAGATAAGCAAAAAAGAAAAGTCAACATCACAACCCTATTGTTAAAATGCACCAAAGCACACGGCTGCATGATAGGGTCGTACTGCCACTGCAGATATCCACGACCCATAAATATAAAATGGAGTTACATTAAAAAAAAAAGAACGAACAAAGAACAAATCTAAGTAATAATCCAGTGCCATAATTGCTTCTTCTTTTCTTTTTTTAAAGGAAAGGCTGTGAATATTGTCTAGTGATACAAAATTAAAAAAAATCAGTCTGTGGTGTGTCTACCTGGAAAATAAAAAATGACGTAATTGCTTAATTGGTTGATTATATAATTCTGAAATGGAGAGGCAGTGAATGTTTTCTTTTATACTGAATAAAATAATGTCCGTATAGTGTCTTGAAAATTGCAAAATCTACTGAGAAACAAGTAAAATATCTGTTTCAAATGTCTTTCGTGTGCAATTGGGAAGCTAATTAGAAATAATTATACAGTGTTTGGATTTTATTCTTAAGAATTCTGAGATGAATTTCCCGCCGAGGCAAGTCCCGCTAGTGGAGCTGATCACAGCCACGGAATAGACCACTGCACTTCCGCGTTCGAACGTTAGAGCGGGGGGAGCTAGAGGGGGATAGAAGCCGGCAAGTTTGAACACGGATTAAATGGCTAACTATGTCGCTACGTTGGCTGCTGCGGACAAGAACCGATATTTGCGAAAAATTCGCAGTATCGGTGGTCAGCGTCCTTTCAATCGAACAGGGGAATGGGTTAATAACCCCACTCATGCATTACACCCTGAAATGATAAAAGGCAAAAATTAAATCACACATCATGACCTAGAGCAGCAATGGGGAAAA
Organism: Lampris incognitus; assembly: GCF_029633865.1. Taxonomy (NCBI): domain Eukaryota; kingdom Metazoa; phylum Chordata; class Actinopteri; order Lampriformes; family Lampridae; genus Lampris; species Lampris incognitus. The sequence goes on along the minus strand of NC_079217.1, from coordinate 27,636,802 downwards.
GACATAGGAACTAGGCTACATTTTCAGCAAATGTTTGCATTTTATTCAATTATTACTTTTTACTGGATTACACATAACTGCATACAATGATGCATGATATACCTCAATAAGGATGACAATAATAATGTGATAACAATGTTTGCATTTTAACTGGGTAAGGGAGACCGGGGTAGTTACCCCTTGTTTCTAGGAAAGATAAACAAAATTGAGCATGTGACCAAATATTCAGGGGGGAGGGACCATTTTATGATTTTTAATGGATAAAAATACATATGGGTTTGAAGAATGTGATCCCATTCAGACAGGTTTAGCTAACTGTGGAATTCCATATAGCCACCGGCTCAACCTGACGTTACCAGTGATGAAGTGCAGATCGCAGACGTAAACATGTTTGCTGTCAGGATCCCAAAGTTGTCCATCCTTGTCTTTCCTTCTGATCGCCTGGAGCCATTTCAATCGTTTTTCTCCCTCCTTCTGCCTTTTGGCAATACAAAAAAACGAATAGTTGGGCTGTTTTTCTTGTTAACAGTACAGTCCACCACACAGCAACTTTTGGGCATCGTAGCTACGGCTAGGCTGCGTATCTAATACAGTGCGGCTTGGCGGCTTGGGTTTTCTATCCCCCTCTCCTGGCGTCCTGTTGTCAAGGTACCCGGAAGTGTTCCGGTGGTCTATCGGAGATCCGTAACAATCGTGGCACGGACCCGGAAGCGGAGTAACTGCGGACGAAAGTTTCAGCCCACCTCCACCGGCCAACATCAGCAGATGTTTTAAGGGCAATAACAGCATCATCCTTCCGGCAGACAAAGGTAGCGTAATGTCCACAAATACACGGGACGACTGTTTGAGTGAATAACTGGGGCTTTATTTTATCACTCGCGCTCTGTCGTTCATACATCCATGCCGCGTGTCCCGCATACAGTCTCGTTCTCCTTCCTTCTTCCGTACTCGCCCCATAACCCCTTGCGTCTCTTAAAGAGGTATTCTCCATTAAAGTCTGAACGTCTTTTTTGTTAGTATACAACAGCAGAAACAAACGGTTTTCTGTGACTACAAACAGTGTTTTTTTTTTCTTTTTTTACTTAGTATAAAGTCTTTAGGGCACTCTGGCCGCTTCTGCACTATCCTTCGTGGGTAGCGAGGGATGCCAGGGGTCTGCGGGCTCGATGGTGCCATTGGGGGTGCCCTGTCGGTGTCGGTGTGGGTAAACCCGCTAGGACCACCTATGGGTTCAGTCTGTTCAGGCATGATGCTGTCGTGTTCTGTAGCGGCGGTCGTAGGTAAGTCGAGCTAGTGCGGGGAGGAGGCACTTGCTTGAAGTGTGATGTGTTCTTTGTCACCCCTCGCTGCTCACGTTGTGCAGTGACCATTGTTCCTTTGACTGCAATGACTTGGAACGGATCAGGATGGAAAGGGGATTGGAACTTGTTGTCTGGTCGCAGCCTTTTGACCAACACATGGTCTCCCACTTTCAGAGCAGAGGAGGGACGACGGAAGCGTCTGTCGTGGTGTTCTTCCATCTTCTCTTTTGCATGTGTGTCTTTGGCTCTCATGAGCTCGTCCGGGACTGTGGGATGGACACTGGGCAGTGTTGTGCGCACCTGCCTACCGAACATTGCTGTGGCAAGGGACGTCCCAGTGGAGGAGTACGGTGTTGTTCTGTATGCTCTCAGGAAGCGATTCAGTTCTTGTTGAGTGTTTTTGTGCCTCAGTGTTGCAATCCTGAGTATTTTTTCTTTTTTTTCTTTTTTTTTTTAGGGTCTAAGTGAATCTTTCCGCTTCGCCATTTGCTTGGGGCCAGTATGGAGTTATCTTTCTGTGGTGGAATCCCAGCAAACCTGGAGAACTCTTCAGATGTGAACGGTGGACCATTGTCGCTCTTGACAACTTCTGGAATGTCATATACTGAGAAGATTTTGTCTAGCTTTGGTATTACAGCTTTGGCTGATGTGGTGGATACTGTCCCCACCTCAGGGAACCTTGAGTAATCATCCACCACTACAAGTAGGTACTCTCCATTTGGCAAGGAGCAAAAGTCAGTGCTCACTTCAGTCCAAGGTACAGTTGGCAGAGGAGTTATCTGAAGTGGTGCGTGAGACTGTGTCGTGTTTGTTACTGCCTGTCAGACAAGACAGGTTTTGATGCAGTCCTCTGCCTTTTGATCGATTCCTGGGAACCACACTTTCTCCCGGAGTAGTTTCTTTGTTTTCACCACCCCCTGGTGGCCTTCAGGGCGATGTCTATCCCCAGGTTGTGCAGTGGGGAAGGTATTACAAGTTTATTCCCTCTCAGCAACAGATCAGATGCGGACACCATTAACTCTGATTTATTTGCGTGAAAACACCAGAGGACTGATTGCTGGGCTGCAAACCTGTCCGCTGTCTGTTCCAGAAGAGTGTGCCACTGTCCAGTCCTGACAGCAGTCATAACCCTTTGGAGGCATGGGTCAGATTGTGTGAGTGAATAACTGGGGCTGTATTTTATCACTCTCATTCTGTCGTTCATACAGCCATGCTGTGTGTCTCACGTATATGCTCGTTCTCCTTCCTACTTCCGTACTCGCCCCATAACCCCTTGCTTCTCTTAAAGAGGTATTCTCTATTAAAGTCTGAACATCACGGGTAGCTGCACTATTTTATTAAACCAGACAAACAATCATGAGAAAATTATGACATTACTTAGTGACATAAATACATACAAGATCCTGAAACAAGACCCAGGTGGTGAAGAAAAAGGTGATAGATTGTCTGAAGCAGTTAGAACAGAACAATGCTATTGACAGAACGTTGTACCATAGATTATACCCAGAGGAAGCTACACCTAGTCTGTATGGTTTACCTAATATATCCAAAGGAATTGAATCGAGTGCAACTGGACTTGGTATATATGCATGAAGACGTTTCGCCTCTCATCCAAGAGGCTTCATCAGTTCGTGCCTTTCTGACTAGACCAAGCTAGTCTGACTGGCTGGTGATGAAACTCGGATATTTATCCTCTTTGGAGTCGTTATGGGCTCACCAGTATCTCCCAATGTGGGCAACTTATATATGGAAGTGGTAGAACACAGGGCCCTGAACTCCTTCAGAGGAACACCTCCGAGCCACTGGTTCAGATATGTGGACAACACATGGGTCAAAATCCAAACACAAGAGGTGCAAGCGTTTACCAAACACATCAACTCAGTGGACAAGAACATTAAGTTCACAAGGGAAGACGTAAAGAATAACAATTTGCCCCTCTTGAACTGTGACGTCCACATTGGGGAAGACAGGAGCCTCCACATTGGGGTTTACAGGAAACCTACACACACAGACCAATATCTACTTTTTGACATATACCACCCTCTGGGACACAAACTGAGCGTCATCAGAACTTTGCAACACAGAGCTGACAATATGCCCAGCAGCACTCAGGCCCAACGAGAAGAACACAAACACCTGAAGGGAGCTTTAAAAATCCGCAGCTACCCCAGTTAGACCTTTGTGAAAACTGCAACACATTCCAAAAAGACCAACCAGGTGTGCGACGAGGAGAAAAGGAACAGAAGGAATAGCACAGTCATCCCGTATGTTTCTGGGGTCTCCGAGAAACTCAGGAGAACTTTTAACAAACACCGCATCCCGGTATACTTCAAACCCAGCAACACACTCCGACAAAGACTGGTTCATCCCAAAGACCATGTACCACACAACCGGAAAAGCAATCTGGTGTACGCTGTACAATGCAATGAGGATTGCACTGACCTATACATAGGAGAAACCAAACAACCCCTACACAAACGGATGGCCCAACACAGAAGGCCAAACTCCTCAGGACAAGACTCAGCAGTTTATCTACACCTAAAGGAGAAGACACACTCCTTCGAGGACAGCAATGTACACATTTTGGACAGGGAAGATAGATGGTTTGAAAGAGGGCTGAAGGAAGCCATCTATGCGAAACTGGAAAAACCATCCCTCAACAGAGAAGGAGGTCTGTGACACCACCTATCTCCCACTTTCAATACCGTCCTTTCATCTCTACCCAGGAGACTCAACACAACCCCAACGAGCGCCGCTGCTTAACATCGGATCACAAAGGGCCATGCTCATCAGTACCTCTGATAACGACGGGCGTTGCTAAACATTGGAACACAAAAGAGCCACGTATATCAATACCTCTGATAACGACGGGTGTTGCTAAACATCGGAACACAAAGAGCCATGGACATCATTAGCTCTGATAACGACTCCAAAGAGGATAAATATCTGAGTTTCATCACCAGCCAGTCAGACTAGCTTGGTCTAGTCAGAAAGGCACGAACTGATGAAGCCTCTTGGATGAGAGGCGAAACGTCTTCACGGATATATACCAAGTCCAGTTGAACTCGATTCAATTCCTTTGGATAACCATGACCTGGATGAATGAGAACATTCACAGACATGTTTACCTGATATACATAAACAGGACGTACCATTACGGCCCATTGTTAGCATGGTTAACTCAGTGACCTATAACATCTCTTCTTAAGTTTCTGGCATCTATACTTAACCCGTTGGTAGGCAGTATTGAACATCACATTCAGAACACTATGGATTTTGTGGATAAGGTGACGGACATCATTATGGAGTTGGATGAAACAATGGTCTCTTATGATGTTATGTCCCTCTTCACGTGCCTTCCTGTTGCTGAAGCAGTGGAGGTAGTCCCTATGAAATTACAGATTGACCCCACCCTTAGCAATAGGACCACCCCTAACACTGACCAAGTGTGTCTGCTGCTGAAGCTTTGTCTTCAGTCCACATACTTAACATATACGGACCCGGCGTTATGAATTACCAGCCAGGAAAATATACATACACACACACACACACACACACACACACACACACACACACACACACACACACACACACACACACACACACACACACATATATACACTACCGTTCAAAAGTTTGGGGTCACATTGAAATGTCCATATTTTTGAAGGAAAAGCACTGTACTTTTCAATGAAGATAACTTTAAACTAGTCTTAACTTTAAAGAAATACACTCTATACATTGCTAATGTGGTAAATGACTATTCTAGCTGCAAATGTCTGGTTTTTGGTGCAATATCTACATAGGTGTATAGAGGCCCATTTCAAGCAACTATCACTCCAGTGTTCTAATGGTACAATGTGTTTGCTCATTGGCTCAGAAGGCTAATTGATGATTAGAAAACCCTTGTGCAATCATGTTCACACATCTGAAAACAGTTTAGCTCGTTACAGAAGCTACAAAACTGACCTTCCTTTGAGCAGATTGAGTTTCTGGAGCATCACATTTGTGGGGTCAATTAAACGCTCAAAATGGCCAGAAAAAGAGAACTTTCATCTGAAACTCGACAGTCTATTCTTGTTCTTAGAAATGAAGGCTATTCCATGCGAGAAATTGCTAAGAAATTGAAGATTTCCTACACCGGTGTGTACTACTCCCTTCAGAGGACAGCACAAACAGGCTCTAACCAGAGTAGAAAAAGAAGTGAGAGGCCGCGTTGCACAACTGAGCAAGAAGATAAGTACATTAGAGTCTCTAGTTTGAGAAACAGACGCCTCACAGGTCCCCAACTGGCATCTTCATTAAATAGTACCCGCAAAACACCAGTGTCAACATCTACAGTGAAGAGGCAGCTGCGGGATTCTGGGCTTCAGGGCAGAGTGGCAAAGAAAAAGCCATATCTGAGACTGACCAATAAAAGAAAAAGATTAAGATGGGCAAAAGAACACAGACATTGGACAGAGGAAGACTGGAAAAAAGTGTTGTGGACGGATGAATCCAAGTTTGAGGTGTTTGGATCACAAAGAAGAACGTTTGTGAGACGCAGAACAAATGAAAAGATGCTGGAAGAATGCCTGACGCCATCTGTTAAGCATGGTGGAGGTAATGTGATGGTCTGGGGTTGCTTTGGTGCTGGTAAGGTGGGAGATTTGTACAGGGTAAAAGGGATTCTGAATAAGGAAGGCTATCACTCCATTTTGCAACGCCATGCCATACCCAGTGGACAGCGCTTGATTGGAGCCAATTTCATCCTACAACAGGACAATGACCCTAAACACACCTCCAAATTGTGCAAGAACTATTTAGAGCAGAAGCAGGCAGCTGGTATTCTATCGGTAATGGAGTGGCCAGCGCAGTCACCAGATCTGAACCCCATTGAGCTGTTGTGGGAGCAGCTTGACCGTATGGTACGCAAGAAGTGCCCATCCAACCAATCCAACTTGTGGGAGCTGCTTCTGGAAGCGTGGGGTGCAATTTCTCCAGATTACCTCAACAAATTAACAGCTAGAATGCCAAAGGTCTGCAATGCTGTAATTGCTGCAAATGGAGGATTCTTTGACGAAAGCAAAGTTTGATGTAAAAAAAATCTTATTTCAAATACAAATCATTATTTCTAACCTTGTCAATGTCTTGACTCTATTTTCTATTCATTTCACAACATATGGTGGTGAATAAGTGTGACTTTTCATGGAAAACACAAAATTGTTTGGGTGACCCCAAACTTTTGAACGGTAGTGTATATATATATATATATATATATATATATATATATATATATATATATATGGAGCTGCCAGGGAAGAGGAAAAGAGGAAGGCCAAAGAGGAGGTTTATGGATGGTGTGAGGGAAGACATGTAGGTGGCTGGTGTGACAGAGGAACAGGAAGAAATGGAAATGGATGATCTGCTGTGGCGACCCCTAACGGGAGCAGCCGAAAGTAGTAGTAGTAGATATATATATATATATATATATATATATATATTATATTTTAGCGTTTTTTCCTGAAACCGTCAATGGTGCTGTGAGTGCTCGACTAATGAGCAGAATATCAAATGTTGATATATATATACATACACACACACACACACACACACAAACACGCTATATGTAGAAAAATATTGGGACACACCTCTTAATCATTGAATTCAGGTGTTTTATTCAGACCCATTGCCACGGGTGTATAAAATCAAGCAGCTAGCCATGCAGTCTGCATTTACAAACATTTGTGAAAGAATGGGTCATTCTGAAAAGCTCAGTGAATTCAAGCGTGGTAGTCATATGATGCCACCTTTGCAATAAGTCAGTTCATGAAATTTCTTCCCTGCTAGATATTCCACAGTCAACTGTCAGTAGTATTATTGAAAAGTGGGAGCGTTTAGAAACAACAGCAACTCGGCCACGAAGTGGCAGACCACGTAAAATCACACAGCAGGGTCAACGAGTGCTGAGGCACATAGTGTGTAAAAGTCACCAACGCTCTGTTGACTCAATACCTGCAGAGTTCCAAACTTTCTTTGGCATTAACATCAGCACAAAAACTGTGCACCGGGAGCTTCATGGAATGAGTTTCCATGGCCGAGCAGCTGCATGCAAGCCTTACATCACCAAGCACAATGACAAGCGTCGGATGGAGTGGTGTAAAGCACGCTGCCACTGGACTCTGGAGCCATGGAAACGTGTTCTGTGGAGTGACGAATCACACTTCTCTGTCTGGCAGTGGAAATGCAGATCACTGTGGGAAAGATCCGAAATGCCCAGCTAGAGGTCAGAAGTGCCATAAATGTAATGGTAATGATCATTTCTCTAAAGTATATATATGACCAAGAATATAGGGCAACAAATAGTCAATCATGTGGAAGAGCAGTCGGATTATGCTTTTGTGGTGAGTGATGACTCAGTGCAAAATAGACTGGATGTTTGCCTGGGTGGAGTAACCTTAAAGATGCTCGTAGACTCTGGTGCAACCTGCAATATAATTGATGAGAAAACCTGGGGGAAACTGAAGTCAAAGCATGTAAAATGCCATTCCTGTGTTCTAGAGGCAGAGAGAAAAATGTATACTTATACATGTAGCCAGCCGTTAGCAACAAAAGGAGCTTTCAAATGTGAAACAAAGATTGGAGATTCCACTGATTATGCTGAGTTCATTGTCATCAAAGGAGATGGTAAGCCACTATTGGGAAAGGATACAGCAGTAAAGCTGGGAGTATTGAGAATTGGCACAAATATTACAGCAGTTGTAGATCTGAAACAGTCATTACAGGCACAGTGCCCAGGTGTATTCCAGAGTGTGGGAAAACTAAAAACCAAGCAAATCAGTCTTTGCATCAATCCTGACATTCAGCCAGTAGCGCAGCCCTTAAGGCGGATACCGTTTAATCTTAGGGGACATGCAGAGCAAAATAAATGAATAAATAAAAGAACTGTTAGACATGGACATCATTGAAACAGTGAGTGGACCTACTCCACCATGGGTTGATCCAGTAGTAATTGTGCCAAAAGGCAACTCTGAAATTGGACTTTGTCTTGATATGTGTCAAGCAAACTGTGCTATCGTCAGGGAACGATACACCATACCTACAGTAGATTAAATCCTGTAAGGCATGAACGGGTCCATGGTGTTCAGCAAAGTGGATCTTAAGTGGGATTACCACCAACTGATGCGATGTTTGCTTTGAGAATGTTGATTGAGAAGTATAGAGAAGGCCAGAAGGAGTTACATTGTGTCTTTGTAGATTTACAGAAAGCATATGACAGGGTGCCGAGAGAGGAGGTGTGGTATTGTACGAGGAAGTCAGGAGTTGCAGAGAAGTATGTAGGAGTGGTACAAGATGTGTAGTATGAGGGAAGTGTGACAATGGTGAGGTGTGTGGTTGGAATGACAGATGGTTTCAAGGTGGAGGTGGGATTACATCAAGGATCGGCTCTGAGCCCTTTCTTGTTTGCAATGGTGATGGACAGGTTGACGGACGAGATCAGGCAGGAGTCTCTGTGGACGATGATGTTCGCGGATGACATTGTGATCTGTAGCGAGAGTAGGGTGCAGGTTGAGGAGAGCCTGGAGAGGTGGAGGTATGCACTGGAGAGAAGAGGAATGAAAGTCAGTAGGAGCAAGACGGAATACCTATGCGTGAATGTGAGGGAAGACAGCAGAATGGTGAGGATAGAAGAAGTAGAGGTGACAAAGGCATATGAGTTTAAATACTTGGGGTCAGCTGTCCAAAGTAATGGGGAGTGCAGAAGAGAGGTGAAGAATAGAATGCAGGCAGGGTGGAGTGGGTGGAGAAGAGTGCCAGGAGTGATTTGCGACAGAAGGGTACCAGCATGAGTTAAAGGGAAGGTTTACAAGATGGTTGTGAGACCAGCTACTTTATATGGTTTGGAGACAGTGGCACTGATGAAAAGACAGGAGGCGGAGCTGGAGATGGCAGAGTTGAAGACGCTAAGATTTTAATTGGGAGTGATGAAGGAGGACAGGATTAGGAATGATTATATTAGAGGGACCACTCAAGTTGGACGGTTTGGAGACAAAGCAAGAGAGGCAAGATTGAGATGGTTTGGACACGTGTGGAGGAGAGATGCTGGGTATATTGGGAGAAGGATGCTGAATATGGAGCTGCCAGGGAAAAGGAAAAAAGGAAGGCCAAAGAGGAGGTTTATGGGTGTGGTGAGGGAAGACATGCAGGTGGCTGGTGTGACAGAGGAAGATGCAGAAGACAGGAAGAAATGGAAACGGATGATCTGCTGTGGTGACCCCTAACGGGGGCAGCCAAAAGTAGTAGTAGTAGTAGTAGTAGATTATTATTATCACAGGGCCGACACACAATGTTTATTATGAAACTACTGCAGACACTACTCGTTGTAACAAGATAGTAAAGATAACATTCAGTAAGCAACCTGTATTGCCTGAAAAGATCCATCTGATTTGTGTATGATCAGGCTTATATCCATTTCCTTGTATGGTATATATGCAGCTCAGGAAGAGATCAAGTCACTCTCTACTGTGTTAGAATGTCATATAAACATCACTACAGCTGCCATCACGGCCACGGTGAGACGCTTAGATAATGTTGGACACGTAACAACTGAAAATAGACTGTGAAAATGTTCCTATTCAAGTTTACAAACGGCACCCCAAACTCACGCCCATCAATTGTACATGTACAGTAAATGCACCAATTCCTTATTCCTTCAAAAACAGGGGGGGGAAAAGCCTGTGAAAATGTTCCTATTCAAGTTTACAAATGGCACCCCATACTCACGCGCATCAGTTGTACATATACAGTAAATGCACCAATTCCTTCAAACACAGAAAAAGTTCCGGCTATGTCTGGTGCCAGTCAGTCAGTTTGGCATGTGGAAATATGGATTAACCTGCAAATATGGATAAACCTGCAAAAAAGAAAAGACTGTGCAGCTACAATAAGCAATGGGAAGTAAAAAAGACATGGGTTAAGCCTGTCAGCAGTGACTCAACGAATGCCTCGTGTACTTTATGTCGCAGGGAATTTTCAGTTGGCCATGGAGATGAGAATGACCTGACTCAGCATGCTTCCACAGAAATGCACAAGAAGGCCACACTAGCTAAAGGTACAGGCAATATTGGTGCATTCTTCATGGCGTCTGCTGTGGAAATTTACAAAATTGGGGCAAGTGAAGTCTTGTACGTGTATCAAACTGTTAAACATGGACTCCGCTACAACAGCACCGACTGTCTTGTTAAGCTCAACGGCGTTGTTTCATGACTCAGATGTGGTGAAGAAGATGCACTCGGGAAGAATGAAAGCTGAGATGATCACAATGAATGTTTTAGGGCCAAAGACTGTGCAGGATATTCTGGATGATCTGTCCCCAACTGAAGGTGAGCCTTTGTTTTACTGGGTTGCCACCGATGCCATAAACAACGGAAATAGAAAAATGTTTCCAGTGTGTGTGAGATATTTTTCCGTGTCTGATGGGAGTACAGTGCAAGTTACTTGACTTTTATGAAAACAGTGGTGAAACTGCACATGGTATACATCAAGCTTTGATAAACAGTCTGGAAAAGTATGAACTGGATGTTAAACACATCACAGCCTATGCAGCACATAATGCCAATGTCAGCTTTGGAAAACACCACTCCGTTTACCAGTTATTGAGCAGTGCCAACAGTTGCATTCTGAAAGCTAACTGCCCGGCTCACATAGCTCATAACACCTGCAAGCACGCCTGTGATCAGCTGTCAGTGGATATTGAGTCACTCGTTTTATTAAAGATCTACATCCACTTCTCAGTATCTGCTTCCAGAAGAGAGGAACTGCGTGCATTTTTTGCCTTTGTTACTATTGAGTGGCGTGAAATTCTGTGTCATGTTTGCACACGATGGCTGTCTCTAAATCCAGCTGTTGACTGTCTCCTGCAGAGCTGGCCAAATCTCACTTCATACTTCAGGTCCCTTGGGGAGACCTGTCCTGTGGCATTGAAGAGGATTTTTGAGGATGAAGAAAAAACTGGAACTACTGAGATTTAGCTGTGCTTTTTCCACAACGTGGGGTGTGTTTTTGACACACTCGTTAGAAAGCTGGAGGAAACAACGCTCTGCTTATGAGGAGGTGGGAAAATTCAAAGCAAAGATGCTTCAGCGGAAACAAGACAGCTTTTTTGGATACCAAACCAGGCAGGTGATGGACAGACAAGTGTCAGCACAAAGATCAAAGCAGCAAAAGGACTTTCTGTAGTTCTATGACTCTGTCATTGCAAACATTGACAAGTGGTTTGATTTCTCATCAGAAAATGTAATGATGAAACTGAAACCGACTGGCCTACATGAGGAGCTCTCCTTCACTGACCTGGAGCAGGTGGTGGCTGCCCTCAAAATGACAGAGATAGTCAGTATGGACCAACTCTATGTAGAGTTTTGTGCTAGCAGGGAGGAAATACAGAAAGCCAGACAGGATACCACAAAATCCACCAGAGAAGTGGGTGGCAGTTTTCCAAAACACAGGGAAAGCCAACTTGATCAACATGTTCAGGATTGTCTCATTTGTCCTCAGTGTGCCGGGCTCAAATGCCTTTGTAAAGAGGATTTTCTCTGATGATCATTAAATGGTCAGACTCAAGAAACAGATGCAGTACAGAGCTGATCACAAATGAACTTCAAATATCTGAACTGTGACTTGTCATGTAAGGACTTTTCTCTGGCTGCACAAAAGGACAAAAGGCTGCTTGAATTGGTGAAGAGCAGCAAAAAATATCCATGGAAAAAGTAGACTTGGTGAGCAGAAGCATACCCCTCTTTTCCCCTTTTGAATTTAAATGTTTTGTTGTTGTGAGGTCCAAGTTGTGATTTACAACTTATAGTTTTAGTGAATAAGAATATGAAGCATTCATTCCCCACCACTGTTTGTGTACACAGAGGGTGCATCTCCTGTGAGTCTCTGCTGTTTGATTCCTCTGCAAAACTACAGCATACAGAAGCTATTGCTACTTCTAGTTTGTCACTTGCAGGATTAACAAGAAGGGGGTAACTTTTTCTAACCTATAGAGCAAGAGTTACAAGTGTTTTGACTTAGACTAATAGTAAAGAATGTTCAAATAAAGGACTGTGTTAAAGGTACCTGCTGTAAATTAACAAACTATTATTAAACCTACCGTATGTTGCCAAGGCATGAGAGTTGTGTATTGACCTTTAATTTGACTGTAAGAGATTAGCTATCATTATGACAAATGGCTTAAAACAATACACTGTATATTCACACAACACCATACTACCCACATCGCCACGGCACACAACCTTTTGTCCCTTATTTGGTAGTGTAAAAGTTGGAAACTCTAGCTACAAAAGTCTAACAAGTTCAGAAAATTTCATCCCTTGTAATGCAGCCTTCTAAACCAGGAAAAGACAACACGTATACCATATCACAATATTACAATATCCAAAATCCCAGTCTTATATCATGATATCAATGTAATATCGATATATTGCCCAGCCCTATGTGAAATTGCATATTTTTTATTGAAAAACGTAAAATGTTCTTAGAGAAGGACCCCAACCCCCCCCCCCCCCCCGGCAAATATATGCACCTGTCTTCCACAAATGTAGGGAAAACATTTAAATTTTAAGCTATTCCGACGCGTGTGAATGCGGGCTGGCATCGTATGCTCGAGGACATATGGTGCGCACAACAGCACCGCTGCTGAAAAAAATTATAGGGGAAACACTGATATCGACTGAATTAATTTTTAAGTATCGTCATTAAAATATACAGTAAATAAGCATATCATTTCATGGTTGTCTTTTAACATATAAACCTACATAATATTGAACCATTCAATATGCATCTGTTGTTGCATTAAAAAGTCAGAAAAAAATTAGTTTGTCAGAGCCCGCCCATAAGAACCAAATGCCCGGTCAGTTACTTTCCTCTGGTGCCGGGTCTGCATACAGGGGGCAGTTGTGTTATTCGTCCATTGCAGCAATGAGGACCCTCTAGTCATCCTGTGATGGATGACAGATGACTTGCGCGATGATTAAAGTGAGGAAGAGTTGCGCATCATCAACCTCACTCTTTCGTCCGAGACCACCTACTACCAATAGCAAGACTAGCAAGATGACTGGCAATGGAGACGGATGCAGATTTTTCCTCAGGGCTTCTTCCTGAAGCCTTCCCTGTATACAAGTATACCCGCAAGGCAGCAGAGGTTTTAAATCAGTTTTCCTTCTCCTAGATGAACTGCCTGACAAGGCTAACGAGCTTCGTCTACCCGGGGGGCAGTACTATAAGCAGAAAAATGGGTGCGCTATGGGTTTCCTAGTTTCACCTATAGTGGCTCTGATGTCCTATCCAGGGGACACCATCTAGCCATTGTTTCAGATTTGTGGATGACACCCGAGTTAAAATTAAATCTCAGGATGTACCACATTTCACTGACCACATGAACTATGTGGATGACCACATCAAGTTCACCAGGGAGGATGTGAAAAATTACAGGTTCGCCTCCTTAGACTGTGAAATTGCTATTGGTGACGGGAGACGGTTGAAAGTTGATGTGTGTTGTGAACCAGCACACACTGATCAGTACTTAAGGTTTGACTCTCATCATCCACTGGAGCACAAACTAGGAGTCACACCACTGAGCTGACAACGTCCCCACCGACACAGCAGCCAGGGAAAGGGAGAAATCCCACAATAAGCAGGCCCTGGGTAAGTATGGTTATCCTAACTGGGTGTCAAAGCCAGGAAGATCCTCAAACAGTGCACCAGCCAATCGAAGACAGGAGGACAACTGCTGTCTAAGCATAAACCAGTGGTGATTCCGTAAATGGTGGGAGTGTTGGAACAGTTGAGATGCATATTTTCCAAACGTCTCTGTTCCTTTCAAAGCCCAAAACATGCTGTGCCAGAAATTGGTCCACCCCAAGGATTGGGTCCCCGGCACAAACAGAGCAATATATAGTGTACGTTGTTAAGTGCCGGGAGGATTGCTGTGACTTGCACATCAGATAAACCAAACTTCCGTGTTGTGCCATCCGCAAAGCGGATGGCACAACACGGAAGATCTACCTTGTCAGGCCAGGACTCGGCAGTCTATACCTATCTACAGGACAGTTGCCACTTTTTCAAGGATGAGGATATGCACATCCTTGATAGGAAGGAATGCTGGTTTGAATGGTGAGTGAAAGAGACCATCTACATGAAGAGGGAATGACCATCCCAGAACCAAGGAGGGGGGCTAAGAGTACATCTATTGCCATCTTACAACACTATGATTGCAGCTATTCCCCCGATCCTCTGTGAATAGTACATGTGGCCATTGTAACTTTAATTAATGGTCATGGCAATTTGCATATGAAACTGATCGCCAGTTTCTGTTGTTATGCAACTGTGCTGTTTTAACGTTGGGGATGCCTGCAGTCCGCTGAGACTGACCAAGTCACTTAGATGAGTGATGAAAGGTTTCTCCCACTAAACATTGTGTCAAGATGAACAGATTGAACTTTCTGGGATTTCCTTACCTGGATTAGTTAGCATGCATCAAGACAGATTAATTTCAGTTTTCAAATGAATTTTACATGTGGCCCTAATCCTCTTCCACGGTGCTGAATGTGTGAATGTTGAACATTAATATCAGATAACATTAACATCAAGTGGTTTTTTTCTACTTCACTTATTTAAAAGATGTCCATTGCATTCATTTTTACCATCTCCTCGATGTTGAAAAGACTACAAATGTCACTTGTAGCTATATTTATAAAAAACTGACTTTCCAGCTAGTCTTTAGCATTGTCATGGTCTTTGTGAGCAAATGCAGAGGAAAGCTAGTAAGCAATAACAAGCTCAACATAACAGATATCAACGTTGTGATTATTGATTTTCAATATATTTAGATGAATTTATATTTAATGCTGAAATAATGTAATACTTTTAGATGTATCGATTGCAGTACTTTATTGTATAACAATTAATCAGTGTGGCTACAACACAGCAGTAGAATGAATGAAAAGGATCGAGAATTATATCAATTTTCTGTTTGTGGCCTACAGTATAAAATGGCCATTGCCGGTATGATGACAATGTGTTGGGAGTGCGTCTTATAATGATACTTGATATTCAACAATATGTTACAACTTGTAATTCTTTTTCAGTTTCTTAAGCTGAAAATCTCTTTGAACTTTTAGGATTTACTAAAACATTGTTCATGTCTGCAAGTTCATTAAGTCCAGACTAATAGAGAAATAAAGATCCATACATTATGAATGGTTGATTAAGATGTTTTCGTAGTTGGGCTCATCATTCACAGTGAACTCCACCCCTTCGTTAGCGATGACCTCTGTGAAACTCCCAGCTTCTGCAGCTGGTCCCACAGTTGGTGTATTACTCTCAGTTTGTCCAATGTTTGCGGTACCACTCTGGAACCTGGCTTCCTCAGCCTTCATCTCCAAGCCAGATTCAGATGAAGAGTACACCGCTTTTGGAGTATTCTTTAAAATAGATGACAATGGCCTTTTTTCAGTGCCATGCTCTGACTGTGGACTGTCATTTGAACCCATTATGCTGGGTGAGTTGAGGGAAGTATGTTTTTTTCTGCTAGGCTTGGATATGCTAACCCCACCTCCAGAAGGTTCCCCTTGCTCCCACATACTAGCCCGGGCCCCAAGCTTCCTCCTGGGAGGTTTGATAATCCCATCAGCCTTAGCAATGGGCCTCCAGGTCTCCTTCTCTTTCTGTCTCTGGAGGCTGCCAAGCCTCCGTAGCATAGCTTGAACAGGACCCTCAGAGGGGTTCTCTACTTTAGATGTAGGCCTACCTGCCCTTCCCACTGTCACATATACAGTGGTGACCTTTTCAGTGACTCCCACCTGAGCATCAGGGGTAGATGCTGGCACCTGGGCACCTTTCTGAGACGTAGTGTTGGACATAGTGTGTCTTCGTCCTGATGACCCAGGGACTTGTAAGGTGATGTTGGATGGAGTAGTTAAGGTCCTGTCTGCTCCATGTTCCCCTGTTTCACTGCTTGTTTCCTGATTGTCTTCCCCTTTCCCTTCCACCTCCTTTTCTCTCTCCTCTGTTTCGGCTCTGTCTTCCTCTCCAGATCTACCCATACCTCCTTGAGCCTGGAGGGCAGACAGCATCAAAACCCCCCAGGAGGATTTGGTTTTGGTGCGTGATGGTCCAGGGGGAGCGCCTAAATCCTGGGCTGAACCGCGCTGCTCCTTGGGGCTGAAACGGGTACCTTCAGCGAAGGAGACTGAGGGCCGCTTGGACTTGGCGATGCTGGATGTACGTGGGATGGAGAAAGATAGAGCAATGTCCTCACCACTGAAGCCTGATGGATCCAAGAACATGTTACATTTAGAGGCCATCTCCTGGAACTCGCCACCCGCCACTGCAGGAATATCTGCCCAAAATGAAACAGGTGAGAGGGCAGTTGAAGAGCAGAGAAATAGATGATAACAACAATAATTATCATTATCTTTATTTGTATAGCACCTTTAAAACATTTATAACATGTTTAACAGCAGAAAAAATCTGAATATTCTGAATAAAAAAAATTATGTCACAATTGTGATGCATGAAATAAAAACTAAAATCAAAAGCAGACCAATTTAAAAAGTAAAGTAGAAAGAAAGGGGATGATAAAAATCAAACAGTATAAAGTAAGTTATAAAAATGGATTGCTCATAAAAGTGCTTTTTAAAGGATTAGTTCAGAATTTTTGAGGTCTATCTCTATTTTCTACACACCACTTAGTATGTAATACATTGATCGAATTGGGTGGCACGGTGGTGCAGTGGTTAGCGCAGTCACCTCACAGCAAGAAGGTCCTGGGTTCGAGCCCCAGGGTTGTCCAACCTTGGGGGTCGTCCCGGGCCGTTCTCTGTGTGGAGTTTGCATGTTCTCCCTGTGTCTGCGTGGGTTTTCTCTGGGTGCTCCTGTTTCCTCCCACAGTCCAAAGACATGTAGGTCAGGTGAATCGGTCTTACTAAATTATCCCTAGGTGTGTGTGTGCGCCCTATGATGGCCTGGCAGCCTGTCCAGGGTGTCTCCCCGCCTGTCGCCCAGTGACTGTCGGCATAAGCTCCAGCATCCCTGTGACCCTGAGAGCAGGATAAGCGGTTTGGATAATGGATGGATGGATGGATGAATGATCGGATTC
The DNA here is from genome assembly GCF_029633865.1 of Lampris incognitus. Taxonomy (NCBI): domain Eukaryota; kingdom Metazoa; phylum Chordata; class Actinopteri; order Lampriformes; family Lampridae; genus Lampris; species Lampris incognitus. The sequence goes on along the minus strand of NC_079217.1, from coordinate 27,619,363 downwards.
ATGATCACAGTCATCCATTCGTTTCTTCATACCGGACACGCAGCTTCAGCTTGCCATCTACATTTCAATGCGATTAATGGGGGACAAAGCTACAATCCTCATTCAACGCAAGCTTATTAGGACCACCAATGGAGGATTTTTTTTTCCCCTCTCAAAGAGGGGGTGCACGCGGGGAGGTTATTCTGAGTTTAAAATCAGAATTTGGGGAAAAAAAAGTCAGAAATAACTTATGAAATTAAAGCCAGAATTTCTGAGAAAAAGTCAGATTTTGTGTTTATTGGAGCTAATCGTTAAAATGGATGACATGAATTTTCTTATCAAGTTATATTTTGGAACTGAATTTAGTAAAACGGAAATTCTGTCCGTTGGCACAAAATCACCTTATTATAACAAGTATTTGTACTTTGAAGCGACATTGTCACGAACTGAGTCTTTTCAGAAGGAGAAATCATTTGGATTTAAACAAGGTTGTAGCTTTTGTACAGGAGAAACTATCGAGAAATGGCCAAATGCAAGGCTAGTTGGATGCATCTTTGAGCTATTAAGGGATTTGTGGTGCAACAAGATGTGATATGATCAAATTAATTGATCCTCAAGGTGTGGTACTGCGGCGGGCACATCGTCTGTGTTGATGGCAGTACTCTACCCAAGGTCCTAGTGCACTGTGGCATATGGACTCTTATGATAAACAAGCTGCTTTGCTATGCCACTGCAGAGTGACTCCTACTGGTAATCACTTCTAGGCTGTGTTGCAGGGAACAGCGTGGTAGGAAATGTAAATTCTTAAGTATTTTTTGCACTGAATGAAGATGGTGGATTTGTCCCCCATTAATAGCATTCAATTCTAGATAGAAGACAAGCTAGAGATGCATGTCCAGTGGGATGAAAGCATGGATAAATGTGAAAATTAAATATATAAAATGAATATATATGTTCTACATTAGCTACTACTACTACTTTCGGCTGCTCCTGCTGGGGGTCGCCACAACAGATCATCTGTTTCAACCTCTTCCTGTCCTCTTTATCTTCCTCTGTCATGCCAGCCACCTGCATGTTCTCCCTCACCATATCCATAAACCTCCTCTTTGGCCGTCCTCTTTTCCTCTTCCCTGGCAGCTCCATCTTCAGCATCCTTCTCCCAATATACCCAGAATCTCTCCTCCACACATGTCCAAACCATCTCAATCTTGCCTCTCTTGCTTTATCTCCAAACCATCCAACCTGAGCTGTCCCTCTAATACTCGTTCTTAATCCTGTCCTAATGAAAATCTTAGCATCTTCAACTCTGCCACCTCCAGCCCCACCTCCTGTCTTTTCGTCAGTGGCACAGTCTCCAAACCATACAACATAGTCGGTCTCACTACAACCTTGTAAACCTTTCTTTTAACTCTTGCTGGTACCCTTCTGTCACAAGTCACTCCTGACTCTCTTCTCTACCCACTCCACTCTGCCTGCACTCTCTTCTTCACCTCTCTTCTGCACTCCCCATTACTTTGAATAGTTGACCCCAAGTATTTAAACTCATACACCTTCATCACCTCTACTCCTTGCATCCTCACCATTCTGCTGTCCTCCCCCTCATTCACGCATATGTATTCCAGCTTGTTCCTACTGACTTTCATTCCTCTTCTCTCCGGTGCATAACTCCACTTCTCCATGTTCTCCTCAACCAGCTCCCTACTCTCACTACAGATCACAATGTAATCCGCGAACATCATAGTCCATGGAGAATCCTGTGTAAACTCATCCATCAACCTGTCCATCACCATTGCAAACAAGAAAGGGCTCAGAGACGATCCTTGATGTAATCCCACCTCCACCTTGAACCCATCTGTCATTCCTGACGCACACCTCACCACCGTCACATGGCCCTCATACATATCCTGCACCACTCTTGCATACTTCTCTACCACTCCCATATTCCTCATACAATACCACACCTTCTCTCTCAGCACCCTGTCATATGCTTTCTCTAAATCCACAAAGACACAATGTAACTCCTTCTGGCCTTTTCTATACTTCTCCATCAACATTCTCAAAGCAAACATAACTTCTTTAGTGCTGTTTCCTGGCATGAAACCATACTGCTGCTCACTAATCATCACCTCTCCTCTTAACCTAGCTTCTATTACTCTTTCCCATATCTTCATGCTGTGGCTGATCAACTTTATACCTCTGTAGTTGCTACAGCTCTGCACATTGCCCTTGTTTTTGAATACATGAGTATAAAATAGATATACTTCAAAAATGCTAAACTAGTCCTTTAAGGAGTGATTTAGAAAGATGAAACTGATTTTTGTTTTATTCTGAGCTCTTCAGACAGGGTGTTCAATAGGCTAGAGGTCCTGACAGCAAAAGCCCTATCACCTTTGATCTTAAGGAGTAACTAAACCCTTGACCATTTTAGTGAGTTTGCTGACATTCACAGGTTAAAAACCATTTAGAAGTTATCCCAGAAGGTTGAATCAGTTTATCTAGGCACAAAGTTTGGTGGGAGAAACGTTTCATCAGTCATCTAAGTGACTTCATCAGTCTCAGCTGACTGCAGGTACCCCCAACCTTATAAACAGCACAGTTGCATAACGACCAAAACCGATGATCGATTTCATATCGTTTATGGTTTCATCTAGAACTGGGCTGCCCAAAGTGGGGCCTGCAAGCCAAAATTGGCCCACCACAAGGTTCTACTTGGCCCGCAAAATGTTTCTAGTAAAAAAAAAATTTTTTTTTAAAAGATAATAATCTACTACTACTACTTTCGGCTGCTCCCGTTAGGGTTCGCCACAGCGGATCATCTGTTTCCATTTCTTCCTGATAGATAATCAAATTATATTACATTATATTATTATCATTACAATAATGTACCTAATAATATATTTGTTTTGTTATATTCAGTTATATCAGTTCTGGCTATTTTTAATTCAGAATACATCAGAGATACATTTATTTGAAAATGTCTTATTTAGATGCATTAATTTAATTAAATTGTCCTCTCCTTTTAACATCTTTTTCCTCTTTATGCCCCCCTCTTTACCTACCTATGCCTCTCTCTACCTACCTCTCTTTACCTACCTACCTACCTACCTACCTACCTATGTACCTCTCTGTCTCTACCTCTCTCTACCTACCTACATCTCTCTCTCTCTCTCTCTCTCTCTCTCTCTCTCTCTCTCTCTCTCTCTCTCTCTCTCTCTCTCTCTCTCTCTCTCTCTCTCTCTCTCTCTCTCTCTCTACCTCTCAGGGACTATTGGCACACTTTTCCAGCCTCAGACAGGTAGACATGGTGGAAGAGAGTCTGAGTATGCTACACTTTTCAGCAACCTAGCCCAGGAGTTTGACAGACACTTTGAGGACTTCAGGGACAGTGCATCAGACTTGGAGTTGTTTTCCCAGCCCTTCACCATCAGTGTGGACTCAGTCAGTGATGAACTTCAGATGGAGTTTCAGTGTGACTCAGAGCTCAAAAAGAAGTTCAACTCTCTCTATCCGCAGGACTTCTCCAAATATGTCTCTCAGACAGGTATCCAAAGATAAGGAAACATGCCCAGGTGATGCTCTCCCTTTTTGGTAGCACCTACATCTGTGAACAGACTTTCAGTCTCATGAACCTGAACAAAACTAGGCTCAGAAGTTCACTTACTGACACTGACTTGCAGAGTATCCTCACCCTGTCAGTGAGTCATCTGCAGCCTAATATTGACCAACTTGTAAAAGGCAAGGAACAGCTGCATGTATCTCACTAGTGGTGCTCTCTGATATTGCAATTGGTCATGTACTGGATGACTGAAGTTAAGCACCAAATTATGTTATGTTTACTTCTGGTTCTAATTGTTTGAAATTGAGTTACCTTCACTTGAATTAAATTGAAATATAATTTAAAAAATTGTGATGTAATGAAAGCACCTAACAAAAACTATTGTTTTATTGTGACTGAAACATGTAATGTTATGTTGTTATTTAACTTATTTAATTCATATAAAAGCTAAAAGAATGCTAAATTAGGGGAACTTGGATCTTAACATGCATGTTAATGGTACAATACAATAGGTGTTTGCTTCTGGCCCAAAGCCAACCATTAAGATTCAGTTTTGGCCCTTGGAGGGAAAAAGTTTGGGCACCCTTGATCCAGAAGTTAAAAACATGTCAGGCTGGTTAGCATAGCAAGACAGCTGCAGATAATAACATGAATAATGGGTATGTTTGATTTATGTGTGCCAGCACATCACCATGGACTTACAGACAGACAGCGATAGCACAAACAATTGTCAATAGTAGTCAATGCTGGTTCATTGGCACACCTACATCCAACAGAGACATTGTAAATGTTATTATCTGCAGCTGTGTTTATCCTGCTATGTTAACCAGCCTGGCATGTTTTTAACCTTTACATCTCATCTCATCATCAGCCACTTCTCCGGGGTCAGGTCGCAGTGGCAGCAAGCTAAGTAGGGCACTCCAGACGTCCCTCTCGCCAGCAACGCCCTCCAGCTCCTCCTGGGGGATCCCAAGGCGTTCCCAGGCCAGATTGGACATGTAGTCCAGCAAGTTCTGGGTGTACCCCGGGGTCTCCTCCCAGTTGGACATGCTCGGAAAACTTCCAAAGGAAGGCGCCCCGGAGGTATCCTAATCAGATGCCCGAACCACTTCAGCTGGCTCCTTTCAACATGAAAGAGCAGTGGCTCTACTCCGAGCTCCCTCTGGATGTCCGAGCTCCTCGCCCTATCTCTAAGGCTGAGCCCAGACACCCTATGGAGGAAACTCATTTCAGCCACTTATATCTGTGATCTCACCTTTTCAGTCACTACCCAAAGCTCATAACCATAGGTGAGGGTTGGAATGAAGATTGACTGGTAAATTGAGAGCGTTGCCTTCCGGCTCAGCTCCCTCTTTACCACAACGGTCTGGTACAATGTCCGCATTACTGCTAATTCTGCACCAATCTGCCTGTCAATCTCCTGCTCCATCCTACCCGCACTCATGAACAACACCCCGAGATACTTGAACTCCTTAACTTGAGGCAACAACTCATCCCCAAACCGTAGGGAGCAATCCACCATTTTCCAGTAGAGAACCATGGCCTCAGATTTGGAGATGCTGACTCTCATCCCAGCCATTACACACTCAGCTGCAAACTGCCCCAGTGTGCGCCGGAGGTCGCTTTCTGATTGTTTTTAACCTTTACACGGTTTTTAACCTGTAGATATTAGCTAACTCGCTAAAATGGTCTAGGGTTTAGTTACTCCTGGATTTTAGCACTTCCAGAAGTGCATTTTGAGGTGAAAGCAAGGTAAAGGTCACACAAAAACAGTTAACAGAGGAGAAATATGTGAGAGCAAACTATTATACTGGTCTTAAGGAGAGAAATCAGAGCATTAAAAAAGGCACTGTGATCAGATAGAAGTAAAGCCTGAGACAAGAATTAGATCTAAGTTGTGAATTTGACACAATGAGTAGGCTCTTAGATGGATTTCATGAGTTTAAAAGACTCTGAGATCAATCAAATTAGAGGTAAGGAGCAGCACATATTATCATTTCGAATGACCATTCAGTCATAACACGGCATAATGAAACGTAAGTTCAGAAAATCCTCAATAAAATTTAATTAAATTGAATTAAAATGTGATTAAATTAAATCACACAGTAAGTTTTGCCTCAGAAAAAATAGCTTATCATAAGTAAAATATTAAAATAAACAATTCAAAAATGCTGTTGTGAATAACAGCTAAGCCACCAACACAATCATTATGATACTCAGCAATGGACAGGCATAGTTTAAGGGTAAGCAAAAGAAATTATATTATATATTTACAAGAAACAAAATACGAAAAAGCAAAACTGGTGGTGTGATTTATGGAGATATACATTTCTCTCCTTAAAGGGGATAATGTAAACGGGTGAATTGGAGAGGCTCACTCATCTCTTTCCTACCTTCCCTTGGTGGAACACAGTAGAGAGCCTCTCCCTCCTCCTCATCGCTGTCAAAGGAGGAGCCCTCAGTCATCCAGCCAGAGGATGGTGGCTCAATGAAGCTGTGGTTGAAGGTCAGCTCGGGGTCGTGGTGAGATACTGTGTGTATAGCAGGGATGGATGGAGCCCACATTTAGGCAGATAAAACCAAAGATGCTGCTATGCAACCAATAATGCTGTTCAACTTAAATAAGGTTATGTTGTCAACTAACTTTACCTTACTCAGCAGCAAAAATTCTGTTGAAAGTCACTCCAATTAACCCACCCGCAAGGGGAATATTTTTTAGAGCTGCTTGCTTGTCTGTCTGTCTCTCTGTCTGTCAGTCAGTCAGTCAGTCAGTCAAAGACTTTGCAGAAAAGTGGATGCAGAAAATGACAGGACATTTTCAAAAACGTCAAATTTAGATTTCTTTTTCACCAATAACTGTCAAATATGGTTTGATTTACTTCAAATTGACACCAAAGCATTATGACTTTCAATCGCAATAATATATTCCTATCAAATGCTATAGTGATAAACACATTATTTTAAAAATTATTAATGATCAATATTCAAGGCAGGGCTTGTTATGCCTTGCATCATTTGTAATTAAGTGGGGTCGTTTGTGTCCAACCAAAATGCTAATGTAAGGTTTGGAACCAGAAAATGTATTGTACTTTGTAAGATAATTTAATTTTAGTCAGTTGAATGCAAACAATTTATCCTGGAAAATAATACTTGAAAGAAGTGGAGCCAGGCACAACAAATCCCATTCTTTGGCCCCCTGAAATGTGACCGCTTCTGATCTTTAAAATAACGAATTTGTCATTATAGCAATGGATAGGGATATAGCTCTGAAATAGAAAGCCAAACGTTTTGGAGTCAGTTTGAAGTAATCAAACCATATTTTTGACAAAGCTACGACCAAAATAGGCATTATAAACTCTTCATGACCTTTTATCTTGACCCATTTAACTCCAAAATTTATCATGTCATCTAGGGGACCATTACCCCACTTTTCTTGAAAATTTCACGTCATTTGCTGTTGCAATTTTTCTGTTGTAAAAAAATAAATGTTCAACTGGTGCAGAGTAATATTACCTGCTTCTAATATTTAACAACAGTACTGACGATACAGTGAGGTAGCACTTCTTTTTGGAAGGATAAGAGAATCACTGTTTGATGAATAATATTTTAAACTATTTTTTGAATTGAGTATTTTGTCTACCACTCTGAAGTGCAGTTGGACTGACCTGTGACACGAGGCAAACCAGAGGACCAAACAGATGTACAAGGGAGGGCGGCGCCGACATTAGCCATGACATTATAGACATGATATTTAATCCGAGCTGACGTGCTTCCATCACTCATGGTCCCCCTAATAATGCAAGGAGTGAGCAAGACATAAGGCCAGCAAACTATTAGCAACACAAGCTGCTTATCCCAGGACTATGTCCCTCCTTAGGTCGTTGCCAAGAGAGATTTTAGCCCAGGGTTAAGGATATGTTCATACTACCATATTTTGAAGTATGCTACCATGGACTTCAGCCAGCAGCTGGCCCTGCTATTGAGCAAGGTTAACAATGGCTTTTATAATTAGCAGCAGAAATCAGTGAAAACACCAGCGCTAAAAAAATTTAAGTGTAAACAAATAGTCCTGAGCTAACGTTAGCTTGGTGCTAATGCTAGTCTGGGGCTAAGCTCTGCACACACAGCACAGGCACAGCACAGGGGGTCAGCCTATGTTCCCTCAGCCCTGTGGGTTAACCATCGAATAGGTTAGCTATCGTTAAGGTAAGTGTTGGGTTAGGGTTGGGTAGAGGTTAAGGTTAAGTTAGGTTAAGGTAGGTTGGGTTAAGTTTAGGTAAGTTAAATAAGGTTGAGGGAACATAGGGCTGAGGGAACATAGACGCGCTCTCCTGCACAGTGTGAAAGCACCTACTTCACTTTCTACAGTAGAAACTCAGGAATCTGAATGTGGGAATAAGACTCATTCCAGTGAATGACATGCACCGATGACTTAGTTGCAATGAAATCCACAACTTTTTTAAAACATAAAAAATATGTTTGCTACTGGTTGACTAAATATAAATTAAATTGAGCTACAAAACCTGTCTTTGCCTTCAGCTGGGCCCTCTCCGCAACAAAGACAGCAGCAGAGTACAGCCAGGAACACCAGGAGCAGAGGAACCAGGACACCTGCTAGCAGAGCCCCATGACCACCTGACATAATCACAGACACACATGAATACACACAGAGAACACATCTGGCACTCTGTTGGGAGAATCGACTGAAGCAAGCATGAACACATACACACAGATGCAAAAACACAGATGAACAGATGCAGACGTACTACTGTTGCAGATGCCGTCAATTGGATGGCAGCTGACACCTTCTCCACAATCACAGACAGAAGAACAGTTCAGGCCATATTGGGGGGTCGGGCAGCTGCTGTTACAGCTAGCACAAAACAGAAATACACAATGATATAACTATGCTGATATAACTAACGCTATAACAACATACTACTAATAACACTATAATAATATACAAAAAGAAATATGAAACATTATAAACCAAAGTTAAAATAACGTTTGATAAACAGATAGAATCTATACTACATAGACCATTGTGTAATATATGGGCTATAGTGACAGATAGTAGATATTCCTTTTGGCTTGTATATGAAGGAAAAGTCCTTGCTGCTATGCTCATCTCTTTTAAAACCTTATTTTAGTGATGTAATACCGAGGCTACACTATTTCAGCCCGATTTTGTCATCGCCGACAAATTTCCAAGCACCAGGCCCAATTATGAAGGTCGGGAACGACGAATAGGCGTCTTTACCCCGTGTAGTGTCACATAATTGAAGAACAACGATGTGGCACCTGGGACGCCCCACAACACTGACGAAAAGTCTAGCGTGTCAGAATTTTTTTGTATTTTCTTGCCTAGTCTGAATACTCATACGACGTGTTCCTTGACGTTGACCAATAGGATGACAGAGGCTCTCTGGCGCACATATGTAAACGTGGCAAAGAGAAAGTTATGCCGCTATCAGGTGGAATGACAAAACCGAGTAAAGGTTTGTTGAGCAGTGGTAGCAATACCGCTACCTTTTTGACGCTTCCTCGAGGGAGAACCATGACAGAGTCAAAAAGATAGGCTAAATGTTAGCTGGTTAAACTATGCTGTTATCATTCCCCAGTAGCCGCAACAGTGTCCACAATCTTTTTTTTTCTTTCTTTTCTTTTTCGTTTCGGAACACAGAAAACCGCCAGCAGCACACATAGTGCTTCTGTAGTCATGATTGACAATTTCTTCACCCTCCCCCCCAATGACCTATGAACTCACGCAAGATCGTGAAAGGCAGCATACGATGATTGGTCGTGGTCATACTTGTAGTGTTGCCAGTCCTCCCGGCCAAGACACGGCAAGAACGTTTAGCACTATGACTGCCTAGTATGATATGGTGACCATCGTGAAAGACAAAAATATCGTGTAGTCTGTTCCCAGCTTAATGGAGTTTGAGTGTTATGTGCTCAAGTCAAAAACCAAAGTGTAACGGCTACTTTGATATACACCAATAGAGGCCTGCTCAACTCCGTTTTGTACTCTCAGCTCCTGTGTAACAACTGGAAACGAGGGTTACACAGGAAGTGGCAGGCGTCTCCATACATCCTGTCCCGAGCAGGCCTCATCACACCTGGTAAAAAAAATGTAGCGACTCAGAAACAATCAATGTTTTCTGTATTTTCCATATGCCTGCATTCCATTGACCCACATTCCCTCTCTGATCATCACCCAATCTTTATACTATTGTATTTTTATTGCAATGTAACTTGGTAATTGTAATTTTAACTCTCTCCATAACCTTAACTTTATAATATTTTGTCATTTTGATCTTTTTAGATCAGATTTGATGCTAATGATCCTCAGATATTAATGCTCTTCATGAGGAAAAGTGAAAACTGATGATCATTATATACTTTCTACAATTCCGGGCATTTTAAGTAGAGAAAATCCTCTCTCACTCTCCCTCGTTCTCTCACAAACACTCACTCTCACTTACACATGTGCAAACACACAAAAACATACACATGCATACATACACTCACGTGCATACACATACTCACACACACACACACACACATACAAAACGCATAGAGAATGAGGCAATCTAGAAAACCAAGCAGTAAAACTGAGGCAGCTCTAGTTTAGCTGATTAACAAAATATTTTTCAGTGCACACACACACACACGTGCGTAATTTACATGAAGCAGACATGCTTTGATATCAGCTACTCCAAAGTGAAGATGTAGGCCTTTAAAAAAAGCAGTATTTAAAGTTTAGGTTTACCTTAACGTCAGAGTATGACATGACAAAAAGTGCATGTATACACATAAAAAGATACATGCACACTCACCTGGTTCCAGTCCATCCAGGATCACACCACCGGCAGTTTCCTGTTATCGGGTCACAGCTTTCACCATTCCTGCACTGCGGGCACTTCTCCTGGCATCCCTCACCAAAGTAACCAGAAGGGCATAGACGATCACAGCGTGGGCCGTCCCAACCAGGCTTACAAGCAACACACCCCCCATCAGTGGTAGCGCAAGGGTGCCCATCTTTACAGTGACCACAGCTACAGACAAGAGGTAGACAGAAAGAAAATGAGAGAGAGAGAGAGACAGAGAGAGAGAGACAGAGAATAGGACAGACAACATTATGGAGAATATACAGGCATGTACACATACATACTGCTCACTTCTCTTTTCTCTCTCACTCAATACCTACCTCATCATACACCCGCTGCCATACTTTCCTGCCTCACATTTCTGGTTGCAGAATGTACTCTTATACCCTGACTGGCACAGGCACTGTCCATCCACTGGGTCACAGTGGCTGTGTGCCAGGTCACAGTTACAGCGACGGTCACAGTTGGGCCCCCACCAGCCTCCCTGGCACTCACACACTCCGGTCCACTGATGGCAGGGGGACAAGTAGCAGTTACAGGTCATGAGGCACTTCTGCCCCCAGTATCCTTGGTGGCACCGGCACCTGCCTGTCACTTGATCACATGCGGCCCCAACTGCGCCCCCGTTGAAGCACTGGCAAGGCTTGGCGCAAGTTGGGGTCCACCAGCCCTCGTCACAGGTGCAGTTGCCATGGATGGGGTGGCAATGTCCATAGCGGGCACACTTGCAGGTATGCTGGCAGAGCGGACCCCAGCGATTGGGGTTGCAGGTGCACTCACCAGTGACGGGATGGCAGCGGCCGTGTGGGTAGCACTGGCACAGCTTACGACAGTTTGGTGCCCAGAACTCAGGAGGGCAGCCTGATGAAAACAGGCGAAACATCACAAGATTCCATTCAGTAAAATCCCATATTTCATATTAATGCATATGTGTTACTTGTTACCTACTTTTTGCTCAAAAACAGTTGGCGTATGTGACATTTGTTTCAAAGAAGTCTAACTTTATATTCACAAGTGTTTTGTATATTTTGGAGCACTAAATGAATAAAATTAGAAAAACTGATTATATCATATGACTATAACTTCACAATATGTGTTTTACTATGGTGCTATTAAAGCAAGTTACAATTCTAACCCCTGTTAGAAACATATACAGTATAATTCTTAGTTGTTGTGACTCACGTGTTTTACAGTGAGGTCCATAGTAGCCAGGTGGGCAGCGACACACACCAGGATACACACAGATCTCATCCCCTTGGCAGGCATGCTCTCCTTCACACACAGCTAAAGGGACACAAATAAGCACGCACACACACACACACACACACACACACACACACACACAATGGCATAGAAAATAATGAGAGGCCAGAAAACCCATCAGTTAAACTGAGGCAGTACTGGTACGGCAAATCAGCAGAACTTGTTTTGAACTTAACAGTGGTACTCACGTATAGTGCACTCCTTCCCCTCTTGTTGCCATCCAATGCAACACACCAGAGTGGAAGGATTCCTGGACATTGGTGACGTGAACATAAATGAAAAAATTATTGCTGACATGGGAACCCAATGACAAAGATGTGGATTTGGCAAATATAAAGACAGCAAGACTGACTCTTGATGGAAAATGATGGCCGGCTAGTGACATTCATATTTAACAGAAGTTGCACAATCAGTTAAAAGGAAAGGGTGGATCACATATACATAGTATATTAAGCACATCTCTGGCTCAAGTGAAGTCTTGTAGTTTGGATTACTCCACCAGAGCAGTTGGAGATTAAATGCTTTGCTCAAAGTCTCTTAAATAGTATCTTTAAACAGATAGGGTATCCTAGTCACCCCTCACTACAAACTAAAGGATTCGAAAGGGTCACCCTACAGTCCCAAACTAATCTCTATATCCATCAGACCCCTGCTGCCCTCAAGTCTACAAAATAGTAAAAAAAAAAAAACACTTGAGTAAAAGTGGTAGAGTTATACCTTAGATCCCAGCAGACGTTGTTCCCATTGAGGTCCAGTGTCTGTGTAGTGCACAGAGAGAGGCAGAGCAGAAATATCAGACTTCTCAGGAGAGGCCCCATCTCCACACCAGTCTCAACCCAAATTCAGGGGACCCAAAAATCCAGTGGTCTCGCCTCACGACGACCCACGATCCACGCCAATCTCCGGAGTCCTCTGCGCTCCTCTGGGTTCCTTTTTTTCTGTAAATCCCTCTCAACTTGTTCTCATCCAAGTTGGGAGGAGGACAAAGAAAGGCAGTATCCTTCCTTCTCTCCACCCTACACACTCTCTCTTCTTCCCCCCTCTCTCTGTTGTTGTGTGAGTAGTGGGCTCAGCGCAGTCAGAGACGTCCAAGCCCCTGGGTTTCCTCTTCCCATTTCCCGGGGAAGTCAGAGCCACTTCCTCCCATTCAGCCAGACCCAGAGCTTTTTAAAGATGGACACACACACACACACACACACACACACACACACACACACACACACACACACACACACACACACACACACACACACACACACACACACACACACACACACACACACACACACACACACGCATGCACACACACACACGCACAAGCATATGCGTGCACATGCATGACCACACACAATGTTTAGTAATGTTCACCTTTTCCCAGAATCAGAATCCACTTAAGTGACTCAGATGATAACCTCGTATCGCCCAAAAATAACAAAGCTTACCACACTAGAAAACCTCACCCATGATTAACAGCAGCAACAAAGACTACTGAAAAGATAAAGTTCTTCACAAGATAGTCAGGATATCAATCATTTAATCAAAAAGTGCAAATTACAAAATATATAGAAGACAAGTGAAAATATTTAATTGGGGTGAGATTATTTCAATTTAATTCTATGATTTATTTCCAATGTGATTCAATTCGTTTCAGTAACACTTTTAAATTGAATGTCATTTTCTTGATATTATCATTGATATGGTGTTATCTGTCCAATTTTGCCCTCATAAGAAATTTCTTATACAGGTGAGAATCACATTGAAATTAAATAGGGCTCCGTCAAGATGAGGTGGATGGGGCTGCCTCATCCTCAATGTCTCAGAATATAATCCTAATGGATTTAAATGTTCATTTTGTTAACACTGACAATATGTTCACTAAAGATTTTAAAGCAATGTTAGATTGCTTTAACACAATATGTCAACTTTACAACCCAAGCTAAGGGTCATATCCTTAACTTAATTTGCTGTTCTGGCATCACACCATATAACATCACCTCTGCTGAATTGCCCATCTCTGACCATAAAGTTGTGTTATTCAGCACCAACCTAATAGTAAATCAAGGGTGCATCGTACCATATCATACTGCAACATTAGATATGTTTATCCAGATGATCTCAGCAGTTTACCTCAAACCCTATTCCTGCTCCTACCTCCCCACTCCCTGATCTTATGGGTTATTTCTGCAATGATAGTTTATCTTCTGCACTTGATACTTTAGCCCCTCTGAAAACACGGGTTGTCTCATTTGCCCATACTGCTCCCTGGTACACACATGAATTACGTCAGCTCAAGGCTATATGTCGGTGCCTTGAGATATTTTGCACCAAGACTGGACTTGCTGTTCATAAACAATTGTATTCAGATCATATACTCCATTACAAAAATGCACTTTCAACAGCTAAAACATCATATTATGCAAATATCATCAGTACATGTGAAGGGAATGCTAGAACTCTCTTCTCCACGGTGGAAAAAGTTACTCAACCCACCTGAAACCAATATGAACAGTAACCTTTCTAATGAACAATGCTCTGCTTTTTTTTAAGTTTTTCAGCTCCAAAATTAGCACAATGCATGAGCGGCTGGCCTCTGCTTGGTGAAAGGGGAACTAAAGTTCTGCCTACTACTGATCACTTCCACAAGATGCTTAAATTTGGTTTCATAAACATCAGATCACTACCAAAGCCTTACTAATAAATGATCTGATTCTTGAACATAGTTTCGATATGATTGGGTTATGTGAAACATGGCTGAAACCAAATATTTTCTTTCCCTTAAATGACGCTTCTCCACCTGGCTATACTTATGCCCATGTAGCTCGGGCAAATAAACAAGGTGGGGTTGTTGCCTTAATATATAAATCTATTTTCAATCTGACTTCTGGACTTGAATCTAAATTCCAGTCTTTTGAGGCTCTGGTTCTTGGTCCATCTCCCTCAGCCGTGAATAGACTCGGCTTAGTCCAAATTGTGATACTCTATCGGCCTCCTGGCTGTTACTCATTATTTCTTGAAGAATTTGGAGAATTTGTCTCAGGCCTTGTTACTCACTCTGATGAAATTCTAATTCTTGGTGATTTCAATATTCGTCTGCTGATCCTCTAAGTAAAGCCTTTCTGGCACTAGTTGATACTTTTGGGTTCACTCAATTTGTTCAAGAGTCGACTCATTGCAGTGTTAACACCTTTGATTTGGTTTTATCTAAAGGGATAGCTGTTTCTGATCTGAATGTCTTGCCAACCACATCTGCTGTGTCAGATAATTTTCTCATCAAATTTGAAGCATTATTGGCCTGTCCAGTTAATGTCGGCACAGATGTAATTGCCACTCGCCACATTGGTCCCTCCACTGTAGCTGCGTTTGGCCAGCAGCTGCCTGAAGTCTTGTTTCCTTTCACTGTGGTAACTGACTGTTGAAAATTTCACTAGTGACTTAAATGTGGCCCTCTCTAGTCTCCTCGATTCAGTTGCACCTCTCACTACCAGAGCTAGGTGACTAAAGAGGCCTACACCCTGGTTTAATGATGAGATGCGTGCTCTTAAGCGGGCCTGCATGAGACTGGGACGTAAATGACAAAAATCAAAATTGGACGTTTTTTACCTATCGTGGCATGAGTGTTTATTGAAATACAAGTGTGCTTTATCTGTTGCAAAATCAGTGTATCGCTCTCACTTAATCAATATTAACAAACATAACCCCAGGTTTCTCTTTGAAACTATCTAAACTTACTAAAAAGCAGCTGTCTATTAGCTGCTCGCTATTCAAAGCCCATGAATTTCTAGATTTTTTTTGCAAGAAGGTTGATGAGATCTTAAACAAAATTAGTTCTTCAACTCCAGCTACTCCTGCAGATCCTGTTTTACCAAATTCATATCTATTCAATGAGTCACTGACAGTCCCAATTATTACAGCTTTTGAAACTATCTCTCTTGATACTTTGGCTAAGTTCGTGTCAGCTTCTATACCAACTGCTTGCCTATTTGACCCCTTACAAGCAAAACTTTTTAAAGACCTCTGGCCTTTCCTGGGACCTACAATGCTAGACATTTGTTAATTTATCACTTACTACGGGCATTGTTCCCAGCAGTTATAAGACAGCTGTGGTTAAACCTCTACTTAAAAAACTGCACCTCAATCCAGGGTCTCTTAATAACTATCGACAAGTCTCTAATCTTCAATTCTTTCCTAAGGTATTAGAGAGAGTTGTGTATCAACAACTTTCAACCCATATAAAAGAAAACCATCTATATGAACTTTTTCAACTGGCTTTCGGGCCCTGTCACTCCACTGAAACTGCTCTGACCAGAGTGGTAAATTATCTTTTACTAGATGGACTCTGATTCCACTTCTGTGCTTCTACTACTGGATCTCAGTGCAGCCTTTGACACCATTGATCACTGTATACTATTAGATAGATTAAATTGTAATTTTGGTCTCTGTAGCTCTCTCTTGGCTTAAGTCCTACTTATCTGGAAGAACACATTGTGTCTGCTATAATAATATTATATCAAAATTATCTGATGTTAACTGATGATACTCAGCTGTATGTGCCTATAAGGGCTGATGATCATACTCAAATGACTAACTTAGAGGCCTGCTTGGCTACTGTGAAAAACTGGATGTCACTTAAATTTCTGCTTTTAAATTCGGATAAAACCGAGATGCTGGTAATTGGCCCTGCTAGAAACAGACACCAATTTGATCAAGTAACGATAACAATCGACAGCTCTGTGGTTTCACAAGGTGTGGCAGCCAAAATCTTGGTGTTGTAGAGCCGAAGGAACGGAGAAGACCGTAGGTTCACACTTTAGCCGTGTAGGCAACTTTCTTTAATCCACAGTAAATCAGAGAGACAACAAAACCACAGCTCAACTGAGCGGAGGCGGCAAGAATAACCAGAAAACTGGCTGAACAACCAAAACTTAACCCTGCGTTAACCTGCCAGGGCAACCCTGACTTAACCCTTAGTTCCTAGGGTGAATTCTATCCCCAATACGTGTCCACCACATGAGCCCCCCCAGAATTCGCCCTAGTAATCGAAGTCAGGCAGGCGCGGGGGTCGACAGGCCGTCCGCGGCGGCTCCGGGTAACAGGGGCCGGAGTGTCTCTGGGAGGCACTGACGTGGGCCTGTGGAGGTCGGCCTGAGGAGCAGAAGAGGCAGCGCGGGCCTCCACGGGGGGAGGAGGCGGAGCCGGGGGACGACCGCGACGAGGAGGTTGGGCTAACTCCAACGGCTGCGTCAAGTCCAGGTGTGCCGGTTTAACTCGGTCCACTGAAACATGCTCGGCCATGCCCCCAAAATCCACCACCAGGTGCTTAGTGCCCCATTCCAGGACGCGGAAGGGGCCGTCATAAGAAGGTTGCAGAGGGGGGCGGTGAGCGTCGTGACAGATGAACACGTAGTCCGCTGACTGCGGACCTGGGGGCACCTGGGACACCGGAGCGCCGTGTTGGGCGGTAGGGACGGGTGTGAAAGCTCTGACCCCGTCCAGCAAGGAGGCTCGTTGGTCCACAGCTGACCAGGGACGCGTTGCGTTGGGCATGAAATCGCCTGGGACTCGCAGCGGCGTGCCGTACACCAGCTCCGCAGAGGAGGCTTGTAGGTCTTCCTTCGGGGTGGTCCGCAGGCCCAGCATGACCCATGGGAGCTTGTCGACCCAGTTGCAGTCCTTGAGAGTAGCCCGAAGCACAGCCTTCATGGACCGGTGGAAGCGCTCACATAGGCCATTCGCCTGAGGGTGGTAGGCGGTAGTGCGGTGAAGCTTGACGCTCAGAGCCTCACCCACAGCATTCCATAGCTCTGAGGTAAACTGTGGCCCACGGTCAGATGAAAGGTCGGAAGGCGTACCGAAACGTGAGACCCACGACCCAATAAAAGCCCGGGCCACATCAGCAGACGTCGTGGATGCCAGGGGAACAGCTTCAGGCCAGCGCGTAGTCCTGTCCACCACAGTGAAGAGGTAGGTGAACCCATGGGAGGGGGGTAGGGGACCAACCAGGTCGACGTTGACATGGTCAAATCGTCTCTCCGGCACTGCGAAGCGTTCCAGGGGCGCCTTAATGTGGCGGTGTATCTTAGCCCGCTGACAGGCAACACACGAGTCGGCCCACGCTTTCACGTCTCTCTTAAGTCCCTCACACACAAACTTAGCAGAGGTCAGGCGCACGGATGGCTTACCGCCTGGATGAGAGAGGCCGTGCACAGCTTCAAACACGGGGCGTCTCCAGCTGCCCGGGACGATGGGCCTGGGCTGTCCTGTGGAGACGTCACACAGGAGGGTGACACCTGTGTCGCTGAAAGGAACGTCCTGCAGGCAGAGCCCCGTGTCGGAGGTCCGGAGACGGAGGATGCTCGGGTCCGTGGCCTGGTCAGCGGCCATCTGTGCATAGTCCAGGCCTAGGTGGACCGCTCCAATCACTGCCCTAGAGAGGCAGTCAGCTACCTGGTTAGACTTACCAGCGACGTGCTGGATGTCGGTAGTGAATTCCGAAATGTAGGAGAGTTGTCGCTGCTGGCGAGCGGACCATGGCTCGGCCGTCTTGGACATGGCAAATGTGAGGGGCTTGTGGTCCACGTACGCAGTAAACTCGCGGCCCTGTAGCAGGAACCGGAAATGGCGGACGGCGAGCCAGAGACCAAGGAGTTCCCTGTCAAAAGTACTATACTTGCGCTCTCGGGGTGTAAGCTGGCGACTGAAAAAGGCCAAAGGCTGCCAAGCCCCTCCCACCCACTGCTCGTGAACTGCACCAACAGCATAGTCCGATGCATCCGTGGTTATGGAAATAGGCGCTGTAGGTGAAGGATGCGCTAGCAGGGTAGCCTGGGAGAGCGCAGCTTTAGTCTCGGTGAACGCACGGTCCCGCTCTGCTGTCCAGTCGACCGCCTGGTTGGGGGACTTGCCTTTCAGCGCCTCGTACAGTGGCCGGATGATAAAGGCGGCTTAGGGAATGAAGCGGTGGTAGAATGTCACCATCCCGATGAACTCCTTGAGCGCACGAGCTGTTTGGGGGCGCGGAAAGGCCGCCACCGCTTCCACCTTTGAGGGCAGGGGGACCGCCCCGTCCCCAGTGATGTGGTGCCCAAGGAAATCAATGGCCGTCAGCCCGAACCGGCACTTCGCCGGGTTGACGATCAGCCCATGCTGGCTGAGGCGTGTGAAGAGGGTGTGAAGATGGGACAGGTGTTCTTCCTCGGAGGCGCTGGCGATGAGTATGTCGTCCAAATAGACAAAGATGAAAGGAAGGCCACGGAGCACTGAATCCATCAGCCGCTGAAAGGACTGGGCCGCGTTTTTGAGTCCAAATGGCATTCGTAGGAATTCAAATAGGCCGAATGGGGTAGTCACCACTGTCTTGGGGATGTCCGAGGGGTGCACGGGAACTTGATGATAACCACGGACCAGGTCGACTTTTGAGAAGACGCGTTTGCCAGACAGGTTTGCAGAAAAGTCCTGGTTATGCGGGACAGGATAGCGGTGGGGCGTGGTGGCGTCATTTAGTCGGCAGTAGTCCCCGCATGGGCGCCAACCTCCATCAGGCTTAGCGACGATGTGGAGTGGGGATGCCCACGGGCTGTCAGAGCGGCGGATGATCCCCATGCGTTCCAGGTGCTCGAACTCAGACTTGGCAATGGCGAGTTTGGCGGGGTCGAGACGCCTGGCTCTGGCGTAGACCGGGGGCCCCTTCGTAGCAATGTGATGCTCCACCCCATGCTTAGCGGTGGGTGCAGAGAAGGTAGGCTGGGTGATGTCAGGGAACTCAGCGAGGAGGCAGTTGAACTTGTCTGCCTCTGAGAGAGAGTTGGCTAGACCTGCATAGGCCGCTTCCCCCTGCGTACATGCAAAGGAGGAGAAGGTTAAGGCGTCGACCAGACGGTTGTTCTGAATGTCCACTGGCAAACCGTAAGCGCACAAAAAATCAGCTCCAAGGAGGGGAAGCGTTACATTGGCCATGACGAACTCCCACGTGAAACGTTGTCCACCAAAACACAGTTCTACAGACCGCACGCCGTAGGTGTGGATAGGGCTGCCGTCAGCCGTCGCCAACTGGGGGCCCCGCTCCCCGCCCATGATGTCGACGTCAGTAGCAGGGAGCACGCTTCTCTGTGCGCCCGTGTCACAGAGAAATCGCCGACCGGAGATGGTGTCGAGGATGAAGAGTAGCCTGCTCGTATCGCCAACACTCATGGCCACTACTGAGTGTTGGCCCTCTCGTTTCCCGTCGGCCTGTAGTTGCAGGGGGAACGGCACCGTTTAGCTTTCGCACCAAATCGAGCGTGGTACATACAGAGTCCAGAGGGCTTGTAGCGGCCTGACGCTGTGGCGCCACCGTCGGGCCACGCCCGCGATGTCGGCGGGGGGCCAGTGAAGGTAGGAGCCAGCACCCCGGCATGGGAGGAACGTTGTGTAGCGACGAAGAATCGGTCAGCCTCCTTTGCCAGCTCACGGGGATCAGTGATGGTGGAGTTAGCGAGCGCAGTCTGGACGTGGGGCGGCATGTTGCGCAGAAACAGCTCCATAAACAGGAAACATGGCTTTTCTTGACCCAGTAGGTTTAACATCCTGCTCATTAGCTCCGATGGTTTGCCATCTCCCAAGCCCTGAATTGCGAAGAGGCGACGTGCTCTCTCCGTTGCTGACAGTTCAAAAGTTTCAAGGAGGAGATTTTTAAGTGCGGCGTATTTACCATCGGCCGGTGGGTTGGTTATGAAACCGCTTATCCTGGAAGCCGTATCGCACCCCAGCGCTGCCACTACGTAGTAGTACCTGGTCTCGTCTGCTGTTATGTCTCTGAGCGCGAACTGTGCCTCAGCCTGCGCGAACCATGTAGCCGCGGAAGACTCCCAAAACTCCGGCAGTTTAATTGCAACGGCGTTCGTAGTCATAATTTGTGTGGTTTCAGAAAACTTATCCGAAAACCGACGTCGGGGTCACCAGTGTAGAGCCGAAGGAACGGAGAAGACCGTAGGTTCACACTTTAGCCGTGTAGGCAACTTTCTTTAATCCACCGTAAATCAGGGAGACAACAAAACCACAGCTCGACTGAGCGGAGGCGGCAAGAATAACCAGAAAACTGGCTGGACAACCATAACTTAACCCTGCGTTAACCTGCCAGGGCAACCATGACTAAACCCTTAGTTCCTGGGGTGAATTCTATCCCCAATACGTGTCCACCACAGTGTTACGTTTGATCCCAGCCTTTCCTTTGATAAGCACATCAACGAAATCACCAAGACTGCCTTTTTTCACTTAGCTAAAATTAGCATAACATAGCTAAAATTTTGTCTTTTCTCTCCATGGCTGATACAGAGACATGCATTTGTTTCATCCAGACTTGATTACTGTAATGTTCTGTTTTCAGGCCTGCCACATTCTAGTACCAAAAGTCTTCAGATGGTTCAGAATGCTGCTGCTAGAATCCTAACTAAATCTAGGAAATTTGACCATATTACACCAATTCTTGCCTCCCTTCATTGGCTTCCTATCCATGTTAGATCAGAATACAAGACGCTTCAGTCCGCGGTGGTGTAGCGGTCTAAGCATCGGCTTTGTGTCGATGCAGTTGCCCACTGGGACCGGGGTTCGCGCCCCGGTCTCGTCAGATCCGACTATGGCCGGACTCGATGAAGCAGCAGTCATTGGCAACGCTGTCTTCGGGAGGGGGGCAGAGTCGGCTTGTGTCCGTCACGTGAATGCGTCTCTGTGCGTGTCGGAAAAAACAGTGGTTCGGCCTGGAGTCGCCTTGTCACGAAAGTGGGGAGGCGTCTCCTTCGAGACTGCCGGCCGGAGAGATGCAGTTGGCGAACGCATGCATTACGAGGGTGGGTGTTTGAATTAAAATAGGGATCGATTGGCCACTAAATTGAGAGAAAAAAGGGGAAAATCAGAAATAAATTTATAAAAAAAAAGAATACAAGGCGCTTCTGCTGACTTATAAAATCCTAAGTGGGCTGGTCCCATCTTACCTGTTTGATCTCCTAAAACCGTACATTCCATCTCTAGCGCTTCACTCTCAAAATACAGGGCTCCTGTGTGTACCCAAAGTTAAAGAGAAGTCAGCTGGTGGCAGGGCCTTTTCCTGTTGGGCTCCGTTCTGGTGGAATAGCCTGCCTGATGCCATCAGACAATCAGAGTCTGTTGAGTCCTTTAAATCCAAACTTAAAACTCATCTTTTTGCCTTAGCTTATGGTTAGTTGCCTTTGAGTTGAGTGCTTCACAATCTGTACTGCATGGCGGGTCCTTTTTCTGTCTCAATGAATTTAGCAAGCACTGTTCTGCCGACGAGATTATAGCGTATAGATTATGACTAATTGATGACTTAATTGAATATGATGAATGACTATTGAAAACTGTTCTCTTCTCTCACGTGTCTTTTCTCTCTCTCTCTGAATGATGTCTTCTCCTTTCTCTTTTCTGTGTGTGAATGATGTCATGTGAGTCTCCCTTGTGTGCACGTGCAGTTGGTTCTCCTCCCAGGTCTCTGTGGTGATGATGGTCGCCACTTGGACACTGCCTGGCATTCCCCTCGTCACATTTTCTTTTTATAAATCCATATATTTTATTTATTTATTTATTTTTACATGATGATGCTGGTCGCGTGGCTTGGGTCCTGGACTGTTTCGATGGCGTCTGGACCCTGCTTGGCATCCTGCGCATCATAGTCTTCATAAATTTTATTAAGTCCATTATAATTCTGTTTATCATCTTTCAATGTCGTATTGTGTAAATTGTGTAAACACAACATCCATTGCACGTTGTCTTTGGAGAGAGATCCCTCCTCTATTGCTCTCCCTGAGGTTGCTTCCTATTTTTTTCTCCCCGTTAAAGGGTTTTTTTTGGGAGTTGTTCCTTATCTAGGATCTAAGGAGAGGATGTTGTGTTGCTGTTAAGCCCACTGAGGCAAATTTGTAATTTGTGGTATTGGGCTATACAAATAAAATTGATTTGATTTGATTTGATTGATTTGATTTGATTTGAAGGTTGCCATAATCAGACCAACTCCGGAAGAAAAAACAAAACAAAACTAAATGACCAAATCAACTACCGGTCTATTTCCAATTTCCAATTCATCTCCAAATTCCTTGAGAGGATAGTTGCAGCTCAACTCCAGATCTACCTTGATAACAATAATCTCTTTGAGCAATTCCAATCTGGCTTTCCTCCCAAATATAGCACAGAAAGAGCCCTGATTAAGATCACCAATGACTTCCTTCGTGCAGCTGACTCCAGTCTACTCTCTATCCTCATTCTCTCTGACCTCACTGCAGCCTTTGATACTATATCCCATCAGCTCCTCATGGATCATCTGGCTAGCATCAGAGTTGGGGGCACTGTGTATCAGTTATTTGCTACCTACATTACAGACGGGACACATTTTATACAGATTAAGAATTACTGGTCACAGTGTGCCCCAGTGGTTCACCAGGTAGAGTGTGTACCACACAAGGCTGAGTTCTTACCGCAATGGTCTGGGTTTGAATCTGGCCCAGACTTTTTGCTGCATGTCATCCCCTCTCTCTACCCTGCCTTTCCTGTTTCTCTCGACTGTCGCTATTGAATAAAAGGCAGAAAATGCAACAAAAAAAAAGTAAAAAAAATTCACAGGTTAGAAAGTTTCATAGTTCATCATGGAGTCTCACAGGGTTCTGTGTTGGGGCCACTCCTGTTTATTATTTACCGCCTCCCTCTTGGCAACATCTTCTGACACTATGGTATCAATTTCCACTGTTAACTGATGATACACATCTTTGTGTCCATTAAGCCCACTTCCACTCTTCTCTCCAGTACCCTCTCTGCTTGTCTCCACAATTTACAGATATGAATGACAAACAGTTATCTGAAATTCAACAGTAGTAAAATTTCACTACTCTTCATTGGCACTAAATCTAAACTCTCAAAAACGAATATTTGCTCAGTCCCCATTGCTGGAGCCTCCATACCTGTCTCCACACAGGCTAACAGCCTTGGTGTTATCCTAGATAGTACCCTTTCCATTTCCAGTCATATAAACGTCTCCCAGGTTGTCTTCTTTCCTCTGCGAAACATCTCCAGACTACGCCCTGCTTTAACACAGCACTTCATGGAAGTCTTAAGTCAATGCTTTGGTCACATCACGCATTGACCACTGCAATGTGATCCTGGAAGGGATCCCCAACAAATTTATTTATTGATTTCAACTCATCCAGAATTCTGCAGCACAGATTATTACACGTTCAAAGTCCACTGCACGTCTCTCCCCTTCTGATTCAATTACGTCTTCCTGTGTCACAGCAGATTAACTTTAAAATTGTATTATTAAGATTCAAAGCTCTTCACAATCTAGCCCCTGCTTATCTCACAGACCTCCTTCAGTCTAACACTTCCTCTCACTCCCTGCATCCTTCATCAGCAGGTCTATTGGCACTACCTCAGCACAATGGGTGACACATTCAGAGGTCTTGTGGAGTCTATGCCTCGACGGGTCATTGCTGTTTTGGTGGCATGAGGGGGACCTAACACAATAATTACGCAGGTGATTTTAATTTTTTGGCTGATTGGTGTAGAATATAGTCAAACATGTAGTGCAGTGATGGTTACCCTGCAGCTGGTTGTCAAGCCAGCCTTGTGATGGCCTGGCAGCCTGTCCAAGGTGTTTCCCCTCCTGCCGCCCAATGACTGCTGGGATAGGCTTCAGCATCCCGTGACCCTAATTGAGATAAGCGGCTTGGATAATGGATGGATGGATGGATGGATGGTTGTCAAGCTGGTGAGGGAATTTGAACAGACAACTAGACGACTATAACAGCCTAAAGAAAAAATGAAAGCGGGCTTGCGTCAACAACTTTTCTTTGTAATATCTTTTTTTGGGGGGGTGGGGATGAACTAAAAGAGAACTGCTAACCACCAAGTTGCTCTGGTTGAGTTGTTCTGTGGCCAACTGTAAATGAACTTGGAGACAGCAACTGAAGCTGGGTTTTACCAATAAGACGTACGGTGTGCATTTCCCTTGGATTAAAAAAAAAAGGTTAAAAAACACACCAGCTGGTTGTCAGGGATTAAGAAATATCGAAAAGGGGAGTCTCAGTGCGGTACTTTTCTTTATTTTAAGCAAACACCATATAAACCACAGGCATTGATACTTTTCTTTCCCTAATGGCACGTTCAGAAAAATTCAGTTACATTCGACTGACATCTTTATTCTGATTTTGTCTGCAAAATGCCTTTCCATTCAAAAAAAGAAGCACTTGCAAAAACAAACATGTTGGTATTGCAGGAAAATAGGGTCAGATAGGAAGGACATACATTGCCTCCCAGAACGCACTGAATGCCTGAGGCCTGTACACCTTGAAGGTGTGCATGTACCTCCATAACCAAACTTCCAAGGGGGCAGAAGGGTCAGAAGTGTGTGTGTGTGTGCGTGTGTGTGTGAGTGACAACTCTTTGTTTACAAGGGCATGGAGGAGAAAACACGCACACCATTTCTTATTTCCCCAGTGGAAACACACATTTCCTCCGACTGGTTCCCCAGCCCAAACAAATGTGCACACACTAGCATGCACTCAAACACATGCACTGTTATGGTATCGCTATCGCAGCCATGCCTGGCAAATCCTCCGCACAGGAATTGCTGCAGTCTGAGAAAATAAAATATTACCGAAAGATACAAGCAATACATTAATGCTTGCACATCCACATGTACTATGGAAGACTAGACTGGTAATAGAGTGCAAGCTTATTTTTTTGTCATAAAGTGCTGCATTTAGTTCTGAAAAAAAGATGTTCATTCAAAGGTATGTCACAAAAAATACCTCAATTCAGGTAAATGTTAAAAGTTAAATGCTTGACAAGTTCATGGTGATAAAAGTTAGAATGAGACAGGGACCTCTTGTGGCAAACTAGTGTACTTCACGAGTTTCTTTCCACAATTACATTTTCAATTCGGTATTACCTTTGGTTTAAAAAAAAACCTGACAATACTGCTAATCAAATATCCTATTATTTCTAACTCTTCCAGAATTCAAAACGATATATATGATAGATACATAAGATCTAAGATAAAGAACCTCCTTACAACAGAGAATAACATTTTGGTGTCAGTCTGACAAATGGAGAACTTTGTTTTGGCTCAAAACTTGAAATCACAGAAACTGTGTGTTTATATTAGTAAACACAGCATATAACTGACCAGTGTTCCTGTTCTTAATCAAACCTGACAGAGAAACGTGGGTAAAACAGAATGAAATTGAATAAAAAGAGGAAATAAAATAGAGTATGACAAAAATAAAGAGTAAAGAGACAAGAAAAGGGATTGTTTTGAAGTGTGAAGTGCAGAACCTGTTTAAAAGAGCAAACTTTTTCACACAAATACAGTGATTTGTGTGTTAATGTTGGCTGGGATACCCTTGGGCTGCAGTGAAATAATCAAGAACCCACCATATCCTTAAAAACTTTTTCCAGGCAGACAAAAAAAAAATCTATGATACATGTCGAAAAGTTCAAAGAAGGTCAAAGAAAGCTGAAATGTTGGCCTTTTTAAAGGACAATGTTGAGATGACATAGGTTTGCAGTGGAAACATGAGGGTTCAGGAAGGGCTCCCTGGTCAGGTGGTGGGCTCAGAAAGGTGGTTGGGGCTCGGTCTCCCTGCTTGCCTCCGAGTCTCCGATGATCTCCCAGCTGGAGGCCGAGTGGCTCATGTAGTTGGGGTTCCGGCTGTTGCCAGACCGCGTCAAGAAACCAAAGCTGCAGCCAGCAGAGGATATAAGACAGGTATGAGGTCAGGTCTACTGTTAAGGCTCAGAACTAAATATAGTCTGGGATAAATAAACACAGAGCTGAGGTCAAAGGCAGTGACAGCAGAGTGAAATCGACAGACTGAACACTAACACGTGATCCCTGTAACACTGTGCATCCACTTGTTTTGTAGCGCTGATGTTTGCAGGTGAATGATTCAATGTGGCGACTGAACAGTTTGCACATCATACTAACTACTAAAATTATAAAAGCTATCACTTTGAACATCGGTCTTCTATTTGATTTTAAGTGAGAGGATATTAGGCTAAAGGATATTTTTGTTTTTTTCTTTGGCAATGTCCTTATTACAGTATTGCAACAGTGCTAAGGTACAGAGGAAACACCGAAGTGGGTCCAATCAAACACGGTATGATAGATCCCAAAACCAGGTTTAGATTTGCATATGGCAGAGGAGCTGAAGGCAATAGTATGGGACAATAATCCTCTCTGTGCTTTTGAAGGTCTCTGTCTCAAATGAAATAACAAGTAAAATGTCTCTTTCTCAAATAAAGCCATCAGTGTCCATTGAAAGGAATCCAAAAGTTGCATTTTCAGACCTGGTCATACAGATCTAGCGGGCTGCCATCTCTACAATCTTTTCATCTTCCCTTTAACAAATCTCTCCATTTTACCTGTATCAAATTTTAGGCTGCTGAAGTCCATGTGGCGAAATGCAAGCCCAGCCTTGATCTTTCTTGGAATGATTCATTAATGTCATACTGGAGTCCAGGGTATTTGGCAGACAAAGCAGCCTGACCAACAAAGATTCTCTCTGCTGCTCGAGCTTATGAGAGAACTTGTAAGGAGGGGTTTGATTGCACAAAGTTTGGCAGAGCTTAATTTGTGCATGCCAGATTGAGTGCAAAACAAGCCAGTGATTCTCCCGTGTTGTCTCAGCAGTACTGGGTTACTACACGCAGTACTGGGTTACTACACCTTTACTAGGGGAAAAAAAACAAACATGACATTTAAAAATGTCATCATACATTACACAAACACAAAACTACTTGGCAAATAGTCATATTAAGACTATAAATGAGTCATATAAAGAGTAAAGTGCATAACCATCTAAGCATTCCAACTGCAGTGGACCCATAACAGAGCTGATACTATAAAAACAGTAGCCACTGACGAAAAATCCAAAAGGAAAAAATGGAAAGCTGCCACCGCAAAAATCTTGTTTGCTTCCAACATGGAAAAATCACAACATTGTATGTGCCCTATCTAAAAGGCTGGCACTGCTTTTATACTGCTGAAACTAGTGCTACAGCTGACGTTGAATGTTGGACTCACAGGTTTCTAATGCGAGACTCGGCTGGTTTTTCCTCACTGCTGTCTGTTTCTGTCTGCTCAAACAGAGGCCCCTTATCCTCCTCGTCACTGGACAGGAAAAAATAGGCACATCAAAACCATGAAACTGTCAAAATATATGTGAGTTTATAGCTGTGTGCCTGAGGGGAGAGAGAAAATGAGAAAAAGAACAACAGAAAGTGAGAAGAAGTGCTTTTTAGTATCCAAGTGGGGAAAGCAGTTCCTGTTTCTCTGAAAGCTGTTTTATTTTGTGTGTGTGTGAGAGAGAGAGGGAGAGAGAGAGAGAGAGAGAGAGAGAGAGAGAGAGAGAGAGAGAGAGAGAGAGAGGCAAAGAGAGAGAGAATAACTAAAAAGAGACAGACCTGCTGCATTCATCTACAGGAATGCCCAGCATCTTGGCCTTGATAAGAGTTCTCCGTTTCTTAATTGTAGAGCGGACAGCATTTAAAAGAAAGCCTGGACACCGCTCATCATTCAGGATCTCCCTGGGGATGAAATGCATGCATACAGGACAGTATAAACCATTGCTTAAAATAAAGAAAAGTACCGCACTGAGACTCCCCTTTTCGATATTTCTTAATCCCTGACAAGGACACCATTGCGCTCTGCGCAATGGTGTCCTTGCTAAACCTTTACCCCTATGCCCCTGACCCCTCTCTCCCCCACTGCTATTCTTTCACACCCACCTCTGGTAGTACTTGAGCTCCTCCTGAACTAGGAAAAGGTTGGCCTTGAGCTCATTCCTCTCAAACAGCATGTCACGCACCTCCTTCTTAGTGAAGCACGGCTGATCCTGATCCTTCTTCTTCACTGCCAGATTTTCAGTTCTCTCTGAAAACGTCTGACATGGATTGGACTGAGGGGAGAGAAGATGGCAGGTCTGGGCTCCATTCTAATTCAACCGTAAATCGCTGTAAATTACCGTGTAAAACAAAACTTTTCCGAACCGGTCAGAGGATATCATGCGAGAAGAAAGATAGTTTTTATATGTAGTTGGTCTTTTAATATGACAAGTTTGTGTAGGTATTTGCTCTAAACAAGAAGTTCAGTGATCAGCCGAGTAATTTATTTACTCAGGTGAAATCTTAATTTGGGAAGCAGAAAAATTCAGTTGTTTTCATCACACACACACACACACACACACACACACAGAATGCCCTCCTTACAGGGCTGCCAACGGCTTTGTCCATCTGTGCCTGAAGTCGTTCTATCTGCTTGTGTTTCTCTCTGAGGTCAGCCTCCATGTCAGCCTTCCTCTCCACGGTGCTCTTCAGTTGGGCCTCAAGCACACTCTGCTTGTGGCGCAACTCCCCGTTCATCTTCATGAAGCGCTCCAGCTGCTCCTGGAGCTGCAAGCACACAAACACACGCAACGATTAGAATTGACACTCAAGACTAATCACGGGTAGTCGTGAGCAGTCGCTATTATGGCTGTCACTAATGACTCTTTTGGTAATCAAGCCATTGATTATGCTGAGAAATATCTAAGAGCAGCAATGCAATGTAAGAATCACTCTGGCCTACGATTTACACTGTGGTTTTCCCCTGTTGTCCAACGCAATGTGATATCTCCCTCTTTGTGATATGCTTTTTTGTTTCTGGTCCATGAACATGATGCTTTCGATTAATGTGCGTAAGTATGGACCTTGTGTTGTTGTGTTGTTATGGTAAAACAGTTCAGTTTTGCAATGCTTGGAGACCACTGCATCTTCTTTGCGTTTTAATTGAAAATGGTCTCAAATCTTGGACATTTTCTGTCGTTTTTTTGGGCTCCTGCCTTTGCTTTCCTCCATTTTTTTCTGCTCAAATAATCTGCTACGTGATCGATGTGCAAGGTCTGAGCACTTTGCCGCCCTACACAGTCATACCTAGGCATGTTCAGACATATGAAACCAAGCTTTGAGGCAGCCGATTGTAATTGAGGATCTTTGTAATTGAGTTGAGTTAATCAAGTTAATTGAGTTACTTGCTTACTCATGACAGCCCTAATAGTTATTCCACTGGAAAAAGAAAAGTTCAAGTCAAATGTGCCTGAACACACAGAGTCTGAGCTTCCACTCTCCCCTACCTGCAGCTGGTATAAATACACTTGGTAGACTGGCAAACAAAAATATCAATGTTTGCAACTAGGACTGAATCAAGGTCGTCTCCAAACAGCATACCAAGTTTGCTGGCCTGAGTGCAGGAATTATACATGTGTAATAGCAATATCAGTATCAGATTAGCGTAAAATGACTCTTTCATTCTTGGGATTCAGACCTAATTAGGAGGAGGAGCAGGGAGGCTACAGACATTAAGTACAAGAGCAGCATTCATGCAGGAGGAGGTTAAAAAAGAGCAACCGCTGAGTATCCATCACAGCAGCAGGGAAACAAGCCTCACAGTCCATGACCTGTTTTCCAACATTCCATCATTCATTCAGGTCACATGATTTAGGAGAAACGCACAAAAGCATAAACACATACACACCCAGTATTGGCTACAGTTTGAATCCATACTTTGTATACACACACACACACACACACACACACACACACACACTCACTCACTCACTCATTCACTCTCTCTCCCTGCAGTTATGAGTAGGCGAGTAAAGCCACTGCCAAAACTTGTCCAAACTCCAAGGTGCGGCTCAGGCTATAACAAGGTTTAACTCCTTGAACTGGATGGGGTGACAAATTATACATATGTATCATGGATACAACCAGTGTTTTTCATTTCTTGAATGTAAAACATTCATGTGTATGCAACTGCTCCAGAGATATATGTGTATGCATAAGAGAATTGGAAATCTCTTCTTGTAAGAAATAAAGAGTCCAGCTCTCTGTGTAAAGCAAGTCGACAAGGATGACCTAATAATATAGCACTAACCTTCTTAATTTAGGTCATAATGTGTGGGCATGTGTGCATGTGTGTGTTTGCACGTTCACGGTCTCCAGGCCATCAAAGGCTACAGCTTCCTATCGGCTGAGTCCCTATCCCGTCTACAGGTCTTGAGTTCTGTGCTAGGTAGGTTGAAAGACAGTACAGATTTTTGAGCTAAATAAAGCAAATTATCTATACCAAATTAATGGATTTGACAAACACTAACTTCTGTATAATACACACATACTAACTATATGTGGGTGGGTACCTTTCTCCATATTCCTGCATGTATTTATATGTCTGTGAGCCTGCAGGTGCTTTTACATCTGAAGCAGCCCAGTGTTTGTGTCTCCTTACCGCTTCCACCTCCTTGGAAAAGGTCGCTATCTCCTGGACTTTGGCTCTGAGCTCATCCCTCTGCTTGTCCACCACCTCCTTCAGCTTCAGCATCACCTCTCTCTCCTGCCGCTGGACACGGTCTGACATATCAGCACACACACACACACACACACACACACACACACACACACACACACACACACACACGCACACGCGCACACGCACACGCACACACACACACACAACATAAACCTCAAATATATGTCCTCCGCCAATGGCTAGCCAATCCAAAAAAGGAAGAAAATCACCGAGCTAATAAACAAGTAATACTTTTTCCAACTCTTCTTCCTTTGCACAAGGTGTATACTTATGAACAATTGTCTGCTCTCTGTGTATGCCTCCAATCTAGAGTATACTGCATACACCTGAGACACTACTGAGTATCAAACAACTAGCCTTCACATAATTAGATGAAATGAAAACCAAACAAGTATCCGCTATGGCACTAGCAGGTGAGACCCCAGGTCTGAAAGTGTCAAATCAACTACTGGGGCTGAAGCTGATAAACCCTCTAGTAGTCACTTGCGCAATGATGCTTCTATGCCAAACCCAAATGGCAGCATAGCGGCTGATACACTGGGAGATGAAGGAAGGAGCATCAGCTTATGGAGAAAAATAATTAAAATTGGAACCTGGAATGTGAGGACTATGAAAAGCATGGGAAAGTTGCTGCTACTTGAAGGGTAGTTGAAAGGCTGGAGTTAGAGATAATAGGACTGAGTGAGGTAAGGTGGACTGGTGATGGGCATTTCACTACAGAGTCAAGCACTATAGTGTACAGTGGAGGAACAAAAAGACAAAATGGTGTTGCAATCATGTTGCTGGGAGAAGCAAGAAAATGTCTACTAAGTTACAACACAGTCTCAAATTGAACTGTACTATGCAGAATCAACACTAAACCATTCATTACAACAATTGTGCAAATATATGCACCAACCTCGACACATTCAGACACTGAAACTGAAGAATTTTATGAGCAGTTGCAATCTGTGTATGACTCCATCAAGAAAAGCGAACTTATTGTGATAATGGGGGACTTCAACGCCAAAGTTGGAAAAAAGCAAGGAGCAGAATATGGTACAGGAACGTTTGGACTTGGAGACCGCAATGAAATGATGAACATTTAGCAGAATTCTGTGAAGCAAATGAGCTTATTCTCACTAACACAATGTTTCAGCATCACATAAGAAGAAGATGTACTTGGGTATCTCCTAATGTAGAATACCGGAATCAGATAGACTATATCGCTATTCCTAGAAAATGGAGGTCATTTGTTTTGGACGCCAAGTCTAGACCAGGAGCCGATTGTGACATAGACCACATTCTGGTGGTGGCTAGACTTCGACTCAGACTGCTCAAGAAAAGGAACCAAAAGCCACCCATCAGGTATGATTTAACTCAGTTAAAATCTGAAGATACCAAAGCAAAGTTCAAGATTGAAACACAGAACCGTTTTGAAGCTTTATTGTCAGAGACCCAGGAACAGGCAACTCCTGAAGAGTTGTGGTCTAGCATGAAAGAGGCATGGCATGTAACAGCAAGGTAAACTTTGGGAGGAAGACCACGCAAAGAACGGAAAACATGGATTAGCAAAGAGACCTTAAAACTCGTTGAAGAAAGACGTCTGGCATGGCAGAGCAATAATAAAGTATTATATCATTCTCTGGCTGCAGAGACACAGAGGAAGCTTAGAGAGGATAAAAACACCTGGCTAAAAGAAGAATGTTTGAAGATAGATGAATCTGATAGAGAAGGAAAAACAAAAGAACTCTTTGAGAAAGTCAAAGCAGTGAAAACAAGTTTTCAAACCTCATCAGGCATGCATAAAGGATAAGGATGGCAAGGTGCTGACTGAACCCAGTGAGACACTGAACTAATGGAAAGAATATAGAACTAATTTGTTTAAAAAAACCTGATGGAGAGACCCCTCTCAAATGTATAAATGTTAATGAATCAGAGCCGGTTCCACTTCTTCCTGAGGTGGAAAAAGCCATCACCAATTTAAAAACTAACAAGGCAACAGGCATTAATGGAATACCGGCAGAGCTTCTGAAAAACAGTGGTCAAGCAGCTATAGTAGCACTACACCAGCTGGTTTACAAAATCTGGAGTTCATGTGAATGGCCAAAAGACTGGAGAACACAGGAATTTGTCACAATTTTCAAATCTGGATGCAGCAAAGACTGTGCAAACTATTGCACAATAAGCCTCATTAGTCACGCAAGTAAAATCATGCCACCCATCTTGTTGAACAGAATGATAAACAAGATGGAATCAGAGATGTCAGATGAGCAAGCAGGTAACAGACAAGGAAGAGGGTGTGCAGAAATGCTGGTAACACTGCAAACACTAATTGAAAAGGTATCCAACACAGATAATAAGGTAATGCTGATTTTCATTGATTATTCAAAGGCATTTGATTCAGTAAGCCACACACAGCTCTTTAACAGCATGCTGGAAATGGGTTTCCCTAGACACCTCGTTGCGCTGCTTCAAAGTCTATATATTGGCCAGATAACAGTGATGAGCTGGAATGGTGAGAACACAGAAGCTTTTCCAATACAGAAGGGTGTACGTCAAGGTTGCATTGTATCACCATGCTTATTCACACTATATACAGAACAAGTGATGCATGAGGGAGATAGAGATGAATATGGAGTGAGCATAGGTGGTTATAAGATAAGCAATCTTAGATTTGCAGATGACATGGTACTAGCAGCTGATGGACAGCAAGATCCAAACAAAATGTTGAGTCGAGTAAATGAGGCAGGGCAAAAGAGGTTGCTCAGTTTGAATGTGAAAAAGACAGTGCATGAAAGTGGGTGAATCAGATTTTGCAATCTCAGTAGATGGACAAGATGTAGAACACCTAGAGAACTTAAAATACTTGGGATCAGTTACGAAAAATGACGGTGACTGTAGATGACATAAAAATCAGAATTACCCTAGCGAAGAAAAGTATGATGGAGATGGTACAAATATGGAAAGATGAAGTGAAAGTCAGTCTACTTAAAGCACTCGTCTGGCCAGTGTTGTCATATGAAGCTGAAAGTTGGACATTGAAGAAAGCGATGGTAAACAGGACTGAGGCTGCAGAAATGTGGCTTTATCAAAGGATGCGTTGAATAAGTTGGACAGAGAAACGAACGAATGTGAGCATCCTTAAATGAATTAGGAACAAAAAGAGGCCTAATGGCACATATAATGAAAAGAAAGCTATCATTCTTTGGGCATACCTGTCGTCAAGGGGGAAGTAAATTAACAAAGACAGCAATTTGTCGGCCTCTCGCAAAGTGCGAGAGGCCGACAAAAAGGCAGTATCATAATGACATCAAAGAATGGCTTACTCTGAAAATATTGGAGACAAAAAGATCAGCTCAGGACAGAAAGAACTGGAGGAGACTTGTTTGGCAAGTATGTCATCCAGATGGTGCTGGCAACCCTCGCTGCTAATGAGGAGGCCTTGAAGAAGAAGAAGAAGAAGAAGAAGAAGAAGAAGAAGAAGAAGAAGAACTGGATTCCAATGCCATCTGCACCTCAAATTCGTCCTGGTGCTATGTGCTGAGTCCACCGTTCAAACAGAGATCTGACTGAATATGTCTTTATGCATGCTCAATAATCCAGGTGGAGTGGAGAGTGGCGTAATTGTCAGGGTAAATGGTGCCTAAAAAGTACAGAAATAACATTCCTCCTCATTTGAACTTGTTTGAAACACTCGTGATGGTTTGTACTCACGGATATTCCCCATCGCATAGAAACCGTCCTGTAGTAATGTGATGGTGATGTGAACCATGAGGATAGAATAGCCTAGCTTTGCTGAATCTTAGCTTTTGGTGTTATCAGGAAATACCACACTGACCCAGGAACATGTTGATTTATTTGAGAAGTGACCATGTGGGTCAAGAAGATTCCCCGTGGTTTTGCAACAAAATAATATGGTGACACTGAGAGCAGGGTTATTTCTAAGAGTGTGCAAATACTTTGGATGAAAATCAGCTAATGGAATCGATTCAGAGAATCAGAATGAACTTTATTGGCAAAGTGTGCTTATGCATATGAGGAATTTGACTCTGGTTTACAGCAGCTTCTAGAACTTGCATATACTATATCACTCACACAAAACAAACAAAAAAAAGATGAACAAAAGAAATTAATGGAATAATAAATAGAATACCAGATTTAAGTATGTATGCACAACAGGTATGTCAATACTATATAGTTTTGTTATGGCTGAATAAATAACAACTTATGTTGCATATATACTGTATATTATATGCAATATTATATGCATATATATTGTATTATATACTAACATATAACTTTATAACTTATTATGCTTATATGACTGCTGGGATGGACTCCGGCATCCCCACGACCCTGAGAGCAGGATAAGCGGTTTGGATAATGGATGGATGGATATCTTATATAATATTATATACTAAAAATATATACTATATATTTATCTATTATCTATTATATTATTATATACTATATTATATACATATGTTATAATTATAACATTAACAGTAATAATTTGTAATCAGTATACAGCAGTTGTATGTGTATTTACAATTGTACATTTGTATTACACATCTGATTTAAAGAGGTAGTGCACATCATAGATACGTAGGTGAGACATCTTGACCAAAGGGGGCTGTTTACAAAATGTCATATTTACATAATAAGTGTCCACTATTGCACCATGCTGTTAAGTGTTCATAAGAGAAATGTGCTGTGGGAAAGAACTGTTTTATGTCTGGTGGTTTTGGTGCCCATTGCTCTGTATTGCTTGACAGAGGGTAGAACTTCAAACAGACTGTGTCCTGGGGGTGTGTGGGGGGGGGGTGTCTCTGCTGATGCTACCCGCACGTCTCCGGGCTCTAGAGGTGTACAAGTCCTGCAGGGTGAGCAGGGGAGTGCCAATGTTTTTGTTTTGTTTTTTTCTGCTGTCCTAACTGTTCGCCGCAGTCTGTTCCTATCCTGTTTTGTTGTTGCTCTGAATCAGAGCATGATGGATGTGCACAGGATAGATTTAATGACTGCGGTGTAAAACTGGCTCAACAGCTCCTGTGGCATACCACATTTCCTCAGTTGCCACAGAAAGAACATCCTCTGCTGGGTCTTTTTGAGGATGGAGTTGATGTTGGTCTCCCACTTCCGGTCTTTGGAAATGGTAGTCCCCCAAAACTTGAAGGTCTCCATGGCTGACATAGGGCTGTTTGATATTGTGAGGGGAAGCAGTGCTGAGGGGTATCCCCTAAAGTCCACTGTTGTCTCCAGTCTTGAACATATTCAGCTCCAAGTTGTTCTGACTACACCAGAGTACCAGCTTCTCAACCTCCCACCATAGTGTCGTCTGAAAACCTCAGTAGTTTAACAGCTGCGTCCTTGGATGGGCAGTTGTTGGTGTAGGTGAAGAGCAGTGGGGTGAGAACACTTCAATGGGGACCACCAGTGCTAACTGTCCATATAACAGAAGTTACTTCCCCAGTCTCACCTGATATTTCCTGCCTGTCAGGAAGTTGATGATCCACTGACAGATGGTGGGGAATACAATGAGCTGAGAGAGTTTGGAGGAGAGGATTTCTGGAATGATGGCATTGAACACCAAGCTGAAGTCCACAAACAGGATCCTTGCATATGTTGCTGGGCAGTCAAGGTGTTACAGGATGTAGTGCAGTCCCATGTTGACTGCATCATCCACTGACCTATTTGCCCGATAGGTAAACTGCTGGGGGTCCATCAAATGTCCTGTGACGTTCTTCAGGTGGGCCAACACCAGTCGTTCGAAAGACTTCATGACCACAGATGTCAGAGTGACAGGCCTGTAGTCATTCAGTCCTGTGATGGGGGGTTTCTTGGGGACTGGGATGATGGTGGAGTGTTTGAAGCAGGAGGGGACTTCCCACAGATCCAGGGATCTGTTGAAGATCTGCATGAAGATTGGAGCCAGTTGGTCAGCACAGGTTTTAAGACAGGATGGGGAGACACCATCTAGACCCGGTGCTTTCCTGGTCTTCTGTCTCTGGAAAAACCGGTTCACATCCTCTACACCAGGGGTGGCTAACCATGTGCCACGGAGAGCCATGTGTATGCAGGTTTTCATTCCAGCCGGACTCCACACCAGGTGATTTTACTGATTAGCAACCCTTCAACCAAAGAGGAAGAATGTATCTGTGAAATCACCTGGTGTGGAGTCAGGTTGGAATGAAAACCTGCATACACATGGCTCTCCATGACACATGGTTAGCCACCGCTGCTCTACATGTATCTTTAGTGCAGCCTGAGTATTGGGGGGGGGGGTTGCCAGAGGTGTGATGGGGCGGTTGTTGTTGGGCTGGAGTGATGGGATGGTCTTCTTTAGTTTGTGATGTCTTGCAGGCCCCTTCACACTGACACAGGGTTGTGGGCTGAAAACCTGTTTTTCAGCTTTTCAGTTAAGCTTCTTTTAGCCACTCTGATCTCCTTTGTCTGTGAATTTCTAGCCTGCTTGTACAGGGCTCTATTCCCGCTACTGTAGGCATCCTGCTTGGCCTGCCGAAGTTTCTTAGTTTGGATGCGAACCATGGCTTGTTATTGTTGTATGTGCAGAAGGTCTTGGTAGGCACTCCCATGTCTTTATAAAAGCTGATGTAAGATGTCACAGTGTCGGTTAGTTCGTCCAGGTTTCCAGTTGCAGCTTCAAATACACTCCAATCAGTGCAGTCAAAACAGTTTTGCAGTTCCTGCATTGCTTCATGGGTCAATATCGTCACTGTTTTAACCACAGGCTTTACAGATTTTAGTTTCTGCCTATAGGCTGGAACAAGATGAACAGTGATCAGAGTGCCCCAAAGGTGCCCAGGGGACAGAGCATTATGCATCTTTAAGAATTGTGTAGCAGCGGCCCAGTGTGTTATTTTCCCTGGTGGGACAATTAATATGCTGTCTGTATTTCAGTAGTTTGTGGTTTAATTTTGCTCTGTTAGTCTCCAAGGATTATGAAACGTGAATCACTATGTTTTTGTTCCAAGCCGGTAATCTGTAGTCATTCAGTCCTGAATATGGAAAAATTCATCTCCGTCCGTTCCTTTAGGGAAACCATAACAAATACACTAGTGCACTCTTGCAGCTGTTTTATCTGAGCCAACTCCTTGCCACCATTACTGTTTGTCTGTCCTCCTGCTCCCATGATTGTTTTATACTCTGCCTGTATGTCATAGCCTAACCTGCCCCCCCGTCTGTTTTTTAAACCGTGCTAAACGTGCGGTATGTCATAACCTGTTGCTACACCCCTGCTGTCTGCTTTATCGCCGCTAAATGTACTGTATATCCTAACTGCCTGAGTTGTATGTCTGCTTGCCTCCTAACTGCCTGCTATATTGTCCCATTAATTGTGCTGTCTGCTGTAATTAACTGTCCACTGTCTAACCCTGCTGATACTGTATGCTGCCAATACCATTAATGCTTTATGTGTGTGTTGCATGTTGCCATTGGATGTGTCGTATGTTGCCACCTCTGCTTACGTGTATTAACCAACTCCTGGGTTATTCCATATTTGCTGCTACTGCTCTACTGTGCGTGAACGTGTGTGCTATGTCTTACCTGTTGCTATATGTCAGCCTTGTTCCTCTGCACACGTAAGTATGACCACTATGAATGTTTTGTTGTACTGATTGTGATGTCCACATCTGTGTACTTGGCCTTTCATGTCACTGCTATTCCTTGTTTTTACCTCTTTTTTATTTTACTCCTCAACCCCTTCCCCTAGGGGGCACTTACCCCCAACATAGGCCGTTATTGTAAATAAGAGTTTGCTCTTAATTAACTTGCCTATTAAAATAAAGGTTGATGATAATCTGGTTGGCCAGGGTTTGCAGTGCACCATTAACGCTGGCCTGGGGTGGGATGTAAACACTGACCAGGATGAAGGATGAAAACTCCCGCAGTGAAAAAATGGCTTGCAGTTAATGAACAATGTCCCCAAGTTTGGGCTGCAGTATTTACTTAACACTGTGACATCTGTACACCAACCTACGTTTATGTAGAAGTAAATTCCTCCGCCTTTCGCTTTACCCGATAGCAGTTACGTGATTTGCTCGGTGTAGGCGGAAGCCCGGCAGATGTAATCCACTGTCGGAGGTGGATTGCTGAGCCAGGTTACTGTGAAACAAAGGACAGCAGAATATGCCAAGTCCTTGATCATCCTGTTGAGGAGACACAGCTTTGTCCATTTTGTTGGGCATGGAGTGGAGATTCGCCAGGTTAATCGTTGGGAGTACAGATCAAAATCCCTGCTGACGGAGCCTAACCAACTCACCGGTGTGCTTCCCCTATCTGCATCGCCTCCATGTCTGACAGAAAGCCATTGTTCCTCCAACTGAGATCTCCAAAACTTTCCAGGTTTTGAAAACTGGTGAAAAACTATCTGGAGTTCACTGCCTAATGTTAAGCAGTTTTTCTTGAGTGAAAGTAATTGGGTTTGAGTAACCAGACACACAGAGAATAAGCAAAAACAGAGAAAGTACTAGAGAGCACTGTACCAAGACTGCCATCAATGGCGCCACCTTGCTTGCTTGAATCACTTAAGATTTCAAAAACACAAAAATCACACAGATTTTTTTGACTGACACAAAGTGTTTTTGGCTATAACTCTGGGACCCACCTTCCTGGCAATGGCTTCCCTTCAGTCTACTATGCAGCTCCTGTCTGTCCTGCTGTAGCTGCTGTACCTGGGCCTGGAGCTCCTCACACCTCCTCCTCCATTGCTCCTCCTTATGCTGAAGCTCCTGCTTAAGAGAGCAGGTCTGCTGTCAATCACTACGCTCTGAAGGATGAGGCACAGTCCAAAATAACTAAGAGACTAAATGACTAAATTTGGAATAAAGTTTGGAAATACACAGAATATGGATGTATGTAACTATTAGCTGTGCCGATAAACTAGGATGAGCGAAGGCACAAAATCGTCAGGGGAAAAGAGGGTTGATTAGAGCAGTGGTTCTCAACCTTTTTGGGGTCCTGGACCCCCTGCGTATTTTTGATCTACCCTGAGGACCCCTCCACCTGATCTTGGGGGAGGGGGGTTGCAATTTGATAGAAACAGTAGAAACTGCATTTTAAATTGCATTATAGCATTTATTCACTCTTTGGGGCAAAAATAAGAGCTTTCAGTTGTAACTTAGATATAACAAAACAGAATTATTATGCAGTAACTTTCAGATATATATGTAACAAAACAGAATATGTATTCAGTAACTTTCAGATAGATGTAACAACAGAATTTTTATGCAGTAACTTTTAACAATGCAAACGGGAGCGAGACCTCTTATTAAAATACAATAAATTACACTTGTGAAACAGATGTAATTAGAAAAAAAAGTCCTGTTACCCTTTATAGTTTAGGTAGATAAAGGTCTCAGTCACATTTGAGTAAAATAATCCTATATCTATAAATGTCATATGATCTTTTTTTAAAGATATTTTATTTTCACGTACCCCTTGCAATTACACCACGGACCACTAGGGGTCCGCGGACCCCCGGTTGAGAAACACTGGATTAGAGCATGCCATCTTGATTGAACGAGCACTTCCCTTCACAGGTACTACAGGTTGAACTACAGATCCCACAACATCCCTAGGCCCTCAGCAATCATCACCACAACACCTGACATTATGTCAGGTCTAAATATGTCAAGTGACATATTTAGAAATAACCAAAATAAGTAAATATGCCGAGTAATAGGCAATAGTAATAACGATGTTTTTTTTTCTCGGGCATTTGAAAAAAAATGACATGATGAATACAAATGACAAACGAAAAGGAAACCTGCAACCATGCAAACTCGATCAAGGCAAGCCTTTATCTGTAATGCATCATAGTCAAAGCTTTTTAATAATAGGATTTTGCTAATGTTATGTTTAAAATGAATTTTATATAAAATGTGTTGTCACAGTTCTTTAATGTTACATCAGCTGGCCCAGCCATACTGTCATTTTGTAGGACAAAATAAACTACATGGATGGTTCACGTGCCAAAATCACCATAAATTATATTTCAACCATTTGAAAAAAAAAAAACTTATCGCCCCAAACAAGATCTTTGTTCCCTTTTGTCCTGTGAGTCAAATGCTCTCGTATGGTAGCATTGGTATGTGAATCTTAAAGCAGTCATTTACTCACCAGAGCAATTTTGCAAACACAATTGCTGGCAGTCAACAGTTAGCATCTTGTTAACAGTAGCTTCTTTGGGAGTGAATTATTGATTCAAAATTCATATGTGTGTGATTAAAAGATAGCATTTAAATTGTGAAAAATTTGGTAGGTAGCTTTTTCTTGTGTCAATCACATACTTTATTTGAGTCAACATTTTTTTTCCCAAATTGAAAAACATAATGGGGGTTTGGGGTCCTGGACACTGAACCATCGACATCATGTGACAGCCATATGTTACTATAAATAACATCAGATTGGGCTGCTCTTTGGCAACACGTTTGCATATTTGTATGTTTGGGCAGCACAGTGGCCCAGTGGTTAGCACTGTTGCCTCACAGCAAGAAGGTCCAGGGTTCAAACCCCAGGCCATCCCAGGCCCTTTCTGTGTGAAGTTTGCATGTTCTCCCCGTGTCTATCTGGGTTTCCTCCAGGTGCTCCAGTTTTCTCCCACCATCAAAAAGACATGCATGTTAGGGTTAATACTCCTGTCTGTGCCCCTGACCAATGCAATGGAAAGAAGAACTGGAGTTGGTCCCCAGGTGCTGCAGCTGCCCACTGCTCCTATACAATAGGATGGTTTAAATGCAGAGAACAAATTTCATTGTAACCTACAATTTCGATGTAACCTACAATGACAAAGTGACTTTCTTCTTTCATATTTGTTTCTTGGCCATATCCGAGACTATTTTGCCCTATTTTGGAAAAATATCGTCTTTTGTATTCTTGAATATAGCCAGCCATTATCCAAGCCGCTTATCTGAATTCAGGTCGCGGGATGCTGGAGTCTATCCCAGCAATCATTGGGTAGCAGGCGGGGAGACACCCTGGACAGGCCACCAGAAAGTAAAGGTCCGACCATGTAT
This sequence comes from Lampris incognitus, assembly GCF_029633865.1. Lineage (NCBI taxonomy): Eukaryota > Metazoa > Chordata > Actinopteri > Lampriformes > Lampridae > Lampris > Lampris incognitus. Next base: position 27,577,276 of record NC_079217.1, on the reverse strand, counting down.
TTGTTCTAGCCATTCACTGGCTGAAGAGTTGCGCTAATTAAATTCAGCTGGTGTAGTGTATGGGTGGAACAAATATGTGGCAGTACTTTTACTTTCTGAAGCCAGGTTGTCCACCTCTGCACAGGGCAGACACATTCACACCTAGGGACAATTTAGGCCGATTCACCTGACTTTGACTTTGCCTCCCACAGTCCATGTCTCTGGACCGTGCTACCTACCCGCTGCGCCACCGTACTGCCCTTCTTGACTATAACCAAACAGGAAAAAAAATTTAGCTATTTATATTAATGCCTATAATTAACATAAATGTAGGTGCACTAATAAAACAAAACAACAATATTTTAAGTGGGAATTGAAACCATCATTCTTTCTATTAAGCTGTTAAATGTTTTATACAGTCTGTATAAAAAGACAAGAAAAAATATATACAGATATTATGCACTGCTATGGGTACTTGATATGTTTATTTACCCCTCTAATTTATAGAAACACTGTCCAGCCGTCATTACAGGCTACCATGGAAAGCATGGTGTCAACGCGGAAGTAACAATACCCCATTTCGTAAAGTTAAATTAGCGTTTCACTGAAATGGCATTGTGGATTTGACACAACTGTTCAGCTCTTCTGGTGGATTTGTCAACACAAGCACTACCGAAGAAATAACGCCAGGCCACATTTCACTTTACTCCACACCATGTATAATAAATAAATAAAACTAACACACAAAACAAGAGGTCGTCAGAAGTGCACACTAACCCTCTCCAGTATAGATACGATAACAACACGGGGTCTGCTCGTTCCTCGGTGGATCGTTTTCGTTCGGAGCTGGAGGATTAAAAGCTGCCATGTCACTCACCCGTGTTTCAGTGCTCCCGTTTCCCTCCTCGCCGTCTTTCCCCGCACGTTTCCTCTGCTGCTGTACCTGCAGAGTCTCGAAAGCCTTCAGCAGCTCCTCTTCTCTCTGTTTGAGGACATGGTTCCTCGAAGCGAAACTCTCCAGCAGCTCCAGGACTTTGACTATCTTGGGCACCAGCCCCACGGCGCTCTCTTTGCCGTAGCCGTCAATGAGTTTCTCCACCTCCGCGCCAACCGTTTTGGCTATAGCGTACACATCGTCCACTGTCAAGGCCGAATATGTACGGTCGAAACAGTTCTCCGATTTAACGGGCTCCGTGTCTGTCTCGGTCCTCTCCATAGTCTCTCTGGGGTCTGCACCTCGTCGGACAGAGTCGCCTCAAAAGTTCCAAGACCACCGTGACATGACAGTCACTCGCAAGTAGAGGCGCGGGTGGGAGACGGAACCGAAATGAATCCGCGATCATGAAAACATGTCGAGGATTTGAAAGACCATGTGAGACGAAACGATATCGCGTGGCATGATTTGAAGGACAGCGAAGTCGTCAAATCCGCGCTGGAGACACGCCAAAGGTTGACTTAGTCTTCCAACCGGACGCCGCACGTGTACGCGAGGGCCTCCGAGTAAGAAAAGGGACACCGAGTACCAGACGTTGTAGTGTAATACAAGACTGAACGGGACGCTCTTCACTGTTTATCACCAGAGAAAACCCTCCCACTTCCCTGGCCAGTGTAATGCGAGGACCCCACAGTCTGAACCAAACACACGCGCGCAAAAACACATGGACACAGGCAGGCAGGCGCGCACGCACGCACGCACGCCCACACACCCACACATACACACACGGTTTACCAGGTCGACCGTGCCCTAATGCGTGCAACAGGGCGTGCAAATTTAATTTGCTCTGAAGACATGTCAATTGATTTTCCTCTGAACACACGCCAAATGAAGAGCCCCCCCCCCGCCCGGGAATTTGTTAAAATATGAAAATCAAGTAACTTCCATGAAAATCTTCAGACAGCTCAATAAACAATTTCGTGTATTTTCAAATCGCATTTGGGTCCTAGGGGGTGGGCACTTGAAACAATCTTATAAACGACCCCCCCCCACACACACACACACACACACAAAGTCGTCGATTCATTTGTATTGCCCATTATCACAAATTTGCCTCAGTGGGCTTGAAAAAAGCAAAGTTGACCTCAAACGTTTAGCAATATTAACACTAACAGAGGTTTATAAAACTGTTCATCTTTCAAGTCAATTTTATTTGTATAGCCCAATATCACAAATTACAAATTTGCCTCAAGGAGCTTTACAGCAAAACAACATCCTGTCCTTAGGACGTTGTGTTTCAAATCAAACAATGACGTGAACACGATGTAACAAGATAAAGTAGGAGGGTATTGACTATTCAGATTAAAAAGACCTTCAGCTACAAAAAAATAATTGTTTTTCTATGAGAAAATGGGGCACAACATATTATCTTGGAAAAAATTAGTTCACTTTAATGGTTCATAAAACTACACAAAAATGCACATATGACAGGTTGCACAAGAAGCCATGAAACAATCTAAATAAATGCATTTTCATATAAGAGACAGATTGAAAACAAGCTAGAGAAAGCAAAAATTGATGGGGGGGGAGTGGGAGATAAAAAAACAGAACATAAAACTTGTAGAAAACATCCCACGGTAGACGCAGAGTACTACAAGTGTTTATATGGACATTTCCAAACACCATTTAGTAACTGACTGGCTTTATGCGACTCAGGTTGAACTATCAGAGTGATGGGAAAACAGTTGTCTGCTTTCTCAGGCGTACATGTCCTCACGGTCAGCATTGTAGATCTCACCCTCCTGCAACGAGGCAAAGTTGAGAAAGTGTGAGGGCCGGTGGACCTCATGGTAGAACTCCTTGGGGTTGGACAGCTGCAGGTCATATTTCATGTTGGGGTCATGGCGCACACCTACAGGCAACACAAATGATCAATATGGTTAATTAAACTTGTTTACATTTGGCATTTTTGGTGGATTTCTGCAATTTCTTAAGTAACCAATGCTTAAAGTGGAAGTAGACACCTTTTTTTTTTTTGCTTTAACTTATTACGAAGTAAATGTTGATTGCACAGTGTAATGGCTATAGAATAATGACACCATCTGCATTTAGATTGGTTCTCTATAAGCCTCGCTTTCACTAGGCAATTGTCTGCCATTGGGACCAATTTTTCCCGGCTAATCAATTTACAGCACAGGAAGTGCATCAACCATCCAGTAGTGGGATAGGCAATGGCGGATGGTGAACAACCAAAGTTAACTGTGGAAACTCTACCAGGCAAAACAAAAAGAACCCAGTTGATGGAGGAGGTGAAGAAGGTGAAGAGGGAGAGTGATAGAAGATGAGATAAAACAAGAGTGAGCCTTGGATGAGCATTCACTCAATGGCGAGAGCTCTGGGACTTGTGAAGGTTCCAAACAGGCATTCAGTTGGTATTATTTCTACTGCATCAGTAAGTAACACAACCTGCATACTTATTAATACTACCAGATGTTTTAATCTGCCTTTATGGTAGTACTGAGATCGGGGTTTCTAGTTCAAATTGGGATTCTTACGGTTGTTTCTTGCTTTTGACAGTAGCCAGGTTGCTAATAAACGGAAAGCAATCCGGTTGTCTTTGCGACAGTGGGGGATGCTGGAGCCTATCCCAGCAGTCATTGGGCGGCAGGCGAGGAGACACCTTGGACGGGCCGCCAGGCCATCACAGGGCTCACGTGTGCGTGCACACGCACACACACACACACACACACACACACACACACACATTCATACCTAGGGACAATTTAGTATGGCTGATTCACCTGACCCACATGTCTTTGGACTGTGGGAGGAAACCGGAGCACCAGGAGGAAACCCACACAGACACAGCGAAAACATGCAAACTCCACACAGAGGATAACCTGGGACGACCCCCAAGGTTGGACTACCCCGGGGCTCGAACCCAGGACCTTCTTGCTGTGAGGCGACCGTGCTCACCACTGCGCCACCAAAAAAATCATTATTAGTTGAAACCAAATCTGATACTCTAGTGTTCCTAGAAAAACTGATACTACAGCAGTAATCTGTTGAGGAAAAACCAGGAGGAATCCATTTAGGTCATATGCTGCCAAAAAAAAACCCACAATACTATACACGACAATAAAAGATGAGTAGCTTGAGCTTGTAAAGCAAAGTAACATACTGTGACACCAATACAATTGATTATTTCTCAACAACTACACTGGAAAGAGAAAAAAAATGTGACAGCTGTTACAAAATCCATTCATTAGGGACATAAGGCCATCATATCGCTCATCAAAAAAAATACAACTGAATGAATTATAAATAAATAAAAAACAAATGCAAAATACTACTGAACGAATATCATTTATGTTTGAGAAGTAAATAAAATGGTGACTTACCCATGAAGTTGTAGTTCCAGGACACCTGGCCAGGCACCATGAAAAAGCCCAGGAAGCGGTCAGACAACAGCATTTGCACCCTCTCATAGTGGGATGGCAAGTAGCCTTTGGGGTTGTTGCCCTTGTCTGTGTTCTGTCGACCCCACTCATAACCACTGGGTGTCAGCTTGTAGGCTGTCAGTGTACACGAGCCAGGGGTGAAGCTGCAAGATCAGTTTCAACACGTCATTAGACATCACTTGCACCAATCGACATGCTACATTTTAAATACAAGTTGAAAAGTAGTACACACTTGTTTTTCCCACAACAAAAGCCATTGTCACTTCTTATTGAGATTTTATATGGGGTACAGCTAATAAAAAACCTGATACGAGAAACTCATGTGCCTTTTCAATCACAATTACAAAAAGCAAATCATCCATAAACAGTCTACACTTCATCTAAATATAAATGTAATAATTCATTTCATAATATGAATGTAAATAAATGAAGAAAAAAAAAACTCAAAGAGGCAAAGCATGGATTACATTTTTCTATACATCTTTCTTGAAAACCACACTCCAAATGCCTAAAAGTAAATACAATTCTGTATTCAGTCAATTGTACTTGGTTCCAACCAAAGTAAGGCTGTGTCCTAACTGAATGCAATGTGAGCAAGCATCAGCGACAATCCGTTTGATTGCTTTATTTTCTATTGCAATGTCCCAACTGGTGGTGAGCGACGCACTGCTTTGAGCTGAACTTGTGTCGGAGACACCCTGCTACTATCTGCTTGCTGTCGCTCAGGTTGAAAAGCATTGTGTTATGGACAAGGGACGTCTCCAGTCTGATCTCAAGCACACAGCTGATGGGTATGTGGCTTGTTTACATGAGTTTCAGTGTGGACAGAGAGCATCCAATGCGACAAGAAAGTCGGACACTCGAGTCCAGTTAGGACACGGTGTAAGTTGTGAGTAAACAAAATCTGTTTTTTTTTTAAACTTGCTCTTGCTTTGGTCGTGTGTATCTCTCCACAGCTAATCTTGCATACTACCGGGGCCTATCAGTCTAATATTTTTTGGGCACAGTTATGACTGTATGATCAAGAACCTCTCGTGGTTGCGGTGATTCAAAACTTTGAAAAAAGTTTGTTCTTGCTCCCGTCGCTCCCTCTCTTCACTCACGCTCTAGCTTGCTCACCCAACGCTGCTCTCTGTCGCTGCCCGATTTGAGTCAACCATAAGTCGCGCATGCATGTGCACGGTTGACTTATATCGGGCAATGGCAGTGTCAAAACATTATGTATTCGGGAATGAGTCTTGAAAGTAAACGAAAAGTCGATCATATTTCATAAGTCACTAAAATCATTCACTGCTGATCTCAGCACAGGAGAACTGGAGGAACACTGGATGAACCAAAAATAACCTCTGTCTTTATTTTCGTAATATAATAAATCTGGGTAAACCATTAACACTCGTGCATGTGCCCCTCACATCTACAGTTGACTCAGATCGGGCACCAACATGATCAAGCTATTAAAAGAATTTTGATAATCCAAAAAATGCAAATGTTATAAAGGAAAAACTTCCTCTAGGTTTCAGTCAAAAGAGGAAGTGTTGCATATTCTTGTCACTGCCTGATCTGAGTCAACCATAGATGTGAGTAGTGCATGCACAAGTGTAAACGGTTTACCTGGCTTTATTATATTATGAAAATAAAAACAGAGTAAGGGTGAGACCAAAATGGTCGCATTGCAAACCTTTTCTTTTTGATAAGTGCAAGTTCATATTGACTTGGTCAGCCTCCTAGGTGCGAGGGTGCACCTAGGAGGCTGCACATCCACAGACTGGCAAAACATTTTTATAAGGTAGCTTTTTTCAGCTTGAGCACTGCATATTAACCCCTTCCCCCCATATTTCCCGTTCAATTTACTTGGGCGCTGCGCAAAAAAAGTCTTAAAATGGCAGGAAAAACACTGGTTTTTCTTCTGTGTATGTGTGTGTGTGCATCTGTCTGCTACTAATCTCTTATACTACTGGGCCTGTCAGCCAACCACTGAGCAGCACGGTTGCCCAGTGGTTAGCATTGTTCCTTCACAGCAAGAAGATCCTGGGTTCGAACCCCAGGCCATCTCAGGTGCTTTGTGTGGATTTTGCATGTTCTCGCCGTGTCTGCGTGGGTTTCTTCCGGGTGCTCTCACCATCAAAAAGACATGCATGTTAGATAAATACTCCTGTCAGTGGCATAGTTAGAAGAACTGGAGTTGGTCCCCGGGTACTGCACGGGGGCTCCCCACTGCTCCTAGCTACATGGCTGCCCACTATTTCCAGTGTGTGTGTGTAGGGATGGGTTAAATGCAGAGGGTGAATTTCCCCACTGGGATTAAAAAAGTAAATCTTATAGCTTCAATTTTTGTGTACAGTAATGACTGTATGATCAAGGACCTCTTGAGGTTATGGTGATTCAAAACCTTTAAAAAAAAAAACTTTTATACCACAATTGAGGGCTAAATCCTCAGCTATTCTTTTGCCTAAGTTCGAGCACCACAGATGGGGAGATACACAGGCAATGCCTCCATATTTTCCCCTTTTTCCTGGTAGGCTAATAAAGGGGTGGATTGTCGCCAAGTCTGAGCACTGGAGAAGGGGAGATATGCCTGGCGGAGATCTGCACTCTACTGAGTGCACTCTTCTAGTTGGCACTGTTTCGTAGTCGTACCATTAAACTTAAACTGGACCATTGCTAATATGGAAGTCAATATTTTTCACTCAAATTCCCCAACACTGACAGTAAAATCAGCGCAAAAATTCTTACCATCTCACTATAACCTTCACTGAGCACCGACTACTGAGAGAAGGCAACACAGTTGACCTCATTTCTTAACGAAAGTAATCATTTAGACCAACATCAGCGGAGAAACATAAATTACTTTGACATGCAGACAAGAAATAGACAGATTTACGAGATGAAGACAAAAGGGTGGGGCATCCTACCTGCACGTGATAATGATGGTTTTCTCTCCATCCCAGGCAGGGTTATCAGCCATGATTTTGGCATGGGTTGTGACGTCCTGGGGAGAAAGCTGGGGTGACTCGTTCGGTTGAGTGTGGATCCAACCAAGAGGCTCCATTTCCTAGTTAAAGGAGTGTGAGGAGAGAGATGAAGAACTGCTGACCGACCAAAAAGCACTTCAACGCTGTCTATGATTAGGTTTGGAAAAGCAGCAATTCTCTTAGTACCCTGTTCTAACAATGAAGATTAAGAATATGACATGGAGCTAATAAAAAAAACAAACATGAAGTGCTGATGCTCTACATGGAGCTATCCACATCCTTGTGTACATGTTGTGCTCAAGTCTTACTTTAAGGTATTCATGTCCAGGGAGCTGGTTGGGCAAGTGAACAGTCTGGTGTGTCCCCCACTGGGGAACCATGACAATGCAACGGATTTCCTTCACCTGGGGGTTGTCGGGAGGACTAGTCCCATACAAATAACCTGCAATCTGGAAAGAACACAAGCACTGCATCAAACACATTCCCTTACAAATTTTTTGAAACTTGAGTAGAAAGTGAGTAGACCAAACACTGTTAATGTTCTTGACCTAATAAACAAAAAAAAAAAGTCTCACAGAAACCCCAAATGTAAGGACACCTATGAGTTCTGTGTTTTTTTTAACAAAATAAAAGATAATTGTAAAGACAACATTGTAAATAACAATCATCTGACCATGTCACAGGTTCAGGCAGTGTACCTGTGCTCGCAGATCTGAGATGCAAATAAATTTTTTCAGGACATTCTTGGGCAAAATGTAGGTGTAGCCTGTCTCCTTGATGTCATCTGATGACACATAGATGTGGTTGGTTCTAAGATGGAGGTTGGCAGCAGATATGGCCCTGGGGGGGGGATTAAGGACAATCAACAATTAAATAGATTGAGATGGAACCAAAATTCAGTGTGAACTTATTCATTAACTACACTTTTAGGTAAAGCTTTTTTGGTTTAGTGCCAATTGGTTTTATCACTTCTTTAACAGCATAGCAACAGAATTTTTCATTATATCACCACTTTATTGGTAATGGCTTGAAGCTACAAGAAAGAAAGGTCAAAATACTCAGTCTGACAGCACAAAAAAATTACAAAATTGTGCATAACATCAATCAATCCTTTGCAGTGATATTCTTTTACAGTGCAATACAAAGATTGCTTTGGCAAACATAGAACTACCTCAAAGCAAATTTGGCAATCATGTCTCATTATACCTGACCCTCCACTCAGTCTTGGAGGAGAAGGTCTGAGTCTCATAGTTGGAGGTGGTGGAGGTGATAATCTCATCACCGTGCTTGTTCACTGTGCGGGTCTGGGTGGCGGTTAGCTGTGACTGCTCCTTAGTCTGCTTCTCAATCTCAGCAATCTGCTGACGCTGTTGCGAGGGAGCAGAGATTTCCATACCTAGGATAATGTCACGGATCTCTGACTGGGTCAGGGAAGCCACGTTCACACTGTTGAGGAAAAAGGGGGGTCACTGGAGCCTTGTCTGTGACATCTACAATGTGGTTTTATTGAAAAATTTACAAGTCTGATACTTAATTTGCAGCCCTTCACATATGTAAACTTGTAGAAATGGTATGATTGATCATGCTGTTATAGCTGTAACAGATGTTGAGCCGATACTCGAGAATTATACCATTGTATTATCAGAAACCATTTTAATGCATTTTCTTTATTATATAAATAATTAATCCTTATATTGCAATTGCTTTTAAAATGTCAACACCATCTTATGCAAATTATCCTTATATTTGCAGCTACTCACTTGTTCTTTTTGCCATAATCAGCCAGAATGAGATCTTTGAGCTGCACCTCCACCTTAATCCACTCCTCATCAGTGAGGGTGGGCCAGATGTGGTGGGGCTCTGTGACAGTGGTCTTGTCAGGTTTAAGGATCACTTTTGCGCGGTCATTGTTGACGTGGAGCGCTCTGAGGATCAAGATGAGACGGGAGAAGGCCTAGAGGCAAAACAGACCACAGACATACTAATTATCCAGAAGATGGGAAAAATCAAGATGTCCTCCTTGGAAAAGAATGTAGACATTGAGACTTTAGTGAGACATACTGTAAGTTAAGGGCTATAGGATCATAATACTTGACAAGGAAGTAGTATTATATTGTTTTGGCCCATAACTGACAAATAAACATGGGTGCCACTTCACAGTTTCTTGTCTTTTGTTAAACTTCCACAGAAAGAGCATACTGAAAAGCAAAAAACCCTTGTGACAATACAGTGTGATGCCAGAACACAGATATTTGTGATTCTAGCTGTGATAGAGGGGTGACTGACTGTGTATGAGGAGATTGTCTTGAGCCAGTCATCATAAAGGTTGAAGAGCACCATCTGGGGTTCTGTGGCCTTCAAAATAAGGTCTCCAAACTTCTCCACCTTCAGACAGGCCTGAAAGGGCAGCTGCAGCTCAGACCCCTTGATCACAATGTTGGGGAAGTCCAACAAGTGGACCTACATAAACAGACAGGCGAGAAGCAGAACAATGTTTGGAAATTAGGATGATGAGAGACAATTTCTTCATGTGTGCTCCAAAAAAGCTTATTTCAACAATTATTAGAATTTGTTATTGTTGTACAGTAAACTGCTATTTTCTATTCTAAAAGCCTTACCTCAAGAGGGTCCAGCATACCCTTTCTTGTCACAATGATCTGTTTGGGCTGTTCTTCCACAGGGAGGGAACGGATCAGGGCAGCCACTTCTTCTGCCGTCTTCCACTTGGCCAGCTACGGAGACACAAAAAAAATAAATAAATAAAAATAAAAATTATCAGAACTACGACATTTTTTTAACATTTTTTTTTTTACAATTTCTGTTATAAGTTTTCACCATTTTTATTATTGTGTAATTTTTATAATAGCATTTTCAAAATTAGAGCTACTACTACTATTTTCGGCTGCTCCCGTTAGGGGTCACCACAGCAGCTCATCAGTCTCCATTTCTTCCAGTCTTCTGCATCTTCCTCTGTCACACCAGTCACCTGCATGTCCTCTCTCACCACATCCATAAACCTCCTCTTTGGCCTTCCTCTTTTCCTCTTCCTTGGCAGCTCCATATTCAACATCCTTCTCCCAATATACCCAGCATCTCTCCTCCACACGTGTCCAAGCCATCTCAATCTTGCCTCTCTTGCTTTGTCTCCAAACCGTCCAACCTGAGCGGTCCCTCTAACACAATCGTTCTTCATGCTGTCCTTCTTCGTCACTCCCAATGAAAATCTTAGCATCTTCAATGCTGCAACTTCCAGCTCCGCCTCCTGTCTTTTCGTCAGTGCCACTGTCTCCAAACCATATAACGTAGCTGGTCTCACAACCATCTTGTAAACCTTCCCTTTAACTCTTGCTGGTACCCTTCTGTCATAAATCTCTCTTGACACTCTTCTCCACCCACTTCACCCTGCCTGCATTCTCTTCTTCACCTCTCTTCTGCACTCCCCATTACTTTGGACAGCTGACCCCAAGTACTTAAACTCATATGCCTTTGTCACCTCTACTTCTTCTATCCTCACCATTCTGCTGTCCTCCCTCTCATTCACGCATAGGTATTCCGTCTTGCTCCTACTGACTTTCATTCCTCTTCTCTCCAGTACATACCTCCACCTCTCCTCAACCTGCACCCTACTCTCGCTACAGATCACAATGTCATCTGCAAACATCATCGTCCACGAAGACTCCTGCCTGATCTCGTCCGTCAACCTGTCCATCACCATTGCAAATAAGAAGAGCTGATCCCCGATGTAATCCCACCTCCACCTTGAACCCATCTGTCATTCCAACCGCACACCTCCCCGTTGTCACACTTCCCTCATACATATCCTACACCACTAATGCATACTTCTCTGCAACTCCCGACTTCCTCATACAATACCACACCTCCTCTCCCAGCACCCTGTCATATGCTTTCTCTAAATCCACAAAGACACAATGTAACTCCTTCTGGCCTTCTCTATACTTCTCAATCAACATCCTCAAAGCAAACATCGCATCTGTGGTGTTCTTTCGTGCCATGAAACCATACAGCTGCTCTCTAATCGTCACCTCTCCTCTTAACCTAGCTTCTATTACTCTTTCACATATCTTCATGCTGTGGCTGATCAACTTTATACCGCTGTAGTTGCTACAGTTCTGCACTTTACCCTTATTCTTGAAAATTGGTACCAGTATGCCTCTTCTCCACTCCCCAGGCATCCTCTCCCTTTCCAAAATTGTGTTAAACAATCTGGTTAAAAACTCCACTGCCATCTCTCCTAAACATCTCCATGCCTCCACAGGTGTCATCTGGACCAACGCCCTTCCACTCTTCATCCTCTTCATAGCTGCCCTCAATTCCTCCTTGCTAATCCACTTAACTTCCTGATTCACTATCACCACATCATCCAACCTTCTCTCTCTCTCTCATTTTCTTCATTCATCAGCCCCTCAAAGTACTCCTTCCACCTTCTCAGTACACTCTCCTCACTTGTCAGCACATTTCCATCTCTATTCTTGATCGCCCTAACTTGCTGCACATCCTTCCCAGCTCGGTCCCTCTGTTTAGCCAATCGGTACAAGTCCTTTTCTCCTTCCTTAGTGTCTACCTCTCATACAACTCACCATATGCCTTTCCCTTTGCCACCTCTCTCTTCACTTTTCGCTGCATCTCCTTGTACTCCTGTCTACTTTCTTCATCTCTCTGACTATCCCAATTCTTCTTTTTCAACCTCTTCCTTTGTATACTTTGCTGTACTTCCTCATTCCACCACCAAGTCTCGTTGTCTTCCTTCCTCTGTCCTGATGACACACCAAGTACCTTCCTAACTGTCCCCCTCACTATTTCTGCAGTGCTTGCCTAGCCATACGGCAACTCTTCACTACCACCCAGTGCCTGTCTTAACTCCTCCCTGAACCCCACACAAGTCTTCCTTCTTTGACTTCCATCATTTTCAAAAATAGAGCGATAGATGATTATCCATTCTGAAATTCTAGAAATTATATCAATCTCCAAACATTCGATATCAGCCTGGCTGAAGTTACAATGGAAGCAGTTGAGCCACTTGTCACTGCAGCCTCTATCCACCTTTCCATGAGAAGATGTTAACCACTTCCACAGAGCATGATGGTAAATCTTGCAGCGTGAGGCAAATTGGCAGTGAAGCGACAGCAGCAGTCAGTCGAATTTAGGAAGGTCCACTGTGAAAATTCTCCTGCTAAAAATAGTAGTTTGTTTTTTCTGAACAACATGGAAGAGAAGCTAATTAACTGTCATGTTTTCCTAAAGTGTTTTGACTCAGTTCTTCCCATGTACACAGACAGAAAAGAGTTTGGTTTAAAAGGTACCAAGCGTTTCTGGTATGTGAAATAACATACAGATTTATCTTATCCGCAAACCATGAACATCTGTCTTATCTTGGGTAGTTGTTGAACTTAGGTGTACAAACTTTCATTTATCCATTCAATCGGGCATAAAAACATAGATATATCTTGGCAAAACTATATACCCACAGACCACTGATACTACAAGCGGTTATTGTTTCACCATCTAATTTCTAACTGGATCAAAATATTGTTTTGTTATATAGCATAGAAATGGCTTTACAGTTCAATAACAGTAGTTTCAGTTTTAATTAATAGAAATTATTCAGTTTTTTATATGATGTGGAATTTTGTTGTTATTTCTCTGCCATAGATCAAAAATGACATTGTATATCATAAGTTTTACTGTTATATCGAAGTTCAACATTCTGGTATCATGACAACCCTACTTCATAAGGTCCAGGAATGGACTACTTAGGTATGATCTGATCTCATTTTAAAGTTAAAACATTACCGAGTTAAAATATTAAGGAATCCTCAATTAAAACATTGAGGAATCTCAATGATTCTAAATGAATGAAAATGTTAGACGAAGCCCCCTTCTATGAGGGTTTTCCCCCCCATGTTTTCAGAAAAATAAAAATATCTGAAAATTTCCACTTCATTTAAATCAATTCAATGAGCACATTAAGACTTTAGAATCCTAAAATTGAAAAAGAAACCCCCACCAAAAACATTCAAGCAATTTATAATGAACAGCCAGGGACAATGGGGGTAGAGGATGTTCAGTACCTGTCCTAGACGTTTCTGCCCAGCCCACACGGAGGTATGGATAATCTTGAGGAAGAGCTGACCAGTTCTGGGGTTGAAAATGAATATAGCCCCGTTGATGGGCTTCGTGGTCAAGTTACCCTCAAATGTCTGAAAAAAGAGATCAAGATAAAATGTTAACAGAGTGCAAATGCATTTTTATATTCAAGGAATTATCATTAAAGGCAAAAAAATAGACTACTTGGGTCAACCCCTTACCTTGTGGATGGTGACTCGGTAGACATTCGTGTCATCTACAAACCAGATGATCTGGTTGGAGAAGAGTTCACCGTAGTTTTGTGAGGACAGGTAGGGCTCAGTGGGCTCTGAAGAGTACAGCTGGAGACCTTTGCGGATGCGCTCCCTCAGCACATACAAAGCGGGGTTGGCCTTCATGATCTTGGCCATGGCCTGCTGGATCAGCGGCTTGCTTCCTGGGAACCAGTTACCATAGGCACTAAAGGAGGAAGAAAGATTTAAATACAGGGTTCAAGACCACATTCTGTTTGTTGAGATGTACAAGTTTCTAGGACAGTTGATAGGTCTCCCCAAGGGAGAAATTCACTCATTTCACAGGGAGGATCAACCAGAGCAGTGGCTCCAAGGCTGCTAGATAGCCCGTGTCTTGCTTAAGGCCACATTTTGATCATGCAAGTAAGCACTAACAGACATGAACGATATGAGAAATTCCTTTAAGGTGTGAGAGACAATAAAGATTTGTGTTCACCTCTGACACTGTAACACCTACTACGGTTGCCCAAGCTTAAGATGGCAAAGCCAGTGAGTGTGAAAATTTGACAGGCTTCTGCATACTACTTGCTGAAATTGGCAAGTAGGGGCCAAAAAGCATAAAATATTCTAAAACATTTCGATGGCAATTGCGAGAGTAAGCACTATTTGTTATCACCATGCAAAACAATCAAATGCTGAATAGCTTGAGTGATGCTAACCTGTGGAGGTTGTAAGCCAAGTCAATGGCAATGAGCACCCCAGTGGGGGAGGGGTAGATGCTCATGTTGTCTGTGGTGTAGTCCAAGAACTTGGCCCTGGCATAACGTTCAATGTCATGCGAGTCATAGTCACCCCAGCGCAGCTGTATGTCGATCCAGTACTTCTGTGTAGTGGTGCTGTCCATCACATCCCTGTAAGAGATCAGAATTTTGATAAGAAATAGAGAGTCTGTGAAGGCAGATGCTGGGGTAGAGAAGAAGATGCAGCGTCACATATCAGGAACAGAAGAAGCAAAGTGAAGTTGTTCACAAGTGTTATGTTAAGCAACAATAAAGTACCCAAAACCCTGACCACCTTAGTCAACTTACTATATATAACTTACTATATATGTAAGAGGTTAATTACACCTTATCTAACTTGGGCACTTCCCAAAAAAGCTAAGAGATCCGAATTTCAATAAGAACAAAATATCATGCAAAAATGATGACAGCACACTTACAGTGCCAACGTAAGAGGTTAATTACACCTTATCTTACTTGGGCACTTCTCAAAAACATTTGGTAACAGTAGAGTTTTGAATAGACCGTTCAATGTACTTCCAAGTGGTGACATATGGTTTTGTGTCTTATTAGCTTCTGAAGACATACTTGGAGTCAGCGAGCAGTGAGGGTCGGGAGACATTCCACTTGTAGGAAGCGAAGAGGAGGATATCAGCACAGGAAGAATTCATCTTGTAGGACTTCCTGGGGTGGATGGTCTCTTTCTGCACAGTTTCAATCTCAAGGGCATCAAGCTCCTGGTCAAACACCTGAAAACAAAAAACAAAGGAGTTGCTTACAATCAAATTGAGTCAATGCATCAACATAGGTTCCAAGTTAAAAATAAATATTGGTTAAAGAGCATTAGTTAAACAGATCGCATCATTAAACTAACAAAAACACCCTAGCATTTTGGTTAACTTAAATGTGATACCCACTCACAGAAAATGAGATTTACAACAAGCCACAACATAACTGAAATAATCTCTATAATAAATTGTGGTCAGAATTAAGCATTAGATCAATAATTCCCATGTACAAAAAAAAGAGTAATTAAAATGTTTAAGGTGGACGTCTGGGTTAGCAAGCAAGAAGATGGCAGCCTAGGAAAACGTGCTCGACAAAGTTAAAAAATTAAAAGCCCACTACGACTCGAATCTACATAAACTTTTGATTCAATTTGATTCAAGATTGTGGGCTTCGAAAATGCCTAGTAAAAAGAAGAAGTCGATGCAGTTCAAGTTACTCGAACTGAATTAATCTCTATAATTTTTTTGTGGTCAGAATTAAGCATTAGATCAATAATTCCCATGTACAAAAAAAAAGAGTAATTAAAATGTTTAAGGTGGACTTCTGGGTTAGCAAGCAAGAAGATGGCAGCCTAGGAAAACGTGCTCGACAAAGTTAAAAAATTAAAATCCCACTACGACTCGAATCTACATAAACTTTTGATTCAATTTGATTCAAGATTGTGGGCTTCGAAAATGCCTAATAAAAAGAAGAAGTCGATGCAGTTCGAGTTACTCGAAGAAGATGGAGTCAGCCAGGCTTCCCCGGGTAGCAGCGCTATGGAGAGTAACGATATATGAACGGACCTCGGTAAAGAACAAACAAACAACACGAACCTGGGTCTCATACTGAAAGAATTGAGAGGAGTTTAGGAAAGCTAACAGTCAGCAGCTGAAAGTAATTCGAGGCAAAATAAACAAAACTAACAAGAATTGGGGAGGCGGAAAAGGGAACTGATGCAGCCGAAACCCGAATTCAAACTACGGAGGAAGACGTAAATGAGCTGCTGAAAATCTAAATTCACCTGGACGCTAAACTGATGGACTTAGAGAGCCGCTTCAGATGAGACAATACCAGAATCTATGGCATTAAATAGGGAATCGAGGAGAACTCTCCGTCAATGGTTTCCTTTGTAGAGCACTTGTTACGGGAAAATCTGGAGCTCCCTGCCTCTTTGGAATTACGAACTGAAAGAGCGCATCGCGCCCTGATGCCGAAGCCACCCTCAGACATCTCACCGAGGTCCATAGTAGTCAAAATGTCAAGCTACAGAATGAAAGAAGAAATACTGAGATTGGTTTGGCAAAAGCAGGGATTTGAACATCTCGGAAAAAGGGTTAATCTCGATCACGACTATGCACCTGATGTTTTCAAAAAGCGAAGGGAGTATGAAGGGATGCCGAAGCGAAATCGGTGTTAAAGGAGAAGAAAATCTGATTTCAAACTCCATTCCCAGCCAAGCTAAGCGTTTTCTACCAGGAAGGAACAGTGCTGTATGGATCAGGGGAGGAGGTGACCGGAGACATAGCACAGAGAGGGCTCCCAGTGGCTGTAATCAAACATCCGGTGTCTCTTCTTGGTCAGGTTCAGCATTTATCATGCCGCACGACCAGGAGACCGGGGAACCAGCGAGACAATGGCAAAATTCCAGACTACAAGCAAAGGCTCCAGGTCAGTCCAAGTCCAGGTGAACCGGTTTGAGGCGATCCAATGAAATGCGCTTTGGCTTGTTGTCGACTTCCACGACAAAATGCTTGTTCCCAGACTCCAGGACGCGGAATGGCCCATCGTAGGGAGGCTGCAGGGGTCCACGGTGGGTGTCGTGGCAGATGAAAACGTATTCCGCTGATTACAGACTTGCAGGGATGTGAGACTGTGCGAAATGTGGACTGGTGCAAAAGCTCTGGCGTTATCTAGGAGCATGGTCCGTCGATGGGCTGCAGACCATGGAGCCGTGGTGTTGGGGATAAAATCCCCTGGGACCCGCAGTGGCTGTCCGTTCAGCGGATGAGGACTGGAGGTCCTCCTTAGCAGCGGTCCAGATGCCCAGCATGACCCACTGGAGCCTGTCGACGCAGCTGCTATCCTTGAGGCTGACCCGAAGAGTGGCCTTCATAGAGTGATAAAACTGCTCGCACAACCCGCTGTCCTGAGGGTGGTATGCGGTGGTGCGGTGGCACTCCACCCCTATGCTCTCTGTGACTGTTCCAGAGCTCAGACACAAACTGTGATGCCTGGTCCAAGGAGAGGTCAGATGGGGTGCTGAACCGGCGGCCCAGGTCACGATAAATGCCTGGGCTACGTCGGTGGACGTCGTCAATGACAGTGGGACAGCTTCTGGCCATCGAGTGGTCCTGTCCACCATGGTGAGGAGGTAAGAAAAACCGTGGGAGGAGGGCAGAGGGCCCACTAGGTTCATGTTTACATGGTCAAACCTCCTTTCAGGCACCGGGAACTGTGCCAGGGTGGCTCTTGTGTGGCGGTGCACTTTAGAGCGCTGACACTCCACGCAGGTGTCAGCCTAGTGTCTCGCGTCTTTTTTGAGCCTGTGCCAGATGTAGTTGGCCGCCACTAGTCTATGAGACAGCTTTTTGCCAGGGTGGGAGAGGCCATAGACAGCGTCGAAAACACGGCGCCTCCAGCCAGTGGGAATGACGGGCCGGGGCTGACCCGTGGAGACGTTGCACAAGAGCCAGGTGCCAGCGTCGTCGATAGCCACGTCCTCCAACTTCAGCCCTGTGACTGCCGTTCTGAAAGCCTGCACGTCCAGATCGGCAGCCTGGTCAGCTGCCATTTGGACATAGTCAAGACCCAAGTGGACGGCCTTCGCAATGGCCTGGGAGAGGCAGTCGGCGATGCAGTTGATTTTGCCAGCAACATACTGTACGTCTGTGGTGAACTCCAAGATGTAGGAGAGCTGTTGTTGCTGGCGGGCGGACCACGGCTCAACCACCTTGGCCATGGCGAACATCAGTGGTTTGTGGTCCACAAATGCCGTGAACTGGCAGGCCTCCAGCAGGGGACGGAAATGTCTAACAGCGAGGTAGAGAGCAAGGAGCTCCTGATTGAAGGTGCTATACTTCTGTTTGCTGGGGTGTAACTGTCTACTGAAGAAAGCGAGCGGCTGCCAAGTGCTGTTCACCTGCTGCTCGTGCATCGCTCTGACTGCACAGTCCGAAGCATCTGTGGTAATGGCGATCGGAGCCTTGGGTGACAGGCACGCCAGCATTGTTGCATCAGCCAGAGCAGTCTTAGCATCTACAAATGCCTTGTCCCTCTCCGTGGATCAGTCCACAGTGTGTTTGGTGGCCTTACCTTTCAGGGCCTCATACAGTGGTCACATGAGTTGAGCAGCTCAGGAATAAAGCAGTGGTAAAAGTTCACCATGCAGAGGAATTCCTGTAGGGACTTGACTGTGAGTGGTCACATTAAGTTCATGACGGCGTCCACCTCTGAAGGGAGGGGTACCGCACTGTCTTTGGTGACTCGGTGTCCGAGGAAGTCGATGGTGGTCATCCTGAACTGGCACTTGGCTGGATTGATGATCAGCCCATGCTGGCTGAGCCGCTCGAAAGAGTCCGAAGGTGGGACAGGTTTCCGCTTTGGAGGTGCTGGCGACGAGAACATCGTCTAGATAGACAAAAATTAAAGGCAGGTCCCGTAATACTGAATCCATGAGGTGCTGGAATGTCTGCGTGATGGTCTTGAGACCGAATGGCATGTGCAGGAACTCAAACAGTCCTAATGGGGTGATCACCGCCATTTTGGGGACATCCAGTGGGTGGATGGCCATCTGGTGGTATCCACAGGTGAGGTCCACCTTGGTCAAGATTACTTTTCCAGCCAGGTGGGCAGAAAAATTTTGGATGTGTGGGACTGGGTAGCGGTCCGGTGTCGTTGTATTGTTGAGTCGGCGGTAATCACTGCATGGGTGCCACCCGCCAACCACCACAGGACGTTGTGGAGGGGTGAAGCCCACGGGCAGCATCCAAGATATTTAAATTAAAAACACCCACCCAGTCCATCTGTTCAGCTGGTTTGTTAATTTAGATGTCAAACTACATTTTGGTGTGATTTTGACAAGTGGGCACTTGTGATTTCTATGTGAATATTGGCCGTAATGTTTGCTAACTTGCAGTGTACCAGTGTAGTGCCCACTCAGTGGAAATGGTGCATGATGAAGAGTTAGGGAAGCATTGATCTCAAAGGAAGGAAAGGATAAACTGGATTGTGGCAACTTTAGACCAGTAAGTGTGTTAAACCAGTATTATAAAACCTTTACACATATATTGGCAAATCGAATAGAGGGACTTTCACCAAAAATTATCGGCCTAAATCAGACAGACTTTGTTCATCAAAGACAAACTCAAGATAACATTAGACGGACCATACATGTAGTAATTAACCATATAACAGAGTATAATTTAGAAGCGTTGTTGGTGGGTCTAGATGTGGAAAAAACTTTTGATTGTGTGAATTGGTGGTTTTTATATAGAGTTTTGGATCCATTCGGTTTTCATAATACATTTATTAAAACAATAAAAGCTCTTTATGATAAACCAAAGGCAAGAATTAAGATAAATGGAGCAATATTCAAGATAGGGCTGCCCAATTAGCCCTCTCTTGTTTGCGATTTTATTGAACCCCTGAGCCAGTTGATTAGTCAGAATAAAAATATTAAAGGGATAGCTATGAAGGAAGGGGAACAAAAGATTTCCTTATTTGCTGACGATGTATTAATATATCTATCCAACCCGGAAGATTCACTAGTACAGTTATTCTCACTTCTAAAACAATATAGTTCCTTCTCTGGCTATAAACTGAATATTTAAAAACACAAATTCTCAGTTTTAAGTATAGCCCCTCAAAAGGCATGACAAAGTTTCAGCTGCAGTGGAAGCAGAATCCATGAGATATTTGGGAGTAAATATACCAAAAGACTTAACAAAATTGTTCTCCATCAATTTCCTCCCTCTTTTTTTCTCCCCTTTTTCTCCCCAATTGTACTTGGCCAATTACCCTACTCTTCACATCCAGCTTCCCACCCGCAGACATGGCCAATTGTGTCTGTAGAGACGCCCAACCAAGCCGGAGGTAACACAGGGATTTGAACCGCCAACACCCGTGTTAGTAGACAACGGAATAGACTGTTACGCTACCCGGGCGCCCAATTTCCTCCCTCCTAATCAAAGGATCAGGGAAGACATAAGGAGATTAGACCTAATACCTCTTCTCAATTTTAGTTCTTGAATTGAATCGGTTAAAATTAATATTTTGTCAAGATTACTGTATCTCTTCCAGTCCCTTCCACTAGATCTACCTGACCAACAATTACAGGAATGGGACAAACTTATTTCGAGGTACATTTGGCAAGGGCAAAGAACTAGAATTAGCAATCAGAGTCTACAGTTAGCGAAAAACAAGGGAGAGGGGGTCGCACTCCCATGTCTAAAAGATTATCATATTGCAGCTCAGTTAAAACCTTTGACCTGTTGGTGTAATCCAGAATATTTTGCTAGGTGGAAGGAAATTGAGAATGCTATAACAGAGACGTACGTATCCAATTCAAGCTGTAATTGGGGAAAAGGTTTTCCTGAATAACTTAATTGATTTGGGAAATCCATGGATTCGTTTGCCACTTAAGCTGTGGAGCAATGTAATAGCCCAAAATCATTTAAAGGAGGCTATCAAAGTTTTGAGATGGTGTGCGTATGACTAGGATTTTGTACCTAATAGATTAGATGAAAGGTTTAAGGGGTGGGTGACTCAAGGCTTAACAGCATACTGTAATTTTTTTGCATCAGGGATCCATGAAGTTTCCAAAATTTGAAGATGTAGCATGGCTTGGATAATAGCGATTTTTACAGATTTCTTCAAGTTTGACACTATACTGAGCAATTAATGAAGATAAATAAACAAATGTACTTGGATAACATCATACTAAAAATCTTCATAGCGGCTTAGGTTTTGAACTCAAACCAAAAAACCATCTCAAAACTTTACAAGGGTCTACAACAAACTAAATGTAACTCGTTATATGTGAAACAAAAATGGGAAAAGGAAGGAAACCTTGACATAACGGAAGAAGAATGGGAGAATTTATCTGAGCTGCAGTGGAAAACTTCCAGTTCAGCTTTATGGAGAGAGTTTTGTTAGAAAAACCTCATTAGGTTCTTTATTACTCCAGTTCGAAAGAGTCATTATACCAAATCTTCCAACTGCTGGAGACAGTGTGGTTTCTCTGATGCAAATCATTATCATATATTCAATTCTGGTCTTGCCCAATATTAATTCCTTTCTGGCAGGAGGTTCATAAAGTTTTGCAAAAAGTAACTCAGGTGGACATCCCATTTAAACTAGAGACATGGTCTCTAGTTTAAATGGGATGTCCACCTGTCCACTTGGCACTCTGTCATCAGAAAATGTTACCTCTTATGATGGATATCTATTTCGCATTTTAAGTGCAGCTGGAAGGAAAGCCATTACTAGAAAGTGGCTAAAACCAGAAATACCTACAGTTGATGATTGGATTGACATTATTTATGATATTTTTAGGATGGAAAGAATTACTTTCTCTATTAGACTGCAACAGGACAAGTTTTTGAAAAGATGAGAAAATTGGATTGAATACATAACACCTGTACGACCATCATTTGTTTAATGTAAATTTCTTTGTCTCTTTTTTTCGCTTTTTCTTTCTTTCCTGACCTTCTTTGTAAAGAAACTTGAGTATCATGAAGGTACACCCCAACATCCTGGTTCTATTTATTAAGTTCAGTTTTCTATTTTTTATGTGTCTTATTTTCCATTTTTATACCTGTATTTTTATTTACTTTATTGGTCCTTATTTGCCTATGTATTATCTCATTTAACTTCGTGTTATTACCTTACAACTGTGTTTTACAGAAGACTCAGGTAGATGAGGCTTCTAAGTCCTATGTAAATAAGTATATTGTTTGTATGGACCTTGGTATATCGCCATAAAAAGAGAATTAAAAAAAAAACGTTTACAGTGATCGAGACTTGCTAAATTACTGTAGTTTGTTTCAGTCTATCTGGAATAACAATGTATGGTTCATCAGAAAAAAAAACATAGTTCATGAGAGAGAGAAAAAGTAGCCCACCTGACAAAGATCCATGACGATGCTTTCGTGGATCTTCTGCCACAGGTGAGCCCTAAAGATCTGAATGAGGGAGATCTTCAGTGTGGGGATCTTGCCATGCATAAAGATTCCTGTCAGGTCAAGCTGCACCTGGAAACCAACATACACCTGGAAATGGAGAAAAGGAAAAGTTAGTCAAATGAAATTTATCCATTTTCACAGTTTCAAGGAAGATCAAATCAACTGATTTCCAAATATGCGCTTTCAAATGTAGATATTTATACTTACATTGGCTCTGTTGATGGTGGGTGACCACCAAAGAGTGAAGCGACGGTTTGGGATCTGGTTAAGACCAGACCTCTGGGCATTAGTCAGCTTCTTCCATTTCATAGACTCCTCAAAACCACTGGCCTTCTCCCTGGAGCCCACCAAGACACAAGAGATGCAGTCATGTAATACATTAAAATGTACCACATATCAATAGCAAGTGTAACAGAGTAGTTGGTGATCGCATAGAGGTAAAGGACAATTAATCACAGACATAAACAAATTATCCTCGTCTGTAGTAAAAATGTTATTTGGGATGTGTGGTATCAAAGTGATCTTACCAGAAGAGACCCTCCCAGGTGGGGAAATAAGTGCCTTTGAAGAGGGTGTGCTCCAAAATGCCCTCCACACCACCCAGGGCTTGGATCATGTCAGTGCGGTAATTGTTGAGGTTCCACAGCTTGCCATCATGTCGCTGGTGAGTCCACCAGAATGGGTTCTGCTTCAGCACCTGCATTCACAAGCAAACATAAATGCTTGGCTGCTCCAGTAGCCGACATGGATAATTATACCGATTTGCAAATTGTGGTGATAGTTACATGTAATTCCCACAACACAAAGTCTGGATAGGTTCTGTTGCACACAATAATTTAAAGTTACAATCCCAGAGATTTAACAGCAAGCAATTGTCCTTTTTTAGGATATCTTTTATCCTGAGGCTATTTCAAACAATAGCCAATCTAAAAATATTATTTTAATGGCTGCCATGGTTGGGACATGCCCAGGGAAATGTTACAGTGCAGTGTTTTAACAGCGCAGTGTTTTATGTCTTCATAATAGCAGCCCTATGCAAAATAAGGCAAGTAGCTGCGAGTTGGAAGAAGCAAAGTTATTGTGGCTATAAAGCAATACTGCAGGGAAGTTTGTAAACCTAAAGCAATAGCTACAACGTGGGTTCAACCACATTCTTTTGTTTGGCAGTCGGGAAAGTGTTGCCGTTTCCACACTGCCAGCTTTCAAATTTCAAATTTTAAATGCATCTCTGGGATTTGGTGGTCAAGCATCACTGCAATTACCATGATCACCATAGGTGTCACTAAATTCAACACACAAGACAATGTCCAGAATTGTAACTTAACAGCTGTAGCACCCTTGAAAATATTATTATTATGTTTTACATAATTCCAATGCATTACTGTTTTCAGCCTGAAATGAATGTATTTCCCTTGTCAGATGTTGTTCTAGTAATCGCCATTCCATGTCTGTGTGCACTGTTGGCTGCAGTTCTTTTACTGATCAGTTTCACGGTTCATGTGATAGAAACATGATACACACATGAATTAATACAGAAGGTTCATGAAGAGAAATGTTCATGCCAGCAGTCTATAGCTGTGTAAGTTACATTTTTAACTGCCCAATTGTTTGTGTGAGGGGAGGGGCTGAACCCAAAAAAGAAGAAAAAAAAAACGGGAGCTGGTGCTACAGGAGAGCGGGGAGAAACAAAAAAGAAAGTTCTGGACCTAATGTGTGAGGTTAGGATAGTGGATGGTTTGCAGTTTAGATTACGGTTATATGTTATAGTTTGTCAATGTTACACGCCATGGGTGAAAAAAGTGGACCGTGTGTGCATGTACTACATGTGAACCTGAAATCCTCCTTGTGTTCAGTATTCCTGCGGGCGAGTGGATTCGCTTAGTCCTGCTATGTAGCAGTTAGCACAGCTACATGGAGCGTGAGAGTGTATTGTAGCCTGAGCTAAAAGTGTCGTACAACGTTACGGGACTGTAGTAAATACGTCCGACATTAGTTTGCATCGATTCCACCATAAAGGAAGGATTCTGCACTGATAAAAGTGCTACTGGTTGCTCGTAGCCGAACTATTCGCTAACGCTGTTCGAGACGAGAGGACCTGGATCTTCCTATCTGTACAAGGGCGCCTCAGACATCAGTCAGATGTGACTGCTTCCACTGGGGATGTTCCCGGGTTCTGCATTCTGTTCGCCGTGACTAAAAAGGTAACCAGTTGTTTAATTCGATGAGGTCACATGAGCTCCAACATGCCCGCCAACGTATAGTACCATGAACAGAGTATAAAATAAAACCCAGGTTTGTTTATTTTTTTTCTTTAAAGTTATGAATAATATTATTCAATGGTGCTTCAATAAATGCCACGGTTGTTGCTAAAGATACACACTGCCTATGCCTTCATGATGTATATTGTTGTTTTTTGTTACATTGAATGATAACATATTCTTAATAAGTAATGTTATCGCCTGCATTGAGGAAGGCCAAAGAGGAGGTTTATGGATGTGGTGAGGGAAGACATGGAAACGGATGATCCGCTGTGGTGACCCCTAACGGGAGCAGCCGAAAGTAGTAGTAGTTATTACTTGCATTGTATAGCCTTAAAGGGGAAAGTGCCGAAGTAGCCTTAAAGGGGCCTCTACATGTTAAAACATAGCATTTTATTCTTTGAGTTTAAGCACTCAAAGTGGGGGCTCATGAGTCAAAATGTGTTTTATGCATGGGAGTTAAGGTTCACCATAGCAGTATAGCTACATCAAAGCTACCTGAGGTCTCTCAAGTCACCTGAGATCCTAGACGAGTATATTTCTGGTACATCCCACCATTGCTCCTCCCATGCATTTTAAGGCATCTCTAGTAGGACTAAGGTTATCTTAACACCTGTGTTTATGTAACTGGTGTGTATTGGTTAGCTTAGCACTGGTGGGGAGGTTACACAGCTTTTTGTGAAAATGTAGAAGCTTTATTTCTATCGTACCTGGTACTGTTTGAAGTCAGTCCTGACTCTCCAGCCCTTGTCGTAAGCCAGAGTATGTCGGTCCTTCTGGAAGAGGGTGTTGATACGTGGGATTCCTCTGTCCCAGGAGTCCTCCAAGTCTTCCAGGGTCAAACGCCTGAGATAACCATACACTTATATGAGCCTTCAGAGTCAATTCTTACAGAACTGCTGGTGAACGGAGACGAGCTTTGGAAAATGACTTGACTTTAAACTCAGTAGGAAAACCAATGAAACAACATATAAAATGGCAAAAAATTTAATAAAATAAATTAATAAAAAAATCTATATTTGGTATGGTAGGCAATTTACAGTGTTAACAACCCCCATCAACACGATGGTCATCAGCATTAAATTAATGTTTGAGACTATACCTGTTCTGAGCAATGGCCTCCTGCCTTTTGAGGGCATACTCAGCCCAAACCCTCTGAGAGTCAATGAATTCACTCTCCCAGGGCTGGATGTAGCGATATAAGTTGGGGATCAGCTGGTCCTCTTCATGGCTCATTCCTGACCGGAAGTGAGTGATGCCCACATCAGTCTGTTTGGACCACCTGATAAGGAGGAAAAATACTGATTAGTTGATTGATATCTACGCCATGTGTAAAAAATAGATTGTTTTCACACTTATTAAAAGGATAGGGGAATACATATGCTACCACAGCTACAATGCTTCCTGCCCTTAAGGCTTATCTGAACATTTACTATAGAGAATCCTCTATAAAGTTCTTGCAATAAAGGTTGTCTCTCCTTTTCCTTCTTTCAAGAGGAAAGCATTGAGTCATCTTGTTTGGTTAAGACAGGCAAAATATGGCATTTTCTGTCCAATTGTTATTTGTAGCTATGGAGGTGCCTGGGAGTGAATTTGTTCCAGAATCAGTTTATATAGCTGTTGCATTTTTAAGGCTCTTCTTTTGGTTCTCATAGTAAATGGACAACAACGTAACTGTACTTTTCAGAATGCGAAAACTATCGATGATGCTTGATGTATTTATAATTTTCTACCTGCATTTGCAACTTAAATGCTAGTCAAGCTATTGCAGTGAACTGAACATGAGGGAACCATTCACTAAAAATCAAATCGGCCTCTATCTTACCTCAAGTCAGATTGTGGGATGAGCACATGGCCCATGGAAAGCATGCCTAGGCCACCCAGTTCCTTGGGAGTGTAGAACACCACAGGTGGGAATCGACTGGGCATTTTGGAGTTGAGACCGATTTTGATACGAGTTTGAATCTTGTTCTCACACTTGACCAGTAGGTCAAGTAGCTCCTGAGTGTTGACCACTGCTTCACGGAAGTATGTCATGAGGCCAATAAGCGCTGTGTTCCATTTGTTCACAATCTGGAGGGGATAAAAAGGGCCATATAAATCACTTATAACTAAAGTACCTTATTACATCCTGCCCTACCTGACACACTAATCGAACTTTATTGTAACAAAGTAAAATGATCATCAATTGAAACAACAATGTTTGCTTTTTGAAAATGGCATACCTTGACAAAGAAAAGAAAAACATTTGAGGCAACAGTGTTTGCTTACCTTGGTGAATGTGGTAGACCCAGAGGCCATGAGGATCTGACGCACTCTATTGTGAAAGCGCTGCATGGATTCATCATCCACTCGCAGGAAACACTGTGCTGTTCTCTCTTTGGTTACCTACACAGAGGAATACAAAATGCACATCTGAAGAAAAGCCCGCAGAAGAAAGAGTAAGGGTGTATCTTGTACAGATCAATGACAAGATGCTATTTACAAAGGTTATCCAGTCAAGCTGCATGTCATACTGTAAACTATGACATAACATTTTGAAGGTGCGTGACAGTGAAAAGAAATGTCAAATGTCGATTCAGTTTAGCTACCAAATACGTAATCAACCCTCATCTACCCACAAAGGCCTTAAGGAGGAAAAGCATTTTTGGCAACATGAGTTTTTGATCAATGTGGGTTTCTCGCCACCATGCCCACCTCATTCTGCAGGTTCCAAACACCATCTTTGTGGGTAAACTCCTCATAGCTGGTGCGGCATTTGGGAAGGATGCGACACTCAAAGCCACACATGTTAAAGAGCAGATTGGGGTTGTCTTTGCTGTAGACTGACACAAAGCTGTTCTCCCACTGGATAGTGGTCACTGACCGAGGCAGCCGGTTCTTGATGTCCCAGAAAACTGCACGACCACTGAGAAGGTTTGAAGAGAGAGACAATACCCATTATTTCTCACTAAAAATTCTGAACATGCACTTTATTATAAATGGTAAAATATTTTCAGAGATTAAAACAGCAAACTTAAAACAGCAAATAGTTAAGTGGAGTTACTCACAGGTTGACATCGTGCTTCATTAGTCTCATACGAGCATCACGGGGCCAGCACTTCTTGTTGTTGTATCCCACAATGTTCTCATTGTTGGGGTCTGGGTGCTCTGTCAGGTACCTCTGAATCAAGTCTCTGGCTTCATCAGCTGAAAACCTGGACACATGTAAAGCATTTCATAATCAGTTGAAATATAAGAAGAATAACTTAAAGCATAAAAAAGCATTAAATTGTATTCCAGCATGGATTACAACAGACCTAGTACTAAGTAAAAATATTTTCTAAGGATCGACCGATTATCGGTCTGGCCGATTATTGGCTTAGATATTTGTCATTTTTCATGTTATCGTTATCGGCATATTTTTATCAGCCAGCCGATTTTTCTTTCTCGCATATTGAAAATTTTCATTATTTCCTTTCATACAGAAAAAAAGGTTTTGAAACAATCACATGAAAAGGAGAGATGTAAAAAGAGGAAAAACGGGAAACTTGTAAAAAAAATGGCAAGCAAGAATGGTCAAGGTGTGTGTTCAAAAGCATAACTACAGCGTTATCAGGAGTAAAATCTATTAAACACTCCAATAAATGCAGCAATCAAATTTCACAGCACAGGAGCAAGGTTATGAAAATAAACTTCAAAATGAAGCAACAACCTTTTTTAGCTGGAACTCACCTGAACATTTTACAAGGCATTTCTAAATGTTGCAAAAGTCTTTAAACCTTCTCAGCGTTGGCACCATCATTCCTTCAAAATACATTATTGACAGTTGCTTTTAAAAACTGTCATAAACTTTCATAAAGGGAGAGAGCAAAGGCCAACTCTTTGGTAAACTGGTAGAGCCGTCGATGAATATTGCAAATTCGTATATTACTGAATCATGAAGGAAAAAAAAAAAACACACACACAGGAGGGTTTGCTCAGTGTCCCATTCCTCAACTCCCATGCCAGTTACTCCTGCTGAATCTCCAAACTGGGAGCGCACAGACTCCCATCTACTGCAGGTAACACACTGACTTAAGGTTATGTTATATAAGTATATATAAGTGCCTCGTGCAACCTCACTTCGAAAAACCTGAACTATCACTTTAAAGATAAGAGAAAGGGAACATAATGACACTAATGTACATTTTTCCATTCAGTTCAGTCAAAGCCTGCACTTTAACCAATTTATGTGGAATTATTTTAATATTATCATTATTCAGTTTGATCAATGTTAATCCTGCTGTCCATGCTGTTTAATTCATTCCACTTTCAAGTTTTGAAAGTTATTTATTTTTAATTAAAAAAAATATTTTTTTCAAATCTTTTCTGTTTTACACAAAATTCAATCATATGTTCATTTAAAGGCCGCCTTGTGTTGGGGTTTGTGTTGCTGTAAATTTTGGCACAAGTTTTTTTTACATTTACTGCAACTGAATATCACCTCCAAATATTGGTTATCGGCCATCATAACGTACCAATAATCGATATCAGTATCGGCCCTAAAAAAAAAAAACATATCGGTCAACCCCTACTATTTTCTATTAGAATTGTTAAAAAAAAACTGCAAAACATTCGGATATGATGTAATTTACCATACTTCCCAGGCAATAAGTTGCTGTTTTTACTTGTCTGGCTGGTCCTGCAACTTCTTTCCAAAGCGACATATACAATGTAATTTTGTTTGACGAATACGCTGCATTTCAACTAAGGCCACTAGATGATACTGTTTATTCTTGTGACTCAATTGAAAATACAATACTTCAGGACAGCAGCTCTGGGAGCGGGTGGTCAAAAAATAAACTGCGGGTCCTGGAATTTAGCTATTGCTAACCAGAAGAATAGAGTGAACAAATAAAGTGGAAAAGAGGATCAAAGCAGGTCATTGTAATACAACGGAAAAGCAAGGCATGTCTGATATTTGTAAAAATTTCTCAGTTGTTACTGACAATGATGGAAATGAACTGGACTTTGCTAGTTGCAACAAATGTGCAAAAGTACTGAGCTACAATGTTCACAAATCTGCCACCTCTGGGTTGAGGCGACATACCTGCTCCGTTCTACCCAATCAAAGTAAGCTATCCTTCAAAGACAAAGCACTTCTTCCTGCACATATCAAACAAGATACTACCAAGAAACGTGTCGCATTTTGCTGTAGACATTCGGTCGTTTGACTTCGTTGCCAGGAAAGGCTTTGTTGACATAGAATGGAATGGAATAGAAAGACTGTTGTCATTGTACAGAATACATTGATCAGTGCGTTAAAACACAGGGAAACGAAACAAAATAAAACCTCAGCAAAACAATCACAGCCAACATGTTCTAAAATAAGTTAAATAAATAAATACAGGGGCGTCCAGGTGGTGTGGCGATCTATTCCATTGCCTACCAACACAGGGATCACTGGTTCGAATCCCCGTGTTACCTCCGGCTTGGTCGGGCATCCCTACAGACAGTTGGCTGTGTCTATGGGTGGGAAGCCAGATGTGGGTATGTGTCCTGGTCGCTGGACTAGCGCCTCCTCTGGTCAGTCGGGGCGCCTGTTCGGGGGGGCGGGGGGAACTGGGGGGAAGAGCACGATCCTCCCACGTGCTACGTTCCCCTGGCAAAACGCTTCACTGTCAGGTGAAAAGAAGCAGCTGGCGACTCCACATGTATCAGAGGAGGCATGTGGTGGTCTGTAGCCCTCCACAGCTGAGCAGAGGGGATGGAGCAGCAACCGGGATGGCTCGGAAGAGTGGGGCAATTGGCCGGATACAAGTGTGGGGGGGGGGTTGAAATAAATCAATAAATGCAATCTAATTTTGCCCTAGGTGTACTTATTGCACTAGAATAAGTAATTAGATAACTAATGTTACTGTGTCTGTGAATGTTCTCATTCATCCAGGTCATGGTTATCCAAAGGAGTTGAATCAAGTGCAACTGGACTTGGTATATATCCGTGAAGACGTTTCGCCTCTCATCCAAGAGGCTTCCTCAGTTCGTGCCTTTCTGACCAAACCAAGCTACTCTGACTGGCTGGTGATGAGACTCAGAATTTATGCCATCCTTTCATCTCAACCCAGGAGACTCAAGAAGCCTAGCCTCCGAGAACAACAGTCGGTCACTAACGGCTCCAACGACTCTCATGACCACTGAACAATGAAGTCGAAACTAACACCCCCAACAACCGTCGCTGCTAAACAAATGCAAATCAATAGCTCCGATAACGACGGGCGCGGCCATAACATCGGTACACCAATGAGCCACTCATATCTATGGCTCTGTTAGCGACGGGCGTTGTTAAACATTGGGACACAAAGAGCCACGCATATCAATAGCTCTGACAACGACTCCTAGAGGATAAATTCTGAGTCTCATCACCAGCCAAACTGAGGAAGCCTCTTGGATGAGAGGCGAAACGTCTTCACGGATATATACCAAGTCCAGTTACACTTGGTTCAACTCCTTTGGATAATGTTACCGTCCACCCTTGACCCCCACCAATTTGCCTACTGACAAAATAGATTCACTGATGACGCAATAGCCACTACATTCCATACTAACCTCAAGTGCTTCAAGTTCCACGGTGTCCACATTACCGAGGACCTCACCTGGGATGAACACACCAGCCATGTAGTGAAAAAGGCACAACAATGCCTCTTTCACCTCAGGCAACTCAAGAAGTTCGGCATGGGACAAGAGATTCTACAGGCCTTCTAGAGGCCCAACCAAGAGCGTCCTGACTGGATGCATCACCGCCTGACATGGGAACTGTACTGCCCACAGCCGCAAAATGCTGCAGAGGGTTGTGCGGACAGCCCAGGACATCAGTGGATCAGAGTTTCCCTCTATCCAGGACATATACGTATAATGGACGTCGTGTCAGCAAAGCCCGTAGGATTATCAATGACCCCAGCCACCCCAACTATGGACTGTTCCAGCTGCTACCGTCAGGCAGCAGTACTGCAGCCTCAAAGCCCGGACCAGTAGGCTCCGGAACAGCTTTT
Organism: Lampris incognitus; assembly: GCF_029633865.1. Taxonomy (NCBI): domain Eukaryota; kingdom Metazoa; phylum Chordata; class Actinopteri; order Lampriformes; family Lampridae; genus Lampris; species Lampris incognitus. The sequence goes on along the minus strand of NC_079217.1, from coordinate 27,545,593 downwards.
TCCACCAAGCAACCAGGCTTTTGAACAAAGAACATTAAAGACACTAAGCCTGTTGCCGGACTGACTGGTACTGACCTATGATCTTCAATGGATCATCAGTTTACACACACACACACACACACACACACACACACACACACACACACGCGCACGCAAACAACTACACACACATATGCACACTTATTAAGGCACAGCCTATATACACACAGCATCTTGCATACACCACACACCATTTATCATTATTACTGCTTTTTTGTTTTATTGCTATTGTTGCTGCAGTATTGAGGAACTGAAACACAAGAATTTTACTTTCTTATTCTTAGAGATGTAACAATAAAAGATCTTGAATCTTGAATTATTGGACTAGTATGAATGTAATTATGCACTAGAATGTAATTTCACTACGTTATTACCTACAGGTATGCATCTCTATCAATAAATACTACGCAGTAAAATAATGCGTTTTCCCTGCGGGATGGAAGCAGAAACAAAATCAGTGGAACCCTACTGTGCAGGCGTGACTGATCAGAATGTTTGTGGGTCCAAGTGGGAGTGAAAACACACACATTGTGGGAGTAGGTGGTAACTGTCAGAAATCTAGCAGGAGCAGGATTAGGTAAACAGTCCCGCACAGGGCTCTACACTATACCACCATATGCGACTTATACACCAAATCAACTTAATGTTTTTTTTTCCTCGCAACAACACGTTTTTTGCTGAGTGCAACTTATCCTCAAGTGCGACTTGTACTCTGGTAGTGTTTTTAATTACTCTTGATCTCACCTGAAAAAGATGTGAATGCGGTCTATGTAGCGGCAGTAGAGACGGATTGGATGGGCACTCTCTGTGACTGTGTCCTGGAAACTGAGGAAGTCATTCGGCATTTGGGGTGGGCCAGCCATCTCACTAGCACGGTGCAGACCAAGCACCAGCAGGTCCATCACCAGGCCATAATACTGTACAATAAATGAGGCAAACTGGAGCCCCCTAATGATACCATAAGAGTTGGTGTGGTTCATGTCCTAGAGGGGTAGGGAGAAGAAAAAATATTGAAAGATTTAAGCCAACCAGCAACAAAAAAATTGTATATTACCAAAATAAACTACAGCCAACAACAAGATTAAGGTTTTTGGTTAGGGTTATTGTATATGCGTTAAGAAATCAAGCATCTTTATATATACACATGCCAAATTAGATCAAAAAAGATGAGGAAAAGAAAAGATTAGTTCCTACAAATCTTTTCTAGGAAGTGATCAGTGGCAACTGAATGCTGACCTTGTAGTTAATAACAACATTGTTCTTGGCTGTCATATAATCAGCAATGTTGTGATCCACAATGAGACGCAGCAGCCTATTCAGCAGGGTCAAGTCAATCTTCTCGTACATCTTCTCGTAGCGGGACTCCAGCATCACATTGCATTCACCTTCTGTGGTGTCCCAAACGTCCTGCAAATTGTTAATCCCTGTGCAATATTGAAAAGACCACATTCAGATTTGGTTTGACTGTTGTTCTCTTCATAATTCATTTCTTGCCAACTTAATACTATTATCAGTTAGAGAAGACATTGATTTCAGTGGCATTTTTATTTAGCGGTTAAGTGTTCATACTGCCATCACTCTTCTACCACAAATGCCACTGAGCTAAACACCATTGCTATTCCCTCCATTCACATCTTGATTTAACCACAAAAAAGCTGAACATATTTCCTGACCTTGGCACCACTTGTACACCAAAAGTGGCGGAGGCTCTGTGTCTGCAGGTTTGATCCAAGGTGGAAAGAGGCGTCTCTTATCTGCTTCATACCACAGATATTGGTCAAGGTAAGCATCAGTGATCTTCTCCAGGGGCTCCACATCATAGACTGGCACCAAGTGGCTGTACAGGTCCATGAATTCAATACCCACCTGAAAATGGGGAGAGGGCAGGGATTAAAGACAGATTGGGACTGATAGAGATTATTTGGGAAATGTCAGTGTTTATACTGGAGCACTGCAAAGATTGTAACAAAATAATGTTGCAATAATCATCATTTCTAGTGAGTATCTGAAAAGCACTACCTCCAAGTTTGCTTGACAGCTTTGACTGAGCTGTGCTACATGTGACATTAATATTCAATCATTCTGTTGAGCAACAGATGCCAGAACTTTGCTGTCTTGGGTTAGGACTTTGAATTATTACACTATAAATAGCCTGACTAAGTTATTTGATCAAGAACTGGGATTATCTGGCATCCAGAGCTAAGAAAACTAAGTTGTTGTTGTTGTTGTTGTTGAAAGTGTTTGTTTGTTAACACTTTGGTAGACAATGGAGCAAAAACTGACCTGTAGTTTTTAGTTATGGTGACATTTCCAATATGTTTGTCATTTATTTTACCCATGCAAAAGCTACCCTGTGTTTATGGAATCATGGTATATCCAAGTTTCAAGATGGATCTTTGAGATGCATTAGATGTATTAGTCTAGTTCAGACGTGGGCAACTGGTGGCCTGTGGGCCGCATTCAGCCCCCGTCCTCACTCAGTACAGCCCGTGGCTCAATTTCCAAATATCAATAAATTGTTGGTTTCACAGGTGTTTGACCACATTTGAACAGGATCCCAATTGTAATTATACTGTCCAATGATAGAGGGCACTCCCTCGAAACACAAAAGGCCTGTAGCCAAGCAACTGCTTGCACATGGTCTCGTCTTGATCTTGACTGGCCTACTCCGCAATGACACAAAAGGAGAGACATGAGCGGCAAAAAAAAAGAAACCTTGACCTAGAGAACCGTGTCTTCCAGGCAAGATGGGAAACGGAATATATTTTTTACGGAATTCAAAGGAAAACCTCTGTGTTAAGTGTGCCTGGAAACAAAATCAGCCATGAAGGATTTCAACTTGAGTCGCCACTACAATACCACACACAAACAAATATGGCATGTACACTGGAGGTGCCATAGCCACTATCATCACTGACCTCAAAGGAAAAATACACCGACAGCAGAGCCTTTTTACCAAAGCCACGTCTACACAAGAGTCCTCTCTCAAGGCATCTTATTCCGTTTCCCTTGAGCTTGCTCAAGCAAAGAAGCCCTTGTCAGATGGCAAAACAGTGAAGCTATGTGCAGCTATGTGCAGTAGAGATGGCTAAAGCTTTTGGAGATAACATAGCTAAGAACTTTGAAAATGTCTCCGTCTCATCGCACAGTGACGCTAAGAATTTCTGACATTCAAAATCATGTCGAGGGAAAGCTAAAACAAGTCATGCATGACTGCAAGTACTTCTTAGCATTGGATGAGTACAGCTGTGATGGATGTTAGCCAGCTTCTCATTTACACAAGAGCCATTGACAGTTCATTTAAGTGCACGAGGAGTTATTGAAACTGGTGTCTTTGCATGACACTGCCAAGGGCAAGGATGTTTTCAACACCATTAAAAGTGTTGTAAGTGAGCATGGGGGCTTTGACAAGCTTTCAGCTGTTCTTACCGATAGCGCACCATTCAATGCGAGGAAGATGCACTGGATTTGCCAGGCTCCTCCAACAGAGTGGAATTGACTGTCCAATATTGCGTTGCATCATACATCAGGTGGCTAACATTGCTAGCTAACTATTGATATATGGTTATGAATGTGGGTTTTCTTTGTGAGAGTTTTTATCATAGGCTAAATCCTATTTCATTTTGATCGTACAGGAAGACCTCTATGCCAAGACAATGAACTTCAGCCATGTCATGGATTTAGTTACCAAGGTTACCAATCCCATTCGAGGGAGGAACAGGTCTCTCAATCATAGGAAGTTTGTAGCCTTTTTGGATGAAGCCAGTGCCATTTATAGGGGTTTATAGACGAATACTGAGATCAGATGGAGGAGCCACGCTGAAACCCCAGTGTTCTTGGAGGACCGCATTAGATGTAATGCAAGTGCTTACTGCAGTAAATACAGCGAAACAGATTTTCGCTGCAACATGGCCTTCCTTGAGGATATTACCTCGCATCTTAATCACCTTAATATGCAGTTGCAGGTAAGAGGCCAAATTGTGTCGAATCTCTATGCTCATGTAAACGCATTTAAGCGTGAATTAGCCTATTCGAAGAAGGCTTTTCATCCGACCATTCAAATTTGTCACACTTTCCTGCCTGTGAAGAGATGCACAAAGATGTCCCTGAATGTCAGAAAATATTTCTCAAGTACAGAACAGACATAGAACACTGCAGCAGTGGGGCATCCGGGTAGCGTGGCAGTCTATTCCGTTGCCTACCGACACAGGGAGCCCGATTCGAATCCCCATGTAACCTCCAGCTTGGTTGGGCATCCCCACAGAGACAATTGGCTGTGTCTACGGGTGGGAAGCCAAATGTGGGTATGTGTCCTGGTCGCTGCACTAGCACCTCCTCTGGCTGGTCGAGGTGCCTGTTCAGAAGGGAGGGGGAACTGGGGGGAATAACATGATCCTCCCACACGCTACATCCCCCTGGCGAAACTCCTCACTGTCAGGTGAAAAGAAGCGGCTGGTGACTTCACATGTATCAGAGGAGGGATGTGGTAGTCTGCAGCCCCCCCCCAGATTGGCAGAGGGGGTGGAGCAGCAACCAGGACGGCTCGGAAGAGTGGGGTAATTGGCCAGATACAACTGGGGAGAAAAAAAGAAAGGGGGGGGGGACTGCAGCAGCAGTTCAAGGAACGCTTTCAAGATTTCCATGCCATGCAGCCATGAATTGTGTTATTCACTGACCCCCTCTCTGCTACTGTCAGTGAGCAACTCCCAGAGTTGCAGCTTGAACTTTGCAAACTACAGTCAGACTCCTTCTTTCAAGCAAAGCGCAATGAGAGAGGAATTTCATTTTGGAGACTACTACCCCGAGTCTTGCTTTCCACTCCTCTGGGATTTTTTCACTCCTCAGGGATTTTGCACTCTCAATGGCCAGCATGTTTGGGAGGGAGAACTTACATCTGTAAGAGCAGCCTCTCAACAATGAAGCACATCAAGTCAAACAAGATGAAACAGGCTGATAGATGAAACTCTGTTCCAGCTCATGCAGATTGGATGCACAAACATTGATAGTCTATTGTACGCCAGCAGGAGACACCACAGGTATCTCATTAAGACAGAACTTTATACTGATCCACCTGGGGTGAGTTTCAATGGCTTCATCAGTGTATGAATGTGTGTGTGAATGGGTGAATGTGAGGCACACATTGTAAAAAAGTGCTTTCTGTGGTCAGTAGACGAGAAAAGTGCTTTATAAAATGTAGCCCATTTACCATTTTGAGCTAAATACATGTTTATTTGAAACATCTCATGGAATGGGAGGGCAGAATAGAAATGCACTAGAAACATGAATATTAGTTGTTGCACTTAGTGTGAATGTTAACTTTTGTACCATTATTGAATTATGATTTTTGAGACCCCATTGCACTGAAATAATGGTATATCACTCAGGAATATGGACATTTTGTATCTGTGTTCTTCTTCTTTCAGCTTTTTCTGTTTTTCAGGGGTCACCACAGCAGATTTTAGTTTCCATCAGGACCCTGTGAGGGCACAGCACCAATGCTGGCTGTTGTTAATGCAGACCCTGACCAATCCAGCATGGTCTTGTCAATTGACATACTGATTTGGCAAAATTTTATGGACACCTTTTGTTTCTGTGTTAAGTTCATTAAATAGAAATGTTAGTATAATAAACTTTGATTTCTGGTATATATTTTATTCTTTTCATTAAATAGTTGCTATAATTTGTTAACTGAGTGATGGGGTTACAGTATCCCACTAATGGAAGTGCACAGTCACAATCTGGCCCTCTGGTAGTAAGGATACAATTTTTGTGGCCCTCTCTATCATCGAAGTTGCCCATCCCTGGTCTAGTTTATGTTGAATGTTGGTTTCAGCGCTTATATTTTTTACTCTGACCTCTTTAAAGGCTCTCTGGGTTAGCAAGTGACGCTTGATCCTGGACAGGGCTTCATGGGGGTTGTCATACGCCTGCTCTATCAGACCCAGTTCCTCCCTCTGAGACTGGTTCAGACGAGACTTCACACTTTGAAAACAAAGAATACATAAAATGAAGGTAAAATGTTAAGTGATTAAAAAACCCTTCATAATAACAAAGGTTTTTCCATGTCATGGTATGCTTATCATCATGCCAAATAATGCTGTATCAAATGCCATGAAAAGGGCAGTCGTATATTACCTGTACGCTTCCTTTAGCCTTTCGAGGGCCAGGATGAGAAGCTTGGTGTCATGTTTGTAGGAAAGTGGGGGGAATGGGATTGGTGAAAAGCGTCGGCTTTCAAGCCAGTGTACTGTGGTGGTGTAGATGGCCACTGCCTCTTCAGCTGTAATGTAAGGACCATCCTGCGGGCAGAATAAAGATACTTCAAATGTAACACATACCAAAATGAGAAGTCCCTGGAATAGAATGGTTGCGCTCTGGGGAAGCAATGATAGTACTTATTACTGCCAGTGCATTTTACTTTTTTAACATTCGTTGATTCCAAGTAGCATCACTGAAAAAATACAGAGGTGAGTCATTTGTATGCACACTAAACAGAAGAATGAAATATTACACCTTTCATCATCGCACAGCTCTACTAGAATATTCCCCCCATCTGCGAAAATTAATTATCTATCCAACCATCCATTATCTGAACCGCTTATCCTGCTCTCAGGGCCGTGGGGATGCTGGAGCCTATTCCAGTAGTCACTGGGCAGCAGGCAGGGAGGCACGCGCGCACGCACACACCCATACCTAGGGACAATTTAGTACGGCCAATTCACCTGACTTACATGTCTTTGGACTGTGGGAGGAAACCAGAGCCCTCAGAGGAAACCCACGCAGACATGGGGAGAACATTCAAACTCCCCACAGAGGACGACCCGGGATGACCCACCAAGGTTAAACTACCCCGGGGCTCAAACCCAGGACCTTCTTGCTGTGAGGTGACTACGCTAACCACTGCGCCACCGTAGCTTATTTAAAACTTAAACTAAAAATAATGATAACACTGAATTGTTTTTGACCCCAACTAGACAGATATCTTCAGTACAGCTTTGGTAAGAGCCAATGTGTTACCTTCAGGTAGTTATGCTGTCTCTCCTGCTCAGCCTTCAGGTAGAGACGAGTCAGTCTCCCAAGGTTCTTCTTGCACACAGTCTTGTCCACAGTGGCTCCACGGCGGATTCGCTCACGGTTGTAGTGAGCAGTGTTAGTCCACCAGTCAGCCTTGGCCTTCACATAACGTAGAATCATATTCTCTATGGGAGTGGGCAGACCTGGCACCTGAAATGGAGCAAAGTTGAACAATTAATCAAATGCATCTGATAAAGATGAGGCCATCCATATTCAGAATCATCTCCCTCAGCTACTTTCCAAAGCTTCACTCAAAGGGATGCAAAACATTTCAGATCTTAATGTGCCTGTGCATGTACATAGTATGTACAAACTATGTACAATGTACAGTTTTCTATATTGGCACTAAAATCAACAAAGGCCATGGCAGTGATCATTATTGAAGGCACACATATTGTTAACTATGAACCAGCTTTTACCCAATGCCAAAATAAATAGCTCACAGCTAATGAGATTCAGTTTGTTTCAATGAGGGGTGATGATGAGCTGTTTTACAGGATAGTAGAAAGACACATTAGCAAACCTTTTCTCAAAAGGTCACAAGTGTGCAGGGATGAAAAAGATCTACATGAAAATATCAACTCATTGTTTAAAGAAACAAATTAGTCAGCTAATCCTAAATTCAAATAAAAACATTTCATCATACAAAGATTCCATGCTGCCAATACCGACTGGCTGATATTCTATTAAAAAGGACTCAGCAGAGCCCAATAGTTCCACAGTGCACTGACTTTCCAAGGGATGTTGGCCTTCCAGCATCTCCAGGACTCGCTGAGGTGTTGCAGGATGGTTCTGGCCTTATTCTGCTTGATGCCTTCAGGCATCATGTCCAGGATGTCATGCATCACTGCAGCACGTAGTTCCAGGTCAAAGTGAGACTCGACACGCTGCTTGGTGACAGTCTTGGCCACACCCTTGGAGTGACGCCCTGTTAGGAGTTAGAAAAATGTTGCTTATTCATAATGACTGTTCAAGTTCTTGTAAACTTGGAACCTCGACACATTTGTTTTCAGATGTAAAATAATAGGTCTACTGTGAATCAAATGTCAGTAGAGATTAAAAAAAAAGTGTTTGCAAACCTTCAAACTGTCTGGCAAGCAGGTTACCCAACCACCTCTCCAGCAATGGGGTGATGCCCCTCATGAAGAACAGCCACACCCTCCAGCCAGGAGCCCAGAAGCCACAACCTGGACCCTTGCCAACAGGACCCTATTAAAAACAGGAAAAATTAAATACAACAACAAATCAAGCCAGTGAGTGGTTGTTAAGTGTGACTGGATAATTCAGCATTTGTGGAAAGTCCAAAAACTCACTTCTTAACATGCATAACTGTTGACAAAACAATGAAATTCACATGTTCTTAGGTTTGTACTTACAGTATTGAAGCGGTAGTAAATGAGATGCTTGAGATCCTTGCACATCCGGATTTGTCTCATCAGTTTGTACTTGTACCGGTACATGCCTGTCAGCTGGCCCACATGGGCAAAAATGTACTGAAGCCCATCAGCCAACTACAATACACAGGCAAAGTTCTGGGATTAGAAATGTGTAAAATGATCATGTATTCATCATGCATATGTTGCTATTTTAACAAACTAAGAAACAATAAAAATTTAACTGAAATAGTTTAACCACTGAAAAATTATAAACAATGGCATAACTAAAAAGTGGCTTGACTACTGACATTTATCCTTTTGATCAACAGATTCACCTACAGTGGCTTGCAAAAGTATTCATACCCCTTGAACTTTTCCACATTTTGTCACGTTACGACCACAAACATAAATATATTTTATTGGAATTTTATGTGAAAGACCAACACAAAGTGGCACACAACTGTGAAGTACAAAGAAAATTACACTTGATTTAAAAAAAATTTTACAAATAAAAAAATGAAAAGTGCGATGTGCAAAAGTATTCAGCCCCCTTTTCTCTGAGTGCAACCAATTGCCTTCAGAAGTTGCCTGATGATTGCTGAATGATCGAATGTTGACCTAATGACTAAACAGAGTCAACCTGTGTATAATCTAATCTCAGTACAAATACAGCTGTTCTGTGACGGCCTCAGAGGTTTGTTAAGAGAATATTGGGGAGCAAACAGCATCATGAAGTCCAAGGAACACACCAGACAGGTCAGGGATAAAGTTGTGGAGAAGTTTAAAGCAGGGTTAGGCTATAAAAAGATTTCCAAAGCTTTGAACATCTCACGGAGCACTGTTCAATCCATCATCCGGAAATGGAAAGAGTATGGCACAACTGCAAACCTACCAAGACACGGCCGTCCACCTAGACTTACAGGCCGAACAAGGAGAGCACTGATCAGAGATGCAGCCAAGAGGCCCATGGTGACTCTGGACGAACTGCAGAGATCCACAGCTCAGGTGGGGGAAATCTGTCCACAGCACAACTATTGGTCGTGCACTGCACAAATCTGGCCTTTATGGAAGAGTGGCAAGAAGAAAGCCATTGTTAAAAGAAAACCATAAGAAGACCCGTTTGCAGTTTGCCAGAAGCCATGTGGGGGACACAGCAAACATGTGGAAGAAGCTGCTCTGGTCAGATGAGACCAAAATTGAACTTTTTGGCCTACATGCAAAACGCTATGTGTGGCGGAAAACTAACACTGCACATCACTCTGAACACACCATCCCCACTGTCAAACATGGTGGTGGCAGCATCATGCTCTGGGGGTGCTTCTCTTCAGCAGGGACAGGGAAGATGGTCAGAGCTGATGGGAAGATGGATGGAGCCAAATACAGGGCAATCTTGGAAGAAAACCTGTTGGAGTCTGCAAAAGACTTGAGACTGGGGTGGAGGTTCACCTTCCAGCAGGACAACGACCCTAAACATAAAGCCAGGGCTACAATGGAATGGTTTAAAACACAACATATTCATGTGTTAGAATGGCCCAGTCAAAGTCCAGACCTAAATCCAATTGAGAATCTGTGGCAAGATCTGAAAACTGCCATTCACAAACACTCTCCATCTAATCTGACTGAGCTTGAGCTGTTTTGCAAAAAAGAATGGGCAAAAATTTCAGTCTCTAGATGTGCAAAGCTGGTAAAGACATACCCCAAAAGACTTGCAGCTGTAATTGCAGCAAAAGGCGGTTCCACAAAGTATTGACTCAGGGGGGCTGAATACTTTTGCACACCGCACTTTTCAGTTTTTTATTTGTAAATTTTTTTTTAAATCATGTATAATTTTCTTTGTACTTCACAATTGTGTGCCACTTTGTGTTGGTCTTTCGCATAAAATTCTAATAAAATATATTTATATTTGTGGTCGAAACGTGACAAAATGTGGAAAAGTTCAAGGGGTATGATTACTTTTGCAAGCCACTGTATAACAAGGACAAACTGGAAAAGATCTAGAATATTTTTCCAGAACTACTAGTCAGAAAATGCTAGATTGTGGCAACACTGGAGTAATATCAGTAGTAGAATGGCAAAAACAGGGCACATGGACATAGTTAACTCAATTGTCCTCTGCTGGCCTGGTTGCCCAGTCACTAGATGGCCGCTGAAACCAGAGCTATTGACCCAAGTTCCTGACCTGGAATGCATCAACATTTCCCAGTCTGTACTGAACATGGCTGTCCACCACCAGCTTGCTGAGACGCAGCACTTCCCTGCAGAGATGGAAGGCATTGCCGAATCTGGACTTCTTACGTTCCTGGAGAATGGAAACACATAGACCCAGGCAATGATAGACCCAACACTTTCTTGGTACCATTCAAGGCAAATTTATACACTGCGTTTACAATTCAGTAAAAATTACCCAATTGATTAATCTAATACGGTCACACCATGATCAGGAGAAGAGGATAAATTAGACTTAGTAGAATTATGTATATGCTAACACACTGGTGTCCACAACGTCAGATTCAACTATCCAATCGCCATTGAAGTCAGGCAGTTTGAGTGAATCTTACATTCTGGAACAACCAATCAGGTTTTACCATGGGGTTATCTACTGTATATAACCAATCATTCACCATTCCAGGAAGAAAAACTCTGTGGTGCCGGGAGGTTTTGCTTTGGACCTCATACCTTTGTGGTGAGCGTCTTTACGGGCTTGAGGTTGAAGTTGTAGTCAAGATGCAGGTAGTTGAGGTTCTTGCGGTGGATAAGAAGATTCAACATATTGTACCCTTGCCGGCACACCTGTAAGCCAACCTCAACCCAATCTAGCTTGGTGGACTGAAAGAACTTGGTGGCCTTGAAGGAGCGGAAAAGGTACCTGAAATGTCAATGGAATGTAGAGAAGGAAAACACATTTACAAAAGATCTAGTTTACGAGCAAACCAAGAGAGTAATATATTATATATTTGATACATTGACTCCAGGCTGTAACAGGATGTTTATCAATACACAGTTGCTGAAAAAAATTCAAGATTCTCACCTCTTCTTCTGAGCCTTGGGTGGTCTGTGTTTGAGAGCATTCAGCACATAGTACTTCAACAGTTTCTGGTAGGACACACGCACTTTCACAGGCTGGCCTGCTGGACAGTGCTCACGGTACCTAATAAGTGACATCAAGTCTGACTAATTAAATACTTCTTGAGTATGAGGCTTAGAATATAAAAAGTTAAATTATGCAAAGAGTCAGTGTCACCCCCACCAAACCCACTTAATTATGCAATTTGTCTTCTTCCCTCTCCAAAAAGTCATGCAACATTTGACACATTAAATCAACAATTTTCTCACCAGTTCTTAATGAGGGGGATGTCAATGGCACGCCTGGTCCGCCCAGAGCGCAAGTTGAAGGGCCTGGGTGCCCATAGCAGAGCAATACCATTGGCTGTGTTGTCTGTGTAGAGAGGCGTTTCCTTCAGAAAGGGCTCCACATACTCCGGCAGCTCAAACTCCTCATCATCATCTGGCAGAGGCTCCTGACTCTGATTTAGTACAGTACATCGGATCAAGAACATGCAAAAGTGCTTTCCCCCACAATTAGACTTACAATCAAACTGTTGCTTTAACCACAGTCACGTCTAAATGTTAACTGATCACCTGCAATTGTAGCCAGTCATTAAAACTAAAATGTTCATTTATTTTCATCTTCCTGCAATTCTTACGCATAGGCAAGTAGACAAATGCAAGTGCGCCTCTGTAGGAGGACTGCATTCAAGACTCAATTTCCAAAATTTTGTGAAGACAAAAAAGGCAGAAGACAGCCAGCTATGCCTACCTTAACAGAGTGTCTATGGGAAATTGGATTGATTAGAGGGTCAAAGTAGAATGCCGGGAGATCTGGATCCTCTGTCTTGATAAAAACCACATTGGGGGTGTGGTACCTGAAGAGGAAAGAGGTTTTTAATTCATCTGATGTTTGGTTGTTGTGCTTTGTTTGAAACTGAATTCCAAACCAAATGCCTTCAATACAGAATATAAACAACCACATGACTATTTCCTCAAAGAGTAAATCCTTTGTGAGGCTTTTGGTAAATAATAAGTTTTCCCTTTTCATTACTGTTCAACTGCACTGTACGCAGGGTTGGGTAACAGAAAACAAGTAACAGTATTACATATTCACAATATAGAAATCAAGTATGTGTATTCAGCCCAAGTTTCATTTTCAAACAGCAGTATTCGGATTACAGTAACTATAAATTGTGAGAACACTTAAAACACTTCCATCCTAAGCTTCAGCGTTACTGGTGGGACTATAAAGCTCACATTTCATTGCTGGGCGAGAATGAGCCCACATGAAAATTGATAACAGAGCGTAATGAAATCATCTGGTAGGCTTAGGCCATAGTCTGCAACCCAGTACCAATGAAGTACATGGGGGAAAAAAATCTAATTTACCGCAATAGATTTACTACATACATCGTAGCTCATGTACTGTGTGCATGCGTGTGTCTGCAAGCAGTTCCATTGAGTACATGTGTTTCTTTGTCATAACCTATTTCTCAGTAATACAACATAGGTGAGGTGGGGTCAAGTGAAAAGCTCCCTTGTGAAACCAAAATGTCCAATACACCCTGGCACCAACCCTGCTCCTAATCAAATTATCATACAATCTTGTAAAAAACTATGAATCATTTTCAAATCAGCTCATCCACATTTCCCCCTGTGCACACCACACATTGGTAGAGTGCAGCAGTAATTTGCAGATGTTCAATTCATTGAGATAATGGCATGGCAATACTAGCAATATCCAGGAAAAAGAAACAATGTGACATAAATACTATTAATGATACAGCACAAATTCTAAATGTAATCAGAATAATTAACTCTTGAGTATTCTAACTGAAAACATTACTGATTATATTTGGGATGATGTAGTCGGTATTCAGGCACCATTCAGCCCAACCCTAACTGTATAGATCAGAAAATGTATGTGTTTTAGTCATTACTTGTAAAATCCAAACTCTTTTGCTCTCAAATCAGGTGAATGTGTGCGTGTGTGTTCAAACATTTCAGTTTTGGGAATTAGGTGATGCATACCATAAATACTTTTTCATTAACAGTGGAGTAAACAGTTTGGAAGGAAATTGACTTTTTTTTCTTTCATTCATTACTAGAGGAACTTCTCTGACCAGGTGAGATGGACATGGTGTGGCAGGTTGTTATACAGGTAGGGGAAGGCAATTTTGTATTCCGTCCTGATAGGTTGTCTGATGATAATCTTGTTGATGTCATTAAACTCATTCCAGTCTTCATCCCTACGAGAAGGTTAAAAAAGCAGTTGAGGGAAAAACAAATCTAGCTTGAATAAATTAATGTATATATCGCTTACACGGGTAGGGCAAAATATTAAAATTCTTAACATGAGGAAAATACAAGAAATGGAATTTTCATATAAAAACATGGAAGAAAAACCCCTTCACTGACATGTTTTCACATGCATCAGCACATTGTGAACCATACCCTACACAATGCAACACAGATGAAGAAATGTGTCTTCAGCTGTGTTGCTCATTAACAGTAGCAGGGGTTCCTTACTGGAGGTTGATGTCCCTGACCAGGGGCTCAAACTTGGGTCCTCCAGGGATGGCCATGTTTAGGGCCTTGGAGGTGAAGAAGGCCTTCAGGTCAAACAGGTAGAAGTAATTGTAGTCAACCAGGTCAGTCAGCAGCTGGTTGGCCAGACGATAGAGGGTTGACATCATTGGCAGGGTGAACTGCCATCGACGGTAGGTGGTGCCATTCACATACCTGCCACAGAGACAACAAAGAATTATCTTCATACTTAACTCCAAATAAATGGGAATACTACATCAAAGTCCTAAAATCACATAGTATAACATGGTAAATTGTTAGGTTTGGCAAAATACAGAGGAACTTTCCAATAATAGGTAGCGTAACTATTAATTCTTGAATGTTATTTGAGAATCAAGTCATTTACTTGGTGGTGTCTTTGAGGGGCTGGTGCTCATAGAACCAGTCTACAACAGAGGCATCCTCCTCAGGATCCAGTTCCATCTGAATGGCTTCCAAGGGCTCCACATCAAGTATGTTGTCAGCATAGTCCAGTGGCGGCTCCTCATCGTCAAATGGTGGGAATCGCATACGCTTGAAGTGTCGGCGATCACGCTTCTCACGACGCATCATGATCCACATGGCACTGCAAAAGGGTTTAGAAAGGATTAACAAAGATTAGGAAGAACTATTAACATGAGAACGACCGGGATTTCACTTCTACCAAAAACGACCATGGGCGGTCAAAATTACCACCAGTTTTCAAACTCTATATTCTGCCAATATAAATACCCAATTGAAATATTAATGCGCTGCATATGTTAGTATGTCTGTTAAGAAATTACTGACACCAAAATTGACATTTCAACAACTATAATACTATTTTTAAACATTTTAAGCTTCAGAGACATGGTCACACTTGAACAGCAAAATTGAAAATATTACCTGAAAAACAAAACAGAAAACACATATCGCTAATCTAACAAAGCCTATAAAATGTGAAATGTAAAAAAATAACTGAAAATAACCATTGACGGTCCCAAACAACAACCGGAACTTAAAAACTACTAGAACTACCAGGGACCGCCACAGTTTTTAAACTCTATATTCTGTCAAGATAAATACCCAACTGAGATATGCACTGCATATGTTATATGCAATGCGTAACATACGTTATATGATATGCATAGTATGTCTGTTAAGAAACGACTGACACCAAAATTAAGATTTTAACAGCTTAAATACTATTTTTCAAACAATTTAATATCGCCACTGTTCAACACCTGTAAATACTGCAACACCTTGGTGGTAGTCATGGTGCGTGAAACAGTGTCTGTAACCAGACATGTTGGCAAAAATCAAAAATCAAATTTAGACTATTACTCTGCATTGGAGAACGCTAGTGTGTTTCTAGGACAGAGCAATGAACTTCGAAGGAAATGATGCGACCAACACACATTGTAAATAGTGACATGACGCGCAAATTACGAGCTGTCTTTCTGATGGCTCATGGTCGTTTTAGGTACATATTATCAAAACTTTTTTTTGTGCAATTGATCTAAAACTCATTTTAATGCAAATATTTTCTATTTTAGGAGCATTCAGGGAGCGGAAGGTCTATATCTTTTTTTTCCCACAAAGTTATTAAACTTTGAAAATCCAAAACCGTCTACTAGAATTTTGCTTTAGTTGCCTAAAGCGTCACTTTAAAAATGTTTGACTGTAGAAATGTAAATATAGCACCATGCTGCCAATATTTGTATTTTATGTAGTCAATAGAAGTGTTTGTTTTTATACACACAACCAATCTTGAAACTGAGTGAAGCATGACATGTTGCACTTGATTCAACTCCTTTGGATTACCATGACCTGGATGAATGAGAACATTCACAGACATGGCATGTTACTTTTACTTAAGGAACTGTGCTCACCCCCACTGTGCGATATAGACAGGCTCTATGACCCAGGGGATTTCATTGACGAAAGAGATGGCTCCAGTGATGTGGTAGAGTACAGGTACATCTCTAATCTGCTCCCAGGGCATGGGCATGTTCTCCAGCAGCTTTAGTACTGCATGTGGCATATACTTCAACGCACTGTAGAACACAGACACAAAAGAAGGGCGCAAAATGGACAAAAGGACTAGTTTATAGATATCTTCAACAGAAAGCATTGGTATGAAAATATATTTCTAAGTTTTAAGAATTTGTGCTCAAAAGTAATCAATTACTAACAACTTGTACTATTTTAAAGTACAATTAAAAGCATTTCCTGTATCTAAAGGAGAGACACTTCTCAGCAAAGTAAAAAAGATGTGGAAATATTAAAAGGACAAAACTGATGCAAAACTACTCCTACATGGGTTGTTTGTATTTACCCAAGATAGACCCTCTTGTCATGGCGAAATTTCCTGTTGGTCATGTCCCCATGGTCCCTGATGATCTTGCGGACATGCTCAGGTGGCATGTCCTCCTTCTGAGCATCCACAAAGCCAAACTTTCTTTTCTCCGAGTAGCGTTTGGCCTGCAACTGCTGCCATTTTCTTGCTAAAGAGGAGAAAATTTTGATATGAAACCTTAAAATGTAATGTTTCATGCTTACCCTAATTTTTTACCTTGTATGCATGTCAAATTGAGATTTTAGAATACAAATAGTTGTGTTTGAACATGACATACCTTTCTCTTGAAGTTTTTCCTCACTCATATAATCTGGGACTTGAGCTGGGGGCGTTATTCCTGGAGGCATCCCCCCAGGAACCCCTCTGTAGGGGAACGCAGCTGCCATAACACCTTTCAACTGTAAACACAAAATCCAAACAGAATAAACATTCGTCAATTGAAAAAGCTCACCTGAATGACATAAGTGAAGCACCGGAACACGATTAATCGAACCTAGACGGTTTTAAAACTAACGTTTCGACGCAGTCTGTATCTTGTTCAGAGTTCCCACAGTCCCCAATCAGTGTACGTGACAGACTCATAATTAAGATGCCAAGCCACGTCAGTAAAACTTTGCTTATTATAAAAACAAATGCACTGAACTGTAATTACAATTACCTTGGCTGGTTAATGGCGACGGGTAATCTATCGATCATGAAGTTATCGGGTATACTGGCCTCGTTGTAACTTTTACTTAATCGGGCATAAATGTCTTCTCATTTCACAGTATGGTTCAAAGTGCGAAACTAACTTGGCTAGCTAGCGTTAATCTAAATGAAACCTAGCGTAACGCTGGCTAAGACTAGAGCATTAGTGTAAAGCGAAGGTTGTTTTCATAACAATTACCCAATCGTTCCTCGATGGTAACGTTACATGTATAATATCTTTATCTAAGACAACTAAATTCCATAGTTTACTTGTATTAACATTTAGCAAAGAGTAAACCTGGATGAAGTAAAAGCTAAGCTACTTAGCATTAGCTAAAATAAACGCTAACATCGGCATAGCTAATGACAC
Source organism: Lampris incognitus (assembly GCF_029633865.1). Taxonomy (NCBI): domain Eukaryota; kingdom Metazoa; phylum Chordata; class Actinopteri; order Lampriformes; family Lampridae; genus Lampris; species Lampris incognitus. The sequence goes on along the minus strand of NC_079217.1, from coordinate 27,528,096 downwards.
AATAACTAGCCAGTCGTGAGTATTTGAAGCAATAATTACATTAAATCCCAAGGCAGCTACTTGATCTGGAAGAAACCACTGGCTCGCATACAACTACCAAATCATTTCGGTTTTCTTTGGGGGTTTTTTTCAGTCCAATACTTTTCCTCGCTTAGACTTATGCTATTTTCATGTCTTCCTGAGAGAGCAGCGTGCCCTGCTAGCAACGAACGATACACGATGTAGGCAATTTATTGAAATTCACAGAGAACCACTTCCGGAAAGAGCCTGACTCGCGGCGCCACCGTAATATTGCAAATGCCCGGATGAATACACCGGAAGTTAACGTTCCGTTTTTTTTTTACTTTATTGAAAACAGTATCAAATACAAAACATAAGGAACACATAAAGACAAAATACAACACAACGCAAGGCCCAGCGGTGCAGGCAAAAAAAGTGTCATTCAAAAGGTGAAAACTCTGCACCAAATTCAGTTCAGGCTGCTCCAACATCAGTCCAGCGAGTTCACAAACGATTCATATAAATATACAGTCCTCATGGCTTTACAGTTCTTTGAATGTTTTATGGCATCCATATATTCATTGAGTTCATTTTTGAAAACGGGGGCAAATGGTTTAGAACCATTGAATTTGTTTTTGTGGATGTAATGTTTAGCAAGTAAAAATACAAGATTTATTATAAAATATTTTCCGTCACATTGTATCTTAAAATCAATCAAACCAAAGACTACTACTACTTTTGGCTGCTCCCGTTAGGGGTCGCCACAGCGGATCATCCGTTTCAATTTCTCCCTGTCCTCTGCAGCTTCCTCTGTCACACCAGCCACCTGCATGTACTCCCTCACCACATCCATAAACCTCCTCTTTGGCCTTCCTCTTTTCCTCTCCCCTGGCAGCTCCATATTCAACATCCTTCTCCCAATATACCCAGCATCTCTCCCCCACACATGTCCAAGCCATCTCAATCTTGCCTCTCTTGCTTTGTCTCCAAACCGTCCAACCTGAGCTGTCCCTCTAATAAAATCGTCCCTAATCCTGTCCTTCTTCGTTACTCCCAGTTAAAATCTTAGCATCTTCAACTCTGCCACCTCCAGCTTCGCCTCCTGTCTTTTCGTCAGTGCCACTGTCTCCAAACCATATGACATAGTCATAGCTGGTCTCACAACCATCTTGTAAATCTTACCTTTAACTCTTGCTCATACCCTTCTGTCGCAAATCACTCCTGACACTCTTCTCCACCCACTCCACCTTGCCTGCACTCTCTTCTTCACCTCTCTCTGCACTCCCCGTTGCATGATAAAATACCTAGCGCAGTATATCCCTGGTGAGGCCACCATAATGGTGCCACTAAAACAGCTGCTATGGAAGGATAATGTGTGGCAGTGGCAACATGAACATGATGATGCAGTCAACAAACTGAAGCATGCCCTCACAAATGCTCATGTGCTCAGGTTCTTCGATCCAAAGAAACAGCTCATAATACAGGCTGGTGCATCTAAAGATGGCCTGGGGGCATGTCTCTTACAAGAGGGCCACCAAAAGCCTATGCATCAAAGACACTGACTGAGACCTAAAAGAACTATGCACAAATTGAGAAGGAACTCTTAGTTATTGTCTTCTCTGTCAAAAAATTCCACCAGTATGTGTATGGGGTGAGGGTGAATGTTCAGTCAGACCACAAACCATTGCAAAAACATCCTGAGAAAGCCACTTGGAACAGCTCCTTCCAGACTGCAGAGAATGCTGCTTCAGCTGCAGCGATATGACTTAAATGTCACCTACACACCGGGTAAAGATCTACTGATTGCAGACACACTCTCAGGAGCTGTCATACAAGAACAGCACACGTCAGCAGATGACATCATGGACGAGAAAGTTGTCTCTGCTTGGAGCCCACAGATGCCCTGAGTACAGAGACTCTAGAGCAGCTCAAGGGTGGAACAAAGAAAGATGAAACACTGCAGCTGTTGCAAGTCATACACAGAGATGGTTGGACCCGACACAGGAAGCAAGAAGATTCAAGACTGACACTATACTGGCCTATCAGACACACAGTGGCTGTGAGGGAAGGAATAATGTTTGCTGGATAATCCTCCCAAGCACAATGAGAACAGAAATGCTACAAAAGCTACATATAGCTCATCAAGGGATGCAGCGGACTAAAGCGCTGGCCAGGAAGCACTGGTACTGGACTGGAATGACAAGAGACATAAAACAAATTGTTGAGACTTGTGGGACGTGCCAGCAGTTCCAGCCAGAAACCAGAAGGAGCCACTGATCTCAATCTCACATGACATCCCTGAGCTTCCTTGGCTCCAAGTTGGGGCTGACATCTTTGAAATAGAAGGTCAGTCATTTTTCTTGATAGTAGACTACCTCTCAAAATACCCAGAGGCACTGAACGTTAAGGACAATACATCACACACTGTGATCAGCCAGATGAAATCATTTTTCTCTAGAATAGGAATACCAAAAGAGTGTGACCATGTTCCATTTGCAAGTCAGGAAATGAGAAACTTTGCAATGTCATGGGGCATAAAACTCATTCACTCCAGTCCGGGGTTATGTACAGTCAAATGGATTAGCTGAGAGAATGGTGAAAACCATGAAACTCGTGCTGAAGAAAGCACAGATCCTCATCTCGCACTTCTCAACCTGAAGAACACACCTGTAACAGGTATGGAGTATTCCCCAGCACAAATGCTCATGGGCAGAGTCCTCAGAAGCACTCTACTGAGCTCCAGCACAGTTCTCCACCCAGCAGTGCCCAAAGATGTACACTCAACTCTCCAAAATCTACAGAAAAGACAGCAGCAGTACTACAATAAAGGAGCAAAGTGGCTTCCAGAACTGCACCCAGATAGTACTGTTCACATGGAGACAGCAGAAGGTTGGTGCCCAGTTGTGGTCACAGCACAGAGGGGTGAACCACGGTCCTATGACATAGTGACAACTTCAGGACAGCACTACAGATGCAACCAACACCATCTGAGGAAAACACCACCCAGCACTCAGATGAACTCAGAAACAGACTTAACAGATGAAGGGCAAACCAACCCACCAGACGCAGGTACAGCAGAGAGTGTTGACATCGAGCTCTCATCGTTGTCAAGGCCTGCTCAAACCAGGAGTAGTCGAGTTATTCGACCACCTGAGAGGTACAGAGACTTTCTGATGAGCCTGCGGTGAGAGTCGCACTCCAGCTATGCTCATTTAAAAAAAAAACATTTCAAGAAGAAAATGTGATTTGAAATGTCAGAATATTTGAAATATATTCTTTTCTTTGCAGGGAGAAGTCAATATTATGTTCTCAGACACTGAAATGGCATTGTTATGTTTGACATTCCCAAAACAGTCACAGAAGAGTTACTATAGATCATCTGTAATATTTGAGCAGCAAGTTCAGTTTTTTTCTTATGTTAAAGCAAATGTGTGAGGTAGACAAAAACAGTGATGAGACACAAAGTTAAATCCTAAACAGATCTTCATTATAGCAATGTAGAAGTGTAACTTTCATGTTGAGAAAGGACGATGTAGTATAAAGTGCCGCGCACTGATACTAATACAAAAATTGATGATGGGCAGTAACTGTTTGTGATTCGTCCGGCAATGTGTTAAGTGTATGTGTAAGCAGCACGGGTTGTCATTAATAAAGTCAGCTCATGCAGTCAAAGTCAAGTCTCTGTATATTCATCAGCTAAGTCGAGTCTTGTAAAACCATAAACAGTAACCCCTCCCCATTAAGTTTTCAACAACTTGAGTTCTGTAGGTTTGAATATCAAATGATCTATTATGAGCATTATGAAAAGAAAAACTTTTAAAAAACGAAAAAACATGTTATATGCCAAGTGAAAAAATACGACCAGTCTCCACTTAAGAAAAAAAAAAAAAACAAACAAAAAAACAAAAAAGAAAAGATGGGTTAGGGCAGCAGAAACGTTTTGTTTTTGTTTTTTGGTTTGATTTGTTTTTTTTTTTATGTACAGGGCTGTAGCAACTACAGAGGTGTAAAGTTGCTCAGCCACAGCATGAAGATATGGGAAAGACTAGTGGATGTTAGGTTAAGAGAAGAGTATATGATTAGCGAGCAGCAGTATGGTTTCATGCCATGAAAGAGCACTACAGATGCAATGTTTCCTTTGAGAATGTTTATGGGGAAGCATAGAGAAGGTCAGAAAGGGTTACATGGTGTTTTACGGATTTAGAGAAAGCATATGACAGGGTGCTGAGAGAGGAGGTGTGGTATTGTATGAGAAAGCCGGAAGTGGCAGAGAAGTATGCAAAAGTGGTGCAGGATATGTATGAGGGCAGTGTGACAGTGGTGAGATGAACAGTTGGAATGACAAATGGGTTCAAGGTGGAGGTAGGATTACATCAATTCATAATTTTTCCTGCAACTAAGAAGAGTGATGGGGAAACTGGGCAGCCTCATTTTGTGCCTCTGTTAATTTGTAAAACGAGGGTAAGTACCACTTGATAAAGATATTGAGCTATGAGTGTCATGATAAAAACGTTTGATTACATTCCTGAAATTCTTTCCAAAACCAGAGTTCCAATGTCTTGACAATAAAAGGATGCTGAAAGCTTTGCAAAAATCAAGAAAAATAATAAAGTCATCATCATTTATATCATCACTATATTCAAGCAGCACGGTGGAGCAGTGGTTAGCGCGGTTGCCTCACAGCAAGAAGGTCCTGGCTTCGAGCCTTGGGGTAGTCTGACCTTGGTGGGTCATCCTGGGTCGTCCTCTGTGTGGAGTTTGCATGTTCTCCCCGTGTCTGTGTGGGTTCCCTCTGAGGGCTCTGGTTTCCTCCCACATATAGGTCAGGTGAATTAGCGGTACTAAATTGTCCCTAAGAATGAATGTGTGTGTGTGTGTGTGTGTGTGTGTGTGTGTGTGTGTGGGCCCTGTGATGGCCTGGTGGCCTGTCCAGGGTGTCTCCCCACCTGCCACCCATTGACTGCTGGAATAGGCTCCAGCCTCCCCAGGACCCTGAGAGCAGGATAAGCAGTTAAGACAATGGATGGATGGATATATTCAAGCAAGTCTATGACTTGGTGCACATTGTTATGTATTGATCTGCTTCTCACAAATCCCTTCTTTGAGACAATTTGAAAATATGTGTGTTAGCAATTTGCAATTATTGTTGAGGAGCATTATTGGTTGTTAATTATCAAATATTTTGGGATTTACTACATGGTTTACAAGTCTCGAATCTCTTTCAGATTGTGCCTCCTACATAAGATATAGTCCACCTGTGTGCACCTTCCTCCACTCTTATACGTCACCCTGTGTTCTTCTCTCTTACTGAAATAAGTATTCACCACAGTCATTTCCATCCTTTTAGCAAACTCCACCACCATCTGTCCTTCACATTCCTCTCCTTGACACCATACCTACTCATCACCTCCTCATCACCTCCGTGCCCTTCACTAACATGCCCATTGAAATCCGCTCCAATTGTCACTATCTCCCCCTTGGGTACACTTTCCACCACTTCATCCAACTCACTCAAGAATTTTTCCTTCTCTTCCATCTCACAACCAACTTGCGGGGCATATGCACTGATAATATTCATCATCACACCTTTGATTTCCAGCTTCATAGTCATCACTCTGTCCGACACTTTCTTCACCTCCAACACACTCTTGACATACTCTTCCTTCAGAATTACCTCTTAGTCCATGGGCCAGAGCCCAAAATTTCCTATTTCGGTACACTCAAGGTGGCAAAACTTACTTATAATTTTTGAAAGGATCCATGTCTGTAGATGATATTTTGGTATGATAACCATTCCTCAGTGGCAGCTGTATCACAGTTATCAGCTCATGAAGTTAACCACCCCCTAAAGTAAATTGCATTTTAGACGCTGGTGCATATCCTGGTTTAGCCTCATGGTCAGGACATTTTTCAATGTTCTATAATATTGTCTTTGGTATCATTTTAAAGGGGACCTTCTTATCTTTCATTCAAGCCCTGTTGTGGATATTTCTCACAAATATAGAGGTCACTTGAGCTCTTCAACCCGTCAATAACACACATCTTTCTGCAATGTTCGCCTAAACTATATACTTTCTTTTAGCCCTGTGGCATCTAGGAATATCAGGGACACAAAACACAAAAACTGGAATACTCACAGGACTGTAAAGATTCAGGAAATGTATAATATACCCATACTATTTCATTGTGTGAGGTGATTGTGAGCCTTAAATTAGAAGGGCATTATTACTAAGAAACTAACTAGACCAAAGCCAGTTAGTCCATGGGTCAGACCAGATATCGATATCACCCAAGGTGACACAACTTCACTGGTGCCATTTTATTTGGTACACTAACAGAAGTAAAATAATACATGATAACCTTTCCAAATGAGCAGCTATTTCATTTTTCTTTCAGGAAACCTGTTTCTGTGCCTCTCACGATTGTGTATTTGCCCAGATTTTTACAAATATAGCATTTCAACACCCCTGGTACTGATTAGCCTAGCTTAAACTCTGGGACAGTTCTTAGTTGGCCAACAACCAAGGATAACCAGTACTGTGTACTTCCATTCATTGTGCTAAGCTAGGCTAACGTGCAGCCAGATAGCTTTCTACTAAACACATATAGAGGAAACTGGTATCTATCTTCTTGTCTCACTCTGGAGAAGATTGTAAGCTAATTTCCCATAATGTTAGCATGTTCTTTTAATGTATATGTTAATATGATTAGTTAAAGTGGCTACGAGGAACTTTCATCTTGTGTTGATTTTAGCGGCCTCATGTGGACAAAATACAGCTGTTGCATAGCAACTAGGTAATGTATCTATTTGTGGCTATGTAAGATAAATAATGGTAATATGACGCTGGTGAAGCAAAGTAAACTTTGTTTTAGTAGTGTTCATACACCTAAGTTACATGTATTTGTTTGTATGTGGCAGGTGAAAACTGACTGAATATGGCCACTGGTGAACAAGCAAGTTTTTACCCAATACCAAAGCGCCCACGGGTGGAGTGCATTATCCACTGTTCTGATGATACAGATAAGCTGGTTTCACTACAAAGTGTCGACTCATGGAGAACTCTGCTCAGGGCAGCTCAGATACGAAATCATGTACCAGTTTTGAAACTGGCAAAAGACATTCCTGAGGGACAGATTCCAGCAATCTACTACCACAGAAAGTGTCGCAGTATCTTCACTATGAAGCAAATTCTTGATGGCCTCCTTGCAAAAGAAAAGAAAAGTTGTGTCTCTGCTGAAGAGAAACAATCTAAGAGAGTAGCTCGACATGCTCCAAGTACATCTAGGACTTATGATGCAGAGTGCATATTTTGTCAGAAAAACAGCAAATATTCCAAGAGACAGAATACGAGAGAAGTACTGCTGCAGTGTCGAGAACTGCGAGCTGATGCAAAGATCAGGAGTGCAGCCACAAAGAAAAGGGACAGCAGAATCCTTGCCATTGTGAGTAGAGACCTTGTAGCAGCTGAAGGGCACTACCACAGGTCATGCTATAGACTTTACACCAAAGAAGAGGTTTCCAAAGGAGAGGTTGCCAGCAATGAAGATGATGATGCTGCAGCCCAGTATGAAGCTGCTGTGAATAAGGCATACAATGAGCTGTTCCTCTTCATCAGGATGGAGCTTTTTGGCAATCCTCAAGTGATGACAATGACTGATCTCTCTTCTAGACTGGTAGCTTCAATGAACTCCCAAGGCATTGTCCAAGTCAAGGAATCAACCAAGAAGCACATAAGGCGAAACCTGGAGAGTGAGTTTGCTGGAGCCTTGCAGATATTCCCTGATGAGAAAGGAAAATTCCTCCTCTATCCCGATAACTTGTCCATGAGGGAGCTTGCCAAAGAAAATCAGTCTCTCAAAAGGGAGCTGCAGACCCTGAAAAGTGTCAGTGCACAAGATGCTATAGCCAAAGCAGCCATCAAATTGAGAGCAGACATTAAAAGTCAAGATGTTCCTCAAACCTGGCCGCCTGAAGTCAAACCAGAAGCAGAATGTCCTACCATTCCAGAGTCGCTCATTATCTTCCTGTACTCTCTACTCACAGGCTCAAATGATCCTGATCATGCATCCCAGAGAGTGCAGTGCCTTCTGCAGTCATTTGGCCATGACATAGTATATGCAGTGATATGTGGAAATACCAAGCCTTCCAAGCACATTGTTCTGCCATTCAGTGTCAAATCGTTGACAGGAAATGTAGAGTTGATAAACATCCTCAACCGACTTGGTCACAGTGTGTCCTATTCACAGATGGAAGAGATCAACACTGCCCTGCGTCTCCAGAAACTCTCATCATCAGGGAGTGGCATTGCCCTTCCAGCTAACATCCATCCTGGCATATTCACAACTTTAGCCTGGGACAATATCGACCGTCTTGAAGAAACTGTCAGTGGTGAGGGAACATCTCACAGAGTCAATGGGATTGCTGTGCAAGCAAAGCCAGTCAACCCACTTCCTGTCCAACCCATGCCCACTGTTCCCAAAACAAAGAAGAGAAGCATTGATGGACCCCCACCAATGTTACCAACTTACAATGCTGGACAACGGGTAGGGCCACTACAAAGCAAAAAGTCAGATGCCGATACTGCAGCCAATACTAAGCTTGCCAGAGAGAAAAACCTTCTTTGGGTCCTAGCACGCATGTCACAACAAGAAGAACAGTCAGTCAGCAGCTGGACAGGCTTCAACATCCTGACTCGAGGAGAGATGACGGTCATCCCCGACAATATAGGCTATCTGCCTACCATCAATGCTCCAGCGACACAAATGTCTACTGTCAACGAGGTGCTTAACCAGTCACTGAGCATCATGCAGTGCTTAGGCCTGAGGAAGATTGTCTGTGTCTTTGACCAGCCCTGTATGCGAAGGCTGTCGAGATCACATGGAAACACCATGACAAGTTCCATGATATCATCGTTAGGCTTGGGGTATTCCACACCATCTGCACACTGCTGGCAATAATAGGAAAGCGTTTCCAAGATGCTGGACTCAAAGACCTCTGCATTGAGTCTGGCATGATTGCAGAAGGCTCAATTGCTGGTGTTATGGATGGCCGCAAGTACAACAGGGCAGTGCGACTACACAAGCTCCTGTATGAGGCTCTCATGCGACTGACCTTGAATGGTTTCCTGTCCTGGTTGGAAGAAACTCACAGGAATGACATGGTTCACCTGAATGAGACACTGAAGACCATTGACAGCCTTGGGAAAGAAGTCTCACAACATGCTTTGAAGGAGGTCCTCGAGAACAGCTCTTGTACACACATCATGGATCTATTTGAAGTCTACCATGAGTTCCTTAGAGGTGGAAACGGCAGCCTCTCGAACTTCTGGATGTCCTATTTGGACATGGTTGAAATCTTGTTGGGGCTCATCCGAGCATCCAGAGAGGGAGACTGGATACTACACTTGGCTAGCATTCGAGCAATGATCCCATGGTGCTTTGCTTATGACAGGATGAATTATGCACGCTACCTCCCCTACTACTACGCCCAGATGTCTGAGCTGCCCATCACACACCCAGATGTGTACACAGAATTCATGGAAGGAGGCTTCTCAGTCCAACTGGGCTCCACCAATCCCTTTGGCCAAATCCCTGTTGACCAAGCTATAGAAGAAACGGTGAACAAAGACACCCAAACAGCTGGAGGGACAAAGGGATTCAGCTTGAAGCCAGGAGCTGTGACCAAATATTATCTCACAGCTGAGTATAGAAGCATGTACCTCAGACAGCTGAGAGACCTGACAGGTCAAGGCAGGTGCAAATGGTCTCATCCAGATCTACAGAGTCCAAGGATCAAGAGAGATGAAGCAGATGTCCAGTCTCTCATGGACCTTATGGAGAATAACTGGCTCAATCCTATGTCCCCTGATGAGATTGATTTGGTTAGCCTCTCCACTGGCAACATGGCTCCACCTGATGTGACCATAGATCTCTTGAGAGCTCTTGAGAAAGGAGAAGAGGCCTACCAAGCATTCCAGCAAACAAGGTTAGATGCAGACCCACCACCTGTGAAATTCCACGACAAGATGACCAAGCAAAGTCTGAAAACATTCTCCAATGTCAGCACAAAACAAGCTCGTGGAAAGAAAGCACAGGATGTGGTTCTGAAGGCAGATAGAAACCTTTTCAGTCACATGATCCTGGTGGCTGAAAGCAGGACGGTGAATCTGAAGGATGTCCTTGCCTACCCATTGGGCCCACTACCATGGGCACTGGCAAATGCTGATGGGTCCTTACGAAAATCAAACAAGGCTGCACTTGCCAGAGAGCTTGAAAAGAATGTATCTCCTGCAGAAGACATCCCAATCCCATCTACTTCCATCATTGATGGGATGAGCCTGGTCCAAAAAATGAATGGCAACAACAAAACCTTTGCACAGGTGGCAGAGTCAGCCTTGACCCAGGTCCTCCATGAGGGAGCACAGAGTGGGAGGATTGATGTTGTTTTTGATGTCTATCACCAGACTTCGATCAAAGATGCTGAACGACTGAACCGGGGTGGAGACATCACTCTCCAGTACAATAATCTTGCATGGGGACACCACGTCCAGCAGTGGAGAAAATTTCTGTGCAGTTCCTCCAACAAGACCAGTCTCATCAAGTTTCTGGTGGAAGAGTGGAAACTCCCACGATACAGAGCTATGCTGCATGGCAAGGTGTTGTACATGACCTGTGAGGAAACCTGCTACAAGTTGCCAGAAGATGGGTGTGAGGAAGCAGCAGAACTGCACTCCACACATGAAGAAGCTGACACCCGTCTGCTCCTGCATGCATTGCATGCAGCAAATGCGGGCTCAAAGTCAGTTATCATCACAGCTGAGGACACTGATGTCATGGTGCTTTGTCTTGGCTTCCAGAAGGACATCACCTGTCCCATCTACCAGAAGTGTGGGACTCAGAACCGCACACGGTTTGTCGACATCACCAAACCGGCAAGTTCACTTGGACAGCATCTGTGACAGCCTAATTGGCTTACATGCCTTCACAGGCTGCGACACTGTCAGTGCATTCGCTGGTCGAGGGAAGCTGAATGCCCTGAAGATAGTGAGAAAGCACACTTCCTGCCAAGAGACCTTTAGTCAACTGGGACAGACATGGAATGTGAGTGATGAGCTGTTCCAGAAAATTGAGCAGTTCACCTGTCGGATGTATGTTGCTAATAGCAGCACTGCTGAGGTGAACAAACTGCGTTACCAGCTCTTCTGCACCAAAAGGGGAGAGGTTGAGTCCAGCCAGCTGCCACCATGTAGAGACTGTCTCTTTATGCATGTTCAACGAGCCAACTATCAGGCAGCAATATGGAAGTGCTGTCTGCAGGCTAACCCTGTGGTGCCAAGCCCTACTGAGTATGGATGGACAGACGATGAAGGCAAGCTGGCCATTTACTGGATGCGCTCCCCACCTGCACCAGATGTGGTCTTGGAAATGCTAACATGCAAGTGTGTGCATTCATGCAAAATGCCAAGCTGCATGTGCCTGTCAAACGGACTTCCATGCACAGACATGTGCAGGTTACAAACCTGCAGTAACCAAAAACAGCAGGATGGTCCAGAACTGCACTTTGAACTTGGGGAGTCAGATGATGAGAGAAACGAGCAGTTTGATGAATGACAGTGTGATGATTCTGATGGTAGTACTGTGGTAGTAGTCTATTGATGTACAGGATGTTGATTCTGGACTTGGTTACCCAGAGCTTGATAACAATAATGTAACCATATTCACATATACCCATTACCCTACCCATTACCATTACATATACCCACTAATGATATGGGATTACATGTGTCATTGACTAAGTATATGTAAATGTCAATGTTGTTTAAAATATTAAAATAGTTCATTACCTCACTATGGTATTCCTTTTTATCATGTATTTTGATTGTGTATTTAAACAAATGTATAGAGACCAGTTTGTGACCTAACTGGCTTTGGTCTAGTTCTCATTTAAGGCTCACAATCACCTCACACAATGAAATAGTATGGGTATATTATACATTTTCTGAATCTTTACAGTCCTGTGAGTATTCCAGTTTTTGTGTTTTGTGTCCCTGATATTCCTAGATGCCACAGGGCTAAAAGAAAGTATATAGTTTAGACGAAAATTGCAGAAAGATGTGTGTTATTGACGGGTTGAAGAGCTCAAGTGACCTCTATATTTGTGAGAAATATCCACAACAGGGCTTGAATGAAAGCTAAGAAGGTCCCCTTTAAAATGATACCAAAGACAATATTATAGAACATTGAAAAATGTCCTGACCATGAGGCTAAACCAGGATATGCACCAGCGTCTAAAATGCAATTTAGTTTAGCGGGTGGTTAACTTCATGAGCTGATAACTGTGATACAGCTGCCACTCAGGAATGGTTATCATACCAAAATATCATCAACAGACATGGATCCTTTCAAAAATTATAAGTAAGTTTTGCCACCTTGAGTGTACCGAAATATCGTCTGGCCCATGGACTATCTACCCCATTTCTCCTCCCATCCGCACCATGGTAGAAGAGTTTGAACCCACCCCCGATGCTGCTGGCCTTACTCGCCTTCCACGGGGTGTCTATATATATACACTACCGTTCAAAAGTTTGGGATCACCCAAACAATTTTGTGTTTTCCATGAAAAGTCACACTTATTCACCACCATATGTTGTGAAATGAATAGAAAATAGAGTCAAGACATTGACAAGGTTAGAAATAATGATTTGTATTTGAAATAAGATTTTTTTTACATCAAACTTTGCTTTCGTCAAAGAATCCTCCATTTGCAGCAATTACAGCATTGCAGACCTTTGGCATTCTAGCTGTTAATTTGTTGAGGTAATCTGGAGAAATTGCACCCCACGCTTCCAGAAGCAGCTCCCACAAGTTGGATTGGTTGGATGGGCACTTCTTGCGTACCATACGGTCAAGCTGCTCCCACAACAGCTCAATGGGGTTCAGATCTGGTGACTGCGCTGGCCACTCCATTACCGATAGAATACCAGCTGCCTGCTTCTGCTCTAAATAGTTCTTGCACAATTTGGAGGTGTGTTTAGGGTCATTGTCCTGTTGTAGGATGAAATTGGCTCCAATCAAGCGCTGTCCACTGGGTATGGCATGGCGTTGCAAAATGGAGTGATAGCCTTCCTTATTCAGAATCCCTTTTACCCTGTACAAATCTCCCACCTTACCAGCACCAAAGCAACCCCAGACCATCACATTACCTCCACCATGCTTAACAGATGGCGTCAGGCATTCTTCCAGCATCTTTTCATTTGTTCTGCGTCTCACAAACGTTCTTCTTTGTGATCCAAACACCTCAAACTTGGATTCATCCGTCCACAACACTTTTTTCCAGTCTTCCTCTGTCCAATGTCTGTGTTCTTTTGCCCATCTTAATCTTTTTCTTTTATTGGTCAGTCTCAGATATGGCTTTTTCTTTGCCACTCTGCCCTGAAGCCCAGAATCCCGCAGCCGCCTCTTCACTGTAGGTGTTGACACTGGTGTTTTGCGGGTACTATTTGATGAAGATGCCAGTTGGGGACCTGTGAGGCGTCTGTTTCTCAAACTAGAGACTCTAATGTACTTATCTTCTTGCTCAGTTGTGCAACGCGGCCTCCCACTTCTTTTTCTACTCTGGTTAGAGCCTGTTTGTGCTGTCCTCTGAAGGGAGTAGTACACACCGGTGTAGGAAATCTTCAATTTCTTAGCAATTTCACGCATGGAATAGCCTTCATTTCTAAGAACAAGAATAGACTGTCGAGTTTCAGATGAAAGTTCTCTTTTTCTGGCCATTTTGAGCGTTTAATTGACCCCACAAATGTGATGCTCCAGAAACTCAATCTGCTCAAAGGAAGGTCAGTTTTGTAGCTTCTGTAACGAGCTAAACTGTTTTCAGATGTGTGAACATGACTGCACAAGGGTTTTCTAATCATCAATTAGCCTTCTGAGCCAATGAGCAAACACATTGTACCATTAGAACACTGGAGTGATAGTTGCTTGAAATGGGCCTCTATACACCTATGTAGATATTGCACCAAAAACCAGACATTTGCAGCTAGAATAGTCATTTACCACATTAGCAATGTATAGAGTGTATTTCTTTAAAGTTAAGACTAGTTTAAAGTTATCTTCATTGAAAAGTACAGTGCTTTTCCTTCAAAAATATGGACATTTCAATGTGATCCCAAACTTTTGAACGGTAGTATATATATATATATATATATATATATATATATATATATATATATATATATATATATATATATATATCGCTTTTCTAACACTCAATTTTTCTAACACCAGAATGTAACCGAGGCGGATGCAGTTCAAACAGTTTTTGCAACTTTTTTTTTGATCAGCACTGTTACAGCGTATGCTTTTTCTTCGGCTTTTATTTTGAAAATTAGCAGGAAGTGGCTCTACCGCAGTTACGCATAAAAAGAATAGCGGCGGCGTCCTTGATCAGTCTTTACTTAGGAGCTAGGCCTGGCAGCAGGCAGGCAGGTAGGTCGGTAAGACTACAGACTACAGTTTCCACAATAGGTGCAATAGTAGAATAAAGGACTGATTTTAAAATTTTGTATTTCCATACTGGTCGCAATCGGGTTGGTCTGTCGTGCGTCATTGTTTTGTGACCCACAAAGGTTCACGGACGTGTTTTTGTTTTAACGATTGATGTCCTTGACTTTGTAGATATTCTCTAATATGTCATCTTCACAGAAAATCTGATTCAGGCTCTTATAATGTGGCTCTCTGGCTCTTCTGAGCATCAAGTTATTTTCTGTTTGCACAAGTTTTCCCGCTATCTGCACAAGTTTACTGTTTACAGTACATTGCATAATGTCACCTTACTATTGTGCAGACATCTTCCACTGTAGCACACTGTCCCGCAAAGTACACCTTTGTTTTACATGTATCCTATTCTTGCACTTGGATTTCTCCAAGTACTTTTATTTCCCAATTGTGTGTTGAGCCAGCAGACCAAGCATTTCATTATGAAAGTAAATGTTAACTTGCTTTCATACATGACAAACTTGAAAGTTTTCTCTTATGAGAGATTGAATTTCCCAAATTCTCAACACTGTTTCTACAAGTCTAATCAAACCACTTGCTGTCGTTGTGTTTTGAAAACACGATAGCCATATCAGCACACATGGTACTCACTACATTCCTTTAGAAAACACCATTTCACAGGTTGCATTACTTCCTTTGGTTTAAAAACAAAATCATGGCGTTTCTAAACTGATATCAGCTGCAGGCAGCCACATTGCGAGACAGACACAAATGTTCCTTCTCTGTTGCTTGGAAGTGCAAAGGTGCTGTCCTACTTGAAACTGAACCACAATGTTTGAGAATATTATTTGGTGAGATAGTCCTGTTTGGGGTAACCTTTAATTTGTATCTTCTGTTGTATTTGGTGTAATCTGTTTATCATCTCATGGAGCTCCCTGCCGAGCGCTGAGGAATTGTATATATTTCTTATTAGATTTGGAAATATAAAAGTACACATCCTGTCCTTAGGTCTGCAAATAAATAGAAATATTTAATAACATCATGTAGGCGAGCATACTTTTCCTTGCTCCTAATTATCATGAAAATGTTTGGGAGACAGCTTAAGTAAAACATTTCCATATCCTAAAAGTCATTTTGGTGATTTTTTTTTAAGTTTCTCTGTATATGTAGCCTAAATGTTTTCATTGCTCGGTTTTGGTTGATCGTTTCAAGTTCGAGAAGTTTTTTTTTTATCTTATGTGTAGTTGATAATATGATTTCTAATATATTATTAATGATATTATTGATGTCTGCATGTTGGCTTACACCTGTCCTGTGAGTTTTCCTATGTTCTTACCTTCCTTCCTTCAAAGTATGTTGGAATTGATTTTAAGCCCCCCAATCCTGAACAGCAGTACATAGGCTACGTGAGGACAATGGCTGGATGCGTACCAGTACCTTCAGAGGAGCCTTCTACTACTTCAAACCCTGTGTCATCTAATGTGCATGAAAATGTGAAGGTAATGTGCAATCAGTTAAGATTGAAATCATGATGCACTAATAATACATACTGTTCTTAAGTTATTAATGTGTGGAAATAAGTTTCATAACGGCATGCTCCCATCCAACTAAGCAGAATTGTGGTCCAATTTAAACGGTGTCAGATGCAAATTTGATCTGATTTAATAACACTTGCTCTTCAGTCACCATAGGGATGGCAGTGAGTCACAAAAACAAGTTTGCAGATAACAGACTTTTTCTGTTAATTCTTGCAGGATATCATCTATGCAAAGGACACGGATCAGCAGTTATCTCGATTTGCGCTTACCCATTGCCTATCTCTTAAACCTAGAAATACTATGGCCGATATCTGGAGTCCTCCGAAGGATTGCAAACCAGTGCTGCAAGCTGTAGTTTTCCTTGCCGCCCAACCCCAAAAAGTGTTGTGGATGCATTGACCCTTGTTCATCCTGAAGTGACCCAAAGGTACAGTTTTAAATGTCTTTCAGGATGCTTGCCCTCACTTTTGTGTCATGTAAATGTGGAAAAACTTTTGCTCTCCCATGACTCTCCTTGACTTCATTCAGTAACTGCACCAAGACCAAACTGCAATTTTTCACACAAGTGTGCACACATGGCCTGGATTAACACAGTGTGGTGCCCCCTCATCCCACTTTACACACAAAAAAGTTAAATTTACTATGGGTGTAAAGGCCATAGATTTACATGAACTTATAGCTAAAATACAGGCTCAGCACACATACTACAGAAAAATGTAAGACCCAACCAAGGAACTTTACGTCATAGATAGACATGGCCATTCAAATGCCATACTAGCCCTTACACTGATGCTCAATTCTGAATGCAACTCACATCCCAATGCAACATGTCATGATAAATATTATATCCATCGTAAATGGCCTGTATGAGGCCTATATGCATAACCATTAGAGTATGTCTAAAAAAAATGATCACACCCATATACCAAGTGAGGCAAGCCCAATAACGACTGCTGCAAGCAAACATTTCAACAGCTGAATGATCACAGGGTGCCAGGTGAGCTGATGTGAAGGTAGGGAATACCACATTGAGACGATGTATTGTTGTTCTCATGTTTTCAGAAACAGAAATTAAAGGAATGAAAATAGAATAGTGATTTGATTTTCATTTCAAAATCTACAAACGAAAAGGAATTTTGAATTTTCCTGGTAAGAAACAGCAGATACAACATTTATAAAAGATTTGATATTCCTTCGTCCCTTTGTAAAACAGAAACATAATGTGCTTATTCTACACAGGAGGGTGGATTAGTAACCAATGCTTATCTTTATATGAACAAGGAGACGTTTTATAGCAATTATATTCAATCATGTGTCATTGAGGACCATAGAGGTTTGATTCATTAAAACCTGCATACACACAGCCCTCCATGGGATATGATTGAATGCTACTGTTTTGCAGCCTTGCACAGTTGTCATTCAGAGATTTGTTTTCCAGATTCTTTGGCTGTGGCCTTCCAGTTCCAGAAAAGGTTGAGAGCTGCAAAATCCTGGACTTGGGTAGTGGATCTGGAAGAGACTGCTTTGCCCTCAGCAAACTTGTTGGAGAGGAGGGGCATGTCACAGGAATTGATATGACCAAGGAATTGGTATTGACATGCATATGTACGCATAGATTCCCCAAGTAATGTTTATTTACAGACTGCATACTGATCTCACTGTCTCTTTAGATTGATGTGTCTTGTAAATATATTGAGTACCATCAAAAGAAATTTGGCTACATTAAGCCCAACACCACCTTT
The DNA here is from genome assembly GCF_029633865.1 of Lampris incognitus. NCBI lineage: Eukaryota > Metazoa > Chordata > Actinopteri > Lampriformes > Lampridae > Lampris > Lampris incognitus. The sequence goes on along the minus strand of NC_079217.1, from coordinate 27,510,323 downwards.
GTCCATGGATATATGGAAAAGCTAAGTGAGGCTGGCATTCAGAATGACTCCATGGATATTGTGGTGTAAGTGTTTTCTTGGGGAAATGACGAGGGATGTAATCAAGCATGATACAACACTAAATTTGACAGGTCTTTCTTTCATGAGATAGGTTTGATGCTTCCATAAAAAAAGTGAAAGTGTTTGTCCAACTGCTCTCTACAGATCCAATTGTGTAATTTGCTTGTGCCCTGATAAAAGAGCAGTACTGCAGGAAGCCCACAATGTCCTAAAGGTTGGTCTCAGAATTTTTGCACTATAAAATGCCTCAAGAAAGATATACAGCCAACTATGTTTTGTGACTCCAATGCTTTTAACATCAAGGAAGGAGGCGAGGTGTACTTAAGTGACATGTATGCCAGCAAAGTGATCCCTGATCGTTTCAAGCAAGATCCAATTTTGTGGGGTAAGAAAAAAACATTTATTTAATTTGTTTTTGGTAACAGTTTCACTGGAAACTACTGGGTGCCTGCTGAAAAATGCCAGAATATTGTGCACTGACTGAGCATTCCTGCATCGGTAACCTATCACTAAACTTCCATGAAAAAAACTGTAGGAGCTTAATCTGTTCTTAATTGTAATCTCTAATTGTATGGGGCAGGTGAGGGAATGGGTGGTTCTCTGTTTTGGCCAGACTTCATTGCACTGGCTCAGGAGGTGGGCTTTAGCACTCCCTGCCTTGTTTCAGCAAGCCATATTGTGATCCACAACTGTGAGCTAAAAGCAAAAACGGGTAAGATGACAATTTTGACTTTTAAAGACCTCTATTAATAATTTTCATGCACCGGTAAAATTCAACCAGCCTTTCTCATCTCTCGTGTTTTCCAACCAGGTGACATCAGCTACGCATCGGGTACTTATAGGCTCTTTAAGATACCCAAAACCCGAGTCATGTCCAAGGCGGCAGTGACCTATAAAGGAACTGTAGCAGATTTTCCAGATGAAATTGAGTTTGATTCCTCACACATTTTCAAGGTACACTGTGTGAAGGGAGGCACTGTAAAGACATTTTCCAATAATAATCCTCTGAAAAATGTTTTCATTGCATGTTTTGACGCATAATTGGACAAACAAGAATCATTGTGTGTTATAGATTTATAGCTCATAAAGTAAAACTCCCAACAAAAAAAAAACTCCAAAAAGACCTTTTGGTGATGCTAGATGGATTAAATAATGTTGTCTTGGAAATGTATAGAATTCCTGTGTTGTTCAATGCAGAGAGATGTAGCAGTGGAAGTGGACTGGGAGATGGCAGCATTTCTCCGGTGCTCTCGTTTCTCCCCAGACTTCAGCATCCAGATATTGGACAAACCACAGCCGAGCCCCAGCTCAACAGCACAGGTAGTTTATAATCTGTACCAAAAAATATATATTGGTCAGATGAAGTAACATATGCTCATGTTTCGCGTTATTTGTTTCGCAAATGGAGAATTTTAATCCAAATGAAACAAGTAGGGATGTGCCGATACTGGTATAGGATATCAGGCCAATACCAAGCTTAAATTAGTATCAGTGTTGAAGGCATTGATCAGGAAGTGACTGTGGCTTTGCTGTCTCATTTTCATCAGTACTGCCACCTCAATCCTTTTCTGCTGGCTGACAAGCGGGGCTCCTCTGTGAGACAATGCTCCAAAACAGACCGATCAGGAGGATGCAGCACCTGATGGATGGAACCTCGATAAGACAGAAACCTGGAAGCAGACAGGCTAACTGATTTTTAAGACTAAAAATAATTAAAACAAATCTTGGACAGTTAATGTCATCCTTGATCTTGGTCATGTAGATTTTGAAATTCGGCCAGTGCGCCTGTAAGATGGCTCAGGGAACCAAAAAAAGGACAGTCAGAGATTGTAGCTATATGTTATGCATAAGAAGTTATTAGCTATGCAAAGACATAGGGGGGAAAAAAACACTTTCATGGTTAGCTAGTCCATCTCTACAGGGAAAGGCGGGGGGACATACTGGAGGAGGGTACATGGGTTCCACTGTGGAAAGAGAAAAGCAAGATCTGCAATGGTTGGTAGCTGTTGCTTTGTATATTGTGATACTACTACTACTACTTTCGGCTGCTCCCGTTAGGGGTCGCCACAGCGGATCATCCGTTTCCATTTTTTCCTGTCTTCTGCGTCTTCCTCTGTCACACCAGCCACCTGCATGTCTTCCCTCACCACATCCATAAACCTCCTCTTTGGCCTTCCTCTTCTCCTCTTCCCTGGCAGCTCCATATTCAGCATCCTTCTCCCAATATACTCAGCATCTCTCCTCCACACATGTCCAAGCCATCTCAATCTTGCCTCTCTTGCTTTGTCTCCAAACCGTCCAACCTGAGCGGTCCCTCTAATATAATCGTTCCTAATCCTGTCCTTCTTCGTTACTCCCAGTGAAAATCTTAGCATCTTCAACTCTGCCACCTCCAGCTCCGCCTCCTGTCTTTTCGTCAGTGCCACTGTCTCCAAACCATATAACATAGCTGGTCTCACAACCATCTTGTAAACTTTCCCTTTAACTCTTGCTGATACCCTTCTGTCGCAAATCATTCCTGACACTCTTCTCCACCCACTCCACCCTGCCTGCACTCTCTTTTTCATCTCTCTACTGCACTCCCCGTTACTTTGGACAGTTGACCCCAAGTATTTAAACTCAAATGCCTTTGTCACCTCCACTCCTTGCATCCTGACCATTCCACTGTCCTCTCTCTCATTCACGCATAAGTATTCCATCTTGCTCCTACTGACTTTCATTCCTCTTCTCTCCAGTGCATACCTCCACCTCTCCAGGCTCTCCTCAACCTGCACCCTATTCTCGCTACAGATCACAATGTCATCCGCGAACATCATCGTCCATGGAGACTCCTGCCTGATCTTGTCCATCACCATTGCAAACAAGAAAGGGCTCAGAGCCGATCCTTGATGTAATCCCACCTCCACCTTGAACCCATCTGTCATTCCAACCGCACACCTCACCATTGTCACACTTCCCTCATACGTATCCTGCACCACTCCTACATACTTCTCTGCCACTCCTGACTTCCTCATACAATACCACACCTCCTCTCTCGGCACTCTGTCATAAGCTTTCTCTAAATCTACAAAGACACAATGCAACTCTTTCTGGCCTTCTCTATACTTCTCAATCAACATTCTCAAAGCAAACATTGCATCTGTGGTGCTCTTTCGTGGCATGAAACCATACTGCTGATCGTCACCTCTCCTCTTAACCTAGCTTCTATTACTCTTTCCCAAATCTTCATGCTGTGGCTGATCAACTTTATACCTCTGTAGTTGTTACAGTTCTGCACATCGCCCTTGTTCTTGAAAATCGGTACCAGTATGCTTTTTCTCCACTCCTCAGGCATCCTCTCACTTTCCAGGATTGTGTTAAACAATCTAGTTAAAAACTCCACTGCCATCTCTCCTAAACATCTCCATGCCTCCACAGGTATGTCATCAGGACCAACTGCCTTTCCATTCTTCATCCTCTTCATAGCTGCCCTCACTTCCTCCTTGCTAATCCGCTGAACTTCCTGATTCACTATCCCTACATCATCCAACCTTCTCTCTCTCTCATTTTCTTCATTCATCAGCCCCTCAAAGTATTCCTTCCACCTTCTTAGCACACTCTCCTCGCTTGTCAGCACATTTCCATCTCTATCCTTGATCGCCCTAACTTGCTGCACATCCTTTGCAGCTTGGTCCCTCTGTCTAGCCAATCGGTACAAGTCCTTTTCTCCTTCCTTAGTGTCTAATCTGTCATACAACTCACCATACGCCTTTTCCTTTGCCTTTGCCACCTCTCTCTTTGCTTTACGCTGCATCTCCTTGTACTCCTGTCTACTTTCTTCATCTCTCTTACTATCCCACTTCTTCTTTGCCAACCTTTTCCTCTGTATAATTTGCTGTACTTCCTCATTCCACCACCAAGTCTCCTTGTCTTCCTTCCTCTGTCCTGATGACACACCAAGTACCTTCCTAGCTGTGTCCCTCACTATTTCTGCAGTGGTTGTCCAGCCATCTGGCAACTCTTCACTACCACCCAGTGCCTGTCTTAACTTCTGCCTGAACTCCACACAAGTCTTCCTTCTTCAACTTCCACCATTTGATCTTCGGCTGTGTCTTCACTCACTTCCTCTTCTTGGTCTCCAAAGTCATCCTACAGACCACCATCCGATGCTGCCTAGCTACGTTCTCCCCTGTCACCACCTTGCAGTCTCCAATCCCTTTTAGATGGCGCCTTCTACATAAGATATAGTCCACCTGTGTGCACTTTCCTCCACTCTTGTACGTCACCCTGTGTTCCTCCCTCTTCTTGAAATATGTATTCACCACAGTCCTTCCACATTTCTCTTCTTGACTCCATACCTTCCCATCACCTCCTCATCACCTCTGTTCCCTTCACCAACATGTCCATTGAAGTCGGCTCCAATCACCACTCTCTCCTCCTTGGGTACCCTCTCCACCATGTCGTCCAACTCACTCCAGAATTCTTCTTTTTCATCCATCTCACACCCAACTTGCGGGGCATATGCGCTGATAACATTCAGCAATAAACCTTCAATTTCCAGCTTCATACTCATCACTCTGTCTGACACTCTCTTCACCTCCAGCACGCTCTTGACATACTCTTCCTTCAGAATTACCCCTACCCCATTACTCCTCCCATTCACACCATGGTAGAAGAGTTTGAACCCACCTCCGATACTCCTGGCCTTACTCCCCTTCCACCTGGTCTCTTGCACACACAGTATGCCTACCTTTCTTCTTTCCATCATGTCAGCCAGCTCTCTCCCTTTACCAGTCATAGTGCCAACATTCAAAGTTCCAACTCTCACCTCCACATGCCTACCCTTCCTCCTCTCTAGCTGCCTCTGGACATGCTTTCCCCCCTCTCCTTCTCCTTCGCCCAACAGTAGCATAGTTTCCACCGACACCCTGCTGGTTAACAGTACCGGTGGCGGTCGTTGGTAACCCGGGCCTCGACCGATCCGGTATGTAAGTCTTATTTATGATCCGCATATTTGATTTGGCAAAGATTTTACGCCGGATGCCCCTCCTGACGCAACCCTCCCCATTTGTCCGGGCTTGGGACCGGCACTAAGGATGCACTGGCTTGTGCATCCTCAGTGGCTGGGTTGCTTTGTATATTGTGATAATATACATAAAACATTTCAAACAGGGATTTATTGGTGTACCAATGCTACACCGATTCATTTTCATTCGTTTCATCTCTCTCTATTGATGCAAGTACACTGATCAAGTTTCTTCCCTGCACATTCTTACTAGAAATGACATTACTGATAAGTTGTGCCCATGAGCAGAAGTGGAGATTGGTTAAAGTTTGAAGACAGGACGAGAAGGAGTGTCAGATCAGGGGATCAAGTCCTTGTATTAGGTCATGGGCTCTCAAAGCGCAACTTACCGTTGAAATAAAAACGTTTTTTCTATTTTGGGTTTTAAAGCAGATTTCCATGTGGGCACACGGCTTGCGTCTGTTGAATACAAATTCATCTGGTCGTTGTTGCTCTGGCTCAGAAACGGTAGGCTACTGCTTCACATCTGACTGGCCTTGTTCTTTTGCCTACATAAATGATTACTTAAATAAATAAAGCACAGTCAGAAAGGAAATTGAAGTAGCAGCTTGCTGTGAGAAAACTTATTTACAGAGACAACTAACTTAAGTGGATGTCATACAATCATAACCAAGGCAAGAAAATTCAAAGCTCACTAAAACTGAACCACTGGCTGTAAATGATATATTAGTGGACAACGTGAGACCATTCACCTCATCTCGTCATCAGCCGCTTCTCAGGTCGCAGTGGCAGCAAGCTAAGGGCACTCCAGAGGCTCCTCTCCCCAGCAACGCCCTCCAGCTGCTCCTGGGGGATTCCAGACTGGACATGTACTCGCTCTAGCGAGTTCTGGATCTAACCCGGGGTCTCCCTTCAAGTTGGACATGCCCGGAAAACTTCCAAAGGAAGGCACCCAGGAGGCATCCTAATCAGACGCTCGAACCACCTCAACTGGCTCCTTTCGACGCGAAGGAGCAGTGGCTGTACTCCGAGCTCCCTCCAGATGTCTGAGCTCCTCACCCTAGTGCTAAGGCTGAGCCCAGACACCCTTTGGAGGAAACTGATTTCAGCCGCTTGTATCTGCGATCTCACCCTTTTGGTCACTACCCGAAGCTCATGACCATAGGTGAGGGTTGGAATGAAGATTGACTGGTAAACAGAGATTTGCCTTCCGGCTAAGCTCCCTCTTCATCACAACGGTCTGGTACAACGTCTGCATTACTGCTGATGCTGCACCAGTCCGCCTGTCAATCTCCCGCTCCATCCTACCCTCATTTGTGAAAAAGACCTGAGATAACAATTCATCCTCAACCTGGAAGGAGCAATCCACCATTTTCCAGTAGAGAACCATGGCCTCAGACTTGGAGGTGCTGACTCTTATCCCCGCCATTTCACACTCAGCTGCAAACCACACCTGTGTGTGCTGGAGGTTGTGTTCTGATGAAGCAAAACCACATCATCTGCGAAGAGCAGAGATGCAATTCTGAGGTTCCCAAAATGGACGCACACACCTCACCTTGGCTGCGCCTTGAGATCCTATCAATGAATATCACAAACAGAATCGGAGACAAGGGACAACCTTGGCAGAGACTGACACCCACCGAAAAAGTGTTTGACTTGGTGCCGAGAATACGGACTCCGCTCTCACTTTGGTTATACAACGACCGGATGGCTTGTAGCAACTGCCCCGGTACCTTATACTTCCGCAGCACCCCCCACAGAGTGCCCCAGGATACACGGTTATAAGCCTTCTCCAGTCCACAAAACATGTAGACTGGCTGGTCAAACTCCCATGCCTCCCTCAGCACTTCCGCAAGGGTAACGAGTTGGTCCGTTGTTCTACAGCCAGGATGGAATCCACATTGTTCCTCCTCGATCCGAGGTTCGACAATTGGTCGGATCCTCCTTTCCAGCACCCTAGAGTAGACTTTCCCAGGGAGGCTGAGCAATGTGATGCCCTGATATTTGAAGCACACCCCCTGGTGAGACCATTGTCACTCAAACACGACTGCTGACTCGGTGCATGAGTTTGTGCAGTTGAAACCGGATTCTGTGCAGTAGAGAAAGGAGGTAGAGCAGTAGGCCCACCCATTCATTCAGCGCAAGCTCCCTCTCGTTACGGGCCGTGTGCCCAGCTGGCCACTGCAAGCAGTAGAGCTGTCAATCAAACAATCAACATATGTAAACCCAGTCGTCAAAATAAATTAATATTGGCCGAGATGAAGCAAAATAGTTTAAGTGAGAGAACGCACTTAACTTAAAAAAAAAATCATGGCCGTGTATTCAGCGAGTAATTTTGGCCTTTGCTCCATTCAAATACACGAGTATGGGTGGTGTTGAAAGCTGTACTGTAAATGGCCACCAGAGAGCATCAGCTCAATTTTGGCTTCACTTTCCAACCCCTTAGGATCTCAAATTTCTGAGTTTTAAAAGCCTACTGACCACCATACAGCTCTTTATTTTGATTTGTGTTAAGATCATCGTGAAATATCAACGGTTTTATTGGGATGGTTAAGTTTCATAAGTGGCATTACATTTGACATTCCCACAGATTATCCTACACAAAATTGTAAATCTGTCAACAGTATCACCACATGACACTTGGCATTAACTCTGTGGAATATAGTTCTATAATTATCTAAATGCATTTCAAAAACATTTTGGTACACATGGAACACCAGCATGGGAAAAAAAAAACAATCACAACAAATCCATAATGAAATATGTTCCATTCATCTTCCATGGTAAATGTGCCTTGGGCATTTTAAGATTCAAACAGCGTTTTACAGAAAAAAGTGATTTACACTATATAGCTGTCGGGGCAGAGTTAAGTTTTTTTGAAACATTCATCGATGGATAAAACGTAATATAAATGTTTGTGTAATGTGAAAACAATGGTTAAATGCATAAAACTAAATTGAATATTGATGAAGTACATTGTGTAGCCATTTATAAAAATGCATATTTGCGGGCGTCCGGATAGCGTAGTAGTCTACTCCGTTGCCTACCAACACGGGGATCAGCGGTTTGAATCCCTGTGTTACCTCCGGCTTGGTCGGGCGTCCCTACCGACACAATTGGCCGTGTCTGTGGGTGGGAAGCCGGATGTGGGTTATGTGTCCTGGTCGCTGCACTAGTACCTCCTCTGGTCGGTCGGGCGCTTATTTGGGGGGGAGGGGGAACTGGGGGGAATAGCGTGATCCTCCCATGCGCTACATCCTCCTGGTGAAACTCCTCATTGTCATGTGCAAAGAAGCGGCTGGCGACGCCACATGTATCAGAGGAGGTATGTGGTAGTCTGCAGCCCTCCCCGGATTGGCAGAGGGGGTGGAGTAGCGACCAGGATGGCTCGGAAGAGTGGGGTAATTGGCCAGATAGAACTGGGGAGAAAATGGGGGGGGGGGGATGCAGGCCAAGTTAGCTTCAAGTTAAGTCTTCTCTGGCCAATTTAGACAATTAATTTGCTTTTTCATGATATGGAGTCCAAACAACTCATTGTGTTCACCAAGTAAATATTCAAGAAAGTTTCAGTTGCTGCAAGGTTACAGTAGTTCATGTATGTATAAGTGAGATTGGATAACAACAGTAACTCATTTTAAAGCGGCCTGATGTAGCAAAGGTGTGTGTGTGTGTGAGTGATATAATTTTAAACAGAAAAAAAAATGACATTGTTTTTAAGTGTGTCCTCTCTGGATGCCATAGACCACGAGCTACATTTTCAACCAGCTCAGGTCATCAGATCTGAAACAGACAAGACAGACACTTCTTATAATGTACTCCATATTTCTGAATAGTATATTAATGATAATCATAAATGACAACATAATTTATGTAATCAAGACTGCATAAAGCTAGTATGTTCCGCATTCAAAATGTCTCTCCTTATGTCTTTTGTCCACATGTCTTTTGTGGCAGGTCTCATGGGTTAGTAAGCTAACCTGAACTTAACTGTGGGTTTTCAGGCTCATGACAGTGGTTTCACTGTCTAGTAAAAAAAATTAATTATCTATAAGATAAACATTTTATTTACTAAGCAGATTTTTTGTAATTACCCCTGATCCCACTGTTCGTGGTCTTTAAGAAACTTCCACCATTCAACCTCCATATTTGAAATAAAAAAAAAATCTATTCAATTACCTTTGAAACACATAATTATTTATGCCCCATATAAATGTGTTGTTTGATCAGGTGTTTTTTTTTTCTTTTCACTTTTACTGTCTTCTTATCTATAGTAACTTATGTTTCCTGGCCATTACCCTTCACTTTCTCGTCTTCCATATCCATTGAATGGTATTGATACATTTGAAATGTACATGTTGACTTTTTATACAAAAAAAAAGGTGCACAAACGAGGGTTTCATGAAGGGCCAAGGCTTTTAGAGATTCCCTTTGCCTTCCTTGCCTGTTTGTTATATCGGAAAATGTATTGAACAATTTCCCTTCAGGGATCAATAGAGTGTGTATATATACGTATATATAATCCAGTTAGTCAAGTAAATTCTCTATGAGACAGCAGAAGCCCGTTTCATGCCATAAGCAATCATCATGGATTATTTTGCTCCTTATTTGTTGAGCACTTTCCCTACCATTGAGTGTTTCTTTTTAACAAAGTTATAACTTTGTTAAAAAGAAACACTCAGTGGTAGGGCTGTTGCTCAGCAAATAAAGAGCAAAATAATCCAGTGATTCAAGTTTTTTGATTCATCAGCCGTCAAATTCAAATTTGACGGCTGATGATTGCTTACAGCATGAAACAGGCTTGTACTGTCTCAAAGAATTTACTTGAATCTCTGGATTATATATATACAAATCCCAATTCTAATGAAGTTGGGACGTTGCGTAAAACGTGAATAAAAACAGAATACAATGATTTGCAAATCGTTTTCAACCTATATTCAATTGAATACACTACAAAGACAAGATATTTAATGTTCAAACTGATAAACTTTATTGTTTTTTGCAAATATTCACTCATTTTGAATTTGATGCCTGCAACACGTTCCAAAGAAGCTGGGACAGGGGCAACAAAAGACTGGGAAAGTTGAGGAATGCTCAAAAAACACCTGTTTGGAACATTCCACACGTGAACAGGTTAATTGGAAATGGGTGAGTGTCATGATTGGGTATAAAAGGAGAATCCCCGAAAGGCTATCGTTCACAAGCAAGGATGGGGCGAGGTTCACCTCTTTGTGAACAACTGCGTGAGCAAATAGTCCAACAGTTTAAGAACAACGTTTCTCAATGGACAATTGCATGGAATTAAGGGATTTCATCATCTACAGTCCATCATATCATCAAAAGATTCAGAGACTCCGGAGAAATCTCTGCACGTAAACGGCAAGGCTGAAAACCAACATTGAATGCCCGTGACCTTCGACCCCTCAGGCGGCACTTTATTAAAAACCGACATCATTCTGTAAAGGCTATTACCATGTGGGCTTGGGAAAACCATCGTCAGTTAACACAGTTCGTCGCTACATCTACAAGTGCAAGTTAAAACTCTACCATGCAAAGCGAAAGCCATATATCAACAACACCCAGAAACACCACCGGCTTCTCTGGGCCCAAGCTCATCTGAGATGGACTGACGCAAAGTGGAAAAGTGTGCTGTGGTCTGACGAGTCCACATTTCAAATTGTCTTTGGAAATCATGGCCGTCGTGTCCTCCAGGCTAAAGAGGAAGAGGACCATCCAGATTGTTATCAGTGCAAAGTTCAAAAGCCAGCATCTGTGATGGTATGGGGGTGCCCATGTGATGTGATGGTATGGTTAGTGCCCATGGCATGGGTAGCTTGCACATCTGTGAAGACACCATTAATACTGAAAGGTACATACAGGTTTTGGAGCAACATATGCTGCCATCCAAGTGGCATCTTTTTCAGGGACGTCCCTGCTTATTTCAGCAAGACAATGCCAAGCCACATTCTGCACGTGTTACAACAGCGTGGCTTCGTCGTAAAAGAGTGCGGGTACTAGACTGGCCTGCCTGCAGTCCAGACCTGTCTGCCATTGACAATGTGTGGCGCATTATGAGGCGCAAAATATGACAACGGAGAGCCCGGACTGTTGAGCAACTGAAGTCGTACCTCAAGCAAGAATGGGAAAGAATTCCACCTACAAAACTTCAACAATTGGTGTCCTCAGTTCCCAAACGCTTATTGAGTGTTGGTAAAAGGAAAGGTGATGTAACACAGTGGTAAACATGCCCCTGTCCCAGGTTTTTTGGAACGTGTTACAGGCATCAAATTCAAAATGAGTGAATATTTGCAAAAAAACAATCAAGTTTATCAGTTTGAACATTAAATATCTTGTCTTTGTAGTGTATTCAACTGAATACAGGTCGAAAAGGATTTGCAAATCATTGTATTCTGTTTTTATGTTTTACACAATGCCCCAACTTCACTGGAATTGGGGTTTGTATATATATATATATATATATATATATATATATATATATATATATATATATAAACTTAGCACAAAAAGTAAGGAAATTTGTGTTTGGTAGATTATTTCTTTGTTGGAACAATGCTTCTTGGCAATAAATCTTATATCAGGCACCCGATTGTCAGCACCTGGAGTACCAGAAGCTCAAAACAAGAGTCAATAGCAAAATAAGCTGTTTGGCATTGGCAGAGAAGATTTGGCAAATTTTTCATGGGCGCAACCCCCATACTCAGCTCTGCTGCTCATCCCACAAATGCATGTTCCTTACAAATGTGGCACCATTTAAAAGGGAAATAAAGAGGCTTTCCAATGGTATAAGATTTATTGCCAAGAAGCATTGTTGCAGCAAAGAAATAATCTACCAAACAAATGTCCTTACTTTTTGTGCTTAGTACAATGCAACCGTAAAGTATTCACACCTCTTCACTTTCCCCACATTTTATGTTACAGCCTTATTCCAAAATGGATTAAATTCCTTTTTTTTCCTCATCAATCTACACACAATACCCCATAATGACAAAGTGAAAGGTTTTGTAGAAATATTTGCAAATTTATTAAAAATGAAAAAATGAAATATTGTATGTACATAAGTATTCACGCCCTTTGCTATGACACTCAAAATTGAGCTCAAGTTCATCCTGTTTCCACTGATCATCCTTGAGATGTTTCTACATCTTGATTGGCGTCCACCTCTAGTAAATTCAATTGATTGGACATGATTTGGAAAGGCACACACCTATCTATATAAGGTCCCACTGTTGACAGTGCATGTCAGAGCAGAAACCAAGCCATGAAGTCAAAGGAATTGTCTGTGGATCTCCAAGACAGGATTGTATCGAGGCACAGATCTGGGGAAGGGTACAAAAAAATGTCTACAGCTTTGAAGGTCCCGAAGAGCACAGTGGTCTCCATCATTCGTAAATGGAAGAAGTTTGGATCCACCAGGACTCTTCCTAGAGCTGGCCACCCAGCCAAACTGAGCAATCGGGGGAGAAGGGCCTTGGTCAGGGAGGTGACCAAGAACCTGATGGTCACTCTGACAGAGCTCCAGCGTTCCTCTGTGGAGATGGGAGAACCTTCCAGAAGGACAAACATCTCTGCAGCACTCCACCAATCAGGCCTTTATGGTAGAGTGGCCAGACGGAAGCCTCTGCTCAGTAAAAGGCACATGACAGCCCGCTTGGAGTTTGCCAGAAAGCACCTAAAGGACTCTCAGGCCATGCGAAACAAGATTCTCTGGTCTGATGAAACCAAGATTGAACTCTTTGGCCTGAATGCCAAACGTCACGTCTGGAGGAAACCGGGCACCTCTCAACCTTGCTAATACTATCCCTACAGTGAAGCATGGTGGTGGCAGCATCATGCTGTGGGGATGTTCTTCAGTGGCAGGAACTGAGAGACTAGTCAGGATCGAGGGAAAGATGAATGGAGCAAAGTACAGAGAGATCCTTGATGAAAACCTGCTCCAGAGTGCTCAGGAACTCAGACTGGGGGGAAGGTTTACCTTTCAACACGACAACGACCCTAAGCACACAGGCAAGACAATGAAAGGGTAGCTTCGGGACAAGTCTGTGAATGTCCTTGAGTGGCCCAGCCAGAGCCCAGACTTGAACCCCATTGAACATCTCTGGAAAGACCGGAAAATAGCTGTGCAGCCACGCCTCCCATCTAACCTTACAGAGCTCGAGAGGATCTGCAGAGAAGAATGGAAAAAATACCCCAAATATAGGTGTGCCAAGCTTGTAGCTTCATACCCAAGAAGACTTGAGGCTGTAATCGCTGCCAAGGATGCCTCAACCAAGTACTGAGTAAAGGGTGTGAATACTTATGTACATGCAATATTTCAGTTTTTTATTTTTAATAAATTTGCAAAAATTTCTACAAAACCTTTTTTGCTTTGTCATTATGGGGTATTGTATGTAGATTGATGAGGGGAAAAAAAGGAATTTAATCCATTTTGGAATAAGGCTGTAACAACAAAATGTGGGGAAAGTGAAGGGGTGCGAATACTTTCCGGATGCACTGTATATATATAATTTTTTTTTTTTTTTTTTTTTTTTTTTGCTGGGGAAGGAATGACTTTTGTAGTCTACTGCAACCTTTATATCTGTAATGCATTGTGTTAAACCGATACCCTTGCTGCACTTTCACAATTCATTACTACTTTTATATTTTGCATTGTGTCATGCACATCACCCGTTTTATGTGACTCACTTTATCTGAGGAGAAATCTGACAAGACAGGAAGTTAAAAACCACCATCATGAGACAAGTTAGCCATGAATGTCTGTGTGTGTGTGTGGGTTTTTTTTCTGTTGCCAAATATTGCAAAGAACACCAGACTATGTTGAACATCCTTCCTCAGGCAAGCCTCTGGTCTCCAGTGACATACCAACACCTCAGTGGAGCCATGCAAAGTTACTGTGTGGACCACAGTTCACACCAACAACACTCACAGAGCTTGTGTCTTTGTAATGGGTGGACCTGTAGCCATCAGTTCTGCAAGCCGAGACACAGCAGGGTCAAACATTAGGCTGGCTGCTGCCACCACCACCTCCTCTCTGTAAAAGTAAAGACGTAGATAATTCAAGGAAGAATGCTGGTATTTGTGCTCAACAACAAAAGTAGTTTTTGTTTTGTTTTTTTTTGTCAGCGGCATACCTTATATAAAACGCTAGGAACTTCCTTTCCTCCACTTTGCCTTTGAATATAATTTCTGTGTATCCCTCCCCATAGCCTAGAATAGAAGTGAGGGGAGAAAGTATGAAATAAATCTGACTTGAACATTAATTTTTTATATATATATATATTTTATTAATCTCCGTGGGGAGATTCTTCTCTGCATTTAACCCATCCTAGCTGTGTAGCTAGGAGCAGTGGGCAGCTGCTGTGCAGCACCCAGGGACCAACTCCAGTTATTTCTTTCCATTGCCTCAGTCAGAGGCACAGACAGGAGAAAAACCCTTCATTTGTTTTTTGATGGTGGGGGAAACCAAAGCACCCGGAGAAAACCCACCGCAGACATGGGTAGAACATGCAAACTCCACACAGAGGACAACCTGGGATGACCCCCAAGGTTGGACAACCCCAGGGTTTGAACCTAGGACCTTCTTGCTTTGAGGGGACAGTGCTAACCCTGGGCTACCATGTCGTTCACCCTGTATTAAAGAGTAAGAATGTAAATTTCTCATGAATGCTTGCCTACCTGTGTACCTGATGCTCTTTCCTAGTAGCACGGTCCAGAAGAAAGGAACAGAATCAATCTTGGTTGGGTTGTTTAGCATGTTCAAGGCTGCTGCTTTTCCTGAGGAAGCAGAAAACGAGAACCAAACACAAACTCAGTTCCTCACAATAGTCATCTGCAGTTTGTTTAAGGTTGTGGAAGGTTAAAAAACACCCATTCAGGAGACAGTTCAGAGCTATCAACTACTTAAAGCCAAATTGTTACATCTCAAGTAGTGTCTATTTTTAACCCCTCAAACCTTTACCGTGAGCTTGTGACATCTGCCAGTGGCCAATGTTGACCCTCTGATCTCCACGGAGGGTTAGAGGGAAGGAGGTAACATCACCAGCACCAAAAATATCTGACACACTGGTCTTCATGAACTGTTACAGAAGAGATATGTGCTATCAGTAGTCATCAGACATGCACATCAGCTGGTTTACCCACAAAGGATGTTGAGTTAATTTTACTAAAAGTTTGAATGAGACAAACTAAGGATACAGATCACTGAATTCTGAGGTAAATGAACAAACCATAAACTTAGATTACTCAAGAGGCCCATTATTAGACCGAGTCATTCAAATCAATAATCTTGAAGGTTAATGTGCAAACCCAGTGGATGGTTTTAGTGTTAATCCCACCTCTGTTAATTTTCCAACTGTGCATCAGTTGTGTGTTGTGCCTCAGAGAGCCTACGTCAGAGCGTGGTACAAACATGCTCGCCATACATCTATGATGAACATATGCATCCTTTGGGAGCTATCCTCTGGGCAGCCAAACACTACCCATTTCCGAGACATATTTGCCAGGTGTATAGTTATCAAATGATTTGTCCAGGTTTGGTCAGAGACATGAATGAAGGATCATGACTTGGACATGGTTTGGGAAGACTGATGGTGTTGGCGCACCGATGCACTTGGACTCTAACAGACAAAAGACTGATAAAAAGCATGGTGGAGGGATGTGCTTGTGTGTAGGTGGTTCTGCAAGACTTTTGAAATTCTTGACCTCCTTGTGAGTAACTAGAGACCCGTTTCAGTCAGAAGACATTTGACCTTTGTGACACAGTAGAATGGCTTATTCTAACTGCTTTAAGTGGAAGTGGCTTGAATGAACAAGATTTGGAATTTGTTATTGGTCACTTCAGAGATGATTTGAGATCTGGTAATTTTTTCTCCCCAATTGTATGCAACCAATTAGCCCACTCTTCCGAGCTGTCCTGGTCGCTGCTCCACCCTCTCTGCCGATCCAGGGAGGGCTGCAGACTACCACATGCTTCCTCCGATAGATGTGGAGTCACCAGCCTCTTCTTTTCACCTGACAGTGAGGGGTTTCACCAGGGGGACGTAGCACGTGGGAGGATCACGCTATTCCCCCCAGTTCCCACCCCCAAAAAAAACAGGCACCCCAAATGACCAGAGGAGGCGCTAGTGCTGCGACCAGGATACATACCTACATCCAGCTTCCTATCCGCAGACACAGCCAATTGTGTCTGTAGCCAGAGGTAACACAGGGATTCGAACCAGCAATCCCCATGTTGGTAGGCAACGTAATAGAACACCACGCTACCCAGACGCCCCAGGTATGGTCATTTTAAGAACCAGCTTCTTGATCCTTCCTGAATTGATAGCTAGGAAACATACAAGCTCAGTGAGGGATGTAATCAGAGAGCTGAAAGGTCTCGATCTGGCAGGGAAATTGTACAATCAAGTCACAAAGCTAATCTGTTTGTACTTGGTCATCCCTGCGCTGTCAGGTACTGCAAAGAGAAAATTTTCAAGCTTAAGATGTTTGAAAAAAAATTACCTCAGGTCAACTGTGACTGCTGAAAGGCTAAACAGCATTGCAATTTTACACACACACACACACACACACACACACACACACACACACACACACACACACACACACACACACACACACACACACACACACACACACACACAGTAGGGAAAATTTTTGTCTTTAAAAATCAGAGAAGGAGGGACACATTCGGAAATTTCAAAGAATAATCTCTAGTTCTATTGTATTGATATGAACAAGAAGTTGTTAAAATAAATGATGTTGGAAGTACATAGAGGCCTACTCGTGTATAACTAGCCATCTAATTGTAAAGAACTTTATGAAGATCTTGTCAAGAATGTACATGTATACTTGTGATTTTCAACATAGTTATTAATAAATACACTTGTACATAAATGGAGTTTGCACGTACTTAGACTAGTACTTGACTCGGCTGTGTCAACTGCTGCTGAGATTTAATTCTTGATGTAAACACTACCTATTTTGATATTATAATTGTCTTAACTAGGGTTCATGCTTCTTGACCACCCTATAGGGTTTGGGTTTACCAACCATAATTAAAAAAAATCTACAGGAAACTACAGATTACATTGCAGTGATGTGATCTATGATTACATTGTTAAAATATTTCACATTTAAAACATACAAAAACCGTACAGCACAAATATAGGTAACTTTATGAGTCCTTTATCTAATGCATGCACCATACTGTGCTTGGTGAGAAAGTTTGGCAATGCTACTTTTACACTGGTGATGGCACCTATGAGAGAGACTACTGATAATCAGGATATTTAACTGCTTTCTATTTCGCTCAGACCTCACCTACCTCCATGCAAGTTCCCAGTAGTTTGCGTATGTTGTTTACATACACCCCAAAGCCAACGCAGACATGGCAGCAGAGACTATTGCAGAAGTTGGGCAGGGCCTGGAGTCGATTATCCCAGGTGTACCCAATCTGACACAGGCTACATTAATCATACATTGAAAAAGGCTTGGCGAGACTCTTGACTTGTAGTACGGCTCTGTTAAAGGAGCCCACAGGTCGGTTTATAAAGCAGCACTTGGAGGTTCTGGTCATGATGTTGTCTCTCATCCCAGTTTGTAAAATTGCTCTAAAGAGGTGTAAAAGTGAGCAAAGGAGGGTTCCTGTTTAGATGGAAAATTTCATTTTGACCATTCAGGGTTTTTATGATCGTACAGATTTGGACATTTTCAAGGGCTACTGCAGGGAGCTGGATGAACTGACTGAGACTGCCACTAGTTACAAGACCTTTTGTGAAGAGACAGTTATCCCCCCCCCCCCCCGCATTAATTATGTACGATGTTTCCTAACAATAAGCCACAGTTTAGTTAATCGGAAAATTAAAAAAGCTATGATGACATAATAGAGAAGAAATTAAGAAAGGGGAACTCACTTCCGGTGACGTCATGATAGCAGTAGCAGCTATCATCATAATTGTCAATAAGCAACCATTCTTTAAGAAAAGTTACCCCAATATTATACAGAAAAAAAGTTTTTTTTTCTTCACTGAAGTGGACCCCATTTTGTGAGAGCACCCCTTCATGTTTTCCTTTCTAATAACTGTTAAAGATTGATTTTACTTTTTATTTTCAGATTCTAATCTGAGCATGAGTAAAAGATTTGAAAGTGGTGCTAGCAAGTGCAAGAGAAAGAGACTTGAAAATGATTTGCAGGTTTTGATTCCAGCCGGACTCCACACCAGGTGATTTCACTGATTAGCAACCCTTCAACCAAAGAGGAAGAGTGTATCAGTGAAATCGCCTGGTGTGAAGTCGGGCTGGAATGAAAACCTGCATACACATGGCTCTCCATGGCACATGGTTGGCCACCACTGAGTTAGAGTATTTAGGTACTGCAGATTGCATATAGCAGGAGGTATTCAATGCAAAATACCTTGAAATTTGTTATAAACGGTATGTTACCTTATCAGTGATCACGGCCTTCCTAGAATCCAGTTCCACCTGGCTTCCCTCTAAGAAGTCAGAATTGGGGATGACACCTGATAAAAATAGTTACATACCTGAGATATTTGTTGAACCACAAAACCAAGATCCAACTGACTTACTAAAGTGGCTATGACGAGACATGAAAGACCTTTCAGGTATTTGGAAAGACAATAAAACTTGAAGCGTTCACTAGTCTGTGTTGAGTTCATAAGAAACGCGTTGCAAGAAAAACATGTTAATTCCTTCTAAAATTATAGAAACAAAACAACATTCAAATGGTCCCAGTCCCTCCTTGTATTCATAGTTTTAAGTGCCCCAATATCTGGTGGTAAGAAAATAATAAATTACCAATTCCTGCAATCACCAAATCGGCTTCCAAGACCGCCCCACTCCTCAGTATCACCTCTTTCACCTGTAGAAACGACAAACTTAAACCTATGCTTATTTTTCTGCCCTAGAATAACCAACACTTGCCCAACAAAGAGCAGAGCCCTTGCTTCATGGATAGTGCCAACAGCTCAACAAAATAATGACCTTGCCATCCTCTCCTCTGATCTCAGTGACACGGGTGTTCATGTAGAACTTGACATTATGCTCCTCCAACATCTTAAAGGAGAAATAAAAAACATTTTAAAGTGCACCAATTTATAAAAGTGCAAACAGAACACTATGCTAGGGTATTTACTATTACTACTAATGCCACCACAGACATCACTTCTTACTTGCAAAGTCATCTTCCCAATCTCCAAGCCCAGGGACCGTTCATAGGGGTACGCTGAACTTCCAACAATGGCCACACTGGCAGCTTTGTCTGACATGTAGGAGGCCACCTCCATACCTAATGAGACCATTAAAAACAGTCGTTTACTGTCTTACAAAGGCCTGATTGGTCATATAAAGCACAGGGGTTTTACATGTGCAGCAGTGGGTGTTGTGCCTAAAACCTTACAAACACTTTGAATGGCAAATGTTTCTTTATTTTTTTGTTTGGAATTTCCCCCCTTTTTCTCCTTAATTGTGTCCAGCCAATTACCCTACTCTTCCGAGCTGTCCCAGTTGTTGCTCCAACCGCACTGCCGCTCCGGGGAGAGCTGCAGACTACCACATCAGAGCCCTAGAAAGAGAGAGTTACGTCAATGAGGGGTCAGAACGCGAGAGGATCACGTGGTTCATGTAGCCGCCGAATAGTTCCAAACGAAGCTTGGCGGGTCATTTAAATGAACTGCTTAGCCACGATTTCTGGTAACTACTAACCAATATTTTCAGATTTTTACATTTATATATAGATATAGATATATTCCAACGTGACACATATTCTATGCGCACTGTTTGGAACTATCCGGGGCTCCCATGATCCACCATTGCTGTTAAATAATTGGCCCATTGATGTCTACGGAGTTGACGTAACTCTCTCTTTCTAGGGCTCTGTACCACATGCCTCCTTCGATACATGTGGAGTCGTCAGTCGCTTCTTTTCACCTGACAGTGAGGAGTTTCGCCAGGGGGACGTAGCACGTGGCAGGATCAGGCTATTCCCCCCAGTTCTCCCTCCCCCCCGAACAGCCACCCTGACTGACCAGAGGAGGCGCTAGTGCAGCAACCAGGACAAATACCGACATCCAGCTTCCCACCCGCAGACACGGCCAATGTTTACAGGGACACCCAACCAAGCCGGAGGCAACACAGGGATTCAAATTGGCGATCCCCGTGTTGGTAGGCAATGGAATAGACCACCATGCCACCCAGATGCCCCCCGGACAAATAAGCAACAAGCAGATCTTTCAGTCACAGGAGCCTTGATTCAGTGAAACAATTTGAGCAAATATTGACCTTTTCTAAAAAAAACAACAAAAAAACATGAATTCTACAATATTATAGAAGACGGGAGAGCCTGTTTTGCATGCTAAGAAAATAGAATTTCTCCTAGCCGACAGAAAAAGTGATGAAAAACAAATAAATGGGGCTCAAGGACACAGCTACAAGATGGAATAGTTTTCAGGCTAATGTAGAGGCTAGAGCACGACGAGGAGTGGAAACAAGATATATCTGATCATATTATTTCAGACTTGAAACAGTCAAATCCTTATCTTGCTGTGCTAGGTGGAGATCAAACCTAACAACCTATGAAGGAAGTGCCGATAACGACGACCCTCTGGCCTACAGAGGAGCTGGAGATCTCTTTGGCATCTGCATAACTCTCCAGTAACTTCACTCCTTTCAGGTCCTGGCCCAGACAGTCCAGCGGCCTTGCCCTTTGAAAAGAAAAAGGCAGAGTTATACCTCGGTTATTATCTGAAAACCTTGTAACTCAACAATTTCAGACATTTCTTTTACCTTTTCATCCTCTTCAACCTGTGCTCAACCACAGGAAGCACAAAAAGTAATTGCACAGCAGCAATACTGAACCAAATCATGAACAGTGTTCACTGGACAAGGACGCTGCTTAAATTAATCCCTTTTAACCACCAGCAATAGGTCACAGAAAGGTGAATAAGTTCATCTGGACACATTTATTAAGAAAAACGTTTCTTCTCTCAATCAATGTTGTGTCCAGATTAACTTATTCACCTTTCTGTGATTCCCTTACCTAGATTATTGGGCATGTATAAAGACACCGGCAATAGAGCTTTCACTTTAAAATCAAGCATGGGCTCTCTCAGGGTGTTAATGTAACAACCTGCCACAGCAACATGAAGCTGCACAGCCACACTGAGTAGAATAAATAGTTGGAAGGGACAAACAGCATGCTGACAGAATCAGAATCATGTTTATTGGCAATGTAGGTTTGCACAAACATGGAATTTGACTCTGATTTTGTGGCTCTCTGTGTTCTTAACACAGAATAACAACACAACAATCTTCAGATATATGAACTTAATAGGTAACACTTTCTATGAAGCTTGCATCTATAAAGCCCTATAAGCATCTATAACGCCCATACTTTCCTATAATGTATATTACAATGACTAACGGCTATGGCTGAAGACTGAAATAGCACTGAAGTCTCATTATGCATCTCTACAAAAGTTCAGCGAAACAAGTTGGCCATGATGCATTATGACATTTGACAGATAAACAGGCTAATGATCACATTTATAATGCATAAATCCGTTTTAAATTGACAATGTATCATAAAGGTGGTTATGAGGTGTTGTGAGGGCATATACGTACATGGTTATAATGAATCCTACAATGACTTATGGCTACATGTATAGGGCGGTATAGATGCTTATAGGGCGTTATAGACGCAAGCTTCATACTAAGTGTTACCATTTAATTAATTACTTAAGTTTCCTTTATTAATCCCCTTGGGGAAATTCAGTTACTGCAAATCAACCTATCCTAGCTGTGATCTGTATAGCTAGGAGCAGTGGGCTGCCGCCTTCATGCAGCGCCCGGGGACCAACTCCAGTTCTTTTCCCATTGCCTTGGTCAGGGGCACAGACAGGAGTACTAACATGCATGTTTCTTTTGATGGTGGGGGAAACCGGAGCAGCCGGAGAAAACCCACCGCAGACACAGGGAGAACATGCAAACTCCACACAGAGGACGACCTGGGAACCCCCCCCCCCCCCCCAAAGGTTGGACAACCCTGGGATTCAAGTCCAGGATCTTCCTGTAGTGAGGCAACAGTGATACCACTGGGCCACCGTGCAACCCTAATATATAATAATATATACACAAGGATTGACTTTTACAGGTGAAATTAGAGGCGATAAGGTGCAATGGCACAGAGAATATATCAGAGATGCTGAAATAAGTGTTAGCAGGTTACTTACGTACATGCCTGAGGTAGATGGACATGACAGAGCGTACCAGTATACATACAAGGTGTACAATACAGTATAGTGCAGTACAGACAGTCTCTAACCTACAACCAGTTGAGATGAGAAGCTGATCATAACCCTGGAGAGAGCCGTCACTGAACTTCACCATCTTATCTACTGGATTTACTGACACCGCCTGTGACACACAATAATAAAACCAAATATCACTTGCCATGACCAAAGAAGGGATCGAGCCTTAATAAGGGCTACGTGTAATATTTTTTGCTTTTCTCAAGATAATAACTCTCATGACTTTTAGCAGGGATTGCTGAGTAATATTAAACAAAAAGTAAGCAACACTCCGATCTTCTCACCTCTTTCTTTGTCCACACTTCTATACCATACTGTTGGAAAAAGTCATTTGAACGAAGAAGGATACTGCTGCTGTCTGTATCCATCACCTGAAAAAAAAAGCCTTTTGCAATACAGTCTTCATGCTGACAATGAAATTGCGAGTTCTTAAAGGAGCAGAGCATCATAAAAGCTGTTCGTTTTAATTTAGAACATATAAAATGGAGTTATTCATTGTAAATAAAAACTAATATGAATGTAGTGAACTACTGCCAAAGCATCTTTCGGTGCAAACTAATTTTTTGTAATGAATAGGGTTGTTTGGTTGTTTAATGTTTGCTTCACATCATAACTTATATAAATGCAGGCAGGCACTGTCATTTGACCCCATCCTTACCTTGCTCAGTTTGGGCTTGTCAATCGGTGGCAGGGTATCTTTGGTTGCGATGATGATTCGACCTTGGTAGCAATGCTGTCGCAGTGTCTCAGCACACACCAGGGCAGCAGGTCCTGCACACACGAACAACACACTCAGTCCTTCACTGGTCATTTTTTGAGGTCCAGAAATTTAGATACTGCTCAGGTTTAAGTCAAGTCAATTCAGAGTTAATTTAGATAAGCACCAACTCTGGACTCTCTCTGTTGGCCTTCTTTTAATTTCTGACCATTGGAGACAACTGAGAAATTAGTAAATTTAACCAACTTTAAGAAATTTTGTTTTCAATTCTCCAGTTTTTCAATTCTTCTCAATAACAGGAGATTTCTCCTATTATCCTCAACACATCACACCCGGTCCATACCTCCGCCTATGAGTAAGATGCTATGGTTGGTGCCTGGCTCTCTGCTGCACATTTCCCGCACCCGCTTGGTCAGTTTAAGAGACTAATGGAATTACCAACGGACAAACAGAAAAAGTATTCCAGGTTGAATAATTGAAGCAAATGTGAGGGGAAAAATCACAGAGTAAATGCATTTGTGAAGCCTTTACTCACATTTTTGTCGATGGACACATACACTTTGCCATCTTCAACTTTGACCTGTGAAATGGAAAGTTGTTAGAATTGGATAAAATTTAAATGATCCCTGTTGGGAAATTGAATCTTCACTGCAACATACTGATAAATACAAAATGGGAAAACCAAACTATTTCCACTACCAGGACGTTTTATGATACGAGTCAAGTTTAAAGGATGTATTGTTTCATGATTATCAGATAAAACCTTCTTTGTTCTAGATAGACGGCAAAGTGGTGCTGCCATACATCCAAAACCTTATCTATCATAGTAAATACATAGGTTGTGTTTGAGACAACCTATGTATTTACACTCCTTATCTAGGAGTTAAATTGTGCCTTCCCGGTGCCCTTTTACTTTTTTTTCTCCCCAATTGTATTTGGCCAATTACACCACTCTTCCGACCTGTCCTGGTCGCTGCTCCACCTCCTCTGCCGATCTGGGGAGGGCTGCTCCGCCTCCTCTGCCGATCCGGGGAGAGCTGCAGACTACCATATGCCTCCTCCGATACATGTGGAGTCACCAGCTGCTTTTTTTCACCTGACAGTGAGGTGTTTCACCAGGGGGATGTAGCATGTGGGAGGCTCACACTATCCCCCCCCAGTTCCCCCTCCCCCTTGAACAGGCGCCCCGACCGACCAGAGGAGGTGCTAGTGCAGCGACCAGGACACACAACCACATCTAGCTTCTCACCCGCAGACATGGCCAATTGTGTCTGTAGGGATGCCCGACCAAGCCGGCGGTAACACAGGGATTTGAACTGGTGATCCCCGTGTTGGTAGACAACAGAATAGGCCGCCATGCTACCAGGACCCCCCCGGTGCTCTTAACTCATCCAGTTTTATCTTTGTATAATTTAACATGAAGTTTGTTTATATTTAAACAAGTTGAAGATAATCCGTTTGACAAATTTTTGTTTAGTTCCAAGTTTCGTTGGTTGGCAAACTACCACACAGTGTCCAATTTGTCTTTTACACAGTTCATCAACAGCAAACTGCTTATGTTCAGTTTGTTTGATGAACTGTGTGAAAGACAAAATGGACACAGTAGTAGTTTGCCCCCCAATGAAACTTGGATCTAAAAATCAACAATGTATGTTCACTTCAATCTAAATGTCAGGTAGCGACAGTACTTTTGTCTCGGAGTCATTCCTTCTTAAGAGCAACACTGCCACCAAATGAGCACAATGGAAGGCAGATTTCACCTTATAACTGGGCAGACAGTCCAAGCCAGGATACTCTTCAATATCTCCGGTCCTGACATTGAAGCAAGCGCCATGAAAGGGACATCTTATTCTGTCACCAACCAGTGCTCCTGAACCACAAAAGAACATCCAAGGTTAAAATATTATTTATAAAGTCATTTATGCAACTCCATTACTCATGAAGTTGAAACTTTTTCCAAGTGTCCCTCACTTGATGTCATATTTAATAGCATGCAGGTTTTTGATGCTAAAACCCAACTGGAATTCAATGTGTAACCTATAAAGCTTCCAATGAGTGATGAATCATTTATTAAAGTGGCCAGGTAATCCAAGACCCAGAATCAGTTTTCCACTTTGGTTAACACCTGGGGCGTACACATGAAACCTGTACTTACGCCACTTTCCATGCAGGTTTCCGGATGTATAAAAATCCACGGGTGGTGGGAATGTACGTAGCAGTACACATCTTTCACACCAAGCATACTGTATACGCAGTGTTTTGAGTCCGATTAGTGTGATGTTGCAAGTTGGTAAAAAAGGATAATAAATGTGTAAATTTGGGTGACAATTTATTTAGAGCATTTTTCTTTCTCTACATTATGCTAAGATTTTCACTGGGAGTGACGAAGAAGGACAGGATTAGGAACGATTATATTAGAGGGACCGCTCAAGTTGGACGGTTTGGAGACAAAGCAAGAGAGGCAAGATTGAGATGGCTTGGACATATGTGGAGGAGAGATGCTGGGTATATTGGGAGAAGGATGCTGAATATGGAGCTGCCAGGGAAAAGGAAAAGAGGAAGGTCAAAGAGGAGGTTTATGGATATGGTGAGGGAAGACATGCAGGTGGCTGGTGTGAGAGAGGATGATTCAGAAGACGGGAAGAAATGGAAACGGGTGATCCGCTGTGGCGACCCCTAACGGGAGCAGCCGAAAGTAGTAGTTTCTTTCTCTACATTGTGTTAGGATGTTATCTATAGTTAAAAAAAAAACAAACATTCACTATGATTACCAAACTTTTTTTGACAAGCCTTAATTTGCCATTTATAGTACATTTTGGTCACTGTCAGAAGATTCATGCATGTGCGCAAAATTTCAGGATGACAGTTGTATGAGGAAAAAAACACATGGGAACAGACGTTCGTGGGGTTTTATAAATCTGACGAAAAGACTGTATGCATGTTTCATGTTTTGTGCGTACACAGATTTCTACAACTAAATGTACACAAAGTTTAGTACATTTGGCCCCTGCCTTGATCCCTTCCAGCTCCAGATACTTTTCTTGGTAGCCAAATCTGCAGGGTGCTACCTGAAGCACAACAAGTTTTAATGTGCCTATGCACAGAGCAGTGAAACAGTACATATCATGCCTAAGCACCAAAAGCAGACTGCTTCAGACCATCAACAAGCCAGCAAAATAACCTTAATCATAATACACTTAAAGGTGCATCTCAAAAAATTAGAATATTGTGGAAAAGTTCATTATTTTCTGTAATTTCATTCAAAAAGTGAAACTTTCATATATTCTAGATTCATTACACATAAAGTGAAATATGTCAAGCTTTTTTTGTTTTAATCTTGATGATTACGGCTTACAGCTCATGAAAAGCAAATATCTATTATCTCAAAATATTAGAATATTACATAAGATCAATCAAAAAAAGGATTTATAATACAGAAATGTCGACCTTCTTAAAAGTATGTTCATTTATGCACTCAATACTTGGTCGTGGCTTCTTTTGCACGAATTGCTGCATCAATGTGGCGTGGCATGGAGGCAATCAGCCTGTGGCACTGCTGAGGTGTTATGGAAGCCCAGGTTGCTTTGATAGCGGCCTTCAGCTCATCTGCACTGTTGGGTCTGGTGTCTATCATCTTCCTCTTGACAATGGTTCAGGTCAAGCGAATTGGCTGGCCAATCAAGCACAGTAATACCATGGTAGTTTTGGCACTGTGGGCAGGTGCCAAGTCCTGCTGGAAAATGAAATCAGCATCTCCATAAAGCTTGTCAGCAGACGGAAGTATAAAGTGCTCTAAAATCTCCTGGTAGACAGCTGCGTTGACTCTGAGCTTGATGAAACACAGTGGACCAACACCAGCAGATGACACGGCACCCCAAATCATCACTGACTGTGGAAACTTTGCACTGGACTTCAAGCAACTTGGATTCTGTGCCTCTCCACTCTTCCTCCAGACTCTGGGACCTTGATTTCCAAATTAAATGCAACATTTACTTTCATCTGAAAAGAGGACTTTGGACCACTGACCAACGGTCCAGTTCTTTTTCTCCTTAGCCCAGGTAAGACGCTTCTGACGTTGTCTATGGTTCAGGAGTGGCTTGACACTAGGAATGCGACACTTGCAGCCCAGTTCCTGGGCACGTCTGTGCATGGTGGCTCTTGATGCACTGACTCCAGCCTCAGTCCACTCCTTGTTAAGCTCTCCCCAAGTTCTTGAATCGGCCTTGCTTGACAATCCTCTCAAGGCTGCGGTCATCCCTGTTGCTTGTGCACCTTTTCCTACCACACTTTTGACTTCCAGTCAACTTTCCATGGATATACTTTGATACAGCACTCTGTGAACAGCCAGCCCTTTCAGCAATGATCTTCTGTGGCTTATGGGGCATTGTCAAGAGGAAGATGAGCGACACCAGACCCAACAATGCAGACGAGCTGAAGGCCACTATCAAAGCAACCTGGGCTTCCATTACACCTCAGCAGTGCAACAGGCTGATTGCCTCCATGCCACGCCGCATTGATGCAGTAATTCATGCAAAAGGAGCCACAACCAAGTATTGAGTGCATAAATGAACATACTTTTCAGAAGGTCGACATTTTTGTATCATAAATCCTTTTTTTGATTGGTCTTCTGTAATATTCTAATATTTTGAGATAATAGATATTTGCTTTTCATGAGCTGTAAGCCGTAATCATCAAGATTAAAACAAAAAAGGCTTGACATATTTCACTTTATGTGTAATGAATCTAGACTATATGAAAGTTTCACTTTTTGAATTAAATTACAAAAAATAATGAACTTTTCCACAATATTCTAATTTTTTGAGATGCACCTGTAATGTTAACTTCTGTGATTAGACAGCTAAAGGAACAGTTGAGAAATGTTGAGTTTTATCCCCATTTTATACCCATCGCTCATGTGGTACATAATTTAATAGGTTTTGTTTTCACAGTCATCCATCCTTTTCTTCATGCTGGACAGCTGCAACTGTCTTTGATCAGTGCAAAAAAAAAAAAAAAGCTCTCAATGGTTCAGCCAAAGCCAACATGATGCTTCAGTAGCCCATCATAGCAAATTCAAGTGGCCATCTTAAAAACTTGCAGTTTTTTTTAATGGTTGTTTCCTAATGTGCCACTTCCTGCAACACAGCCTACAAACAATTACCTGCAGGAGACACTGCTATGGAATAGCAAAGCAAACACTAAGAGGGAATTTATAGTAACAACAGTACATTTTCAAAACAACCACTTGAATTCACAATGACAGACTGCTGTAGCATCATTTTAACTTTGACTGAATCGGGGAGTACCTTATAGCACCAAACCAGGTTTGTGGATTTGTGCTCCAATAACTGCATTGAACTTAGAACAGGCCAATATATCTATATAATATTGATATCACGATATGAGACTAGATGTCATCTGGCATTTTGGGAGTCATAATATTGTGATATAGCTTTAATGATTTCAATCCCTGGTCTTAAAGGCTTCATTGCAGTAAAGTGCTGCATACAGTTTACATTATTGATAAAAGGTTGTCAGTCAAAAATATTGCGATACTGGATTGTGTCAATATCACATTGCCCTAACTGACCCATTGATGGCATGCTGGAGCTGTGTGTCCAGTATGACGAAAAAGGCTGGATGATGGTGAAAATGAAACCTTTTTATTCACTATATGAGCATTGAGTTTAAATAGGGATAGACTTGAAAAATCCAAACTATTCCTTTAAGCTACCCAGCAGCAACCAGAAGTGGACAACCTGGCTTCAGAAAGTCATGCCACATATTTGTTCCACCCATGCACCACACCAGCTGAATTTACTTCAGCCGGGTATCACCTTGTTAAGTGAATGGCTAGAACAAATACATGGTAAGACTTTCTGAAGTCGGGGTGTCCTGCCAGAGGTGGATGCCCTGGCTTCAGAGAGTTTGCTTACTTTCTGAAGCCGGGGCATCCGCCTCTGGCAGCAACCCAGTCAAGAGGAACTAAAGACCTACTCCAGCAATATCTTTTTCCATTTCTCATCCTTTCCTTTCAAGCTATTGAGCATGTATATTTCCTTGATATGTTTATGCATGAGAAAAACTGAGAATGAGTATAGGAGGGCTTTACCTTTAACTAGAGGAGCATTGTAATGCGAGCACTGGCTTCCAATAGCACTGTACTGACCCTGGGTACGGACCAACAACACCTTCTGACCCTCCACCGTTACTTCCTTCATCCTAAAACACAGAACACAAGAATAACAAAGTGGCCAAATTAAGCATTATCATGCAAAAGAGACCTTCAAGCCCATTACATACCTTCAGCAGTTGCACAAATGCTTATTTTAAATATAAATAAATGATAGATAGATAGATAGATAGATAGATAGATAGATAGATAGATAGATAGATAGATAGATAGATAGATAGATAGATAGATAGATAGATAGATACTTACTGTCCATCTTGTAGATCATCTTCCTGGCATACCAGTCCAGTTACCTCCTCCTGCTTTCCACAGTGGACGGCGTCTTGATCCATAGCTGTATGGGCATCAGTCAAACTAAGACTTTCTCATAATAATCACCACCACCACAACCATTGTTGGTTTATTGGACTAAGTACACCATCAAATTCCAAACTGAACATTTCAATGGCTGTCAACAAATGGAAAAAACGCCATTATTCAACTCTAGATATGAAAGGGTATGCAGTGCGAACAGCTTTTTTGACACACTAAAACAAACAATTTTTCCGATAGCATCCATGTGTGTAAATAAACCAAAGCTAAGTAACATCGTGAGCACCAGTTTTGTCCACTTTAGAGTGGTCCAGCTCCTGACAGTAGGTACGATCTACTGCCCCTTGCTCTCCGCGTCACCTGCGTCCTTTTATAGGACGTGAAATAGATCCGCCGGCGGTGTGGCCACACGTGTGTTTACCGCCACCGTTGAATCACCGCAGCAACTCCAGGGTGTGGTGCAAACCGTAAGATGCGCAAGAAGATACGACTGGTCACGTCCCCAATCAGCTTATTTGCGTGCGTACGAGTGGCGTGTTATTTTACGCACAGTGGAGCTTGACATTATGTTCCTCCACACGGCGCCATATGTCGTTTCCCATGACGCTGGGGACGCCTGCAGAACGCGCCGTTGGGAACTACTTTGTTGGTCAGACGTGTTCAATTACGTGCCGTGCAGGTCCGTGTGTATTCAGGTTTTCGTGCCAACCCTGCACCAGCTGATTTCACAGATCAGCTCCGAATCAAATGGTGTTATTCAGTAAAAATCAGCTGTCAGAGTGTTTGGTTGGAAAGAAAACCTGAATACAGTGTATAGTGTTAAGCTGGAACGAAAACCTTAATAACCCTCTATGGCACATGATCTGTCTGCAGCTGACAGTCAGGCGCTCTCTAACAATCGTGAAGCTGATTCTTAGTTTAACTGTCGCACCAACAGCAACGTTATTTGAAATAATGGACGTTATCATGTCAATTAAAAAAGGCAGTTCCGATCATTAGCCCATATTGCTAGCGATATACTTTCCCCTGGAGAAGTTACTACAACACTACATCTTACGCTTCAAATATAGAGAAACTGAAACGATGTAGAACTGAGTTATTCAACACGTTAACGCAAATTTGAAATTCGTCGTTGATGAAAACGGCAGCGCAGTGTGAGGAAGGGTTTTCCAAGCTTCACGATAGAACGTAGCCTTGTATAACAACGTACTGATTTGCAAATTAAATAGGCCTAATATCCACTTTGAATGGTCCAGTTAAAAAAATCAGTATTTATTTTGAACTGGAAAACAGAGACAAGAGGATATCGTCTAAATTCAGTCATAAGCTATATAATCCGTTATTGATAACGAACGCACAAACCTCGTACACCTGCGCGGTACAAGCTCAGATGCAGCAGGATCTGGGCGCGTGTAGCGTTTTTCCATCCCACTTTAGATCAAACTTCCGCGTGATGAAGGCTCTGATTGGCCAACTCTAACCCTAACCCCCACCTTAACCCTAATTTTAACGAACCATAGGAAGGCATTCCCGGACTTAAACCAATCAGAGGCAGGCATGCCCGAAGAGGTTAGCCAATGTCTGTGTTGTAGGCTCTCACTTTGACCGCACGGTGTCGCTGCGTTATCAAAATAGAAATACGTACAATTTCGTGGCCCTGCTGCAATGTTTATTTTGAACTCAGTATACCGTTTTGGTGTGCTCTGCTAGTTTGTTTAAAATGCTGCGTTGAATGGTATATGCTAATAGCGGAATGAGGGTAGAATTACAGCCAATATTGCCAATGTGAAGATTGTGTGTGTGTGTGTGTGTGTGTGTGTGTGTGTGTGTGTGTGTGTGTGTGTGTGTGTGTGTGTGTGTGTGTGTGTTCTGTACTTTCAAAATTACTTTCTGACTAGCTTGGTCTCGTCAGAAAGGCACGAACTGAGGAAGCCTCTTGCATGAGAGGCGAAACGTCTTCACGGATATATACCAAGTCCAGTTGCACTTGATTCAACTCCTTTGGATTTCAAAATTAAACTACCCTTCCCATAAGGCTTACGGTGGGTTATGAATGAATAAGGCGGAGTGAAAATGAAACGTGAAGCCGCGCCCCTTCGTAGTAGGGGCGGGAGTGTCTGTTGTTTGGTGACAGTGACAGCAAGAAGTTACACAAGCAAGACTGGAGATTTCAATAGTTTGGCTTCACGACGCTTTGCTTCAGACGCCTACGCGCCCCAAATAATTACAAATTGACTTTTTGGGTTTGAATCAAACCTTTAACAATGCGTGTCAGTGGGAAAGTCTTTGAATCGTAGATACCAATCATACTATTGACCAAATCGCGTGAATACCTGAAATCAGTTTCACACGCATTATGAAGGCTATTTAATGGATGAGTTTCCGAAATTATAGGAAATATTTTTTTTTTTAATTGCACGATTAGATCCATTACATTCAGCGGCAGCCGCCTACCTGGTAACGTTTGGCGTAGCCCGCGGGCTTCATACGAAGTAAGGTTAAATCTCCGGGCAGAGAGAAGTGGACCTTCCGCGTTTCGTCTGGACTCATTAGAGGCATTCAAGGATGGATTTAACTTCTGTGATTTTAACAACTGCGGGCTCCATCGGATTTTTTAGACTGGTAAATACTGGATTCGGAGAACTCCCCATTCCCGAGACTGCCTCCAGGAATGCGTGGAAATGGAGAAATATCTCCTCATCCTTCGTCCATAGTATGATTACTGCTATATGGGCGGTGCTTTGGTGAGTTGTTCGGTAAACATTAGTGTCGAAACTAGACTTACTGAAAACTGGGGAAAATAAAGTATCTGCCTTTTCCATGACCCCACGTGTTGTGTGATTCGATACATGGTTGACATCAGCCATAACGTATCGTTGATCTACGCCGGATGGATAATTGACCCGTTGATATTGGTATTTTGTGTTGTTGCTTTTTTTGTTTTGTTTTTTTTTTCTTTAAAGTTGGGGTTAATAAGACAAGGTCCCTGTTCGGGAAATCAGTCATGTCTGGCATATTCATAGCAACAACATTGCTTTAAAATGTGACTAGAGCCGAATTCTCTTCAACTTCTCACTCACTGTTATCTTTTCAGCTTTTACCTACATCCACAGATGGCGGAGGATTTGATAGAGACTCATTCCGCGTTTTCACACTTACTGGTCTCGGTGTCCATCGGTGAGTATCGGTAATGGCTGTGCCATTTACTCTTGAATCAGAGACTATGAACTGGTGGTGAGACGGGGGAGGGAGAGTGTGTGTGTGGAAGAGAGGGGGGGGGTATGCCTTTTCACATGAGGTAAGGGGGGGGGGGCAGGAAGACTTATTTTCACACGACACGGGTTTTGAAACACAGAAAGAAAGGAAGGCCTCCCTGCTCTCTTCATTCGTCAGCTCTAACATGGGTAACCGTGGTCAGTGAGCCGACCATGAACATGTTCTGCACCGGCTCACAATAGCAGCTTGTCATTGTTACTAAATTGGTGCATTTGCATACAATCAGGCGATGCGTACACAGCTAAACACGCCAATTAGTCTGGCAAAGTTGAGTGTTTGTCACGTGTGGCCAATTTGTCAAGGATTTCAACGTCACACCCCCTAGTGTGTGTTTGGGTGAGTTGCCGAATGTCTTGACTAAGAGACATGATTCTTGATAGAGAATCATCCTTGTTATAAAAAGTCATATTTTTCAATGGTCCTGATATCTGTCATCTCCCTCCAGTGACTTTGAATAATTCTACTCATACAGGGGCAGAACTACCACACGTGTGTGTGTGTGTGTGTGTGTGTGTGTGTGTGTGTGTGTGTGTGTGTGTGTGTGTGTGTGTGTGTGTGTGTGTGTGTGTGTTTTTTAGCATGTGCTCTCTGTCTAATCAAACTAATGGCTTGGATTTAGGGACATGTGCACCAGATGACACTGTATCATTGAATTGTCATAACCATTTAGACATCTAAAATCTGGAAGCTATTGACCTCCTCCACACCATTCAAACAAGTGAGAGACTCGGATAACTTGTTTAACCTATTTCTTGTGATAGTTAAAAGCTTGGCAACTCAATCATCAGTATTTATAAAATAGCACCCTGCTTTACTGCTGTTTTCAAATTTTCCCCATTTACTCCCAAAGGATTCTAGAGCAGCCAATGACACGGCCGTCCGGTTAAACTGCTCTTTTATTGGCTCTGTGCAAGGGCACAAACTCCCAGAATTCCCAGGATTTTTCACATTCTTTTAGGGAGCTCGCCCCTGGTAGTGCAGTTGTAGTAAACATCAATGGAGGGCATTATTGTCAGTCCCAGGCACCAGGCCTACCCCCTACAGTCACGTGACTTTGCCATAGGCAGCAAGTGCACAGGACGTCAGTTGGGTTTTACAGGCATTCCAGTTCAAATGCCATGGATAACAGAGAATGGAGTCATCCCCACACAACAAGTGGAGTGCTGCCTCTGGGGCCACCCATCAATAGTATGGTGTGACTCTGAGGCCACTGAGGCAATTTTGTTGATTTGTCCATTCAGCATGGCTCCCTTGATGGCATGCAAGCTTTGTAATGACGTGCCGGACATCCAATCACTTGTTTAATCCTGACCTTGTCCAATGGTGAGACAAACTTGCTGTGTTTCAAAAGGATTTGTTCAGTTCTTTCCTTCATAGCAAGTTTAATGTGAGAGGTCCATTAAACAGTCTTTTTTTTTGGGGGGGTCACATGTTCTCATGTTGTGATTATGGCAAGACCTGACCTTACTTTTGGAAACTGTGCCTGATGTGTCTGCATTAACAAGTGTTCTTCATTTAGCTGTATAGTTGCAATTAAAGCATTTACAGCCCCTAAATGGCAGTTTCTTTCTGTCGTTTCTTTCCCAACACATCTACAAATGTTCATCCAATTCAGTTCATCTTGGTTGATATGATGTTGCATATAAAGATTGTGACAAAAAAGGAAACCTGCTTAACAATAATCTCATAAAATATATTCACCTTGGGGCTGACAGAAACAACCGAGTTTATTTATAGCCCCAAATCAGTTACTATCCCAGACCCAGAAAGCTTTACATTCATATCACATTCACACTGCATTCTCTAAAATGGGTTAATACAGTAAATGATAATATCGGCACCCCTTATCCTTGGATGATAATTTAGCTGAAGGAAAACTCCACAGAAATATGTTCTGCAGGTCGTCTGGGTAGCGTAGCAGTCTATTCCGTTGCCTACCAGGATGGGAATGGCCGGTTTGAATCCCCGTGTTGCCTCCAGCTTGATTGGGCATCCCTACAGACACAATTGTCCGTGTCTGCTGGTGGGAAGCCGGATGTGGGTGTGTCCTGGTCGCTGCACTAGCACCTCCTCTGGTCGGTCGGGGCACCTGTTCGGGGGGGAAGGGGAACTGAGGGGTATAGCATGATCCTCCCATGTTCTACATCCCCCTGGCGAAACTCCTCAATGTCAGGTGAAAAGAAGCGGCTGGCGACTCTACATGTATTGGAGAAAGTATGTGGTAGTCTGTCGCCCTCCCCGGATGGGCAGAAAGGGTGGAGCAGCGACTGGAATGGCTCAGAAGAGTGGGGTAATTGGCCGGATACAAATGGGGAGAAAAAGGGGAAAAAATCCAAAAAGAAAAAAAAAAGAAATACATTCTGCACATTGACTTGTGCTGAGCTGAATACTTTTATATCCCTATGTTGTTGTTCCCCGCTGGGAGAGGGATGGTTGTGTCAAATTCCTAGTATAAGATACTTCTAATGGGGTTTAATTTAAGTCTCACCAAAGTGCCCAGCACCCTCTCGTTCCCTCTCCAGCTACAGCTGATTTTTTTTGTTCTAAAAAGCTGTATCCATGGATATGGTAGGGGGATGGGAGGGGAGTTGGGTATAAATAGCCCTTCCTCGAGCCACATCCTTACCATCCTAGTTGTCGTCATGGAAGCAGAGTCCTACTGACACACTTGCTATGCTCAAAGCCTCTCATGTCGGATGAACCTAGGTTCCTTGGCTAATGGCTAAACCTAATGTCCAGGCTAACTTTGTGTGTCTCCACAGGTTACTTCATCTATGACTTTTTTGACATGGTGCTGAACCAGAAGTTGACTCAGTCCTGGGAGCTTCTCTTCCATCACGTGGTGGTAAGTGCTCCTGTAATGAACTCAAAGCCAGGGATTTCACAGAACTCTTGTAAGCGCTGGCCCAAGTCCCGATATTTCGGCAACCTACCCTTGCCTTGATATACTGAGCAATGAAAGAGATCCTTAAATCCCAGTTTTGAGGGTTGTCATATTTGTTTAACATACTGACACACAAGTTAATACTGGTTAATGAATCGGTGTTTCAGTGATCCAAATCCCAAAGCTCTATGTGTAGGGTGACCAGACGTTCCGGTTTGTCCGGGATTGTCCCAGTTTCAAGTTGGGTGTCCCAAGTCCTGGCTAATCTAGCCTGTCTTTTTTTGGTGGGAAAAGATAAAAATCCTTCAATGTATCATGTCCAGCAAGACAGACAAGCATGTGAGCATATGTGTGTGCGCGTGCACAAACGTGCGATACACTTTTTAGGGTCCCGGTTTGGGATTTTGAAAATCTGGTCACCCTATCTATGTGAAGTGAAACAGAGTCACCAGTGCTGTTCTGTCTCCAACCTCTTCGCTGCCAACAAACAATACGGTTGAACCATTCTGGTGGCACAGTGGGGCAGTGGTTAGCACTGTCGCCTCACAGCAAGAAGGTCCTGGGTTCAAACCCCAGGGTTGTCCAACCTTGGGGGTCACCCCAGGTCGTCCTCTGTGTGGCGTTTGCATGTTCTCCTTGTGTCTGAGCTAGGGTTTTCCGGGTGCTCCGGTGTCCCCACCATCAAAAAGATATGCTTGTTAGGGTTAATACTCCTGTCTGTGCCCCTGACCAAGGCAATGTAAAGAAGAACTGGAGTTGGTCCCCAGGTGCTGCACAGCATCTGCCCACTGCTCCTAGCTACACAGCTAGGGTGGGTTAAATGAAGAGAGCAATTTCCCTACGGGGATCAATAAAGAATCTCAAAATCAAAAAAATCAAATTTTAAAGTATCAGTTGTTAAAGGTCTTCTACTTGTTTGGTCTAATTTATCCACCTGTTAGCCACAACAATGTCAATTCTTTTTCAAACTTACGTTATCTGCCTTACTCATCTGCATTTGGCTGTCACGATGAAGACAGAAAGATATGTGTCATGTAATTTTTCATGGGAGAGTCCTACCTGACAGTAACTATTAAAATTTACATTTACAAAAGCATTCATGATATGCCAGTGATAGAGAGTATCAACATGAACATTTGTTTGCATGTAAACTGTCAGAATTGTCACCTAAAATAATCCTTCGCTGATCATTCAGCCGTTAAATGTTATTGAAGGTTCAGCCAACCAAGCTTTTTCTGTTGACCAATGTAAAGCCAATTGGCAGAGGTTGATGACTTGCTGTTACCTCTGTCATTAAGCCCAGTATCTACAAAGCATACCCGCTGTTCAAATTGCCATAAGCAGTGTTCTCACTATTTAGACACCCCTTATGGCATGTCAGAGTTATGCACACACGGATACGAACACTTAGTGCGGCAGTGACTCATGAGGTAGAGCAGGTCATCTGGTAACTGGAGAAATGTCGCAGTGTTCCAGAGCAAGGCACCTAAACCCTATCTGCTCCCGATGAGCTGGTCATTACCTTGCATGGTTGACAACACCATCTGTGTGTGTGTGTGTGTTTGTGTGTGAGGCATGAATTAATTGTAAAGCACTTTGAGTGACTGTTGCAGCTAGAGAAATGCTATACGAAATGCAGTCCATTTACACACAAATGCACCCAAACACATGGAAGCATAAAGTTGTCCTTCGAAAAGCCAACACCTGTTTTTCTTGATTAGCTACATGGGCTGATTGAGGGAGGAACAAAGAACATACAGTTACAGGATGACGAAAACCCTCAAGCATCCAACCAGCCTCGCATCCCTTGAGAAAGTCTATCTCCATCCATCTCCCTCAGGGCTTCATTATCTATAAGTACCTAGCATTCAAATATAACCCATCCACCTTCGCGACACAAAGATCCTTTTAAGTATCTTTACTGGGTGCGAAGAAAAACGCACATCATCATAGGCTTATTTTGAGGAGCAGCTTGCTCACCATTGTTCCTAAGCCTGTAACTGGCCAGTCTTGTTCTTTTCCGCTCAAGGAAATTGTTGGTTGCTGACTGAAGCAGTGATGATGTGAAGTGTGGCTGTCAAGGAAGGATAGTTAAGATCCCTTAGCCTTTTCCACACTCCAGCTACGTTGAAAGAGAAAAATGGAAACTAATCTGAGGTCAAGCTCTTCCCCATCATCTTGCAAGGGGATTTTTTTTTTAAATCTCCACTCAAGTCTTTGTGATGACCGTCCATGTCACTGCTGCCCTATGTCTTTTGCTGCAGTGTTATTGTTGATACTCAGCAGAGGGTTTTCTTTTCTGGCATGGGCTTTAACTCCTATTGTCAATGAGAGGATTACTCTGATTTGTACTTGGCAGCAGCTATGAATGTGTTGGTGCAGGCTTGTTACGAGTACACGTTTTCAAACTTACTGTAACAATCATATATTTAATTGCTTTCCAAAACTCAAGCATTAAGTTGGAATCTCAGTTTGCTTTTTTTTTTACTTGCAGATTTGTATAAAAAAATTATTGTTTCAACATGCTACATCTAGTAGACCTATCCACAGAAGTATGAAAATAGATGTAAGTTTCAGTCATTGTCACATGTGGGTATTTTTTAACTTCCACTTCCTGGGTTAGATTCCTGATGAATAATCGTTGTTTCCAAGTATGGTATCCTGATATTTAAAACGTGCTTTTTAAAGATTGTTTTTCTTCTTTGGGGGGGGGGGGCAGAACTTCTGAAGCTGACTTACAGGGATGCAGCTCTTCCTGACCCCTTGTGTCTGTGAGGAAATTTGTAAGGATTCAGGCAAATTGTGTGTTCAGTGTTTCTCCTACCATTGTCTTCGGCAGGGTGGGCCACCCTGCCAATATAACCTACCAACCCATTAAGAGGGAAAAATACTGTGTATTTGTCTGTAAATGGAAATGTCAGTAAGCACCTGTGTGACAGCACCTGAAGCTTATTGGAGCCTACTGACCTGCTTAGGAAAAAAATCTAGCGTGAACTCTGAACATTTTATGTGTATGACTTCCTAGTATGGTGGGAGCATTCAACTTTGTGTCCTCAGTCCAAAGCCCCAGTCACACTTACTCCATCACTGCATCTGCTCACAACAGAAATGTGTTGGTCTCATTCATTCATGGTTTTGTTGTTCTGCTCTGAGGGTGCTGCATACATTGGATTTATCCAACTTGTGAGTAGAAAATACATGCATTAGTCAAACCAGATGCAGTGAATGAAAATTTTACTTCATGTAAAAATTTTCTGTGGAATCTTTTTTTATCGGTCCCAAGATGTGATAAAAACAGTACAAATAACAGAGTCCTTTATTTGCATCTTTCCTACATCTAGCCAGCATTCAAAATGAGACCCAACATTAGGCGATTGCTCTGTGTCAGCCTGCTTTACCTACATAAGGAGAAGCGGGCTGTAAATATGCTCAGAGTATGGGTAGGTGAGTTGAATGAATTTTTGTCATGCTTGAAAAAAGTGGAGAGCGAACTTGTGCAAACCCATCCATTGGCATGTGCCATGAAAATGCAAATTAGACTGCAAACAGACAAATCAATGATTGATTGACAAACTGTCTCTGATTTAGTTGAAAATGTCAGTGAAAGCTCTGTCTTTACAAGATTGATTGAGCCTGCAATCTCCACTTTGTAATCCCCACCTTAATTATCATGCACACATGCATGCATACACACACACACACACTTAAACACACACACACACACACACACACACACTGGATGGAGGATAGTCAGATAGCAAGCCATGGCTCAGTTCCAAAGTTCTTGAGGCATGGCTGATGTGATAGCAGCCAGCTACAGTTGAGGTTAAGCCCCTAATCACATTGATATGACAGGACCCTAACTTTGAGCTAGCTACACTCAAAGGTGGGCTGTTAAACACAAAATCATTAACAAAAATGTCACTCAGGTTGTGCTTTAGGACCCAACAACAGAGTGCATCCTGTTTCATCCTTTATAGTCTACCTTGATGTGATGTTTCTTCTTAACATTGTGTTATTAAAACTGGTACTCTTTCACTGTCTCCCTTCTGTGCCCCTCCGTTCTTTTTTTTTCTTTTTGCATCTCTGTGTTTGCTGACCCACACCTCTCTCTAGCTTTAAACACTTTTATCATTTCAGGGTTTCTCTTATTTTTTCTGAAGTTCAGTGAAATAGGCTGTTCTGGCATTTAAGGAAGTTACGCTATAGCCAAAAAGCATATGGTGGAAGCTTTGCTGCTTTGATCCCGGTCTGATTCTGTCTGGGGAAGCAACAAAGTCAAACATTCCATGGAAAGTTCTTCCCCCATGCAGACTTGGCTAACTTACTGAATATAGTCTATGACTTGAAGTAGCTGCATGAGAAAGATGTCCGTCCTTCCACAGTCGCAAACAATGGGCTTGTATGTTGGCGGCACTGACCATCTGTTGCACATCAAGATAGTGCCATCACTGCCATCATTCCATTGGGAAACGGGAGGTCCCAATATACCGCCCAGGAAAAAGTGCATCCAAGCAACCCATCTTCTCAGGAGATCAAATATACATGAACCTACATGTTGTCTAATAAAACTTACATGAAGGGGTTTAAAAAAAAAAAAAACTCTGGGAACGAAGTTCTAAATAAGAACCTC
The DNA here is from genome assembly GCF_029633865.1 of Lampris incognitus. Classification (NCBI taxonomy): domain Eukaryota; kingdom Metazoa; phylum Chordata; class Actinopteri; order Lampriformes; family Lampridae; genus Lampris; species Lampris incognitus. Next base: position 27,469,906 of record NC_079217.1, on the reverse strand, counting down.
TTCAAACACCATTTTCACAATGTTAGGGACAGTGCAACATTGTGATTTTTTTTTTTTACCCTTATATTTACTACAAGGCCAGAGAAACTTCTAATACACATGGTTAATGGAAAAACAAGGAGTCGTTTACTGTTGGCCATTCTCGTAAAAGCCCTCACTCCCCCTGTGCTGTCTCCCCCAGCTTCAGTTGGCCATTGCGCTCGGAAACAGTGAGCTTCTCATTATGAGTCCTAGGAGAGGGATGCTGAGCAGAAGTATTCATTTTTTTGTTGAAGAAAACATGGGACAGTGAAGGCTTTTCTGCCTATGTAGAAGAGTAGTGATTACATTACAGAAGGAATAATTAGTATTCTTTGTCATGCCATCCCTCTCACATGAGCCCAAAGCATGCCAAAGCATTTACCGTTTCTCTCGACAAATACCGGTCACCCCTTGTTCATTTAGTGGAATTGAGTTTATTTATTACAGTGAAACTGAGCTTTCTGCTTTTCTAAAGCAGTAGTTGTAGTGTGTCACAAGGCCATAATTTTTCGAATCTCATCTGATTTGACTTCTCTCTTTCTACTATCTGACGCCTTGATGGAGGCTCTTATATCCTCTCCCACTACCTTATTTATTATTTTACTTTGCAGTGGGATACTACTAATTCTACAGGTTGTCATCAGTTTGGTCTGTGACACCAATCCATTTATGCCTCTATTGTGCCGATTAAGTCAAGCTTTATTTATATATATATATATATATATATATATATGTGTGTGTGTGTGTGTGTGTGTATATATATATATATATATATATATATATATATATATATATATATATATATATATATATATAATCTCCCTGTAATGGCCTGGCGGCCTGTCCAGGGTGTCTCCTCGCCTGCCGCCCAATGACTGCTGGGATAGGCTCCAGCATCCCCGCAACCCCGATTGGGATTAAGCGGCTTGGATAATGGATGGATGGATGGATATACACCGATCAGCCAAAACATTAAAACAACTGACAGATAAGTGAATAACATTGATTATCTCATTACAACGGGACCTGTTGAGGGGTAGGATAGATTAGGCAGCAATTCAACAGTCAGTTCTTGACGTTGATGTGTTTGAAGCAAGAAAAATGGGCAAGCGTAAGAATCTGAACAACTTTGACAAGGGCCAACTTGTGATGCCTAGATGACTCGGTCAGAGCATCTCCAAAGTGGCAGGTCTTGTGGGGTATTCCCAGTGGGCAGTGGTTAGTACCTACCAAGAGTGGTCCAAAGAAGGGCAACCAGTGAACCGGTGACAGGGTCATGGGCGTCCAAGGTTCATTAATGCGCGTGGAGAGCGAAGGCTAGGTCATCTGGTCTGATCCCACAGAATAGCTACTGTAGCTCAAATTTGCTGAAAAAGTTAATGATAGCTATGATAGACAGGTGTCAGAACACAATGCATTGCAACTTGCTGCATATGGGGTTGCATAGCTGTAGACTAGTCAGTGCCCATGCTTACTCCTGTACACCGCCCGAATGCATCTACAATGGGCACGTGAGCATCAGAACTGGACCATGGAGCAGTGGACGAAGGTGGCCCAGTCTGATGAGTCATGTTTTCTTTTACATCATGTGGACGGCTGGGTGCGTGTCTGTCATTTACCAGGGGAAGTGATGGCACCAGGCTGCATTATGGGAAGAAGGCAAGCCGGCAGAGGCAGTGTGATGCTCTGGGCAATGATCTGCTGAGAAACCTTGGGTCCTGGCATTCATGTGGATGTTATTTTGACATGTAGCACCTATCTAAACATCGTTGCAGACCAGGTGCACCCCTTTTATGGCAATGGGATTCCCTGATGGCGGTGGCCTCTTTCAGCAGGATAATGCACCCTGCCACACTGCAAAAATTGTACAGGAATGTTTTGAGGAACATGACAAAAGTGTTGCCCTATCCTCCAAATTCCCCAGATCTCAATCTGATCAAGCATCTGTGGGATGTGCTGGAAAGACAAGTCCAATTCATGAAGGCCCAACCTCGCAAGTTACAGGACTTAAAGGATCTGCTGCTAACGTCTTGGTGCCAGATACCACAGGACACCGTCAGAGGTCTTGTTGAGTCCATGCCTCAACGGGTCAGAGCTGTTTTAGCAGCATGAGGGGAACCTACGCAATATTAGGCAGGTGGTTTTAAGTTTGAATGTTAGTGGGATTGGTTTATGTGTGTGTGTGTGTATATATATATACATTTAAATATGGCTCCTTGTTTGTTGAGCACTTTCCCTACCATTGAGAGTTTCATTTAATGACGGTATATATGTGTGTGTGTGTGTGTGTGTGTGTGTGTGTGTGTGTGTGTGTGTGTGTGTGTGTGTGTGTGTGTGTGTATATGTACATATATGCAGTCTGAGTGGACTTTACATTCCCACAGTAAGTAATGGGTAGATGCCATGAAGAATGATCTCTATGTTTAGAGCTGTGATTTGGATGCAGAACACTTCCACAGGAAACAAAACGCTTTTCAAGAAAAAAAATATATTGAGAGAGAGAGCATCAGAAAGAGAGTCAAAGGAAGGTTCCCTCTTTGAGGACAGATAGGTGCTCAGTAGGTGCCAAGGTAGATAACGTAGTAACAGGTTTAGAAACATAGTGCTAAATGACTACACCCAAATGGTTCCTCCACGATAGAGCCCTGTTGTGAAAAGAACCGTTCCTTTTTTCCATTTCCATTATTCGGCCTGCTTGGTTCTGGGAACTGATCAGGGAAGACGCTGGTTTAGTTTGACATGTGGTGCTAGCCTGATGTAAACAGGACCGCAGAGCGATATCTCACTCATGGTTGGTCTCTTACATGATATCAATGGGGGATGACACAAGAAATAACATATCAACAGAACTTATTGAAGTGGAATGTTATAGGCCGGCAAATATGTGATCAAAAGACAATTTTGCATAGTTAAAATGTATGTTTGGACTTACAGTACAGAGTCTGGGGTCACTCCTTTGACAGGCAGTCTGACAGAAAGACAGTCTGGTAATGGACTGTCATTTTCAAATAACCCCACCTCTGAAGAGAGTCTCTGGTCAAAAACCTGTGCTTCAACATTATACAATTAATTGTGCCAAAGATCTTGCACTGGACATCTGGGTGGCGTGGCGGTCTATTGCATTGCCTACCAACACGGGGATCCCCGGTTCGAATCCCCGTGTTAACTCCGGCTTGGTTAGGCATCCCTACAGACACAATTGGCCGTGTCTGCGTGTGGGAAGCTGGATGTGGGTATGTGTCCTGGTCGCTGCACTAGCACCTCCTGTGGTCGGTCGGGGCACCCATTCAGGGGGGAGGGAGAACTGGGGGGAATAGCATGATCCTCCCACGCGCTACGTCCCCCTAGTAAAACTCCTCACTGTCAGGTGAAAAGAAGCGGCTGGCAACGCCACATGTATCGGAGAAGGCATGTGGTAGTCTGCAGCACTCCCTGGATCAGCAGAGGGGGTGGAGCAGAGACCGGGGTGGCTCGGAAGAGTGGGGTAATTGGCCAGGTACAATTGGGGGAAGGGGGGAAAAATCCAAAAGAAAAGAAAAAAGATCTTACACTTGTAGAAAAAGTTAAACACATAGCTGCTTCTTTTTCTTAAGTAGTATGAGTACTGTTTATGACCTACAGCGTTGGTGATACCGGGCTGTGTTGTTTCTTGATATCTGGTTGGTTTGGCAGAGGTGGACAAACCCGGTCCAGAAAGTAAAAACCCTAACTGTTTCTTTATTCCACCCATGTACTAAACCATCAGATTGCACTGACTAGTTTCCCAAATCAGCTGGTTTAATACATGGATGGAGTAAAGACACGGTTAGAGTTTTTACTTTCTGGACCGGGTTTTTCCACCTCTGGTTTGGTGATAGTTTAATTTGGCCATCAGCATGTCTAGAGATGCTCACAAACCACAGTTTCAAGTACTTATCCAAGAACAGTTCCACTGGAAATATGTCTTTGATTATCAAAGAAAATTGAGTTTTTGCAAACCCATAGAAAGTTTTCACACCCAAAGGCATATTATAGTGGTGAAATCAATTCTGAACCTGACGATTATCCCCAGAAAAAGGCACTTGGTGCTCTCACTGTCACATTAATCGTTTTCCCAGTTTAATCCCTGTAATGCTTTCCACTTGAGGGATCATAAAGCCTGGCCTTAGATATGATTGGAACTTGTCTCACGTTGCTGGGGTGTGACGAGTGATATTTTCTGCAGCTGACATTGGAGGAGCTTGAAGCTGCTTCACGTACTCAAAAGAGAGTGTCTCTCGCTCTCTCTCTCTCACTCTCTCTTCCTCTCTCTTTCTCTCAGAAAGGAGGTGTGGACACCTTGCAGCTAGGCACTTTGGTTGGAGATGGGGGGGGCATATTTTCATCTGTGATATTATGGGGGATATTTTCATCTGTCACTGAGGTATCATCACCATGTGAGACTGGAATGCCATGTCTGCAGCATCTCCGTACATCTTCCTTCTCATATCTGCAGAATCTGGTTATCTTGCCCAATAGATATGCCCTTTGCTTTGTTTGTCTCAGTCCTGCCCTGTATCAGTCCCTCTCTCCTAATTTCTGCTACTCCTGTCATTGCTACTTGTTTGCCAAGGATCTGCTGACCAGCGGGCTAAAGGCCAAAACGTGCCTCTGTGTAGCTACATGCCAACATCTCCCCATTAAGACACAGAGAAAGGGTCTCTGGGTGACCAAAGATTGCAAAGGCTCACGAAGACGCAGTTGTGCATACCTCCAAAAACTCAACAGCTTGTGGAACATGTCTGTGAGCCTACGCTCCGTACCGACACTGATTGGCCTAGAAAGTTTCCGGGCAAGGAAAGAATATCTGGTCGTGTGACAAAACCAAAGCTGTAGCAGGGACAAAGGAGTCTGTTTAATGTACAGACACAGCACAGCACAAACAACGAGACCAAACCACACAACACAGAACAAAAACACACTACGCACACATCAGGGTCAAGTCAATGCACACACTCGCAAATGCACAAATATCAAACTAGAAGAATAAACTACCCATCAGGTCTGGATGTGATGGTAGGCCTGTCTGAAAGCCTCATTACCCATAATCTGTCCATTGTCCAGGCAGTCCAAGTCTCCTTTGGCTGATAGGAGTCATTGTTAAGAAGACCTAGGTTTGAGTGGGCGTTTTGTTTTTGTTTTTGTTTTTTTTACATTTGCTAAATTTTCAGCTCTTCTACTCCTTACATTGGTATTTTTTAGATACATTAGCAAGTATGCATATGAGTTTCAAAGTTGGACAAGGTAATATATATCGTAATTACCCTGTGCTTTTCATTCTTTTTTAGAAAAACAGTGAAGTGGGCTCTTATTCCGTAACAGAAGCTGAATTAGCATGTCTGTGTTTATAACTGTGAGCCCTCAGACATATTTCCAGCAACCCATGAACTCTGCCACTCCCCCTTTTGGCCCCAGTCCCTCACTTTGGCTTGACAAGCCACACACAACTTCAACAAGTTTCATCTCCGCTGTCAGCATCATGTCTGCGAACTGTGAGCTGCAACTGGCTGCTCCAGCCCCCTTTTTTATTCTTGAATTTTGTTAGAACATTAAACAAAGTGAGAGAGCATTTAGAAAGTGATCAGCATAGTGTCTGTCTGCCTTCTGAAGGGTACGAGAAAGAGCGCGGGGGGGGGGGGGGAGGATGAATTATGAAGGACAGGGAAGAGGGTGCAAAAGTAAATAGTAGTGGGTGGGTAAAGGATATTGTGTGTGTGTGTGTGTGTGTGTGTGTGTGTGTGTGTGTGTGTGTGTGTGTGTGTGTGTGTGGTTTAGCGGACTAAGGAGGGAAACCCCCTGTATTCCCATGTTTAGTATGTATTTCCCTACAGAGAGAGACATCTGGTCTCCACATGAATACCCCCCCACACACACACACACACGACCCTTCCTTAAAGGGGCTGCGTCGCTCTGAAAAAGACCCGGGAGCCCCTCAAAGCAAAATTGTGCCCCATCCTACATAGCACACAGTGAAACACAGCCCTTTTTCCTGCACCCCCATATCCTCTATCTGCTCTAAACATCTTCCCCATCCCCCATCCCCCATCATCCACCCACTTTCAGTAGCTTGTCCCGCCCCCCCATGCCTACAAACCCATGAGGGCCCTCATGTCCTAAGTAGTGCAATTTCATGTTGTTTCTTTTGGTCACCGTCTGACCGCCTGTCATTGAAGAATTTCCACACTCATTTTTCAAGACTTTTTTTTTCCGACATTTTTATTAGACAGCTACAGTGAAAGACAGACAGGAAATAGGGGGAGAGAGAGAGGGTTATGACATGCAACCAACGTTTCCGGCTGGAATTGAACCGGTGACGGTTGCGACCATGTGGCCATGTGCTGTAACCATTCAGCCAAGGAGTTACCCACCCCACGTTATTTTTGAGTTGTAAACAAGCATCCAAAACCCACCAAAGCCTCAAAGGATCCGGAAGCCACATACTGATGAAATTAGCTTCTTGTCTGTTCTTTTATCAGCCACAAAAATGCTGCTACTATGAAGCCCTGATGAGTGCAGGCAGTCACATATTTTTGTTTTATAAACACGGTAATGTATTGGGAGCCCAAATACAGCTGTGAGCTTGTAAATCCAGCAAGTACTTTATTAGATTATCAACTGTGTCATATTTTTGCAGTTTCAAAATACAAGTACAAATAGTAAGTATACATTATCATCACTGGACTGCATGCACACACACTTGCGCATCTGTGCCATGTCGTCCACAGGGGCTGTAATCAGGGGGGGAAAAAGTGCCCTAAAAATGGAGGTCACTTTTGTGCACTGTTGCCACAACACCTAGAAATGTCATGCAAAAAAAGCCATCCACCTATCCACATGTTTAGTCAAGCAGCTAAGATGCTGTCAATCACTGGAGCTCTGTTCATTTGCTCTCCTTGAGCACCACACCCAATGGCTGACACCCAGAGAAAGAAAGACGGAAAGATAAACTTGGCTCAGATCCATTTCTATTGTTTTGGGAATTCCAGAGTAGTTGCGTGTGCTTTCTAAAGCTGCTCCGCAGGGTGGTGTGGTTTTATATGTGATGTGAATAGATTGCGCAAGGAGGAAAGATTCCCCTGAATAGTGAATGGTAAGGAGGTTAATAGTTTCTAGCTGCTAGGTAATTCTGGTTAATTAAATTTAGTTTCCTAACAAAATTTCTGAAATTATAGGTTAAGGTTAGCTGTCGGTTAAGGTTAGGGTAAGGTAGGTGTTACGGTTAAGGTTAGAGTAAGGTAAGTGTTACGGTTAGGTTGAGGTTATGTTAGGTTAGTTTTGGTCTTTTTCTGGTTTTTTTCCCAGTGTCGCAAAGGCATGACATCAAAACAACGTGATTGGTCCAGTGCAATGATGGCCCTGGAGCAACATTATAATTATGATGTCGTGGGAACAACATCAACACGGCGATATCAGATTGTGCAGCCCATGGATGGTCAAGAGTTAACCCTGTTTCACTGGCTGCACTTATACAAATGCTGCCGGTCTGCACAAACCAGTAGAGACTACCAGAGTTCACATTTGTCATGGAAAAGGTTGGACTCATTTCATTCATTTTCCAACCTGGAATAGTTGGAAAAAGAATAGGTTAACGTTTTTGGAAACATGGAATACAGCCCTTTGTATTTTCTTTCAACTTGTCAGGCAGTTTTGTGCTAGATTCAGTTTTAGTAAATTTCCTGAGTTGCATAAATCCAAAGTGATAGTGTTAAAAAGTTGCCTGAGCTATTTGACGGTTTATGTAATATTTGATTCATTTTTTTTCCAATGTACATTTATTTGGAAATTGCCCAAAATAGGTAGGAGCCCTGTCTGTATAAGCCTTTTTTGTCCCCAGATACTTTTTTTGTGTATAGATTTAAATCAGAACTGAGAACTCTTCTTCTGGCCCTTGTTATCTGAATCCATTGAAGAACATGGAACACATTCTTCCCAGTAGAGGCTTTTTATCGTTTCCCTTTGTTTAAAGTAAATATTTTTATTTCATCCAGTACTGTCTGTGGTGTACACGAACAGCTAAGCTCAGGCGAATGTTTTCCCTATGCACAGTGCAGAGATGTAGAGGAACAAGAACTTCCATACTGACAGATGTATTTGAAAATTAACTAGTACAAGCCACGCAAAGGGGAGATTTTATAGCTTATCACAAATATCTTCAAACAATGGGTTTCACTCAGATAACATCCAAAGGTACAGGGATATCATAAATTCATAAAGCTTCTCAGATTAGCAAATTTCAATGGGGAGACCTTGCCCAACCACAAAAATGCCTGAAACGAGTTTTCCAGGAAACTGTTGATGCATTTTCACAGGACTAGCACCCACATGGTGTTTTGTGCTTGTCCCAAATGGGGCTATGAAATGAGGCACAATTTTCCTTACAGCTTCTAAAGTTAAAATGTCTCACACTCAGACTTCACAAGTAAGCACACACTCTCACAAATTATACGGATGCACACAGTCATAATAATGTACCACAAATGATAATCTGTAGGCTTTTCCTGTGACCCTCTGAAAACCAAACATACATTTGACGATGAGCTACCAAAGCAGCCTGCTATCAGCAGACAGCCGGCTGATGTCTTACACTCTGTTAGTCTGGTCACACATGTGCAAGTTTAACATTGGCGAATGTAAGCCTCCTGTCCAAATCCATTCTATGCGAGCGAAGGGGCCAATAAAACATTCACTTCTGATGGCAAAGGAAATTCACATCTTCACTTCGCCTAGTGTTCAACTTTGGTGAACTTTGACTGGCAAATCCGCAGCCTCAACCAGTAGCAAAGAAGTGTGTGTGGTTGATCCCACTTGGCTGCAATTGGCTGTGGTTTTCTTAGTGAGCCAGGATGGAGGAGACTTTGTTGCTGTGTCTAACCAGCCGGTATTGTACGACATTGCCCGTGAAAACCACAAACTGCCCCACAAGAGAGATGCTGCCTGGCTGGCAGTGAGTGAGGAGACAGACACTGAATGTAAATAAATGGCAAATTTATTAATAACACCAATTCATGTTTCACGGTATTTGTTAGCTAGCTTAACTTGGCTAAACAAGTATAACTTGTACACCAATGCTCTTCCTCCGTATATGTCCATGAAACTATGATAACATACAAGTGAGACAATTAAGTGAAAATGTTTTTTCTCTGGATTTCAGTGTACATTTTCCTGTTGCAAAACCAACAACCACTCATGTGTGACCAACAACCATAACCACGCAAACGGACTACAAAGCAGCAAACTGATTTCTGTGTGTCACATCCTGCACTGCTCACATTCAGCACAAGATATTAATTTCGCCTTGGCAGGTGATGGTCATTTGCTTGCATATGTGCATGTGCACATACGTACATGAATGCATATGTGCATCTGTCGCCATCTTACAATGCTGTGATGGCAACCATTTCCAATCCTCTGTGAATAGTACACATAGCCATTGTAACTCTAATTAATGGTCATGGCATGTCTGTGAATGTTCTCATTCATCCAGGTCATGGTTATCCAAAGGAGTTGAATTAAGTGCAACTGGATATACCAAGTCCAGTTGCACTTGATTCAACTCCTTTGGATAATGGTCATGGCAATTTACATATGAAACCGATCGCTGGTTTTGGAGGTGACACAACTGTATTGGTTTCGGTCGTTATGCAACTGTGCTGTTTATAAGGTTGAGGATACCTGCAGTCAGCTGAGACTGACAGTCACTTAGATGAGTGATAAAGCGGTTCTCCCTCTAAACGTTGTGACCAGATGAACTGATTCCACTTTCTGGGATTTCCTTACCCGGATTATTGAGCATACATCAAGACATTTTGAATCATTTCAGTGAGGATTGCCTTAAACTTGTACATGAGTACAAGTGAATGACGTGTCAGATGGCAGACTACAGGAACCACCTGAGATTCAGCCTCATTTGCAGACAGAGCAGGATTACATCTAAGAGCCTGCAAGTGAAATCTTCTGTCAAGGTCCACGAAGCTAGCAATACCCTCCAGAAGGTATAGGGCCAGCTGTTGAACAAATGGGTGAGATAAACAGTTTACCATCGACGCTTTGAAAGCAAAAGAAGAGCAGATCCAACAAAGACTCACATTGTGTCTAGATGAGACCACTTTCCAACATGTGATTGAGTTTATGGAGAAGGCTCATCTAGCACAACATGTAAAGTTGAAAACCAGGCAGCAAAAGAAGTTCGACCTACTTGCTGCATGCCAGAGAAATCACCAGACAATGGACAGTGCCTTCAATGGCAGGCAGAGAGATGGATGGTAGACATATGCCAATGATGTGGACTTGTGGGTGAAGAATCTGTCTGGTAAACAACTCGTCCGTGCGGAGAAAGACATCCTTGCTAAGGGGCTGAATTTTGCTGTCACGCCAAGGCAGGTCCTGCTAGTGGAACTGATCTAAACCACGGAATCAGTGATCTGTAACAACAACATCACGGACCCGGAAGCGGAGCAAATGTATAAGAAGGTTTCAGCCTGCCTCAGCAATGCAAAGCTGCCACCGTCGAACATCAGCAGAGATTAGAGGAATGCACTTACGACTCTCAATAAGAACAATAACATCATCATCCTTCAGTGGATAAAGGCAGATGCACTGTTTTATTTAAACCAGACAGACTAACATGAGAAAGTTATGATGTTACTCAGCGACATAAGTACTTATGAGCCCCTGAAACAAGATCCAGGCACTGGTTACAAGAAAAAAGTAATAGATTGTCTGAAGCTGTTAGAATGGGACAATGCTATTGACAGAATTTTTTTTTACCATATATTCATATATCTTATACTGTGTTTGCTGTGTTTGTCTGTGTCTGTCTTGCACTGTTTAGTGAAGCCACAGCCCTCATTTCATTTTTAACATGTGCCTGCACATTGTTTTTAATGACAATAAAATTGAATTGAATTGAATTGAATTATACCCAGAGGAATCTACATCTAGTCTGTATGGTTTACCTAAGATACATAAACAGGATGTGCCATTATGGCCTATTGTTTGTATGATTAACTCGGTGACCTATGGCATCTCTTAAGTTTCTGGCATCTATTTGTAACTTGTTGGTAGGCAGTACTGAACATCACATTCAGAACACTATGGATTTTGTGGATAAGGTGAGAAACATCATTATGGAGGCGGCTAAAACAATAGTCTCTTATGATGTTACGTCCCTCTTCACAGGCGTTCCTATTGCTGAAGCAGTGGAGGTAGTCCCTATGAAATTACAAGATGACCCCACCCTTAGCAATAGGACCATCCTTAACACTGACCAAGTGTGTCTGTTGCTGAAGCTGTGTCTTCTGTCCACGTACTTCACATACAGGGGGCAATACTATAGGCAGAAGCATTTGTGCGCTATGTATTCCCCAGTTTCACCTGTAGTTGCAAGCAAACTTGTATATGGAGGAAGTGGAACCCAGGGGTGGGCAATCTTATCCAAAAAGGGCCGGTGTGGGTGCAGGTTTTTGTTCCAATCAAGCAGTTACACACCTGATCCCACTAATCAACCAATAGAGTCTTTGCTGAGGAACTTGATTAGGAGACACAGGCGTGTAACTGCTAGGTTGGAACAAAGATCTGCACCCACACCAGCCCTTTCCAGATAAGATTGTCCACCCCTTGTTCAGATATCTGGACTACACCTGGCTTAAAATTGAGTCTCAGGCAGTACCACATTTCACCAACCACATCAACTCTGTGGACAACCATATCAAGTTCACCAGGGAGGATATGAAAAATAACAGGTTAGCCTTCTTAGACTGTGAAATTGCAATTGGTGGTAGGGGACTTCTGCTTTATAGCGCAGCATAGCACAGGAGATAGAGCATGTCATCCAGTAATCGGAAGGTCACTGGTTCAATCCCTGGCTCGTCCAGAGAGTGTGTCGAAGTGTCCTTGAGCAAGTCACTGAAGTCCTAACTCCTGATGAACAGGTTGGCACCTTGCATGGCAGCCTCCGCCATTGGTGTATGAATATCTGTGAATGGGTGACTGTGAGGCATACATTGTAAAGCGCTTTGAGGGGTCAATAGACTAGACTAGAGAAGTGCTATATAAATGCAGTCCATTCACCATTGTTGATGTTTACCATAAAGTAACACATACCGATCAATACTTAAGGTTTGACTGTCATAATCTTCTGGAGCACAAACTAGGAGTCATCAGGATGCTGTACCACCGAGCTGACAATGTCCCCACTGACACAGCGGCCGGGGAATGGGAGAAATTCCACATTAAACAGGCTCTGGGTAAGTGTGGTTATCCCAACTGGGGGTTTGTCAAAACCAGGAAGACACCCAAACAGTGCACCAACCGATCGAAGAGAGAAGGACCACAGCTGCCTAAGCATAAACCAGTGGTGATTCTGTATGTGTTGGAAGTATTGGACCAGTTGGGATGCATATTTTCCAAACACCGCATCTTGGTTGGTTTCAAACCCCAAAACACACTGTGCCAGAAATTGGTCCACCCCAAGAATCAGGTCCCCCAGCACAAACAGAACAATATGGTGTACGTTGTTACGTGCCGGGAGGATTGCCATGAATTGTACATCAGGGAAACCAAACAGACTCTGGCGAAGAGAATGACACAACGCAGAACAGATACCTCATCAGGCCAGGACTCAGCGGTCCACACCCATCTACAGGCCAGTGGCCACTCTTTCACGGGTGAGGATGTGCACATCCTTGATAGGGAGGAACGCTGGTTTGAACTAAGAATCAGTGAGGCCATCTCTTTGAAATGGAAATGACTATCCCTGAACAGGGGACTAAGGGTACATCTGTTGCCATCCTACCATGCTGTGATTGCAACTTTTCCACAATCCTCTGTGAATAGTACATGTGGTTGCATTTGGTTGTTATGCAACTGTGCTGTTTATAAGGGTGGGGATACCTGCAGTCAGCTGAGACTGACGAAGTCACTTAGATGAGTGATAAAGCGGTTCTCCCTCTAAACATTGTGTCCAGATGAACTGATTCAACTTTCTGGGATGAATTGATGTTATTACTAAATTTTCCATTTTCTACGTTCAGTGCCTGTCTCCTGGCTCACTGCCAGCCAGGTAGTATCCCCCTTATGGGGCAGTTGGTAGTTTTCATGGGCAATATTGTACAATACTGGCTGGTTAGACACATTAACAATGAAAGTCTCCTCCATCCTGGCTCACTAAGAAAACTACAGCCAATTACAGCCAAGTAGGGTCAACCGCACACACTTCTTTGCTGTTGGTTGAGGCTGCAGATTCATTAGTCAAGGTTCACCAAAGTTGAACTCCACACAAAGGGAAGATACAAATTTCCTTCACCACTGGAAGTGAATGTTTTATTTGCCCCTTCACTTGCATAGAATGGAAGTGAATGGGAGGCAAATATTCGCCAATGTTAATTTCACGCATGTATGACCGTACCCTAAAGGTGTTTTGACATCAGGTACAATTGCTTCGTACTGTGCCTGAGAACGATTGTCCCCACCCCGCCGCTCAGCTTTCACATTAGTAATGTTGTTCCATACCCAAGTACATATGCATATCTACACACGAGATCGGTGCAGATTTCACCTGAGAAATGCCTTAGTAGCATAGCAGTCCACTTTCGTGTTTTGGTACAGCTGTTTTAACACCTTATGCAAACCATACCCAAGTTCACGTGAAACGTACTCGAGACCACCTTTTCAAGTGGACCCGGGCACAGTTGGTAAGGTACACAGAGTGTTCACACTACTCAAATGAACTGGACTTTGGGGTCAAGTGTACTCAGATCTGGGCCTGGGTCCCTAGTGTGAAACCACCCAGAAGGTAACGCACGTCTCCTGACAATGGTTGTGACCATCATCAACTACACAGGGGCCTTCAGAGCATCATGGGACTGAAATATCTGTGTTTAACCTTTTTAAATGTTTTTGTATGTGTTCGTATGTTTTGTGTCTGGGTACAAGTGTTCGTTGCATGTTTTCTTGCAAATTTGTCTTTGACCAAGTGTGTTTCTGTATGAGCATGAAGCATTGCTATTTTTCTTTCTTTTCTTTTTTTGAATCTTAAGACTTAAACTTTGCTTATGCCCCTCCACCCGCTCATCACCTGCTTTTCCTATGAGCAGATAAAACCTCCTGATAGAGCTTCCTTACTGCTTCCTCTCCATTAACTTCTCTTGACCCAATTCCTTGTCCCATATGAAGCGTTCTTAGGAAATGCTGCCCACCTGATTATTTTGTTTTTAGGAGCTTGCATAACCATGTACTACAGGAAAACAAATAATCTAGATATCAGTCATTTGTGAATATTAAGTCTCTGAACTCTCAGCCCTTTTGCTTTCAGAGCAAATAACTACACCATAAGTGATGTAGCTAGTTTCACTTATATGTAAATTTGGTTGCAGTTGATTGCTATCAATCACCTTACATTGATGTAGCTAGGGGAAGTATTTGCTTATCGCGGCTGATCAGACAGGCTTGGCAACTGGGCTCCGTCTATCAACTGCGTATTCGTTTTGTGTGTGGGGATACATTTATGTGAAACGTGATGATCAGCCTTCTTTTCAGTGTAGTGTAATGCTAATTGTGACACATTATGATTGCACTTATGTATTATTTTACTTGATCGTTTTAATAATTTTAAAGCTTAGTTAAACTGCTGTAGGAGCTTTGCTACCATGGCAAGATGCTTTCTATTTTCTATTCAGAAAACCTCACTAACGTGACAAAGACTCTCATAATGTCAAATATTAACATGACACAAAGCTGATAAGGTGCGTATAATCTTCCCTTGGCAAATATGTGTCATGTGTCAATGTTTATGTGAGTGACTGAGAATGTTGCGCCCTCCAACAGAAGAATCTGTGTTTTATGTGTATTTATGTTCCTTCAAGCCCATTTTCTACTTCGTATACAAGACACACTTGTGTGTGTGTGTGTGTGTGTGTGTGTGTGTGTGTGTGTGTGTGTGTGTGTGTGTGTGTGTGTGTGTGTGTGTGTGTGTGTGTGTGTGTGTGTAGGGCTCTGCTAGATTCTCTTGGTGTATGAGGGACCAGTGACATGTGTGGGATGTGAAGAACCTCTGTGGCTGTGAATAGATGAGCTAATTTCTTTTTTCTTTATGAATGAAATCAATCTGACTGGTGATTCCTCTGAAAGTGTTTCTATGAGTGCTAAATAAAGCGATTGGGTAAGGTGTCCCATTTACATGCTTCACAGTCAGTAGTCAGTTCTGATATGCGCAGTATACCAGAAACTAGTAAACCAGAGTATAGATGCTGCAGAAAGTAGAAAGCAATCTGAAGGAGTGTTTATGTAACTTTTCATCGCTTATAAAGTACATGCCACCTTTCTGAAACAGAGGGCCATTTCTTTCAAAATGGGCCAGTTTATTCGGATTAAGGTGGTTATGTGAGGCTTTTTTATTCAGATTTGGCTGTTATTCCGATCATCAGTGGAATAAAAGGCTGTATGTAAACGTAGTTGGCGTTTATCGTAGACCGATTTGGCAGAAGAGTTTGGCGCTTGGATTCATTCTGCCAGCCCAAACACTGATCTAGGAGAGCTTTCCCCAAACAATAGCGTGATCCTCCCATGTGCTACGTCCCCCTGACGAAACTCTTCACTGTCAGATGAAAAGAAGCGGCTGGCGACTCTGCATGTATCGGAGGAGGCATGTGATAGTCTGCAGCCCTCCCCGGATCGGCAGAGGGGGTGGAGCAGTTACCAGGCAGGTTGGAAGAGTGGAGTAATTGGCCGGATCCAATTGGGCAGAAAAAGGGGGGATATTTTTACTTTAGAAAAAAATTCTTCTCAATAAACATCTGTTTAACTAACCTCATGCCTTTTGTCATTGCACCCTGTGTATGGATCTTCTCAGTGGAAGACTAATGGGAGAGGAGGAGGATGTTCCTCCAAGATGCTGAAGAAATCTAATTGAGCCCATAGGGATAAAGTGAGGACAACAAACACTCTCATAGCACTGTTTTTCAGCCCTACACTGGAGTTTTCTATAGGGTGAAATTAGCAGGGGGTTACAAGAGAGCATGGTAACGCTAACATAAGCAACCAGGACAGTCCGTTTTATTTGAACACCCACATAGCTCAGGGAAACCCACTTGTGGATGTCAGTTGGCTATGCCATAGCCCTGTAATATTGCTGGCCTTTTTGGCATAAAATGATTCCGAAGTTCATTGCCAAATGTAGATGGCTGTAATAAAGCACATTTCTGGTCGCCTGCATCTATACTACTTGATGCTTCACGAAGGAGTCACAGACATCAGCAACCCTCTAAATGCACTTAGAAAATCTCCAATATTTCAACCATCTTGTGTGTGTTCACCCGCT